>NC_135587.1:1250000-1875000 GCF_965152235.1 Eretmochelys imbricata
AGCAAAAGAAAAGAATTAAGGTCAGAAAGGACCATTCTGTCCATCTTCTGCGTAACACAGACCCTAGAACGGCACCGAGTGCTTCCTCCAGAAAACCTACGACATGGGACTGAGCCAGAGCACGTCTTCTGGAAAGACATCTCCATGCATTAGAGTGAGCTGGTCAAAAACAATCTTTCTTCTGCAGTGACGTGAAGTTAAAGGACATGGAGACGAAGAAAACCTCGACTCGGGTTGTTGCTGGAGCTGAAGCAGAGAGGCCAGGACAAACACGGCTAGGGCCCCGGCCTGACTATCAGCAGATCTGCCGTTTTCTATTCCTGGCTTTTTGACCATGAGCGAATCTCTTTGCTTCTGTGTGCCTCAGTTTCCACGACTATAAAATAAAGCTACTCAAGGTTCTGTTTTTTTCTCTCCTCTTTTTCAAGGCGGGACACTTAGATACATTTGGGGCCTGTCTACGCTACCGGTCTAGAATGTATTTGTAAGCTGATGACCCCCACATGTTGTTCAGAAGCTATGGATGACACAAGCTCCTAAGGTTGTTTTGTGCTTAGCCCCTATGGCACAGCTGGGCTGGGCGGCCTTTTCTCGCTGTGCTGTGTGGAGCAGGTTCTGGGCACTAGGGATATGAAGAGGCTGTCGGGGACTAATTCTTGAAAATAAATATCAATGAACTGCAACCCAAATAAAAAATCACTGCTGCTAACATTGGTGGGTGATAAAATAGTAGCAGAGTGGTAATTAATGATGAGGACAGGGCAGTGACACAGAGCAATCGGATCCCTTGAGAAGCTGGACCCATTCAAAGAAAACAAGTTTGAAAAGAACCAAATGAAGGGTCCTATAGCTAGCAACAAAGCTCAAACATCCAATGTAGCTGGACGGGGCAGGACATCAGCACTGCAGGGGAGGGGTGGGTGTGGCAGTGACATCACAAGGGCCTTTGGCAGGACCTCAGCCTATTGGACAAAGGTGGTGGGGAGGCGATGACCTCACAGAGAGATCTTGACATCAGCCAGGCAGGACAGGGGCGCAGGACAGGGGCAACCTCGGAGATCCCTGTGGCTTTGCTTCAGCACGTCTCCTTCTCGAGGTCTCTCCTGGACGACTGAGAGAGCATTCACTTGCACGTACGTGAGCGCAAGGAGGACCCTCTTCGGAGTTTTCTCCTTTTCTTTTCGTGGTTTTGCTTGAAAACAGACGTCCCTGTATAGAAGGTAAGAGCCTCAGAGAGATTTGGAACCTGTTCAGTCTGATCCATCAGGTGCTGGCTGACTTTTAGGAAAGGAAAACATTAGATTGTGGGGGCAGTATTTTATTTCCGACCTAGGACTTTGTCCCTTAGAATTACTGGGGACATTGGGGTTTCTCCTTTTTGTTTTCCCTTTTCCTCTGTCCCTCCTACCTTTCTCTTCTTGCTTCCTTTGTCCTTTTCCTCTGCTCTCCTCCCACCACCAGGAGCTCTGTGTGTGGAGCAGGGGCCGGGCGGGGCGGGGGGGGAGGGTTGTGGGAGGCCCTCACAGAGAGGTGAGACTGGACTAGTGCTCCAAGAGTGATCCCCTCGGTGGTGACCAGGGCCATTCTTTGGGCTATTTGATGAGAGCCCTTAGCCTCCCACTCCTCAAAATCTCAACCTTGATTGGCTGAGGAGGGGACTATTGACAGGGAGGAAACTCTGGTCTTTGTTGTTCTCTTTTATGACCAAGCAAATGAGTCACAACCAGTTATATGTCTGACCAATGTTGACGCTGCTCTCCATTCATTGTCTCGGAGCAGTTCATGATCCTCTCGAACATTCCAATTCTTCTGAAATACTTGCTGAATAATTACTAGGAACAATTGTTGGTCTGTAGCTCATTTGAGAGCAACTCTGCTACTGACTGGCTGCATCAGCTAAGACAAGTCACTGCTCCTTTCTCAGCCTTCGTTTCTCCTTCTGTCAAGTAAGAATAACAATCCTCTCCCACCTACCTCGCCATGGGTGGATGCTGGGGATCCACTGAAGAGTGTCACTCGGAATAGTGCCGACTAGGGGGTGTCCTATCACACTGAGCCATAGCAGATTATGACCTAATATTCAATTTCATTTGTATTTTATTGTTTTGAAATTGTGAAGAGCAGCAACTACTTAGCTCAGAATGAAGCATCTCATCTAATTTTCTAGAGCACAGTGTCTCCCCTTTGTGTACGATGAGACAGTTTAATGCGCTGTGACGGACAGGAGATGCTCTTGTTTTGCAAACAAATATTTTTGCAAAGAATTTTCATCCTACTTGTTACGATTTCAAGAAAGAAAGTGGTTTCGTCTGAATGGATTTTCTGACAGAAAACGGTTTCCATGAAAATGTTCACACCTTATTTCCTGGGCTTTATCCCTGCCTCCGGGGGGTTGTTGTCTCTTAGAACAGGAGTCAGGACTGTTGTCTTCTCTTTCTGGCTCCGTGACCGCTTTGCTGTGTGACACCTTGGGTAGGTCCAATGGGAACAGGGTCAATTCTCTAACTCCAGGCAGCAGGGAGCCTGGGTGAGATAAGGGATGTTAAGGCCGTCTGCGAAGGAGAAAGGGATGTTTCCAGGTGCTGAATGTCAAGAACTCTAAACTTTGCTAAAATGGCTAGTCTCGAGAAACAAGAACTAGTTGGGGCCAAACTTTAACCATTGTCTTTTTTAAAGCCCATTCAGGGATGTGAGTCCCAGAGAGCCATAGAGAGGGGGAGCAACTTGCCCAAAGTCCCACAGATCAAGAGGCAGCAATGGAAGCAGGAGTGACCCTCCCTCTCAAAGGCAGGGGGACCAGCCATTAGGGCCTGGTTGCAATTGCCAGCTGTGGGAGGGAGTGTGCGGCAGTGGTTAGTGAAGGGGTCCACCCATGGCTCTGACACTCAGTGTGACCCTGAGCTGGTAGCTGAGGCCCATTTGCCGTCAGTCGGGTGGGGGTCCAATCGCTACAGCCCAGCGGGGTTGGGAGGCTCCAGGAAGGTGTGTAAAGTGCTGGGATGTCAGGATCCTGTAGGTGCTGACATCTCCGCCCTAGGGCAGTGTTCTACACCCCCCTGCTGCTGGCTGAGTTTCTCCGTCCCTTGGCAATAAGACAGACTCTTGTTTTCACAGCCAGTAGATTGCCCTCGTTTCATCACCCTGCCTGCTGGATGGGCAGGGTAACTCCTGAGGTCACCACCCTCTCCAGCCTGCCTTGGGCTTGGAGAGTGAGGAGGAGGGTGAGGGACATCTGCTGACCCTGAACATCCACCATCCATCATCCCATCACTGAGAGCAAGTGAGTGGCATTCGGGTTCCTCAGTGGCTTCCCCTGTCTGTCTGGGGAGAGGAGAAACAGGGGGAGAGACTATCTCCAAAGGGGGATTTCATTTGCAAACAGCCCCCAAGAGCCCCTCACTCTTAGACCGGGCAGGGGCTTCTCCAGAGCCATCTCCAGTGTGTTTGGAAAGGTTCCAGCAATGGGGCTCCCAGCCCTTCCCGTGTGGGACACTGTTCCCCAGGCTGGGAGTCTCTGAGCTGGGCCAGACCCTGTGAGCTGCTGAGCCTGGAAATCAATGGGGAACGAGGAGGGCCCTGGTCTTCCTATGCTTAGGGTCTTTGTGACTTTGATGTGGAGAATGGTTTCGCAGGAGAAGTCCGGGCTCCTGGGTTCTGTACCTTCTCTAGCCTGGGCGGGAGAGTGGCCTGGGATGACAGGAGGGAGCTGCTTGTCCAGAGTAACCGATGGTCTTTGGGACTGACTCCCTTGCTGGAAAAGGATGAGACAGGGATTACGAGGGGGAACGTTGGGAGCAGATCATGCAATGAACTCCTGCCCGTGTGTGTAGATGGCACTCCCTGCACTCCTGTGGGGGCAGAGGGGGTGGCTGTGGTTGGAGCAGGGAGGAGGAGGGACGGAAAAGGCCCAGGAGTGAAAGGCTGCCTTGAGCCCAGACTCACCTCTGCTCCCCGCTCGGTTCCAGGATGGCCAGGCTCCTGCGGATGTTGCGGAGGAAGGCTCTGCAGGTGGCCCCAGAGCCTGAGGGAAGCAGCTGCCGTCTTCCCAAGGGGCAGAGCAACCCCTGCGTCCCCGCTGGTGGGGAAGCAGCTCCCATCCAGGCCAGACGGCGGAAGTGCCCGGCCTTCTGGAAAAGGACCCCCGCTCCCGGCGCAGGCGCCGAGCTGGGAGAGGCCCCGACCAGGCCCCAGTGGAGCTGGCCCAGGCTGCGGTTTGGCAGACAGGACCCAGCACAGGAGGGGCGCCGGGCAGGGTGGCTCTGGGGCTGGTTGTGTGGGCAGCAGCGGCCCCAGGAGCCCAGCCCTCCTTCCCATCAGGAGGCCTCGCCCTGCCCACTCTCTGAGGCCCTTCCAGCCCCTGCCGGCCAGGAGGGGGAAGGTCCCTGTCCCAGCACCGCCAGCTCAGCCTGGGACAGTGGCAGCACCTGGGCCTCTGGCAGCAGCCAGGCCGACGGGCGCCACTGCTTTGTTCCAGGTGAGGAGCCAGGCTGGGCTCCGGGAGGGCTGAGGACGGGATGTGAACACCCTGGGCCCAGACGCTCTCCCAGGGATACGGGGGGGGGGTCCCCAGCCCAGGTGTCTGTCCTGAGCCACGGGAACCCCACGGACAGCAGCAGCCGTCACACAGCTGCCCCTTCCGCACGGGGACCTGGGGGTGGGGGCGAGAAGAGCTGCTGCCAGTTGGTCCTTGCTGCTCCGGGCGGGGGGAACAGGCACCTCCCCTGGAGTCCTGGGCAGGGGAGGGGGGCTCTGCTCTGGGCTTCGGCAGCTGTTGGGGGCTGAAGGCATCCCTGAGAGGGAGGTTTGGGGCCCGATCTGCCATGGGTGCCTGAAGCGAGAAGGGGGGTCTTGAATCCTGCTCTGCCCACCATGCCCCTGTCCTTCCCTCCCTGGTGCAGGGACCCCCCTGGATTCGGAGCAGGAGGAAGGGGTGGACGTGGCCAAAGATGAAGCTGCTCTCAAGCTTATCCGAGAGCAGCTCCAGTGCAGAGATAAGGTACAAATGTTCCCCACCTGGGCTGGAACCAAGATTGCCCTGTCTCTTCCCAGCATCCCCCCCACCCCCAGCCAAGGGTCTTGTCCCTCCTGATCCACCACCCCTAATGGGGCCCTTTTACATCCATGATGTGGGACCCCCAAGATGGGGGTCTTTGTCCCCCAACAGCCGAGGTCATCTCCCCCCACAGGCACTGTCCCAGTTCCTGATCCTGCTTGCGTAGGAGTGGTGGGGGATTTGGACAATAGGTGCGTCCCCACAATCCCCCATTGAGGCCTGAGCCCTGGAGCTGGTGTGGGTGGGGCAGGAAGGTTCCTAGCTAACAGGTTCTCTCTCGCTATACCCCACTCCTGGTGGGTCCAGGATGTGGGGCAGCAGCTCCTGTTCCTTCAGGCCATCTACCCCGCATGTCTGGCTGCACGGGAGAGAGGGGAGGACACGCTGGAGCTGCGCTGCTGCAAGGCGGCTGTGGTGAAGAGGATCGTGGTGAGTGAGACATGCCATACGGCAGCTGGCGAGAGGAGAGAGACATGGGATTGGCAAGGGTATGGCCAGGCTAATGGGTGGGGGCTGGGTACTGTTGGAGGGGGTAGCAGAGGGCAGGGATTGCTGTCGCTGAAGACTTGGGAGAAGAGCAGGGAGAAATTCTGAGATTGGTGGGTAGTGGGCAGGGGGGGAATTGTGGGGCTGGAGGGCAGCTGAGAGTGGAGGACAAGGAATCACATGGTCCCAGATCGGTCATCGGGATGGGGCTAAATGGGGGAAGTTTTGACAGGGAGGAGGAGAGAAGGGGATTTTGAGTGAGCTGGGCAGGAATCCGGGAAGGGGGACAAGTCGGATGGGCAGAAAGGAATCGGGGGAGCGGGAGGTGGTGGGGGATCCTGCTGGCCATGTGGGGCACTGGCTGTGTCATCTCCTCACTGGGAGGTGTCAGTCGGGCCTGAATCTTACACGCTCCTTTGTCTCCTTCGCGTCTCACAGGAGCTCATCGAGGAGCTTCCCGATGACTCGTCACCCAGCGCCGTCCTCGCCCACTCCCTGGCTGCAGTGGGCAACCTCTGGTATCGAGACAGCCCCACCCCCCGACCCCGCCGGCTCCCCTCACCCCAGTGCTGCTCAGGCCAAAGGCTGGGAGTCACCGTCACTGTCCCTCCCAGGTCACCTCCCAAGAGTGGCGCCTCTGGCAGAGATGGTGGGGTGGGAAGGGTCACTCTCTCCTGGCAGGGCTCTTCTTTCCACTCCCATAACATGACAGGGGCCTTGGGGAGAGGCTCACTCCTGGGCTCAGATACAGGAGGGGCAGAAGGCTCCAGGGAACAGGAGCTATTCCTGTCCTACCACTGTCTGTCTGTGACGCCTTGGCCTTGTCATTCCCTAGCTAAGTGCCTCAGTTTCCGTTCTCGCCAGCCTGTGCCTCTATCCCTGTGGGTTGGTGTCTGTGTTGGCGACAGTCCCACCCCCGTACTGCACAGTCTAATAGCAGCTCCTCTCTCTTGCCAGCACCATGAAACCTGCCCTGGAGCCAGCCCTAGAGACCCACCTCTTGCGAGCTGCCCTTCACTCCGTCTTCACCCTGGGCACAGAGAAGGACACCACCGACATCCAGGTACCTCCTCCTCCTCCATCCTCTTACTTTTCCAGAGTGGTCCTTGGTCCCTGCTCCCTTGATTCGCTGGAGCTCCAGATTTAGGGGTGGGGTAACAGAGTTGGAACAAGCTGAAGGGTTGGATTCTTCCCTCCAGCAGGGAAGAGATTACCCCTCCCTGGGGGATTTCTTTCTTTCTTTCTTTCTTTCTTTCTTTCTTTCTTTCTTTCTTTCTTTCATAAGCCATGTTTTACCCAGAAGCCCAGCTTCCATCCATAGCAACTTGGCTGTTTCATACTCTTCTGCCTACAAGGCCCTCTGCAGAGACCTGCTAAGCTCATGGATCAAAGGTCCAGGGGTCATCAATTCTTGTGAATTGCCTGTCGTGGGATGTGAAGGAGAGAGGCCAGGAGATGTGTTTAGGAGTCTCCCCAGTGCTTCCCAGAGACCCCTCTTCCCATCCTGTGGCACGTGTAGGCCCAGGTTCCCTAACTCTGACCCATGCTTTGCGGGCTCTGCACAAAGTCATCCCAGAGGTCCTGGATGCCATGCTGGGGAACCTGCTGGCAGAGTCCCCAGACACAGACAGGCTCCACTTCATCTTGGAGGTGAGCCCCATTTCACCTGAACTCTTTGGGGGACTGGTAAGGAGAGAGTGGAAGATCCATTTTCTACTGTGTCCTCCTAGCTCGATCCCCAGTGTGCCGTCCTTGGTTGGGGAGGTCAATGCAATGCAGTGTCAGGTCCTTCCTTCTTGAGGGACAGAGGAAAGAGCTGGGATTTCAAGCCAGAGCTCTTCCTGGTTCTGCTGAGCACTAACCACAGGGCTTCTGGCTGTCTTGGGGAGTGAGTGTCTGAAAACCCACCCTTCCCCCACCCCTCCAACACACACACCCCATGAGATTTGGGAGATGGTTCTCAGAGAAGAGGCACACGCTCCTTCCTAGAGAAACAGGAGGAGCCCAGGGAATCAGCCCTTCCCTCTGATCTGCTCTGAAATTCCTGGGGGGATTGTGTTCTCAGTCACTCCCTCCGTCCCCCCAAGGATTTTCGTAGCAGGGAAAGGCCGAGGGTTCAGTCTCCTTTCTGGTGAACTGTTCAGGAATCAGGAGTTCTGGGAGGATGGACCAGCCCCGACCCCGAACATTGTCCCAATCTAGAGAGAAGCTGACAAGTTGTGACCGGCAGGGAACAAGCTGCATCCTGGGGGAAAGAATCCCCTTCTAAAGCTCTGCCATCAAGGCCTCAGATATTCCCCCCTGTGCAGAATGTCTCAGGCCCCTGGGGCTGGGGGCGTGGGGGGCTCATTTGCAAAGCAGGTGCACCTGGCCACTGAGTCTGACCTGCCTCCTTTCCCCACAGGATATCAACTTGTGGGTCGTGTCCAGGGTGTCACAGGAGCGAGCCAGGGCCATCAGGAGCATCACAGCCCTGCTGAGATACACAGTCTCCCTCCCTGAGTTTGACGTAAGTGACCTCCGACCCCAGCTTGCTTTCTCCAGCTGGAGGCGGGCTGGCTCCAGCGGGCTGCAGGATCTGCTGCTGCCGGGCTGTGGCTTAGGAGGGTTCTTCATGGGGAGGCAGAGTCAGAGCAGGGACTGAGCTCGGCTTGAGTCAAGTTCTTCTTGTCCTGGTTCAATGTTGTCCCTGGGCCTTTAAGTAGCCCATGCTCCACCCCTGCTTGGCATCCCAAAGCAGCTCCGGGCTCCCTTGGCAGCAGAGCAAATGAAGGGTCGATCTCAAGCTCCTCTCCCCCAGCATCTCCTGCGGAGGAGCTAAGGGGAAGGAGCCCTCTGGCCCAGGGGAGCTGACAGGAAAATGCTGATGGAGTCCCCTCTCCTCTCCCTTCCATTAGATCTCAGCCGAGTTCCCTAGGATGGGTCACCATGTGGCCCAGCTGGCTCTATTTGTCAGCGATCCAGACAAGGACATCAGCCGGCAGGCCAGGGAGGGGACTTACCGGCTCTACCAACTGCTGCTCCAACAGAGGGGTAAGGAACCCAGCTGGGACACGGAACCTAATAGGGGACTGAGAGTGACCACAGGTGGATAATGGGACCCCAGACCATTGCTCTCAGACTGACCCCAGCTGGAGGACAAGTCTCTCTCTGCCTCTGTTCTTCTCCACTCCACTGTGGAGCCACCAATGGGATTGGAAGGACACAGAAACTGCAACCAGAATGAGGAGAAAGGTCTCTCTCTCTCTCTTTCTCTCTTCCAGGGCTGACCATACATGACGCGGAAGATCTCTGGTGCTATGACTGGCACCAGGACAGAAGGCTCTTAGGCTACAAGAATACAGCCAGAGTGGGGGAGGTAAGGGCACTGTGCCAGGGCATGACACAGCTCAGGGAGTGTGGCTGGCTGGGTTCCCTGCAGTGGACGCCTCCTGGAGACAGGAAAAGAGCCCACTCCTTATTTCCAGTTCAGAGTTCCTCATCCAGCAACCAGTGGGACAGGCTGGTGCTAAAGGTCCCACATTGGAACCTCGCTAGTTGCCGTGATTTGAGTGTCTTACATGGCTGCATTGCTCTGTGGCATAAAGAAGATCCCCGGGTGGGTGAGTTTATATAGGATTATGGCTCTGGGTGTCTCTCTGCTCCTTGTCCCCCTGGCTGATCCCCAAGTGTCTGAGAGGAGAGCCCTGAGTCAGTCAGTCACGATTGCTTGATCAGACCCTTGTTTAATTCCCTGCACCCTGTAGAAGCAGAGAAAGGAGGTGGGCTTTGCCGAATTCCATTGCCGGTCAGGAAGCAGAATGCTCCAACCTGGGAACTGGGTAGGGGACATAGTGAGCTCCAGAGCCAATATGGACCACATGCGCCCCCCTCATGTCTCCAGCCCTGGCCAGGGAATGGCAGAGTATCTGGACCTCAGCCACTGTTCCAAAGAAGCACATTGTCACTGAGCCAAGTTGCGGCTTCTTGCTGCACAAGTAGAAAATCAAAGACACCCCCCGCCCCCGTCTCACAACTGTGGTGAGAATATCCAAACCTTCCAACACACCGTAACACAGTGCCCCCAGCCTGGAGTCAAAGGTGAAATGGGTGATTGCCACAACATCACAGAGGAGGCCTTGGAGTGGCTCCTTGATCGACAAGGGCATCGACAGAACGCTGCTCCACAGACGCCCCGTGAGAGAGACTGTGTGAGCTTGTCCCGCCTCACACAAGCTGAATTGCTGTCGCGGAAGAAACGTCTCCGAGGAGCGTCTGGGATGGGGACTGGGCCATGAGTCTCCTGGTCCTTGTCAGGCTGCAGGTTGGATTCCCTGTGAAGAAACCAAGGAGATGCAGAGGCCATTCCCAGCAACGAGACAAATCACTAAGCTGGGGTGAAGAGACCTTTGGTCTGTCAGCTCCAACCCCCTCGCCCCACACAACACACACACACACTCCTCTAGCCGCTGAGGTGCAGGAGATCTCTCTGCTGGAAGCAACACAGGGTCCCCTGTCATCTCTGTGCCCTGCACAGCAGAGTGGGCCTGCTCACACACATTAGAGATCCATTTCCAGCCCATCCTGGCCCCTGCCAGAAATTGCCCTCCCGAAAGAGCCACTGGAGGCTTTGGTCCCTCAGCATCTGCCACCTTTTAATAAAGGGGCTTCCCTGAGCCCTGGGACCCTGAAAGCCTCCTGGGGAATGAACTGCCTTGGCCACAGCAGCTCTCTTCCCCGCCCTTTGGGGCACTAGACGTCATTGTACTGCCAGGACTTGGAGGCTGGCTCTGGCCAATCTGCTCGAGTCCCGTGTCCTCTTGGTTTTAGGTCTTTGGAAAATTCTTCTCCATCGGTCAGAAAAGATCCTTCCTTCAGACAGCAGTGCTGGCTATCCACGACCCCCTGCTGCGTGTCAGCCAGGCTGGGCTGGTGCTCGTCTACTCCCTCCTGGGGGAAGCCCAGCAACTGATGGGGGTCACGGTAAGCAGCTGCAATCGACTCAGGAGTTTGGGGTCAGGGCCAGGGCCTCATTCCCATCCTATCGCCTTTCGCTGGCCTGGTGGCAAGGAGCCTAGTGGGGATTTCTGGACTTCATGGACTTCTCTTCTTAGGATGTGGTGCTCTGCTATCACTCCTGGAAAGGACAGGAGAGTCCCCTAAGAGCCCTCTGGGAACCTTTCCTGCCCCACAGAGCTGCCTCCATTTCCCCATAGCCTAGTGTCCATGTCACCTGAGCCACCATCGAGAGTTGTTCCCTTCCCCGGCAGCCTGGGAGGCCAAGGACTGACTGGTGATGGTGACCGAGCAGGAAGGGCTGAGGCACATGGGCATGGGAAGCTGGTGTTGCTGCTGGTCGGGCTGGTCCTGCTCTAGAGAGATTGGGAGGATTCAGTCAGCAGGGGTTGCTGACCTGCCTCGTTCACCAGGGCTGCCATCCTGTGGCTTCAGCTTTTGTCACTGGGGTGACTTGGGGAAAGGTCTCAACCTCTCCCCATCCCACCTCACTGCTGCCAGAATCCCTCCTGCCCCCCGCCACCCTGCTAGAGCCCCCTCCCTGCCCTACCTGGGTGGGGATGGAGGTGGGGGTGGAGGAGAGGGTTCTACGAACTGAGCGGTGTCCCCAGGTGGGTTGGAGGTGGAACAGCTGTCACGGGCACTGATGGGGAGGTGGCAGGAGCTCACCCGACAAGGAGGGGGGTTGGCACTGGAGGTCACTAGAGAGGACAGCAAGCCTCCATCCTGGGGGTCAGGAGGGTGAATCCACCACTCAGACATGAGCAGTTGCTGGGTGGAAATGATGGTGCTGGTTCCAGGTGCCCTTAATTCTCCCTGATTCCTGGGGAGTGTCTCAGTCTCTGACATGTTCTCGTTCCCCTGCAGCACGAGGATGTCACAGCCAAGGTCATGGGCCAGCTTCACATCATCAGGCACTTGCACCAGATGCCCGAGGCGCTGCAAGGGCTGTGGCTCGTCTGATGCTCTTAAAGGTTCCCCTCCCTGTTCAGCAAGTCCCGCTCCCTGCTGCAGGTACTGCTCTGTCTCACTGTAAATGCGGGGCTCGTGGAAGCGGAAATGGAGGCCCCTGGCACTCACAGAAATTCTCTGCCCTCTCTGTGGAGCTGGGTCCTTCCCTTGGCCCCCCAAATTCCTTCATCTGGGGCAGGAGCTCTTTCCCTCCCACCCATACCCCTCCCCTCTTTCCTTGATCTCACCCCCATCCCATTCCCTGTGCTCCCAGGCAGAGATCTCCCTGCCCCATATGGCGCAGAAGGACCTTTGGGTCAGGGCTTCAGACTGTCTGCCCAACTGAAGCTCAGGAAGCTCCACATTTGAGGAGGTGAGGATGGGACAGAGGCTCAGGGCTAGCTTCATCTCCTGCCCTTTATTCTTCTTTGGGCTCTCAGAGTCTGACATGAAGAGGAGCCTCCTCCCCCCACGTCATCTAGGCCCTGGGGTGTGTGACAGCCTCCCAGATGGGTGCAGTCAGAAGCTGAACCACCTCAGGGAGCAGTGGGGGCAGGTCCCTTGTCCGAGGAAACCAAGCAGTGGTAGTTCTCAAAGAGGCTGAGAGGGAAGACCCCACTCCCTCATGGAGGTAAGAGCCATTGACTTCTTTGGGCATCTGGATTTCTTGGGGGAGAAATGGGATCCCTGTTGCATAGCCTGGCTGGGAGCTTCCCCCATCCCTGGGACAGAGACATCTCCATCAATGTGCCACCCTTGTTTTTTTCCTAGCAAGAGACTCCCCAGAGAACTCCTCAAACCTGTTCTCCTGGGAGCGTTTCTGGGAGGAGGCTCCCATCCCTTAGTCTCCAACTCCATCATGCAGTCTCTTTCACCTAACTTCTCCGCTCTCCAGCTCCACTTCCCGCAGCAGGACAAACGGACCTTCAGCTCCTAGAGAACAGACTCTGACCTCCTTCTGATCAGCAATGGGGTTTCACCATCCCCTCAGCAAACCTGTCAGCCGGGCTGGACCGGATTTGAAGGAGGAGGGTATCTAACAGGGTGGCTTGGCCTATGGCTGCCTAGCCTGGGGCTAGGCCAAATTGATGACCAAGTGAGCCCCACCTGAGAGGAAACAAGGGAAAACAGCAGCAAAAGTACAGAAGCAGAGCGAGCTGTTCAGTCGACGGCCTTGCGCCAAAACCTGGAGTCCAGGGTAGGACTGGGTTCTCTCACAGTCCCTAAGGAAGGGGACACAGAAGACCATAGAAACCCAAGAAGGGCAGGCCGAGCCGAAATCAGGCGGAGGAAGAACTCCCCACGAGGGTGGAAGGCCTTGTTTCTGTTCAAGACATTTTTGGACTTTGTTTGGAAGGAGCACGACCCAGGAAGGAGTGGAGTAAAGGCCAGTCACCTGGTTGGAGGGCTGAGTTCTCAGCCAAAAAACTGCAAGAGTGAGTATCAGCGGGGTTGCTAGCCCAGCTAGAAAGCGGTGACACGAGGCCTGGCCAGCATCTAGCAGTGAGTGAACTCTGGTCCGCACCTGCTTCCATTCTGGAAACAGCCTGGTATTGGAGAATGAGTGGGGAGAGCAGGGAGGTGGGAGGGGTTCCTGAGGCTGGGGTGGGGAGGAAGCTATGGGGCTGGGAGGGGAAGGACACGGCCCAGCTTGTGGGAGGGATCCTGCTGGCTGTGTCAGGAGCCCTGTGTAGCCTCTTCTGTGGGAAGTTCCCATGGATCAGTGGGGCCTGAATCTCTCCTGCTCCTTTGGTCTCTTTGGGCTTCACAGGAGATGTCTGGTGAACTGCCCTTGGACTCTGAGCCCAGCACCGCTCAGAAATTATTTGCTATCTTTAGAGAGACAGGGCTGAGCTCAGCCTGTTGGGTAGGCTGGAGACTCACACTTCACTCGAACACACAACGCTGAGGTGCTTTGGGAAGCACAGTAACAAAGAAGAGATTTAAGTGAAACTAAGCAAGAGAAAAGGACAAATTTCAAACAGACAAAGAAAACACAACACACTTTGTAGTGACTTAAACTGAACGTTAACAAGTCACAATCTTTGTCTTAGCTGTTTCCAGACTAACATCTCAGCTTTCCTAAGAGACCTTCTTTGATGTCCCTGTAGGGTGCAAAACCTCTCTGTCGAATCCGCGGATTTGATTGCTTCGTCTTCTGGTTTCAGTCCCTCTGTTCTCCTTCTGGGCTGCCTGGACCCTGACTGTAACATCTCTCTGGCCCAGCCTCTTACACAGATGTGTGCTGCAGCCAGCCCAGCGCAGGGAGCAGTGGGGACAGATGATCTCATCCTGTCAGACCAAGCAACAGGGGTCCCAAAGAGGCTTAGATGGAAGATTCCAGGCATGTCCTGGAGGTAAGAACCGTCCACTCTTCTGGGCACTTGGGGCTGTTGCAACAAAGAGGGGGCTCCTGTTCCATAGCCTATTTGTCCTCATGACTGTGTTTTTGTATTCTCAGAGGATGAGTCCGGGACCCTGGAGACTGTTTCGTGCAGGAGGTTTGAGCGGGGAGAGATCAGTCAGTGTCATGACCCATGGGTCATTAACCCAGGTCCGCAGGGTTCCTGGGAGCAGCCGCCCTCCAGCACGCCACCTGGAAGCCTACGAAAAACTGCTTACCTCGGACTGATGAAGTCCAGACCCAGTTTGAGGCTCTGTTGGCAGAGTCCCAGAGCAGCTAATCGGCCCCCAGCACCTCCTTAAACCAGCAGCAGGAACAAGAAGCTGCCTGAACACCCGAGCTCCTCCCCGCCCCCTCTGGACCGTGTGTTGGCTGTTCCTGCTCCCACTCCCCAGGCTTGATTTCCTGGCATCCTCACTCGGGGTGACTCATCTGACTTGAGGTGCTGAACACAATTTGGTCTTTTGCTTCTGCTCTTCCAGTGTCCTGACCCAGCTGACTCTCGACTCCTGTCTCGTGAGTGTGGACTCTGCCTCTGACCACTAGGTCTGGCTGCCCATGACTCGGCCATGACACTGACTTTTCTACAATTCCTCCAGTGCCCTTTTCTGCTCTCCAGCTCTGCTCTCCCAGCAAGACACACCGATCCCTGGCTCCCAGAGTCCTGCTTGCCTGCTCGTCAAGGGCTCAGGGGGAGAGCTTGTCTTGCCCCCTCCCCCACCACAGCTGCTTTTCCTCTGGGACTCTCCCTAGTGCAGAGGAGAATCAGTCCTGGCAGCAATTCAGGAAGTCACGGAAGGGACGTCTGCTCAGCTCCCTCTGCAATGCCACTGCCCGAGACCATTACGAGTGGGTTCCCAGTGACTGCACCGGCAGCTCCTTGAGAGACTCCTGGGGGCAGGGTAGTCGTGTTTCCTGGTGACCGCGGGAAGCCATGCAAAGAGTGCGGCATTGAGGAGACTCTCCTGCTGTCCCAAAGGGTTTCTGTTCTCCTGAACGGTCAGACCGTGGGGCCGCGTGGCAGAATGGGGAAGAGACGGTTGGTGATGAGTTGGAGGAATCACCATAGAGGTGGCAGCAGCTGCAGATCCTGGAGTTGCCTGTGGTCGGGTTACCATGCGTCCAGATTTTCCCGGACATGTCCGGCTTTTTGGGTTTTAAATCGCCCTCCGGGAGGAATTTGTAAAACTCTCCAGAGGGCCGGGATTTCCCTCCCAATGCAGCACTCTGGGGGCAGGGGTTGGGGAGCTGTGCGCTCTGCGGGGGAGCGCGGCACTGTGTCTGGCTCCGCACCCCAAACACACTGCTCTGAGCAGCAGGGTAAGGGGGCCGGGGGGCTGGAGAAGGGGCATGGGGTCCCAAGGGACAGTCAGGGGACAGGGAGCAGGAGGGGTTGGATGGGTCAGGGGTTCTGGGGGGAGCCTGTCAGGGGGTGGGCATATGGAGAGGGGTCGGGGGAGACAAGGGACAGGGAGCAGGGGGGATTAGATGGGTCGGGGGTTCTGCGGGGGCAGTCAGGGGACAGGGAGTGGTTGGATAGGTGTGGGAGACCTGGGGGTCTGTCAGGGGGCGGGGGTGCGGATAGGGGGCGGGCAGTCAGGGGACAGGTGGGGGGGAAGTTCTAGGGGGGCAGTTAGGGTGAGGGGGTCTAAGGAGGAGACAGGGAGAAGGAAGGCTTAGACAGAGGGTGGGGTCCGGGGGGGGTGGCGATCAGGGGACAAGGAGCAGCAGGGGTTGGAGGGGTTAGCAGTTCTGTGGGGGGCAGTCAGGGGGCAGGAAGTGGGAGAGAGTAGATAGGGGGTAGGGCTACAACTCCCCCCCGCCCCCCCCCCCCGGAGTGTCCTCTTTTTTGAAAGTTCAAATATGGTAACCCTGCCCTATTGGCCAAGCCTCCACTCCTGAGAGTTCAGGCGAACCTCCCCCTGTTCTCAGGGAGTCTTTGGCTTTCGTGGCTGGGCCTGCCTGCCGAGACAGAGGACTCAGTGTTTCCATCAGGTTGCTCAGTTGCAAATGCAGCCACCCAAAGATGTGAAGAATGGAAGCGAAAGAGCAAAGCTGGATCCTCCGCTGAGCTCCTGCCATCAAGTGAGCCCAGCCTGGGAGAGACGAGGGAAAGCTCCAAGGTGGCTGGTGGCTGCAGGAATCCAGGGGAGGAGAAATAAATAGTTCATGATGAATCCTATGGGCTTTGTCTTGTGTGGTGAAGGGTTTAAAATGGGTCTAGTTACTATCACATTAAACTTTAGAATCACTGTGTCTGATTGAAGGGCAAGTCTGGAAAGATCACTCGAGGAGCTTCAAGTCTCCGATTCTGTCCTTATTGCCTGCTTTGACCAGCTGATCTCACCCCAACACATGCCTCAGGTGGTCGCAGTGGTGAGCTCTTTCCCTCTTTTTCTGGATTAGCCACCAGCATGGGGACAGGATCCATGTGGCCAAGGAAATGGAGAGGCATGGGGGTCACTTGCAGAGGCATGCAGAGAACTTGCAGAGTTGCCTGTTAATGCAGCTCCTACAGGGGAGCACGGTAGGGTACTGTGCACTCAGGGGCACCATTTCAAATTTTGGTGGTGACGGGGAGAATAATTTCACCATGATTCAAAGGGCTACTTAGGCACCTGAAAACTCTAGTGTTTTGGCAGATAACCTAGCAATGAGCTGACAGGAACACTTGCCAGACTGCTTTCCGGGGAAGACAGCTATAAGAATGGATCCAGGGAATGGTTCTGTATCTCTGAGCTGTTTAGACACTTTCAGGGAACATTTCCGATGCAAGACAGAGATCCCCAAAGTTATCCTGGGAAGCCCTGAGAGACTTATGGAAAACTAGCAGATACCACATCTCTGCTATCACTTTGCACTGACAAACTTGGACTGTCTGAACCTGTTCATGTATTTTACCTGCTTTCACCTCTCAATAACTTTCACATATAAAAGAAAGAAAATTAAATATATGACGTAGTTACACCGATATAGGGCCGTAGCGTAAACTCGACCTCAGAGTTGTCCCATTGAAATGGAATTATTCACAGCAGTCATTAAAGTTAAACATGCACGTAATTGTTTCCAGGGCTGAGATTAAGGCCACAGCTTATGAGAGGGGCAGACGCAAGAAGAGAAGAGCGGTGCAAAAGCTGAAATACCACTTGGAACTTGGCCCAAACAATGCAGCATGACAAATAAACTCATCTTGTTATACAGTAATAGAGCTGGTTCAAAATGGTTTTACAGTGACAATGCAACCTTTGAACTAGAAATGCCACTTGGGATTACATTGATCATTTGAAAAAAGTTCCCGTTTAAAAAAAAACATTTTGGATTTCTCTGCCCACTTGAGAGAGAATGTGTCATTTTTCCCACCAAAACTAAACAGAAATTTGATCATTAAAAACATTTGCAAATAAGTTTCAAGAATATGGGGGGAAGTGGTTTCTTCTTCAATTTTCATGACCCTCTCCACCCCCGCTATTTTTGACCAGTTCTAATTATGAATAAATGTCTGTATGTCCATGAATGATAACTATGTCTGCTACTGAAACATTTACAAACAATGGCTCTCATCAGGAGCACTGAGGTCACATTACACAGAGAAACACCCAGGCCTGAATTAAATTAATCTTTAATTCCTGCAGACTCCTGGTCATCCTGGAGGATTGGCAATGCTCCTCCTGTTTCCTGGGCCACATCCGTGTCCCCACCTAATGGATCCCTTCCTCTGGGTTCCTGGATCAAGCGTCTGTCCTCCATTAGCAGGTCTCCTTCCCCATTCTCCAAGGCTGGGTCTCGATTCCTGTTTCTGGTTCCCTGGGCCTGGGGCCTGTCCCTGTCACACACTGCGGGGAGCTCAGATTCCTGTGAATCCTGCGGACTTCCAGGCTGCTGGGAGGGATGAGTCAGCAGCTTCCTGAAGACGAGTCGCGAGTAGGCAAACGCTTTCCCTCTACCTTTCCAAAACCCACATTCGTATAGTGAGACTAGCACCCCCACCGCTGCCACCACTCCACGCACCATGAGACGATTCCAGGATGCTGGCTCTGAAACTAAAGAGAGAGAAAGGCCCCATGACTAAGGGAGTCCGTTAAATCATCCCACTGCTGCCATGAGGATCCCAGAAGATGAAGACGTTCCTGGGATACAGTAAGAGCTGAGTTGGGTCGTGTGCACATGGGCAGCACTCAGAGCAGCGGGAATGAGATCTCCAGGCTCATTATCCCCATCGGCTAACCTGATGGAGGGAGAAAGGTGAGCCCGGCAAAGCAGCCCCTGTTCCAGAGTCTGGGAACTGTGATTTTTAAGATGCTCCGGGATGGGGTCCCTCAGGTCTTAAGGTTAGAGGGGATGGTTATGATCATCTACTCCAGCGTCTCCTGAAGCGTGGGGAAGGGCTAGCCATGGTGGGAAGGGTGGGGTTTGAAGATGTATAGAAGAAAATGGGGGGTGGGGTCGCTAACACATTGCTGATGGGTGAGGGGTACGATTGGTTTCTTTGCCTTGAGGAGGGGGTTCAGCTTTTAAAAGTTTTGGGAACAATAATTTAGTCTGAGCCCTGGCATAACCCAGGCCAGAGAACGTTGCCTACTGATTCCTGCACCCAGTCCAGTGATTTATGGCACTGACTTGGCATTGAGAGGGATTTTACCATAGGCTGAAATCCAGCTGCAGAAGGGAAAGGGCATTAGAAGCTGAAAGACCCCAGAAGTGGCTCTGGTTTTCTACTCAAAATAACCACCCAGGGCTGACTTTCCCCGGCCCAGTGCCTTGCAGTCATGCACCCAGAGCCTAGTGAGTTCGGTGTGCAGGCAGGCTCCCAAATCCAGACAGTGGCACTTCACATCCACTTTGCCCTGGCGTCAGGGACTGCCCTGAGCGCCCATCCTGCAAACACGTACGCACCTGAGCCCTCCCACTGTGATCCAAGGCTACTCCTGCTGATGGAGTTAAACACGTGGCTAAAGCTTTTGCAGAGGTTCCAAAGAGCTGAAGCTCCATGTAAAAGGAACATTACTTAAGTTATTCCTATCTTGGGTTGATGAGATGCTGCTGCCTGCCCCCTCCCTTCACAGCTGAGTCTCCCACCCAGTGGAATTCTCCAAGGAACTTCCCACTCCAAGAGACAGAGGTGCCTGAAGTGGCCATTAGCCTCTTAAGTCCCTTTGTGAATCCAGCCCTAACCGTTCATCGGGACAAGTCCTCAGCTCCCTGCAGCTGTCCTGTTACCCAGGTTGCACGGTGCAGGTTTCCTCTCACCCATCAGACTTCATTTTTAAAGGAAAGCTGAGATGCAGGAGATCAAGGTGGCGCTTCCAATGAACAAGTACCAGGTCACCGACCCCATGGGATTCAGCCTCGTATGGTCCTTGCTCCAGACCCCGTAACACTGTGGTTCTCAAGCAGGGGTACATGTATCCCTGCGGTAAACAGAAGTCTTCCGAGGAGTAGGTCAACTCATCTAGATATTGGCCTCGTTTTACAGGAAAGTTTAGAGATGAAGGACAACACCAGAGCCAAGCCTCCCATTAGGGTGATGGGGAGGAAACACTCACCCATGGGCCTTTCCTTGTTACAGGGACCCACAGTGACACGGACTTTCTCTCACTCTGCAGCTTCTCAGGCTCTGCTGCTGGGAACAGCTGCGGGTGGATAAAAGGCAGCCAGGTTCTGTCTGAGACGTGTGCCGCGGAGCTCAAATGGATCTGCCAGAAAGAAGCGGCCCTGATATAAACAGTGCAACTGAAGATCCACATTTGTGTATCTGTAATGTGAAGTACCCCCCTGTTCAGTCTCCTGGGTACGGCCCTACCAAATTCACCCATCCAGTTTGGTAAATTTCATGGTCATGAGATTTTTTTAAAGTCTTTTAAATTTCACAGTTTTAGCTATTTCAATCTGAAATGTCACCCTGTTGTAACTGTGTGGATCCCATCCCAGAAGAGGGTCAAGGGGCGGGGTCTCAAGGCTATTGGGGGAGGGGTGTCACGGTATTGCTCCCCTTACATCGGCACTGCTCCTGGCAGTGGTGCGACCTTCAGAGTTGGGCTCCCGGCCGGCAGCCACGGAGCTTTCTGCTGCTGGGGGAGGTTCCTGGCGGTGGCTCTGATCTGGCCCTGGGAGCAGCCCATGCAGGGGACGAGGTCCTGTTCCTCCCCAGCCCAGCCCGAACTTGCATCTAGAGCCTGGCACACGGTAGGAGCCCCTGCCCGGGACACTGCCAGCCCTGCCCCTCCCCCGTTCCAGGGTCCAGCACTCAGAGGTTAAAAGGGCCTGGAGCTGGCGGGTGACGGGGTTCCCTTCTGACCACTGCGCTCTGGGCAGTTGCCCACAGCACCCACCCATAAGGTTGGCCCTCCCCCCCCGCAGCAGCTGCTGCTCTTTGGCCGCCCAACTCTGAAGGCAGCGTAGACATAAGGGGGGCAGTACTGGGACATATTTCCCGCCCCCCCCCAAGACAGATTTCACAGGGGAGGCCAGATTTCACAGGGGAGGCCAGATTTCACAGGGGAGACCAGATTTCACAGGCTGTGATGCATTTTTCATGGTCATGAATTTGGTAAAGCCCTACTCACGGGGCGGGACTGGGGCTTTAGGCAGAGCAGAGCTCTGGGCGGGGCTGGGACTCAGGTGCCCCGCGCAGTCACAGTTCCTCTCCTCGGTCCTCCTCACTGGGCTGGGGCCTTGGGGTGTAATTTCTAACTGCCCCAAACCTGCAGTAAGTTAATACCCTGCAATGCTTCCCAGGGTACCCAGGGCTGGGAGGCACCTCGCCAACACCTGCCCTTTGCCTGAGGGAGCCTTGTCTGTGCCTGCCAGGGGTCAGCTCCAACTCCAGTGGCCACACGCACTCGCTGCTGGGCCTGCCGTCACTGCAGGGTAGCAATAGGCCCACTCTGCCCTCAAGCCCTCTGAGCATCTGTCTGGAGCGTCCAGTCCCTGGTCCCCTGGGCACTGGCAGGATTCACAGATTCACTGTTTCCAAAGGAACAGTAACATCCTCTGCCCCAGCTTACCAGGTCCAGCTCAGATCACTGCTCCACTTAACACACAGCGCTGCCATAGGCTCACAGTGAAATCACACCTCAGTTCAACAAAGCCAAGAGTCAAGTGGAAGTGTTGGAAACAAATGGTTACATATATCAAAGTCACAACATACGTTCTAGAGCCAAGACTGAACTAACAAGATATTCTCCTGTCTAACCAAGTACAGCTCACCCAAAATCCTTGCAGCACTTCACAGCCAGGCAGGCTCGGACCCTTCTTTCATGAGACATGCATGCTGTCAGTTTGTCTCCAAGGGGAAGGATCCAGTATGTCTCTGCACACCGAGAGAGATCAGATCGATCCTTTGTCTTTATGCTTAAACACCACAGATGGACACAAACACACAGCCCCCTGCTGTTAGTTTCTTCCTGTAGATTTCCCTTTTTTGTGGATTTTGCACTCTAATTTTGCACCTGGCTCAGTGCGCAAAGAGACATCCTATGTCAGGCTCACAATACACAGATGGCCAGACAGGGAGGGAACCTCAGTTGCCTCCTGTCTGAAAGGAGCATCTGAGGTACATCACCTCCCGTGACCTGCCTTGACTCCAAGACCTTAAAGGCATCATTGTCAGTCTAGAGACACAGCTCCTTATATAGTATCCGTACAGAGGTCTTGCTCCAATTATGGTGACCATTGGGCTACTGGCCCTTGATACAGACCTCACATGCCCCCTTTGGTGAACTATTCTGTAGACCACTGGTTCTCAACCAGGGGAACATGTACTCCTGGCCGTATGCAGAGGTCTTCCAGGGGATACATCAACTCATCCAGATATTTACCTAGTTTTAAAACAGGCTACACAAAAAGCACGAGCGAAGTCAGTAGAAACTAAAATTTCAGATAGTGACTTGTTTACACTGCTCTATCCCTATACACTGAAATGGAAGTACAAGATTTATATTTCCATTGATTTATTTTATTATACGGTAACAATGAGAACGTCAATCATTTTTCAGTAATAGTGGCTGTGACGCTTCTGTATTTTTTGTGTCTGATTTTGTAAGCGAGTAGTTTTTAAGTGAGGTGAAACTGGAGTTTCGCTTTTTAAGTGAGGTGGCAAATCAGACTCCTGAAAGAGGTACAGTCATCTGGAAAGGTTTAAAATGACTGATGTAACAATCAGACCCAGGGGATTCCTGGAAAACCTTCTGTGCTGCCTGCCACTTGGCACCAAGGGGTCCCTGGGTCACATGCATCTTTCCCCCAAACTCCATCTCTGGGCAGGTTCAGCTCCTCTCTCCTGCAAGGAGGGAACTGAAGCCAAGGCCGTGCAATAGCGCTGTCTGCAGTGTCTTGAGAGAGTGCGCGCCAACCTCAGGGCAGACTGCTGGGAACCAGGGCACAAATCCAAACTGGCTGAGAATTCTAGACCTAGATTTCACCAACCAAACATGCAGGGTAACCTCCTCCGGCATCCTAACAGCCTAGCCATGCAGTCCCCTTGGGTACTCCGATCTGTCTCGCAACCCAGGTGAGCCTGCCTTTGAGAGTCAGATGGTCTCTTACACTCAGAATCACAACAGTATTCAGGTTACTCCCAGTCCCACAGGTCCAGGCACCCCAGGTGAACTGCACCTTAGACATCACACCAAAGACTGCGCACGTAGCCAGTCTTATTATATGACAATTTATTAAAAAGGAAATAAGATTTATTTACAAGGCTAAAGAGGGTAAACATACATACACAACGAAGCTACAAAGTTTCAAAAGGTAACAGAAGCATCTATAGCAGACATGGGGACTTTGGCATGACCTGCCACCTGGTCTGTCTGTGTCACACCTACCCCCTCCCTGCCCTTTTCAAACCCACTGGGCTCCAGGAAGGGAGAGAACAGACATTTCTCCTCTTGCTCCTACGTTCCAGGCCCTAGGTGTCCCACGAGGAGTGTAACAGGGGGTCTACTCCCTTGGCAGGTACAGCGCTCTTAAAACTAAAAATGGAAAATTAAAACCAGTTTAAAACATTCATGCTTTTATCCAAAGCAATATCTGGCAACAACAAAAAAAGGAACTGGTGGTGTAAACCTGCAAACTTCAAAATCAATTGGGTTTTCAAAAGACCCCAAAAACTGCCCCATAAAAAAAACTTTGTTAAAAAGTTCCTGGGCTGGGGCGGGGGTGGGGGGGGGTGTGGCGTGGGAATGTAGAACATCCCCCCATAGCTCTATGCCAGACCACCGAATGGGAATGATGAATATTTTTCAAAGATTCCATACATAATTTTCTAGAGTAAAAAGCTTCTGTGGGGGAATGTCAGGGCAGCGAAAGCTGAGGCTGGTGCCTTGGCTCAGTTAGGCAGAGCTCCTGGTCCAGCTGAGGTAGGTTAGAAAGGCTGGATTTGAGCCGTTCCACTGGCGGAAAAAGAGATGGCACGGGTGGGGGGACAAGATGTGCAAATAGCATCTCTGGTTTTCACCTAAGTCCACAGTGCTCTGCCCAGTCATGCGCAGAGCATTCCCCGATATTCTGGAATTGCTCAGATGTGATCTTGTAAAGAGATCAGTCCGGCTTTTCCGGGACTAATTCCACAGTACTCTCCTTACAAGCCCCCTACCACGGCAGCCTCCTGCGCCTCTGTAAATGCATCGGGTTTGGTGCAGATCCAGGGTCTCTCACTGGTGCATCGCCAGCTGCTGACCCCATTCACATCGTTCAGATACGTGCAGTCTCCTCCTCCTCCTATCACAAACCTGCAAGACAGAAGCCAGGGAGCTGGTGTCAGGTAGGAGTTGGACATTTCCCATCAGTCACAGGCAGGGAGAGACGCTCTCGCACAGTGCAGGGAGCTGCTGCACTCACAGCCCCTCACAATTCCCCTTCCTGCACCTGCCACAGGCCCCAGCTAGAAAGGGGGCAGTGGGGCAGCAAGGCCAGGAAAGGTTCGAAGATCAACTGACCTCCATGGAGCATTTATGCCGGGTGGGTATTAACCCAGTTCCTACTCTCCCCCCCCACACACCCAGCTGGGTCTGGATGGGCCCCTGCAGGCCCAACCCACCCAAACTGCCCCGGGCGCAGGTTCCAGGTGACTCTCAGCGTGGCGAGGAGCAGGAGTAATGCTGCACAGAAGAGCTGGGTTCAGGGCTCCCTGGACAGTTTACATCAGCTCTCAGGCCAGAGGCCTGTCAGGACAGGCTGTATTGCAGGGGGCGGCTGGAGTGAAATGCCAGCAGCACAAACCCAGCGGCCATGGGGTGACCCCAGCCACTCACACAGAGCTTCCCGTCAGAGCTGGAGGCCAGCGCTTCCCACCTGGGAACAGGGTGGGATCCAGGTCCACAGGCAAATCCTCCCCCATGGTCCCATCCTGGCTACTCACAGCTGTCATGTGCTGGGCTGGGAGGAGGTCCAGCACTACTCTTTGGGCAGGCCGGGATCTCCCTGCCCTCAGGCCGCCAGCCTCTGGCTCGGGGTGAGATCTGTCCCAGAGAAGGGAGAGCCCAGCTCACAGCCACCTGAGCAGATGGCTGTGGGTGGCTCCCCCACCAGCATCACCCCAGACGAGCTCTGAGGGGATGGCAATGATGCACCCAGAGCCTTCTGCTGGGGGGGGCGCCCACAGGGGGGCAGATTTCAGGGTTAACACCCCACTGAGATGCCTGTTTACCCAGTTCCGGTAAATTGGCGTCACATTAGCTATCCTCCAGTCATCGGGTACAGAAGCGGATTTAAATGGTAGGTTACAGACTACAGTGAGTAGTCCTGCCATTTCACATTTGAGTTCCTGGTCCTGGTGACTTGTTACTGTTTAGTTCCTCAATTTGTTCCAAAACCTCCTCTAATGACACCTCCATCTGGGACAGTTCCTCAGATTTGTCACCTAAAAAGGACGGCTCAGGTTTGGGAATCTCCCTCACACGCTCAGCCACGAAGACTGCTGCAAAGAATTCATTTCGTTTCTCTGCAACGGCATGGTGCCAGCTGCGGTGTGGACAGACCCCAAACAGGCCGGCTAACAGATGGGCTCCTGAGGCAATCACAAAGACAGACTGCTGCCGACACCAGGGCATCCTTGCTGGAATATGTGAAAATATCTGGCTGGGATCAAACAACAGGTCATCAACTGACTTGTTTTCTAAGCCTCCTCTGGGCACATTTTCCAGCTTCCCATCAACCGCAAAGGGCTCCTTTAAAAATGTGATTCAGCTGTAAGTACATAAGATTGGCCACATGGGTCAGACCAATGGTCCATCTAGCCCAGTGTCCTGTCCTCCGATACTGGCCAGCGATAGGTGCTTCCGAGGGAATGAACAGAACAGGGTCAGTGTCGAGTGATCCATCCCATTCACACCCAGCTTCTGGCAGTCAGATGTTTATGGACACTCAGAGCATGGGCACGATTTGTGGTTTCTCGTTCCCTGCTCAGCAGCCCAACCCCCTGCCAGAGGCAGTGCCATGATGATAAAACCCCCTTAAACGCCATCAGCCCCTCCACCCCCCAGGGCTTCAGAGACCTGATCTGTGACGGACCCCACCCACCGGGCACCACCCACCTGTGACAGGCACCCAGCTGGGGTTGACAGGAGGAAAAAACCCTCCCTCCCCACACATACCTCCTGCAATCAAGAGCAAGTCGAGATTCCTAACAGGAGTGGGGAGTTGGTGTGCGGGGGGAGAGAAACAGGATGGACTGAATAAAATCAAGGCAATTAAATCACCAAGTCCAACGCCACAATTGAAATGATCAATTTTAATCAACTTTTCCATTTATACTTCAGTAATTTTCTAAGGCCAAGTGGGATAGAACCATTAAAACTTCATGTCCAAAACTTCCCCCACTCGGGGGGAGGGGGGAAATTGTGTGAGTGGCCCTTTCCTTCCCCCTTTTTCATTCATGGCAGCTGGGGTTAAGTCCCAAGTGTTCTGCCTTTGTTTCCCAAGTGATAGTCCCAGTGGATAGTCCAGTGGAAAAGGTCTCAGAGCGAATCTCAATTTTCCCTGGCAGAGCATTCTTCTGCAGAGTCCAGCCCCATCACTACATGCTCACAGAAATACCAAGTCCCCCGTCTCCAGACAGAGAGAACACACACTAGCCTGCTGGCTCATATGAGGACACCCACCTCACTTTAGTGTAACGCACTGACAGGATTTGATAGCATCACCAAAAATAAGTTTATTAAGAAAGAACAGAGATTTAAATTGTGCTAAACATGGACAATAGAGAAGAAAATTGCTACAAATAAAACAAAATAAAGCATGCTTTATAGTGGCTGGAACTGAACAAGTCACGAACAAGGCTTCAGGCAATTTCTCTCCAAAAAGCTGTACTTAGAGTCCTCAACCCATGTGGCTGGGGGATCCACCTTTCACAAGAGCATGGGCCTCTTTGTCCCTTAAGTGTTGAACAATGAAGCTGTCACCTTTTTTCTATTTTAAAGTACAGAAAACATTTGAAATCTATTCTTTGAAAACTAACCAAGGTAAAGTTCCTCTGCCCTGCTGCTGCGTCTTTAGGCTACGGGCGCCAAGACCCTTCTTTGTCCTCTGGTCACTTTGCTTTTCTGATTGGCTTGATCACTTTGTTTACCTTTAGATGTGAATGTACTTTTATTAGCCTTTGCTTGTAATCAGGTGATGTTATTTTCTCATCCACCTGTTAGCTTGATCCAGGCAGGCAGGTAAATCCACCTTCCTTTGTCTGGGGCAGGCTTGTTTATCAACTACCTCCACAACAACACATTTCCAGCACACACAAAACTCTTCATACAGAACATGTACATTCAGCAAGCAATGACCAGCATGTCACCAGTTTTTATAAAGCACCTTAGAAGACAATGTTTGGATAAACATTTGACAACAGTGCTTTGGGTGTGGTGAATTTGTCAGACCTGCTAGGATTTACTGTGACATGACATAGTGTGCAACATGACTCACAGATTGGGCATCCCGACTTGAACGTAGGGGGTGGGGGCAAAGAGGGGAGCTGAGCAAGTGCCCATGTACTCACAGACTGCACCACGAGGCAGCCAGATGAGGAGGCAGATTGAGGTTCCACCACCTTCTTCCCTCCAGCATTTCCTACCTTTGGGAGTTGTGGCCCTGGGCACCAGCACTGAAAGCAGGGAGCCAGGCAGGTCTTAGGAAAGGCCAACCCCCAGGCAGATGGCCTGGAGATGGACTGGGACTGAGGATCCAGAGTGGGGGAAAGTCTCCACTGAAGAAGCACTGAGGAGCAGCAGCTTGGGTAGGAGCCATCCTGTTGTCTGATCCCAGCTTCTGGCGGTCAGAGATTTAAGGACACCAAGAGCATGGGGTTGAGTCCCTGACCAACTTGGTTCATAGCCAATGACGGACCTGTCCTCCATGAACTTGTCTAATTCTTATTATTTGAACCAATTATGCTTTTGGCCTTAACAATCTCCCCTGGCAATGACTTCCAAAGATTGACTGTGCAGTGTGTGAAAGAAGTATTTCCTTATGTTAGTTTTAAACCTGCTGCCTATTAATTTCACTGGGTAACGCCTGGTTTGTTTGTTAGATTAAGGGGTAAATAACCCTTCCTTAGTAATTTTCTCCATACAAGTCATAGTTTTATAGACCTCTATCATATCTCCCCTCAGTTGTCTCTTTTCTAAAATGAACAGTCCCAGTCTTATGGAAGCTGTTCCATACCCCTAATTATTTTGGTTTCCCCTTCTCTGTATTCGTTCCAATTCTTTTCTTTTTCTTGTCTTTTTTTTTTTTTTTTTGAGATGACGGTGACCAGAACTGCATGCAGTATTCAAGGTGTGGGCATACCATTGATTTATATAGTGGAATTATCTATCCCTTTCCTAATGGTGCCTAATATTCTGTTAAATTTTGTGACTTGCACTACACTTTGAGCAGAAATTTTCAGAGAACTAGCCACAAGAACTCCAAGATCTCTTTCTTGAGTGGTAACAGCTAATTTAGATCCCATTGTTTTGAATATTTTTTGTATTTTTGTATGTTTTCCCCAAAACCACCTCTATTGACCCCTCAATCTGGGACAGGTCCTCAGATTTGTCACGTAAAAAGAATGGCTGATGTGTGGGAATCTCCCACACCTTTGCAGTGTTGACCTGAATTTTATGGGCTAATGTGTTTACCGCTCAGCACTGATCTGATCAGAAGATACTTTAGGTTCTTGTCCCAGTTCAGGCTACAGGGATAGAGAACACAGAGAGTTCAATATTGTGGGAGGACCTTCCGGGTGTGTGGCAAGGACACTTATACTGAGGACAATACCAACTTGTTAAGATCTTTATTAAAATAAAAGAAAGAAGCATAAATGCTACAAAACACAGAGTCACAAAGAAGTAATACAATTCTATGAGCCCTGGTGGTAACATTTCTATTCTAAAAGACTACTAAAGCTAGCATATTCACACCCTTCCCTGAAGACCTGGTAGTAGGAGACAGAGGATCAGTCTTGTCTCTGGCATGTCCGAGGAACTAATGGTCCAGGCTTCCCAAATTGGTAGGGATTAGGTTCAAGTGTTGAGTGGCTAGGATATATTGTGAAACTGAGGTGATAGCTTGATAGAAGATAGGAAAATGTGACCCCTTTGTATGGTTGTTTGCCATCTTATAGGGTCTCGGTACTGCCCACTGTCAGAATCTAGGCCCAACCTACCATGCCTAAATCTTATTTCCTCAACCCCATAAATCTTCAGGTACACTTACTCTACAGGTTAACATGTTATGCCATATACTCATATGTATTAGTATCGATTATCTCATTCCCGAAACCATTACCCCTGGCCTAACTCATGACTTCCATGTTCTGCAGTGTGCCTTGCAGTTACCGGTCTGCTCCAGACTTAAGGTTAGCAGATTCAAGTTTTTTGTTCAGTTCCCCAAAGCTAAGGGGGGCAACTGGTATGCCATTTATCTATGCCAAAGTTTACAAACACTTATACTAACTTACTCTAGCTAATCGTACAGGATACAGGCCTGAAGGTTACTTGCATTACAGCCAACTATTATGAATAACCATGAATAACCCTTATGAATAGCATAAACTGGAATTCCACATAAACAAAATCCAGAAAATACTATGATTAATTAATAATAGGATATGATAACAAAATAATATGAATCAAACCAAAAGAAAACATATTACGCAATATGGCAAGCTAGCAAACTGACCTTATGGGCTACAGCAATGAAAACCCATGCAAAGAATATATTTTGCTTCTCTGCAATGGCCTTGTCTTCTGAAAGTGCTCCTTTGGCACCTCGGTTACCTTGTGGCCTCACCGATTGTTTGGAAGTCTTCCTGCTTCTGATGTACTTAAAAAAAATTCTGCCAGGGAGGAGTGGGGAGCCCAGTCTCTCAGTCCTTCTCCCCCCCCCCCCGCCCCCACTCCACTGCCTCTCTTAAGTTGATGGAAGCATTCCTGGTAAGGATGCGCATGACTGACAGAAGGAGAGTAGTGTGGATGTGAATAGTTTGACTTACGTTTGTAGTGCAGACATGCCCTCAGTCTCTGAGGACCTTGAACTGCTTTCACCAAATGCCCACGCATGCCACCACCCCACAAGACAGGTAATCATAGATGCTGCATTCAGAGCAATAATTTTTACTTCAGCAGGATTTTGTTGTTGTTGTTTGTTAGTTTGTTTGTTTTGCAGGGGGGTGCTTATTGGCCTACATTTAGAGAATTAATGATATGGATGGTGGGATGAATTGCACGCTCAGCAAGTTTGTGGATGACACTAAGATTGCGGGAGAGGTAGATATGCTGGAGAGTAGGGATAAGGTCCAGAGTGACCTAGACAAATTGGAGGATTGGGCCAAAAGAAATCTGATGAGGTTCAACATGGACAAGTGCAGAGTCCTGCACTTAGGACGAAGAATCCCATGCACTGCTACAGACTGGGGACCGACTGGCTAAGCGGCAGTTCTGCAGAAAAGGACCTGGGAATTACAGTGAACGAGAAGCTGGATATGAGTCAACAGTGTGCCCTTGTTGCCAAGAAGGCTAACGGTATATTGGGCTGCATTCGTAGGAGCATTGCCAGCAGATCAAGGGAAGTGATCACTCCCCTCTATTTGGCATTAGTGAGGCCACTTCTGGAGTATTGCGTCCAGTTTTGGGCCCCCCACTACAGAAAGGATGTGAAGAAATTGGAGGGCAACAAAAATGATTAGGGGGCTGGGGCACATGACTTATGAGGAGAGGCTGGGGGACCTGGGGTTATTTAGTCTGCAGAAAAGAAGAGTGAGGAGGAGGATTTAATAGCAGCCTTCAACTACCTGAAGGGGGGTTCCAGAGAGGATGGAGCTAGGCTGTTCTGAGTGGTGGCAGATGACAGAACAAGGAGCAATGTCTCAAGTTGCAGTGGGGGAGGTCTAGGTTGGATATTAGGAAAAACTATTCACTAGGAGGGTGGTGAAGCACTGGAATGGGATACCTAGGGACGTGGTGGAATCTCCATCCTTAGAGGTTTTTAAGGCCTGGCTTGACAAAGCCTTGTCTGGGATGATTTAGTTGGGGTTGGTCCTGCTTTAAGCAGGGGATTGGATTAGATGACCTCCTGAGGTCTCTTCCAACCCTAATCTTCTACGATTCTATGAATGTTTGTTAGGTATATCTGGCTCTCGTTTTCCATCTCTAAACTCCCTCGCAAAGCTCCCTGATTTGCTAGCTCCTCTGGTAGTTAGGAGCTGCCTTTTAAAATTTCTGAGTTAGTCCTGCCCCTTCATGAAGGCCTTCAAAAATCACAGCTGGGAAATTAAAGGGAAACAAGCCAATAGAACTTTTTGTAGGCTTCATTTACATTAAGTAAATGTCAGGCTTTAAAGCAGCTGAGAAGATCTTCAGTAACCAGAACATATGGGAAAATGTCCAAAAAATTGAAGCATAGTTCTTTTGAGGAACTAAAATGGCACAAATGTCCATGAACTAATGTATGAAATTAAAGAGTTACAGCTTCACTTTCAGTAACATTTTATAAGTCATCTTTCCCTCTCTCACACTCTCTCTTTCCTTCTCTCTTTACTTTCATTCTATCCATTTTTGCTCATAATCTTTTTTAGCTTTTGTTACCCACCCTGGTTTATTTCTGACTTCTCCATTCTCCTCTAGTCACTGTTAACTGATTATTTTTCTCTCATAGTCTCCATTCTGTCCCCCAATTTTACCCCTTCCCCATTTGCTCCCCCTGGGTGTTTTCCCTCTCAAGAATGTTTTCCTTTCACTCTATCCATTTCTGTTTTTCACCCTTTTTCTAGGACTCTCCCTTTATTCTTGCTTCCTCTGCTCCCTCTGGTTAAACCCACTCTGTCCCTGCTTCTTCCAGTGTTCATTCCCTCTGAAGCACCTGGCATTGGCCACTGCCGTAAGACAGGATACTGGGCTAGATGGACCTTTGGTCTGACCCAGTCTGGCCAAGAAATCTGATGAGGTTCAATAAGGACCTAGGGGTGACAGTTGACGAGAAGCTAGATATGAGTCAGCAGTGTGCCCTTGTTGCCAAGAAGGCCAATGGCATTTTGGGTTGTATAAGTAGGGGCATAGCAAGCAGATCGAGGGACGTGATCGTTCCCCTCTATTCGACATTGGTGAGGCCTCATCTGGAGTACTGTGTCCAGTTTTGGGCCCCACACTACAAGAAGGATGTGGATAAATTGGAGAGAGTCCAGCGAAGGGCAACAAAAATGATTAGGGGTCTAGAACACATGACTTATGAGGAGAGGCTGAGGGAGCTGGGATTGTTTAGCCTGCAGAAGAGAAGAATGAGGGGGGATTTGATAGCTGCTTTCAACTACCTGAAAGGGGGTTCCAAAGAGGATGGCTCTAGACTGTTCTCAATGGTAGCAGATGACAGAACGAGGAGTAATGGTCTCAAGTTGCAGTGGGGGAGGTTTAGATTGGATATTAGGAAAAAATTTTTCACTAAGAGGGTGGTGAAACACTGGAATGCGTTACCTAGGGAGGTGGTAGAATCTCCTTCCTTAGAGGTTTTTAAGGTCAGGCTTGACAAAGCCCTGGCTGGGATGATTTAACTGGGAATTGGTCCTGCTTCGAGCAGGGGGTTGGACTAGATGACCTTCAGGGGTCCCTTCCAACCCTGATATTCTATGATTCTATGATTCTATGATTCATTCTTATGTTCTTAATTCTCAGAAAATCATGAGATTGACACACCGCTCGCCCCCCCCCCTCCCCAAAAAGAGATTTTTAAAGAAGATTCTATAATGGTTTCTGGTCTGTCTCTTGGTTTTTAATTTTCTCCTGCCTATCCCCTATATCTGTGTGACAAATAGAGACATCCCATATCTACAGAGGAATGTGACTTTGGCCCCTGTTGCAGGAGCTGTCACTGGGGGGCCCCAATGAGATCTGATTAAAGAGTTTTGTACAAAACGCTCCCTGCTGGTGTAGAGGTTCCAGCTTCTCTCTAAACCCCAAATCCCAATTAATTAATTCTCTATCCCTGCTGCCACCACATCTGCCTGTCCCCCAGCCCAGCAATTACTTCTCCCACCAAAACCCTACATCCCTCCCTGCCCTGCAGTGACCCTCTGCTTCTCCTGCAGCTTCAATGGGTCTCCCTTTCTCTCTCCCCCCCCCCCGCCTCCCAAAATCCCTGGTGCTGCAGAGATGGAGGGGGAGGAGATGGAATAAGGAACCAGAGGGTTGGGTACACGGGAGTCCTCCAGGGTCATAGAGACTAGCATGACTGTGGCTAGGGAAGCCCATTTTTTAATTCCCCCCATGTATTAGTGACACTGTCTGACTGAAGATCCCCAGAGTCCTCCTGGACCATAGAAGATAGCGACAAACAGTCTAAATAGCTCCTTGGGCAATGAGATTGGCTTCTCCATCTTGATTACTTGCTTCTTTCTGTGGTTTCACAGTCCAGACATGAGACCCCAAGGACCCTCCAGGGTCATAAAGACTGGAGTTTCCAAGGCTAGAGAGGCTGATTTCAGGGTCCTCAGTGCAATATTCCACCCCCTGTGTCTCAGGGACACAGTCTGAGCTCGGATCCTGCCCCCACCCAGAGCCAGGGGTAGATTCTCTCCCCAGGGACAGAGGCTAGTGAGAAAGTGAAGATTGGGGCCTTGTTATCAGCATTGAAAAATGTCACTTGGCCCCAAACTCCCCCAAAGCTCACCCTGGATGTGTGATCCCAGAGATCCTCCCTTCCCTGCTCTCGCTCAGGTGGGAAAGAGTCTGGAGGGGAAAAGGGTCACAGAGATTAGAGCACAGCGTCTCTGATTTACAACACCAGCCTGGGGAGCTGCTTCTCTCTCCTGAATGCCTGAGAATAAGCAGAGATGCCCTGGCAGTTCGTCCCCCTGGCTGCTGAGACTTTCTGTGGTGGCTGCTTTTTCCCTCCTTCCCAGCTGCATCTCCCTACTCTTCCACACCTTAGTGTGCAGGTGGTTGAAGCCCCCTTGGTGCATCAGAGGATAGCCCTGGATGGTACAACCAGACTCAGAACTAGAGTGACTGGATGGAGCCCACAGTGCTCAGCCAGTGCACGGGGCTGCCCACCCTACATGTCCCCTCTTTTGTGTTCCAGAAGGTGAGGACAATCTAGCCTCTTGCTTCTCTTGCTTTCCTCAACCAGGTCCCGTGAGAAGGCGTTTCCCATCCATCCCTCACAGCTGGCCCTCTGTAACTCATCATCGCCTCTTGCACCACAAGCCTCCCCAGCCACCTTTGACATGCCACCTGTATTGGCTGAAGGACATCCAGCTGGTTCACCTCTGTACCAGTCCCCAAGAACATCTGTACATGCTCGTGCTCCACACCATCCACTTCCTTGCCTTTGTGTTCCATCCTGACTCCAAATGGTGGGACCTACAGGAGAGAAAATGAGGAACTGTGGTGGGCCAGCCTGCACTCCACTTTTGTTCCACAGCCCACTGGGGATATTAGGTGGTGTGTCAGCTTGCAGCCCCTTTTCCAGCTCTTTTTGAACCTCTTACTAAAGTTCTGTCTGCAATATTCCCTGCACCTCCTGATGTATACACACCCCATTTGTGACTTCGGAAAGTGGCAAGACCTCCTTATTAATCTCCTCCTGGTGATGGCCAAGATGGCCACACATCACTGCAGGAGGACAAATCTGGAGGGAGGGAGAAGTGCTCTGAGACTGTGGCATGTATATCCATTCCCTTTTAAAATCATGTCTCCAGGCACCGTTCCCCTGGGCAGTGTTCACTGACTCCTTAGACACCTTTGAGGAGCGATGGATGCTCTCTGGGGTTCTCTGCTTGGTGTCCCCTTCTGGCTCCCTCATTTTTAATTTCTGACCTCTCTCCTTGTCCAGGTTTCTCTTTCATTGTCCCAAATACTCCATTGCTCCCTGGGCTTCATGCTTTCTCCCCCTTAGTTGAGGGGACGGGCCTTTAGCTTTGGGAAGGCGTAGATCCACCATGTCCCAGTACATGCAAATAGCATCTCCCTGCTTTTCCTGCTGGAGCTTCTCCTCTGAGGGTTAGAGAGGAAGGTGAGAACCTGAAGTTGCAGGGAGGGGAGTTAGAGGAGGAAGGTAATAGATATAAACCTGGGGGAAGCTCTATACTGAACCTGTCCTTCTCTCCCTGGCCTGGGAGAAGAGAAGGGGATGGGTATTGGGGATGATCCACTCAGGCCAGAGAGTGGCCCCTTCTCCAGCCCAGAGAGCAGGGAGGATGTGGCAACATCACAGAGGGACCATATCTCGAACAGAGGAGAAAGAGAGCAACTCAAATGGGAGATCTCAGCCCAGCCCAGCTGAAGAGAAAGATGGGATGCTGGTGAAGAGCAATCGGAGCGAGCCCCTCACATAGGGGAAAGGAAAAAAAGGTGGCAACCCATCTGAATTTAATATTTAAAGGGCTTACGGACATGTATGGAAATGCCAGGGTCAGCATTAATGACATATCTGTGTTGGTGAGGGAGAGTGTATCTACACAGCAGTTTAAGCCTGGGTCTGAGCCTGGGCTCAAGCCAAACCCTCATTGCATCCACACTGCAAATATGCTAATCTAGGGCTCTGATCCAGAGTCCCAGGACCCTGCAGGTCTGGAGGGTCAGAGCCCATGTTAAACTGGAACCCAGGGTCCAAGCCCTATTGGTTTCCTATGTGCATGCATCCGTGGCTTGACTTGGGTGTGGAAGTCTTCTGGGTGTATCCTATAGTTCCTGGAGGCGGAGGAGCAGTGCTACAGGCAGCCAGCACAGCATGCCAGACACAGCATTACTACCTGGCCGAGAGGTCCCCCTTCCTGCTCCTCCCACAGTGGTGGTGGAAGTTTCTCCTCCATGGTGGTGCACGGAGCTTGCCTGGAGCAGGGAGCAAAGTTAGGAGGTGGGTCATCCTTCCCTCAGCCATACTGAGCCGAGAGCTCTGTCACTTCTTCTCCCTGCAGGGCAGCTGCTATGGTCCCTGCTCTGCTCACTGGCCCTTACTCCAGGCCCTCCTGCCCTCTCTTGGGCTGCAGGTGCAGGGTCACCTGGGCAGCATGCACTATTAGGGTGGTCAGTGGGAGCCAGCACCAAAACTTCTCCGCAGCATCCCAGAGGTCTGGGGGTGTGGTGATGGCAGGGATAAAGGATTCCCCAGGGTTGCTGGAGCACACTGCATCCCAAGCCTTGGGGATAGATTTTGCCACTTTGCAGCAAGCAGCAGCCAGACTGGAATGTGTGTGTGTCTTCCCTCTGACACCTTCATTTTATGTCAAACTTCAAAACAAACTGAAAAAATCAAGCAAGCAAGCAAAAACTCCTCACCTTCATTGATCATCCTATTTGAAAAATTAAGAATTACAAAGTTTCACTGTAATAGTTTGACACCTTGGAGACTGATGTCCTCATTATCCTTAGGACAGGCACAGGGGCATGTTTTTTGCCAATGTGACCGAGCCTAGAGCTGGAGAACCCAGTTATCCGATTAGACAGTAATTCAGTATAATGCCCTCTCAAATGGAGACAGCCACCAAATGAGCTAATTATGCGGCGTATGTACTCATGTGCTCCTTACGGGCACCCGCGTCCCATCAATAGCACGGTCACAGTTAGGAAACAGGATTGGCAGTCGAGTTTCCCCCCAAGTGCAGAAAATTCTTAACCTAGAGTTAAAATGCAATGTTGATGCTCAAGCCCAGGATTCCCTGACAAGAGGTCAGCTGACTCAAATCCCTTACGCTTACATTGCTATGTAGGCCTAGCCTCAGAGTGTTTGTTGGTCAGGGAGAGAGTTTCTGTTCGTCAGTGGGTGCAGGGACTCAACACTAAGGATGGTATCAGGATTGTTTGTGTGATTTCGGCTTGGGAGCTCTTAGTATTTCATGTTTCAGAGTAGCAGCCGTGTTAGTTTGTATACGCAAAAAGAAAAGGAGTACTTGTGGCACCTTAGAGACTAACCAATTTATTTGAGCATAAGCTTTTGTGAGCTACAGCTCACTTCATCCAATGAAGTGAGCTGTAGCTCAGAAAGCTTATGCTCAAATAAATTGGTTAGTCTCTAAGATGCCACAAGTACTCCTTTTCTTTTAGTATTTCATGTTTTTGTTTTTATTTTTATTTTTAGGGGTGTGTGTCATGGTCAGTGTTGGTTTGGTTTGGACATTTATCTAGAAGTTCATGAAAATGTTTTCATGGGATTTTCCTCTTTATTTAATGATAATCTCCACCTGAAGTCTCACCTGGTCTGTGTGATCCTAAGGATTTCCTTCAGCAAGTAGTTGCTGAACCGACTAGAGGGGATGCTATTTTAGATTTGGTCTTGGTGAGTAATGAGGACCTCATAGAGGAAATGGTTGTAGGGGATAATCTTGGCTCAAGTGATCATGAGCTAATTCAGTTCAAACTGAATGGAAGGATTAACAAAAATAAATCTGCAACTAAGGTTTTTGATTTCAAAAGGGCTAACTTTCAAAAATTAAGGAAATTAGTTAGGGAAGTGGATTGGACTGAAGAATTTATGGGTTTAAAGGTAGAGGAGGCCTGGGATTATTTTAAATTAAAGCTGCAGAAGCTATCGGAAGCCTGCATCCCAAGAAAGGGGAAAAAATTCATAGGCAGGAGTTGTAGACCAAGCTGGATGAGCAAGCATCTTAGAGAGGTAATTAAGAAAAAGCAGAAAGCATATAGGGAGTGGAAGAAGGGAGGGATCAGTAAGGCAAGCTACCTTATTGAGGTCAGAATATGTAGGGATAAAGTGAGACAGGCTAAAAGTCAAGTAGAGTTGGACCTTGCAAAGGGAATTAAAACCAATAGTAAAAGGTTCTATAGTCATATAAATAGGAAGAAAACAAAGAAAGAAGAAGTGGGACCGCTAAAAACTGAGGATGGAGTGGAGGTCAAGGATAATCTAGGCATGGCCCAATATCTAAACAAATACTTTGCCTCAGTCTTTAATAAGACTAAAGAGGATCTTAGGGATAATGGTAGCATGATAAATGGGAATGAGGATATGGAGGTAGACATCACCATATCTGAGGTAGAAGCGAAACTCAAACAGCTTAATGGGACTAAATCGGGGGGCCCAGATAATCTTCATCCAAGAATATTAAAAGAATTGGCACAAGAAATTGCAAGCCCATTAGCAAGAATTTTTAATGAATCTGTAAACTCAGGGGTTGTACCGTATGATTGGAGGATTGCTAACATAGTTCCTATTTTTAAGAAAGGGAAAAAAAGTGATCCAAGTAATTATAGGCCTGTTAGTTTGACATCTGTAGTATGCAAGGTCTTGGAAAAAATTTTGAAGGAGAAGGTAGTTAAGGACATTGAAGTCAATGGTAAATGGGACAAAATACAACATGGTTTTACAAAAGGTAGATCGTGCCAAACCAACCTGATCTCCTTCTTTGAGAAAGTAACAGATTTTTTAGATAAAGGAAACGCAGTGGATCTAATTTACTTAGATTTTAGTAAGGCGTTTGATACGGTGCCACATGGGGAATTATTAGTTAAATTGAATAAGATGGGCATCAATAGGAATATTGAAAGGTGGATAGGGAATTGGTTAAAGGGGAGACTACAACGGGTCCTACTGAAAGGTGAACTGTCAAGTTGGAGGGAGGTTACCAGTGGAGTTCCTCAGGGATCGGTTTTGGGACCAATCTTATTTAATCTTTTTATTACTGACCTGGGCACAAAAAGTGGGAGTGTGCTACTAAAGTTTGCAGATGATACAAAGCTGGGAGGTATTGCTAATTTAGAGAAGGACAGGGATACCCTACAGGAGGATCTGGATGACCTTGTAAACTGGAGTAATAGGAATAGGATGAAATTTAATAGTGAGAAGTGTAAGGTCATGCATTTAGGGATTAATAACAAGAATTTTAGTTATAAGCTAGGGACGCATCAACTAGAAGTAACAGAGGAGGAAAAGGACCTTGGAGTATTGGTTGATCATAGGATGACTATGAGCTGCCAATGTGATATGGCTGTGAAAAAAGCTAATGTCGTCTTGGGATGCATCAGGAGAGGTATTTCCAGTAGGGATAAGGAGGTTTTAGTACCGTTATATAAGGCACTGGTGAGACCTCACCTGGAGTACTGTGTGCAGTTCTGGTCTCCCATGTTTAAGAAGGATGAATTCAAACTGGAACAGGTACAGAGAAGGGCTACTAGGATGATCCGAGGAATGGAAAACTTGTCTTATGAAAGGAGACTCAGGGAGCTTGGCTTGTTTAGCCTAACTAAAAGAAGGCTGAGGGGAGATATGATTGCTCTCTATAAATATATCAGAGGGATAAATACCAGAGAGGGAGAGGAATTATTTAAACTCAGTACCAATGTGGACACAAGAACAAATGGATATAAACTGGCCACTAGGAAATTTAGATTAGAAATTAGACGAAGGTTTCTAACCATCAGAGGAGTGAAGTTTTGGAATAGCCTTCCGAGGGAAGTAGTGGGGGCAAAAGATCTATCTTGCTTTAAGATTAAACTCGATAAGTTTATGGAGGAGATGGTATGATGGGATAACATGGTTTTGGTAATTAAATATTCATGGTAAATAGGCCCAATGGCCTGTGATGGGTTTTAGATGGGGTAAGATCCAAGTTACCTGGGAAAGAATTTTCTGTAGTATCTGGCTGATGAATCTTGCCCATATGCTCAGGGTTTAGCTGATCGCCATATTTGGGGTCGGGAAGGAATTTTCCTCCAGGGCAGATTGGAAGAGGCCCTGGAGGTTTTTCGCCTTCCTCTGTAGCATGGGGCACGGGTCACTTGCTGGAGGATTCTCTGCTCCTTGAGGTCTTTAAACTACAATTTGAGGACTTCAATAGCACAGATATAGGTGTGAGGTTTTTTTTTTTTTTTTTTTTTTGTAGGAGTGGTGGGTGAAATTCTGTGGCCTGCGTTGTGCAGGAGGTCAGACTAGATGATCATAATGGTCCCTTCTGACCTAAATATCTATGAATCTATGAATCTATGAATCTATTGTCTCCAGTTCAGATGGCAGAATGTCTGGAGGGGGAAAGGATAAGATAGATGATATTTCATGCTGTCATATTTGTGACATCCTCACTCTTAATTGACATAATTGTATTTTAATTAAGAGAGAAAAACAGTTGAAGAGAGACAGAGACACACCCAGATTTTTAACAAAGACTAATATGAATCATCCTATTTTCTCTTTCATTCAAGCGTCTCAAATCAACAGAACCAATATCCATGAAGCCTCAGAACCACTCAAAGAGACACTATGTGGAAGACAGATTTTCTGTTCCCTCATCCTCCAAACCCAGCTGATTTCTCATTCTCCTTTTGCATTTTGTCATAAGCCAGGCCAGATCCTGCAAAGATTTTAGCATTAATGTAACTTTACAAACATTGGCCTCTTTCACATCAGTGGGATGCTGAGACTTTTCAGGATGAGGAGCCTGAATTGTGAGCTCTTTGGGTCTATTTACTCAGTATATGTACAGAGCTCAGCACAATGGGGCTTTCATTCTGCATAGACTGAAATACAAATAATATTAAAATTATTTCATAAATGCGGAAACTGAGTCAGGGAGAGAATTGGCTCAATGGGCCTCATTCACCCCTGCACTGGTAAAGGGACGGGGGAAACAGTTTGTGGTTCTCCTATTCAGAAGCTGCTGGGGTCAGTGCAGACATTGGCACAGGCTGCGGAAGTCCGGAGGTCCAGCCTGAGTTGCACCTCTGGTCCAGTGGCCCCTAGATGACTTCTCCCAGAGGCAGTGTCAAAGGCACAGCTTTACCCTGGCCACACCCCATTATTCCTGCTCCACCCCTTCCTCCTCTGCCCAGCCCTCGACAACTCCCCTCTGTTCCCTGCTTTCCCGGGGCACTCCTTGAGCCTGCTCCACCCCTTCCTCCTCTGCCCAGCCCTCGACAGCTCCCCTCTGTTCCCTGCTTTCCCGGGACACTCCTTGAGCCTGCTCCACCCCTTCCTCCTCTGCCCAGCCCTCGACAGCTCCCCTCTGTTCCCTGCTTTCCCGGGACACTCCTTGAGCCTGCTCCACCCCTTCCTCCTCTGCCCAGCCCTCGACAGCTCCCCTCTATTCCCTGCTTTCCCGGGGCACTCCTTGAGCCTGCTCCACCCCTTCCTCCTCTGCCCAGCCCTCGACAGCTCCCCTCTGTTCCCTGCTTTCCCGGGACACTCCTTGAGCCTGCTCCACCCCTTCCTCCTCTGCCCAGCCCTCGACAGCTCCCCTCTGTTCCCTGCTTTCCCGGGGCACTCCTTGAGCCTGCTCCACCCCTTCCTCCTCTGCCCAGCCCTCGACAACTCCCCTCTATTCCCTGCTTTCCCGGGACACTCCTTGAGCCTGCAGCTGCTGTGGAGGAGCTAGAGGCACAAGAGGCTCCTGTGCTGGGAGGATTCTCCTGGGTTTACACCTTCCCTACAGCCCCTTTGGCCCACACAAGCTGCCACACGGGGCCAGAGCACAATGGTGAGCTGGGTCCACATTTCAAAAGTGGCCTTACATTGAGGGTTTACATTTTGGTGCCAACCTTTAGGCCTTGTCTACATAGTTTTGTCGGCAAAAGGCAGCTTTCGTTGACACAACAGTGGAGGTGTACACACTACAATGCACCTCTTGGTGACAAAACTCTCCTGCTTTACTGACAAAATATAACCACCTCAATGGGAGGCATAGAGATTTTTGCAGCAAAGTTAGATCAACAAAGTGTCAGTGTAGACACTGTGTTTGTTACGTTGCTGTAACTGGCTCCGGAAGGTATCTCACAATGCCCACCATGACCGCTCTGCTCACTGTTTGGAAATCTGCTGCCATTCATCCAGCTATGTAGACATGTGTCCCTCCCCTTTCAAAGCCCCAGGAAGTCCCCCATACACAATTTGTCTCTCTTTCTCACATACACACTCCCCACACACACAGTCTCTCACACGCTCCGCCAACACATGCTCTCTCTCTCTCTCACACACACACACACACCCACCCACACCCTGTCACACATGCTTCCCCCACACAAACACACACTTCAGAACGAGGAGTAATGGCTTCAAGTTGCATGACAGAACGAGGAGTAATGGCTTCAAGTTGCAGTGGGGGAGGTTTAGATTGGATATTAGGAAAAACTTTTTCACTAAGAGGGTGGTGAAACACTGGAATGCGTTGCCTAGGGAGGTGGTGGAATCTCCTTCCTTGGAAGTTTTTAAGGTCAGGCTTGACAAAGCCCTGGCTGGGATGATTTAACTGGGAATTGGTCCTGCTTCGAGCAGGGGGTTGGACTAGATGACCTTCAGGGGTCCCTTCCAACCCTGATATTCTATGATTCTATGATTCTATGATTCTGTGGGCTTCTTCTATTACTGTTAGGGTTACCATATTTGAATATTCAAAAAAGAGGACACTATGGGGGGGGGAAAGGGGTATTTGCTCGCCCCACCTGCCCCCACCCCAACTCCACCTCTTCCCCGTCCCCATTTCAACCCCTTCCCCAAAGTCCTCGACTCTGCCCCCTCTCTGCCCCATTGGACCCCCCCCGCTGCTGGCTCCCTCGCCGCTCGCCTCTTCACTGCCCACCGCTGGCTCGCCGCTCGCCTCTTCACCCTCCCCGCCTGCCACTTGCCTCCTCACCCGCCCACCAGCCAGCCACTGGCTCCCTCGCCGCTCGCCTCTTCACCACCATGCCCCACTCGCCTACTCACCCCTCCTGCCGCAGGTCGCTCTGGCTCCTAGGATCAGGGGCAGCCAAGGGGTCTCCACGTGCTGCACCCGCCACAAGCGTGAGCTCCGTGGGTCCCATTGGCCAGCACCAAAGAAAAGCACCAATGGGAGCTGCCGTAGCCATGGAGTGGGGCTTACAGGTGCCGGCAGCACACAGAGAGCCCTCCGCCCCCCCACCCCTGACTCGACCCGACCCTGAGAGCCAGAGGCACCTTCCGGGGGGCGAGGTGGGGAGTCCCAGCGGTGCTTACCTGGGGCGGCTCCCAGGAAGCATCGGGAAGGTCCCTCTGGCTCCTAGGTTCGGGTCAGGTCGGGTCAGGGTGGGGGCGGAGGGCTCGCTGCCCGCTGCCGGCACCTGCAAGCCCTGCCCCCGCAGCTCTGGTTGGGCAGGAGGCAGCACGCGGAGACCACCTCCGCCTCTGTGCCTAGGGGCCGCCCACACTGCAGGCTCCTGCCAGCGGGCAGGTGCCGGGAGCTGCCCCAGGAAGCGCCACCAGCCCCGGGACTTTGGTGTGTGTGGTGAGGTGAGCGGTCCCCAATATCGGGACAAAGGGTGTCCCAACCGATGTGGCAAAATCCCAGACGTTTTTAGATATTTAAAAATTCCTCCCAGATGGTGATTTAAGAACCAAAAAGCTGGACATGTCCAGGAAAATACGGACGTATGGTAACCCTAATTACTATTCAGCAGTGTCAGTTTGATCATATTATCAAGCGTTACTCTAAAAAGTGATCTAAGATGTGTAACTTTTCAGGCACACACAGAAATCATTACAAGGTTCATAGCACAGTGCAAAGAAACAATGCCAGGTTCAGCACACTACAGCAACAAATGTTACTGTGGCTCAGTGTTAAAATGCTCCTTCAAGGCATCCTCCAGCCAAATAGCCCCCCATTGGGCTCCTCCTATAGCCTTGTGTTCAATACAAGCACAATACACAGCATAGCACAATACTGAACAGCAGGGTAGTATCCATGCTTTCTGACAGTGATGGCTGGGGTGCAGGTTGCCAGGGCAGTTGAAAAATAGCTGGCCATACAGTAGGATGCCCATGGAACAATGAGATTGAGAAACCTTCATCATGTGACTCTCTACCTGCCTGCATGAGGCATTGCAAACCCTTCAGAAAGCACCTTCTGGCCAGGGGCACAGTGGGATAGCTACCCAGAGTGCCCTGCTGTCTGTGTCAATGCAAAGCTACTATTGTGGATGTGCTTTGCCTGACACAAGGAGCACAGTGTGGACATGCAACAGTGGTTTAATTATAGCAGTGGCTGTTTGTTGGCGTAACTGGAATCGACAAAACTCTGTAGTGTAGATAGACAAGGCCTTAGGCACCTGGGGCCCGGAGTTCCTTGGTAATGGGCACCTGCAGATCCTACGGACTCCAGCTGCATGTGGGGCTGCTAAACAGCTCTGGAGCACATGCCCTGTAGTTCTGTAGTTGGAAGAGTGAAACTGAGGTACCCCAAATTTTGGACATTTTTACCATAATGATTGTACCAAAGTTCACAGAGTGAAATAATGTGAAAGATCCTGGCACCTGGGCCCTTACTTCATCTGCGCAGTTTGTCTGCTTTCTACTTTTTATTAAATAGGTACATAATCTAATTGAACCAGTTGCCCAGAGCCCATCTCCACCCATAGTCCCAGAGACACACCCTGGTTTCCTTTCCTAGATCCCTTCTCAGTACCTTTGAACTTCCACAGAATCTCCGTTAGAGCAATATTTCGCTGGGAGAAATCACTGAGTCTCTTTTCCAGCTCAGGAGAAATCTCCACTGGCTGGAGGAACTTCCCCTTCTCGCACCTGGAGAGGAAGAATTTCATGATATTATGTTTCTTTTAGTGACTCATTATAATTCCTTGCTAGTGGAAGTTGCTGCTCTTATGGGCCTGGAGTTGGAATTCCTCCACTTCTCCCAGTCTCAGAGCAGGCACAGCACTGGCCATGGCAGTGCAACCTTTCCCTAAAGGCCCCATTAATATTCTTCATCTCTAGCCTGGACAGAGCAGATCTGTACATCAAAGGGGAATCATGTTTTCATGACCAATTCACTCCTTCGCCTCCATGCACTAATACTAGTATGTTCCCCTATTTCATGCGCACAGTGCTATCGGATTGTTCTTTCAGGAACTAGATTGAAACCTCAGGGGCCCCCGCCCCCACCAGTTCCTTCCACACAGGTCTCCAAACAGTCCTGAGGTGGTAAAGGCTCTTGATTCCTGCTGTCCAGGGCTTGATTGTAACCAGTGCCTTGAGCTGAAAGGCCCATATTGATCCTCAGGGTTCTGAGGCAGCCAATTCCCCAGGGATGTAATATCTCTAGGAAATACTGTAGGCCAGTCTTTCCCACTGAATAGATAATTCAAGAGTCCTGTGTAAAAGGGTGGGGATTAAATGCATGAATGGGAATTACATTCAGAATGTGACCTTGCCCCATATATTTTGCTGCAGTGCCCTGGGGAACTATAGTAAAGAACAGAATTATCAGATACATAGATGAACATGATTTGTTGGGGAAGAGTCAACATGGTTTTTGTAAAGGGAAATCATGCGTCACCAATCTACTAAAATTCTTTGAGGGGGTCAACAAACATGTGGATAAGGGGGATCCAGTGGATATAGTGTACTTAGATTTTCAGAAAGCCTTTGATAAGATCCCTCACTACAGGCTCTTAAGCAAAGTAAGCTGTCATGGGATAAGATGGAAGGTCCTCTCATGGATTAGTAACTGATTAAAAGACAGGAAACAAAAGGTAGGAACAAATTATCAGTTTTCAGAATGGAGAGAGATGGAGTGGTGTTCCCCAGGGGTCTGTACTGGGACCAGTCCTATTCAACATATACATAAATGATCTGGAAAAAGGGGTAAATGTAGAGTCAATACACTCTCCAAGCCCTTTCACAGCGTCGTGAAGAATGAGGGGAAGTGAAATAGAGCCACATACTTGCTCAAGGTGCTTCTGACATCCTAGAGAGGAAAGAGACAGAAAAACAATTTTAGTCCCAAATGCTGCCCACTGGGGATCCCAGAGAAGGGATTTTGCAGATATGGGAAAGAGAGGCCCTGCCTTGGCCCTAGGGCCATGGATTTGCTGAGTTAATGTCATCTCTAATATAAATAAGTCTGTAATTCTTCAAAGAGAAACAATAATTCACATTTCAGGAATGCACACACTGAATTACACTGTGAACTCTGACTGCTGGTCTCCAGTGCCCATGATTCAGGAGCTGTCCTGTCCCTGTGTTTGGATCAGGGATGTTTATAACTCAGTCTCACCTGCAGGAATTCACTTGCTGGCTTCTGACACTTCCCCTCCAGCTCACTGATCAAGTTGCTGAGACGGAAAATCTCCTCAGACATTTTAGTGACATTGTCATTCTGTATCTTCACAATCGCCTTTTCCAGATTTTCCAGCTGGGCCAGCAGGAGTTGCTCTTCTTCTTCTAGAAACTGCCACAGTTGCTGAAATTCAGATACAACCTTCTGCCTCTTGTTTTGTGTCTGTATCTATTTTTTTTAAAAGAAAGGACAGGTAAGGGTTAGAGAGAGAGTCTAGGGTCCGTTCATGGAGTGCTGACTGTGCAGGAGAGAGAATTTCTTTGAAAATTCTGTGATGTCTAACACATGATTATACCCTGTCCTTAGTAGGGAGAGGATTTTCTACCACTTTCCCATTTGTCCCTAATATTTTATCATGGGATGTTTCTATGTCTGACATAGTCAGCACACTGTGTTAAGCCAGACCCAGAGCAGCAGCCAGCAGGACTGAGCACTACATTAACAGAGATGCGAGGGGAGAGAAATAATTAACAATGCAAGAAATGTCTGCAGACTCAGGCAGACAGCACTGCACGAGACATGGTCTGCTCACCTTGGGAGGAGTTTTGTGAAAGACACAAGGGCTAGAAATTAACTCATTAATTGGAATGGAAGCTTAGATTCTACAGAATATGATGTGGTCCTGCTCCTGAGAGAGGATTTCTCAGGGCCGGTTTGTGTAGGTGTGCGAAGACACAGGACTCTAACACAGACATCCATGCTCATGAAGAAACACAAAGCCCACATTCCCCAAGTCCATGGAGGAAGCTGCCTACAAACAGATGTCCTACCAGGTGCACCTGAAAAGGGAAGCCAAGGGGCCTGGCCCATCCACTTTTCACCACAGACCCAGCCCTCTCCCCCTCCTCTTCTCGCCGAGGTCCAGCCCCCCGGCCAGGCTGGAAGCTGGAGCCCGGCCAGGGTAAGAGAGGCCCAGGGAACCCAGGCTGCTGGGAAAAGCCATGGGTGGGGGATCCCAAGACCAGATTCCTAACAGATGGCCCACTGCAAGTCCCTGCAAGTTAATAACAATGGGCACCTACCAGATACTCCAGGCTTTTCCCCTCTCCAGTCACTTTAAATCTCAGAAGCTTTTCTCTCTCTTCCTTCAGAATCTCCAAATGGGCCTGAATCTTTTCCTGAAGAAACAGAAATGATGTTGGGAGGTTTCATTTTGAGAGTGCTTGGGGTGGGGTGGGGGGTTTCCATGTCAAACCGAAGACTCTGTAGGTGACTGTCAACCCTACCAGGTTTATGACATCAGGAACACCAAGGAAATGAAACCTCATTAACAGAGACAGGGAGTGTTTTATATTGAGACTGTTTTGAATTATTTGTCCCCTTTCTCCATAGAATTAAACGAGCAAGAAACTGGAGTCACATGATGGTGAATCAATTAACCTGTTTTTGAGAAGGTTTAACTCACAAAATGATACAAATCCCAGGTGTTATATGCAGTGTTGTATTTGTGTTGGTCCTGGGATATTAGGTGTTAATGGGCCATGGTGGGGAACAAATAAATCTATTTTTGAGAAGGTTTAGCTTACTTTGTGATACAAACAACAGGAACTACCAGGACCATTGAACTTCAGCCCTGAACCCCTGGGGAGCATACTAGTTGGGCAGAACTTGCTTAAGCACTAAAGCAAACCCTACTAGAGATGCTGATTAGTGTTAAGAATGGCTGGAGTTTGACTTAGTGCTGTTCTAAACCCTTTCAGTGGCAATGCCCGCTGTGTAGTTACCCCAGCGTCCCTGGAAAAGTGTCCAGAAGCAGTGGATTCTGCAAGATTTCAAAAGGCTGCACTGTAGGACTAATGGAACCACTCTGGCTGGTCCTTGCCCACACACACAATAAAACAGTTCAGACTGGCACAGGACAGCTCTTCCCAGGTTAGTTTTGCGGCAACCCAGGCTAATGCCCATGGTGTTCGGCATGGACCTACGCTGTCTGGAGCCCTTTTGTGTGTGGACTCAAGCTGCTTGGGGTCCACACAGGGTTTAGCACAGTGACCTCCTCTAATGCAGGCTGGCATCTGAATTTAATCCCTTACGGAGGAACACAGGAATTCAGAATCCCAGTGGGAAACCTCATCTCCCTGCTGGGCCTGAGGCCTTTATTAAGGAGTTGCTATATAATTTTTCATACATTTCTTTTCTTCACAGAGCTGAATGATGCAGATACATCAATAGCTGTAGGAGAGAGAGAATATGTGTGACTGGCAACTTGTGATTAAATGAACCTGCAACTAACATTCAAAATTATTTCCCATTAGGCTGGAGAGAAGTTCCCTACCTTGTATTCCTGGGCAGCCTCCTCTATGGGAACCACAGCGTGAGCTCTGTGAGCCTGGGATCTGTCACACACCACACAGATGGGGGTTTGGTCCTCTTCACAGAACAGTTTGAGAGGCTCCTGGTGCTCATCACACACACTATCCCTTCCTGACCCTGTTCCTGCCTGGAAACTCAGCTGTTTGGCTATTTCTACAACATTTGCCAGCTGCCTGTTTGGCCTGAGGTTTCTCTGCTGAGCAGTTTCTCTGCACTGAGGGTAGGATACTTCCGAGTCAGATCCCTCCCAGCACCGGCTGATGCAGCCTCGGCAGAAATTGTGCCCACAGTCTATAATCACTGGGTCTTGAAAATATTCCAGACAGATGGGACAACTAGCTTCCTCCTGGAGACTTTCCATGGGGTTCTCTGCGGCCATGGCTCCCTCTGGACAGTGTAAGTGTAAGTTTCACTTTCCTGAGCTCAGAAATATGCCCCTCCTGCAAAAACAACTGGGTGTTTCCCTACCTGGCACTGACTCATGCGGTTTGGTGAGCTGGAAGGTGCCAGCTGGTAACATTATAGCCCCAGAGGCTTTTCTGAAAAATGAACCACTAGGGCTCTGGTGCTGCAACCAGCCCCCCCTGTGCTGGTGTGGAGGGTCACTGGGGCTTCACAAAGACACCAATGTCCACCTCTGATGGTGAGCTTGCAGAAGCAGGGTCTGTGTGTTTAAGGAAGGAAATTGTTAAATTCACAGGCTAAAAACTTGGTTAAGTTGGAGTGTTTCCAAGGACTGATTCTCATGCATGCTAAGACTGTTCTGGTTCAGTGTAAAAGGGCCTTGCAGTGTTGCCAACCTTCAGGATTTTTTCATGAGCTTCATGACAGTTGATGTGTTTGTTAGAACCCCAAGCTCCTGGAAGCTTGTGATTAGGTGAGACTCTGGCAACTTCTATCTAAGCAGAGCCCTTATGCCTACAGCCCTCATAATGTATAAGAAAGTTTTAACATAGTGTTATTCCCCACCAACGTGGGCGCAGGCCATGTTCCAGGCACAAGCCATTTTTGCTCAGTTCAGAATTCAGGATTTGCGTTACATTGTGAGTGAGATGAACACACTCAGTGTTGTGTGTAGAACTCTTCTGTCAAAGGCACTTACCTGGGATGGGGCAGTGTCCTATTGCCAGTGAATGATTTTAGAAGTGTGTAGTCAGGAATGGGGTAGGTATTCTCTTTAAATCTGTATTTCCTTCTATGAAGGAGAAGAGAAAGTGCCGACTGGCACAGCAGGGATTAAAGAAAACCTTTGGGTTCAGCTAGCCCTGCCCCGCTATACCTGCAGCCAATGCCAGGCCTGGAGGGAGGAGAAAAGAAGGGAGCCGGCTCCGCCAGGGGATGACTGGTGAGGGGCAGGAGCTCCCTGTTTGCCTGCCTGAAGGGACGGAGTAGCGACTTGCCAGCCAACGCAGCCACTGGAGGCAAGTAAGCCAAGGGGAGCCTGCAGATAAGCCCCAACTGTGGGGCGACTGGACTAGTGGGGCTGTGCCCCAAACTAGAGAGACTTTAGAAGGAAGCAGCCCGAGGAAACTGGTTTTGAAGGCCCCCCCTGCCCCCCCGACAGGGAGAGAGACTCATCTCCTCTGTTTAGGGGTTGAACCACACAGGGCCCTGGGCTGGGACCTGATGGGGGGGGGTGTGGCCCAGATCCCCCTAAGTCCCCTTTGTGCAACTAACTAGCCACTAGTTCATCTGGCCATTGAAGGCTCTATCACACCTTGCTTTTAAAGATTGGGGCTAGGGTGGCCAGGATTTGGCGTAGCTGAGGCTGCCCACTGCTGGGGGGCCTCAGGCACCGAGGCCGTGCGGCCTGCTACTTGGGGGAGGGAGGGGAACGGAGGTGCTGAGGTGGCCTGTCCTGTGCGTGGGGTGGTCAGGGCGGGGGGTGGTGGTGGTTGCATGCCACCCGCCCTGTGCTGGGAGCCTGGGGGGGCACGCACCGCCTGCCCACCCTGTGCTGTGGGGTGGGGGAGCACATGCCGCCTGCTCTCCCTGTGCTCTGGGTTGGGGGGGGCTGGCAGACATGGAGAGGGGGGCTTCGGCAGGGGAAGGGAGCGGGTCCTAGGGGAAGGGGAGTGGGGCTGGCCGGAAGGGGGGTGAAGAGGGGCAGGGGGCTCTGAGAGCCAGAGGGCACTGAGGGGTTAACAGCGATGTGTGAGGGGGCAGGAGGGTGGTGAACAGGGATGCACGGGGCAGGATGGGGCCATGGAGATGTGGGGCTGCTGAAGGGATGCTGAGGGAATACTCAGGAATCAGGGGGCGGGGGAGAATTCTGGGGCTCAGGGGAACAGAGCTGGAATAGAGGGAAACTCTGAGTGGCGGGATAAAGAGAAGGAAAGGGTGGGATGTGTGGAGAGGGGCTGTGGGGAGGCTGGAGGGAGAATATGAGAGCAAGCTGAGACTGGCTGGAGAAGGGAGAGCCGGAGGGTAGAAGGGAGGGGGATGGTGAGAGAGAAAATAGCAGCTCCCCCAGCCCATGGGGTAGGAGAGTTTCAGGGGGGAATCTTTTCCCCTAGAAATGGTCAAACAAGCAGGGGGGGAAGGGTGGGCAGTGGACTTCCCCCAAGGGCTCAGAATTCACTAGGCAAATATCCCGCCCCCCTCCACACACACACACACACACACACACACACCCTGCTCCCAATTTACTCTTTGATTTTTTTCAGACAGACAGTCTCATTATTTGAGAGTCCAACTCCTGAATGTTAAATGTTTGGGGTTGACAGGACAGAACAGGGCCCTGCTCTGACTGATGTGCAGGATTCTGGGTCAAACCAAAGTCACTGCTAGCAACAGCAGGCAGGGAGTCCAACTGGTATTTATTTTGGTTTGGTTCAGTTCGGGTTAAGTTGCATTAAATATGTTCAGTTTCATCGATGGTTCAAGCCACCCAAAGAAACAAAAGTAAAAGTTCAGTTACATGTTCAAATCCTATTTAAATCTCTGTGGAGATAACTTGAAAAAACAGAGCTGCAACTGAAAACTGTTTTAATTTTTGACTATTTATTTATTTTTTAACTTAAACTTTACATGAATTTTCCTAGTGTTTTTGTGTTGTTAAATAAACATCATTTTTTTGATGAACCATTTGTTTGAAAAACCTAAAATAACATCTTGAAACATTTGGTTTGTGATATTGGACCTCTGCAGTAAAAAGATACCTTTGAGGTCTGGAAATTTTCTTTTAAGACTCACTTGTGTTGCTGGAACTGCTGGTACAATTTTTGCTCGTTGATACAGCTTGGGCATGACATTTTTCTGATGTTTTCAATAGATTGGTATGTTTTCTTTCTTATTGATAAGTGGCTCATCTGCAAACGAATCAAGAATTAGCCCAATCCTTTTGGGGCTTTCCTTGGTCCAGATATTGCTTCCGTTTTGGAGATTTCACAAGCTTCAGAAGAAGTTCCAATTCATCTTTCAATTTCAAATGTGTCTGACATTGATTCTAAGATATAATTATTTCTGACTTCTGACTCAAGCCTATCTGCACCCACATTTTGGTGAAATGAAATTTTGCCCAACTCCATGCTTGCCACCCCTTCTCGTCTTTCCCCCCGCCCGCCCACAGATCTGTTACAGTTCAGGTTCAGACAGTGAAACAGTTGATTGCTCCCATTGTGGGAAAATCACCAGCCCATTGTGTATTTTGTTTTCATCTCTCAAAATGAAAATAAGATGACTGTAATTTTTTTTAAATGATGAGCTTAAAAAATGCGAAATCTTAATTTTAACTGGACACTCACACACTCACACACACTTTTTTTTTTTTTTTTCTTCACTTCAGTGCAGGTTCAATCAGTAAAACAAAATTATGGTTCAGGTTCAGCTCCAGTTCCAGTACGAAATCCCGGTTTGAATTAGTTCTCCGGTTCCAGTGTGAGACCAGATGGGCAAATGGGATCAGCATCGGAGCCAAAGGGAGCTGGCGGCAGCTTTCCTGGGCCCAGGGCAGGGAATCGCAGCCAGCTCCGCGGGGAGCAGCCTGAGGCCAAACCCTCCCCCTGCAGCCAGGATGGCACCGGGGGGCACCTCTCCCTGGGGGGATGGGCAGGTCTCTCTTACCTTCCCTCCAAGCGGTGCCCTCCCCGGGAGCAGGGGCTGGAGCCCGGGATGGGGGGTCCTGGCCAGGCTGGGGTCTCTGCACCAGGGGAGGCTCCTGGGGAGCAGCGGGAATGTCACTGCTGGAAATTCCCCTCTCCCGGCTGCAGCCAGGGCCCCGGGGTCCCCAGCAGCAGCCGCCGGGGCTCGGGGATCTTGCAAGGAGCCTGGGCTCCCCACAGCGCCGCAGAGTCACTGCAGCGAGAGCGATTCACTTCCTGCTGCTGGACTGAGTGACCCCAGCGATCACTGCAGCCCCCAGGGACAGTCAGGCCGATGCTGATCTCATTTGCTGGGAGCCAAAGGGCTCCCTTTGGCTTCTTTGTTATGTAACTGCTTATTCATTTCTTTAAGTAGACTTTTGCTTGTTTGGGGGCTTTGGGTGGGGTGGGGAGGCTTCTATTAGGAAGCCTATAATGGCTTCTTTGTACTTGCCCATTCATTTCTCTCACTAGCCTGTTGCTTTTCTTTAAGCAGCCTGTTGCTCGTTTTGCCATTGAAGTGTGTGGCTTGTTTGGGGCTTGGTGAGTGGGACTGGGCGGTGCCTCCGAAATGGGATTGGCTTGCTTTGGGCTTGCTGGGAAAAGGCAGTGCAGATTTTTTATTTTGTGAGACTTGGCAGCCTTTTCCAGACTGCGCTGTGGGGACAGCTGGGTCAACGACACCTGGGGAGTGGGAGCTGGAAGGGGGCTGAAAAGGGGCAGGGGGAGTGTGGGCCAGAGGGGATTGAGGCATGAAATGGGATGTGTGAGGGGGCAGGAGGGAGGGAACAGGGGTGCGGGGCATAGGATGGGATTGGGGGCCATGGGTGCACTGGAGGGAGGATAAGGCAATTCCTGAGAATCAAGATGCAGGGGGAGAATAATGGGGCGGGTGGGAACAGGGCTGGGAGAGAAGGAAAATGTGAATGGGGGACAGTGAGAAGGGAAGAGGGGGAGAAAGTGGGGGGGTGAGACTAGGGCTGGAGAGAGAGTGACAGAGGAGACTGGCTGGGGGAGGGGGAGAGAGGCTAGTGATAAAGTAGAGGGATGGTGAGAGATCCAATGGCAGCTCTCCCAGCCCATAGTACAGGCCAGGGGCAGTAAGAGGGGGAGGGGTCTTCCCCACCCAGCAGCCAGGGGAGATTTTGTTTTTTCTGGAAACGGTCAAAGTGTTGGGGGTGGGGGGGCGGCAAAGGACTAACCCCTATGGGCTCCAAAGCTACAAGGTGAATATCCCCACAGAACTCACCCCCCAACAGACACACTATTGCATTATTTTCTTAGGCCAAAATCATGATTTCTGGGCTCTGGCTTCTGACTGGGACTGTTTGGGGTGACAGGATGGACCAGGGTCCCTCTTGGATTTCTGTGCAGGATTCAGGGCTCAGAGTCACCCCCAGAATAGCAGGGGTTGGGTCCAGATGGGCAAATGGGATCAGTATCTGCCTGGCTGTCCCTGCGGCTGCCCAGGGAGCCCAGTGGGGCACAGTCATTAGCTGCTGCCACCAGCAGGATCTCGGTATTACTTAGGGAGAAGAGGCTGGTGTCTGCCTCTCTCTGGCCTGAAGAAGATCTCTGTGTAGCTCATACACGTATCTCTTTCACCAGCAGAAGTTGGTCCAATAAAAGCTCTTACCTCACCCACCTTGTCTCTCTCTGCTCATGCTATTAGCGCTCTGGAGTTGGTTTCCCTGGGGCAGATGCAGCTCCCTGCACTGTGATCTGGGAACCTGAGCAGCTGCTGCTCCCCCAGTGCGGTCTGTTCTGGGGAGAGACCTTCATTAAAGCTCCCTCCATGCCCAGCCCAGCTGGGGACTTTCTCTGGTGGCTAGAATGAGACCCCTGGGGCAGCCCTGGGCTCTGCTCACTCCAACTCCTGAGCTGAGTTGGAGTAGATCCATTTGCTGCCCCAGGGGTCTCAGAAGATTGCCTGTCCCGGGAACAAAGTGAGGACCAGAGAGCAGAAGCCAGTTTGTGTCTCTTCTGAGTCACTGCTGGAGGGATGCGCTGCCCTCGAGGACAGTGTCAGGGGAATTCCCCAAAGTGGCTCTTTTGATCCTACTCTTTTCTAGCGTTTGCTTCAGAGACTCTTTTCCTGGGAGGGTTCAGAATTCCCACTCTAGCACTTCGAGTGCAGAAGGTGGAGGCCGACAAGGATTATAAAAATTAATACTGGCCACTCCAAGCTTGTATTAAACTCTCAAGTTCACAGCTTTTCTCTGACCTTGGATGGGTTGATGCTGCCACCACCCAAGTGCAAAAAACCCCTTTGAGAATCCAGGAAGGCGCACTTGGGAATTCCTTCCTGTAGGGTACCCTCAACCCCTTAAACCCCCGCCCCCTGGGGAAGAGCTGAGAAAGAAAACAAAGGAAACTAGCTGTTGCCACCAGCTAATTAAACAACATATGCACAAACCTTTTAGGACACAAAAATCCAATCCTGTTCTTAAAAAAAGGTAAATTTTATTAAAAACAAAAAGAAAGAAAATACATTTGGAACTTAGGCTTTTTGCTAGATTTAAAAAAACCAAACAATCAATTACAAGGATTAAGCACCAAGATAGCTCTCTTGAAGTCCAGCTTAAAGGCTACAAGCAAAACAAAAGCACCAGGGGTTAGCACAGAGGAGTCCACAAGCCATAAAGAAATAGATAAACCTAAGTGCATCTTTCTAGACATTTCCTGATCTATTACATACCTGGGATTTCAAATGAGTAGTTTCTAGGTATGATCTGATGATTTTTTCATACCTGGCCCAAAGCTTTTACAGCATAGTTCCAGCCCTGTCTCTGCTCCTCCGGAGAAGAACAACAGACAGACAAAGGGGAAGTTTTTTCCAATTTTAAAAAGTTCTGGCCTTCCCATTGGCTCTTTTGGTCAGGTGCCCACTCCCTTCCTTTTCCAGACCACATGACACTAAATTCCATTTTGGTACCTGTGTTTTTCCATGAACTGGGCTGGGAACTTAGCTTGAAACAAAAGGTTTCTGCCATATGGAGAGACTATATAAGGTGGGGAGTGACATCATGATTTGTCTTCACTCCCCCACAATTCAACACCTGAAAGAAGCTCTGGAAGACAAAGGATTGGGAACAGGGGAGGGGAAGCCAAGCTGCAAGGCACATGTTCCTTGTGCCTTAAGAATGTGCAAGCCTGCTTGTATCATCAGTCACGGGGAGATTTTGCTAATTCATATCTATCTAGTAATTTAGGCTTAGTTTCCAATTTTGTTTATTTGCTAGGTAATCTGTTTTGATCTGTTTGCTATCACATATAATCACTTAAAATCTATCTTTCTGTAGTTAATAAACTTGTTTTATAAGAACATAAGAATGGCCATACTAGGTCAGACCAAAGGTCCATCTAGCCAAGTATCCTGTATTCTGACAGTGACCAATGCCAGGTGCCCCAGAGGGAGTGAACGGAACAGGTAATCATCAAGTCCTGTCGCCCATTCCCAGCTTCTGGCAAACAGGCTAGGGACACCATCCCTGCCCATGCTGGCTAATAGCCATTGATGGACCTATCCTCCATTAATTTATCTAGTGCTTTTCTGAACCCTGTTATAGTCTTGGCCTTCACAACAGTCTCAGGCAAAGAGTTCCACAGATTGACTGTGCGTTGTATGAAGAAATACTTTCTTTTGTTTGTTTTAAACCTGCTGCTTATTAATTTCTTTTGGTGACTCCTAGTTCTTGTGTTATGAGAATAAGTAAACACTTCCTTATTTACTTTCTCCACACCAATCCTGATTTTATAGACCTCTATCGTATCCCCCCTTAGTCGTCTCTTTCCCAAGCTGAAAAGTCCCAGTCTTATTAATCTCTCCTCATATGGAAGCTGTTCCATACCCCTAGTCATGTTTATTGCCATTTTCTGAACCTTTTCCAATTCCAATATACCTTTTTTGAGATGGGGCGACCACATCTGCGCACAGTATTCAAGATGTGGGCATACCATGGATTTATATAGAGGCAATATGATATTTTGTGTCTTTTTATCTATCCCTTTCTTAATGATTCCCAACATTCTGTTTGCTTTTTTGACTGCTACTGCACATTGAGTGGATGTTTTCAGAGAACTATCCACAATGACTCCAAGAATTCTTTCTTGAGTGGTAACAGCTAATTTAGACCCCTAAAAAGTATGGCTCTGGTTTGGGAATCCCCCTCACATTCTCAGCCATGAAGACTGATGCAAAAAATTCATTTAGTTTCTCCACAATGGCCTCATCATCCTTGAGTGCTCCTTTAGCATCTCGATTGTCCAATGGCCCCACTGGTTGTTTAGCAGGATTCCTGCTTCGGATGTCCTTAAAAATTTTTTTGCTCTTAGTTTTTGACTCTTTGGATGGCTGTTCTTCAAATTCTTTTTTGGCCTTTCTAATTATATTTTTACACTTCATTTGTCAGAGTTTATGCTCCTTTCTAGTCTCCTCATTAGGATTTAACTTCCATTTTTTAAAGGATGCCTTTTTGCCTTTCACTGCTTCTTTTACTTTGTTGTGTAACCACAGTGACACTTTTCTGGTTCTCTTACTATGTTTTTTAATTTGGGGTATACATTTAAGTTGAGCCTCCATTATGGTGTCTTTAAAATGTTTCCATGCAGGTTGCAGGGATTTCACTTTTGGCGCTGTACCTTTTAATTTCTGTTTCACTAACCTCCTCATTTTTGTGTAGTTCCCCTTTCTGAAATTAAATGCTATGGTGCTGGGCTGCTGTAGTGTTTTCCCCAGCACAGGGATGTTAAACCTTTACTAGTGTGTCTTTAAGTGAGGTGTTTGGGAAAATCTCTGCTTGGTAAACAAAGGCTGTTGCACATCTTCCCCACATCGAGGGGGGGGGAGAATTAATTAATGAGCTTGCATTGTACAGATCCTGTGCAGTGCAAGATGATATAATTCTGGGCTCATACTCCAACAGGGGTGCAAGGCTGGGGAGCTGGGAAAATGGAGGTTGTCTCCTGTTTGTCCTTGCGTGGCTTAGGTAAAGCACTGAGGTAACTCAGTTAGGTGTGTGGCGTCACCCGCTGTCATGTTGGGTGATAACAGGGCCTGGAGGGGCTGGCTGTGTATCACCAGTAGAGCAGTGTGAGAAAGGACAACTCAGCTGAATTGTTAGGAGGCACAGCAGTTCCAACCACTCCCAGACTACACCCCGGGGAGTGACAACCTCTCACAGCGGGCAATGACCCTAACTCAGGCTGAGCAGAGGGAACCTTTTCCTAGTGCCCTCCCCAGCAATCCTCCCACCCTTTGCCCAGCCCAGTGCTGCCACGCTCTCCCTGCCAAAGTTACCGACTGGGTGTGAGAGACCTTTCCTTCTCCTGCTGCACCTCCCCCTGGCATTTTTCTGGCTCACTCAGCTTCTCTCCCTGGCAGCCAGGCCCAAATGTGGAGCAGAGGGGGCAGGACAGAGATGCTTCTCACGTTTGAGGGTGGCTACTCTGGTTTGCTGCCTTTGTGTATAGAGCCTGGCTGGGGAAGGGGTGGCTCGCCTCCTGTCTCACTGCCTGGACCTGGCTGCCAGGAAGAAGGAGCTGGTTGCAGGACCACAGCCCAGCCTAGTGGTATTGTTTTCACAAGAGCCCCAGGGCTGTAATGTTACCAGGGGGCTCGCTCCAGCTCAGCAAACAGCAGGAGTCAGTTCCAGGAAGGGAAACACCCAGGTGCTGCTACAGGGGGGGCTTGTTTCTGAGCTCGGGAAAGTGAACCTTACCCTGTTACACTGTCCAGAGGGAGCCATGGCTGCAGGGAGCTCTGTGGAAAGTCTCCAGGATGAAGCTACTTGTCCCATCTGTCTGGAGTATTTCACAGAACCTGTCACTCTGGAGTGTGGGCACAATTTCTGCCGAGCCTGCACCACCCAGTGCTGGGGAGAATCAGACACAGGCATCACCTGCCCTAAGTGCAGACAAGCTGTGCAACAGAGAAACCTCAGGCCAAACAGGCAGCTGGCCAATGTCCTAGAAATAGCCAAATGGCTGGGTGTCCAGGCAGCGAAGGGATCAGGAGTGTGTGTGGAACACCAGAAGGCTCTGACACTGTTCTGTGAAGAAGATCAAACCCCCATCTGTGTGGTTTGCCATCTGTCCCGGACTCACCGAGCTCACACTGTGGTTCCCATAAGGGAGGATAACCAGGAGTACAAGGTAGGGAATTGCTGTCAAGTTCAATGAGTAACAGCTTTGGATTTTTATGCCAGGTGGAAGTTGCCTGTCAGAGGTGTGACTGCATTGTTCAACTCTGTAAGGCCTTCATTGTATGGGAGATGCTATAAACAATAAATGAGACAGCTGGGTGGCAGGAAGGGCAAACAATTAAGACTTGAAAAATTTCTAATGTGGGAAAGTTTTACCTGAGAAGCAGAATCCTTTTCAAACCCAGCTCCCACTGGTGAACTAAGGGAACTCTCTCTGGAACAGAAGCTGTTAAATGATCAGTGAGGTTTAAATCACCTGCAGGCCTGTCTATGTGAGACTGTTGCCTTCAGACTGGAGAATATCAAGTTAAAAAGCTGATGTTGTCATTGCTGATTTGTATCTTAGCATTTATCATCATTCTTGTTATTTGCATGCCAGTAGCCACTACAGACCCCAGATGAGATTTGACCTTGATTTTGCTGGAACCTGCACAAAACAGTGTGAGGGACAATCCCTGCTCTGAGCAGGGATAATCTAATGTATAGGCTAATCTGAGAAGAAAAATGCAGAGTGGGATAGGAAATGGAGGGCCAGAGTGGGGAAGTTAATTGCCTAAGGTCACCCAGCAGGAGAGTGACTGGGTGGGCAATAGGACCAAGGTCTCTCAAGGCCCACACCAGTGCCTGAACCATGAGACTACGCTGTTGTGGCCCTAGCAGCTCCTAGCAGTGATGAAGTCTGTTAGAAGGGGAAGACTCTTTGAGAAAAGTCTGAAGCCAGTAAGGAGATTAATGTAAGCAGTGTCAGGATGAGCTCCACCCTGACATCTGGTGGTGAGGTGTGGCAAGTTGTGGAAAAGAACTTCAGGGGCCGATCTCATTTGCATAGGCACACCCACCACGCCTAGAATGAGACCATAGCTGCCCAAATGGTCACTTTGGCTGCTGTGGGATCCCCAGTGTCTCTGTTATTGGGGCAGGAAGAATAAATTGTTATTACCCTGATTATGGGAACTGTGCTTGGAACTGTACGTGGCCTTTTGTTATGATGGAGGGATTCACCATCAACTAAGTAGCACTCGCTAGGCAAGGGTCATGGGTTCCAAAACTGTGTGACTGGAGAGAGGCTGGGGACAAGTATTAATATTTGGTGGCATGGGCTTCTTGGTCAGGGCCTTACATGCTAATCGCACTGCCTCCTCTCTTCACTGTGAAATATCAGAGCTAATTTTGATTTCATTAGAAGTCTAGTAAAAGGCTGGTGAGCTCACTTTGGGCTGACAGGGCACCAGCACTGGGGCTACCCTACTACAAGCTGAGTTTACCTAAGAGCTGAAATCACTGAGTGTTGTGTTAAGTAGTGGGGGAGCCTGAAGATATATTGTGGAGCAGTTTGTGGATGGCAGGAGCTGCTTGTGGGCTGTGGAGCTGAGCGAAGGAGTTCGTGGGGGGGCTGGCTGGTGGAGCGGAGCGGAGTGCAGCTGAGCGAAGGAGTTCGTGGGGTGGCTGGCAGAGCGGAGCGAAGGCCTATGGAGCTGTGGGGCGGTCAGCTTCAGATCATGTCAGGTGCCTCTTAACCCCCGTCCCATCTCCACCCAGGTTGGGAGGTAAAGCTCCGCAGATAAACTTTCGAACTCTGGGGCTATCCTGACCAGGGACAGAGACTTTGGGGGCATTGGACTTTTGGGACTTTGGGTGATTTGGGGTTGCTGGACTCAAGAACCAAGGGGAAAAGGGCATGCCCCAATTTGCTTGGGGTGGGTTTTTTTTCTTCATGGGTTGTGTTATGAATCCTGTTGGTGGTGTTTCCCCAACATAATGCCACATTGTTTCTCTCTGTTATTAAAAGGCTTTTGCTACACTCAGACTATGTGCTTGCGAGAGGGGAAGTATTGCCTCTTGGAGGCGCCCAGCGGGGGTGGTATATATTTGTCCCAGGTCACTGGGTGGGGGCTCGAGCCGGTTTGCATTGTGTTATTGGAATGGATCCCGTAGATATTGAACCCGGCCCTTGTTGCTGCCAACTCTGACGAGCAGAAGGGTTACATTAAGTTTCTCCTTGGGATTCTGAATTTCCATGAGGGGTGAAACTGAGATGCACCTTCACCCCTAAAAATAAAAATCAAACCACCCAAATCATTTCTGTTGATTCAGGATAAAATCCAGCTCTATTTGAAGATTCTGAGGGAAGAGAGAGAAAATTTCCAGGGATTTAAATTGAGTAGAGAGAAGAAAAGCCAGGAGTATCTGGTAGGCTCCTGTTGTTATTAACCTGCATTGACATGGGGTGCGAGGTTGGTTTGTAGGCAGATTCCCTTGTGGCCTTAGGAAATGTTGGCTTTTATCTACTACTCCGTTACCACGGATGCTCTGTGCATATGTGTGCACTCACCTCCAAACAGAAGGCCTGAAAAATCCTCTTCTCCATCTTCAGATTCTAAGCTTTCATTTCTGGTAATGAATTCTTGTCCACCTTTTGTGGCTTTGACGAAAATCTTGCCAAAATGATCTGAATGTATCCAATGCACAGTTCTGTGCCTGTCTGCACTTTTTGTTCAATTGATTCATTTTTTCTTTCCATACATCTGTGTCAACGTCGTTCTGTGTAGAGCTGAGTAAACAACAAAACTTTTCATTGACTGGAAATTGGGAAAAAAATGGTCAAACCTAAAATAATTAAACAAAGTGCAGCAAATCAGTGTTCCATTTTTTCTTGGGCAGTGTTTTGTTTCAATTTTGACCACGAAGAAGGACTTTTTGAAGCAAAAACTAATTTCAAATTGAATAATCAAAACATTTTCTTGATTTTTTTCAGGATTTATTTATTTATTTATCTGCTTATTTATTTCTTTATTTATCCATCCAAAAAATGTGGGTGACATTGAGAGGAATTCATTAAATATTTCAGAGTCAATGAATCTGCCTTTTCCCTCCAAAAAAGTTTAGTGCAAAAAATGTCACCCAGATCTAGTGCTGAGTCTTGCCTCCAGCTGCCTTGGATCTGCATTTTTAAAGGCCGCTGGTAACATGATATCCTAACCATGTCAGGCATGAGAATATCCCTTTAAGAGATATAGGGTGTCAAGGTTCCTCCCCCCCTCTGAACTCTAGGGTACAGATGTGGGGACCTGCATGAAAAACCTCCTAAGCTTATCTTTACCAGCTTAGGTCAAAACTTCCCCAAGGTACAAAGTATTCCACCCGTGGTCCTTGGAATGGCCGCTACCACCACCAAACTAATACTGGTTACTGGGGAAGAGCTGTTTGGACGCGTCTTTCCCCCCAAAATACTTCCCAAAACCCTGCACCCCACTTCCTGGACAAGGTTTGGTAAAAAGCCTCACCAATTTGCCTAGGTGACTACAGACCCAGACCCTTGGATCTTAAGAACAATGAACAATCCTCCCAACACTTGCACCCCCCCTTTCCTGGGAAATGTTGGATAAAAAGCCTCACCAATTTGCATAGGTGACCACAGACCCAAACCCTTGGATCTGAGAACAATGAAAAAGCATTCAGTCTTTTACAAGAAGACTTTTAATAGAAAATAGAAGTAAATAGAAATGAAGAAATCCCCCCTGTAAAATCAGGATGGTAGATATCTTACAGGGTAATTAGATTAGAAAACATAGAGAACCCCTCTAGGCAAAACCTTAAGTTACAAAAAAGATACACAGACAGAAATAGTTATTCTATTCAGCACAATTCTTTTCTCAGCCATTTAAAGAAATCATAATCTAACACATACCTAGCTAGATTACTTACTAAAAGTTCTAAGACTCCATTCCTGTTCTGTCCCTGGCAAAAGCAGCACACAGACAGACACAGACCCTTTGTTTCTCTCCCTCCTCCCAGCTTTTGAAAGTATCTTGTCTCCTCATTGGTCATTTTGGTCAGGTGCCAGCGAGGTTACCTTTAGCTTCTTAACCCTTTACAGGTGAGAGGAGCTTTCCCCTGGCCAGGAGGAATTTCAAAGGGGTTTACCCTTCCCCTTATATTTATGACACGCCCCCCAAATCTCAGCTAGGGTGAAACACTGGCTGGGATTTCTTCCTGGAGCTCTAGGAAAAACAGAGTTAATAAGACACATGCATCTCTAAATATACTACCAAGTACATAAAGACTAACAATATTTTCCACATCTCAAGGACGATTTTAACCAGTTGACTCTGGGAAACTTTCACGGGAGAGTGCATCAGCCACTTTGTTAGAAGCTCCTGAGATGTGTTGGATGTCGAAATCAAAATCTTGGAGAGCTAAACTCCACCGAAGAAGTTTTTTGTTAGTTTCTTTGACGGTGTGAAGCCATTTTAGTGCAGCATGGTCGGTCTGCAGGTGGAAACGCCGTCCCCAAACATATGGGCGTAGCTTTTCCAGAGCGTAGACAATGGCATAACATTCTTTTTCAGTGACTGACCAGTTGCTTTCCCTCTCAGACAGTTTTTTGCTGAGAAACACTACAGGGTGGAATTCTTGATCAGGTCCTTTCTGCATTAAAACTGCTCCCACACCACGCTCGGATGCATCTGTGGTTACTAGGAACGGTTTGTCAAAGTCTGGGGCCCTTAGTACAGGGTCAGACATGAGTGTCGCTTTAAGCTTGTTAAAGGCCTTCTGACACTTTCCGGTCCACTGAACAGCATTTGGCTGTTTCTTTTTGGTTAGGTCTGTCAGTGGGGCAGCGATTTGGCTGTAGTGCGGTACAAATCGTCTGTAATAACCGGCCAAGCCTAAGAAGGATTGAACCTGTTTCTTTGACTTTGGGACAGGCCACTTTTGGATAGCATCCACTTTGGCCTGTAGGGGGCTGATAGTTCCTTGACCCACCTGGTGTCCAAGGTAAGTCACTCTGTTTAGGCCTATTTGACACTTCTTAGCCTTAACAGTTAGTCCTGCCTCCCTTATGCGCTCAAGGACTTTTTGTAGATGTTCCAGGTGGTCTGCCCAGGAATCCGAAAATATGGCCACATCATCAAGGTAGGCGACTGCATATTCTCCTAATCCCGCTAGGAGACCATCTACAAGTCTTTGGAAAGTGGCGGGTGCATTTCGCAGCCCGAAAGGGAGTACATTAAATTCATACAGCCCGAGATGTGTGATGAAGGCTGACCTTTCCTTGGCAGATTCATCTAGCGGTACCTGCCAGTACCCCTTTGTTAAGTCCAAGGTAGAGATGAACTGGGCCCGTCCCAGTTTCTCTAACAGTTCATCTGTGCGTGGCATTGGATAGTTGTCTGGGCGAGTTACAGCATTTAGCTTACGGTAGTCCACGCAAAAACGTATTTCCCCATCTGGTTTGGGAACTAGAACCACTGGAGATGCCCATGCACTTTCAGAGGGGCGGATTACACCCATCTGTAACATATCCTGGATCTCCCGTTCTATAGCAGTTTTAGCTTGAGGAGACACCCGGTAAGGTTGGACCCTAATTGGGTGAGCATTACCTGTGTCAATGGAGTGGTATGCCCGTTCAGTCAGTCCTGGGGTGGCTGAGAACATTGGCGCGTAGCTAGTGCACAGCTCCTGGATCTGCTGTCGCTGCATACGCCCAAGGGTCATGGAGAGGTTCACCTCTTCCACACCACCAGCACATTTCCCTTCGTAGTAGACACCTTCAGGCCACTCAGCATCATCTTCTCCCTGGGCTGTAAACTGACAAACCCTTAATTCTCTGGAATAAAAGGGCTTTAGAGAATTAATATGGTACACCTTAGGCTTTCGGTTGGAGGTGGGGAATGCTATGAGATAATTAACAGCTCCCAGGCGCTCCTGGACCGTGAATGGCCCTTCCCACGATGCTTCCATTTTATGGGCCTGGAGCGCCCTTAAGACCATGACCTGGTCTCCTACTTTGAAGGAACGCTCTCTGGCATGTTTATCATACCAGGCTTTTTGCTCTTTTTGAGCATCCTGTAAGTTTTCTTTAGCAAGGGCTAAAGAGGTTCGGAGGGTGTTTTGTAGGTTGGTTACAAAGTCCAGAATGTTAGTTCCTGGAGAAGGTGTAAATCCCTCCCATTGCTGCTTCACCAACTGCAATGGCCCCTTAACCTCACGGCCATATACAAGTTCAAATGGGGAAAACCCTAAACTGGGATGTGGTACAGCTCTGTAGGCAAAGAGCAACTGCTGCAACACTAGGTCCCAATCATTGGAGTGCTCATTTACGAATTTACGTACCATGGCCCCCAAAGTTCCATTAAACTTCTCCACCATGCCATTTGTTTGATGGTGGTAAGGAGTGGCAACCAAGTGATTTACCCCATGAGCTTCCCAAAGGTTTTTCATAGTTCCTGCCAGGAAATTAGTCCCTGCATCTGTGAGGATGTCGGAGGGCCAACCTACCCTGGCAAAAATGTCTGCTAGTGCCTGGCATACACTTTTAGCCCTGGTGTTGCTTAGAGCTACTGCTTCCGGCCATCGGGTGGCAAAATCCATGAAAGTCAGTATGTACTGCTTTCCTCTGGCTGTCTTTTTCGGAAAAGGACCCAGAATATCCACAGCTACTCGCTGAAATGGAACTTCAATGATGGGGAGTGGTTGTAGAGGGGCTTTGACCTGGTCTTGGGGTTTTCCCACTCTTTGGCACACCTCACAAGACTGGACATAGGTAGAAACATCCTTGCCCATTCCCTCCCAGTGGAATGACCCCCCCAAACGGTCTTTGGTCCTGTTCACCCCAGCATGGCCACTAGGGTGATCGTGGGCTAAGCTCAAGAGCTTGGCCCGGTATTTAGTTGGAACTACCAACTGTCTCTGAGGATGCCAGTCTTCCTGGTGTCCACCAGAAAGAGTTTCCTTGTATAAAAGTCCTCTTTCTACAACAAACCTGGATCGATTAGAAGAGCTGAGAGGCGGTGGGTTGCTCCGTGCCGCTGTCCAAGCTCTCTGGAGGCTTTCATCTGCTTCCTGTTCGGTCTGGAACTGTTCCCTTGATGCTGGAGACATCAGTCCCTCATTGGATTGTGGACCTAGGCTTGGTCCCTCTGGAAGCAATATAGGGGATGGAGCTGTTTCTGTTGACTGTGAACCGCTCTCCGCTGGTGCACTATGTTGGGATTCAGGCTCCGGCTGAGCCTCTTGTGTAGGGTTATCGGCTGCTGCCAGTTCAGGTTCAGTGGAGCCCTCTGGTGTTGAGGTTGCAAGTACTGGATTCAGTGCTGGCACGGGGTCTGGTGTTGGTTGTTCGGCTGGTTCCGGTTCTGGGACTGGTTCCGTCTGGGTCTCTGGGACTGGATCCACTACTGCTGTTGCAGACATTGGCCTGGGGTCCGGGTCCATCACCTCTGACTGGGTCCTGATAGAAGTTTCCGGAACAGAGCTAGGCCTCACGGCTTGTTTAGCCTGGCTGCGGGTGACCGTTCCCACCCTCTTGGCCTGCTTCACATGATTGGCCAAGTCTTCCCCCAACAGCATGGGGATGGGATAATCATCATAGACTGCAAAAGTCCACATTCCTGACCAGCCCTTGTACTGGACAGGCAACTTGGCTGTAGGCAAATTGAAAGAGTTGGACTTGAAGGGTTGAATCGTCACTTGGATCTCTGGGTTGATTAAATTGGGGTCCACTAAGGAAGCATGGATAGCTGACACTTGTGCTCCGGTGTCCCTCCACGCGGTGACCTTCTTCCCGCCCACACTCACAGTTTCCCTCCGCTCTAAGGGTATCTGGGAAGTATCTGGGCCTGTGGACCTCTGGTGTGATTCCGGTGCAATGAACTGTAATCTGTTGGGGTTCTTGGGGCAGTTGGCCTTTACATGCCCCAGCTCGTTACATTTAAAACATCGTCCAGCTGACGGGTCACTGGGGCGAGGAGGGTTGCTGGAGAACGGGGTGGCAGGACGATAAGGGGTCTGGAGGGTTCTTTGGGAGGTAGGTGGGGCCTTGGGCGGCCCCCAGTAATAGGGTGTGGTCTGGGGTGGTCCCTTCTGGTCTCCGCTCCAACTGCGACCAGTTTTCTTCTTCTCTGCCACCTCCACCCATCTGGCTCCAATCTCTCCTGCCTCGATTACAGTTTTGGGTTTCCCATCTAGGATGTATCTTTCTATTTCCTCAGGAACACCCTCTAAGAATTGTTCCATTTGCATTAGGAAGGGCAAATTTACTGGAGATTCAACACTTGCTCCTGATATCCAGGCATCCCAATGTTTCACAATGTGGTAGGCATGTCGGGTAAATGACATGTCTGGTTTCCACCTTAGGGCTCTGAACCTCCGACGAGACTGCTCGGGTGTTATCCCCATTCTGACTCTCGCCTTGGATTTAAACAGTTCATACTTGTTCATGTGTTCTTTAGGCATTTCAGCTGCCACCTCAGCTAAAGGTCCACTGAGCTGCGGCCTCAGCTCTACCATGTATTGGTCAGTAGAGATGTTGTACCCAAGGCAGGCCCTTTCGAAGTTTTCCAGGAAGGCCTCAGTATCATCGCCTGCCTTGTAGGTGGGGAACTTTCTGGGATGGGAAGTGGTACTTGGAGAAGGATTACTAGGGTTTGTTGGGATATTCTGCTGAGCCTTTATCTTCTCCATCTCCTTCACATACTTCCTCTCTTTTTCCTTCTCCTCCAGTTCTTTGTCCCTTGCTTCCATAGCTCTCCTGTGAGCAGCCGCTTGGTGTTGTTCTGCCTCCCTTTCTTGTTCCTTCTTCAGCCGCATGAGTTCTATCTGTCTTTCATGTTCCCTTTGTCTTTCCTCAGCCTGAAATTTGGCTAATTCCAGCTGTAGTCGAGCTGAGGATTTGGTCATTCTAACCTCTCTGTTTTTAACTAACTTTACACCCGAGGTTTAGAAATAAACAAACAAAACTTGGCTGTAAAATTTTGCTGTGCTGGAATAGAATACCTATTCTCTGATAGTGATTGTCAGCCTACAGAAAAAGACAATTCCCTTGTCTCTGTTCTGGGCCCAACTTAAAGCAAAAAACCTCCAAACTACTTGGAAACCTGCTTACCCAGCCCAAAGAAAAAGCAAATGGGTAGAACACACACCCCCTATTTACTTTTAGGAAGAAAAGAAAAAAAAAAAATCCTCTGGGTTGGAAGACTGTGAATTTCCCTGCAGGAGTTAAGTACCCTGCCTCCAGGCAAAGAAAACCTGCAATTCACAAGATAATCCCCTTTTGTCTCTGCTTGGCCACAAAGCAGGGAAAACCCAAGATGCTTTCAGTTTCAAAGCTGCTTCAAAGCCACAGGAAAAAAAAATTCCTTTTTAAAATCTGTATTTCTAGTTCAAAAAATCTCAACTGGATCTCAAAATGATTTCAGGTTAATCCCACCACTATGCCACCATGTCAAGGTTCCTCCCCCCCTCTGAACTCTAGGGTACAGATGTGGGGACCTGCATGAAAAACCTCCTAAGCTTATCTTTACCAGCTTAGGTCAAAACTTCCCCAAGGTACAAAGTATTCCACCCGTGGTCCTTGGAATGGCCGCTACCACCACCAAACTAATACTGGTTACTGGGGAAGAGCTGTTTGGACGCGTCTTTCCCCCCAAAATACTTCCCAAAACCCTGCACCCCACTTCCTGGACAAGGTTTGGTAAAAAGCCTCACCAATTTGCCTAGGTGACTACAGACCCAGACCCTTGGATCTTAAGAACAATGAACAATCCTCCCAACACTTGCACCCCCCCCTTTCCTGGGAAATGTTGGATAAAAAGCCTCACCAATTTGCATAGGTGACCACAGACCCAAACCCTTGGATCTGAGAACAATGAAAAAGCATTCAGTCTTTTACAAGAAGACTTTTAATAGAAAATAGAAGTAAATAGAAATGAAGAAATCCCCCCTGTAAAATCAGGATGGTAGATATCTTACAGGGTAATTAGATTAGAAAACATAGAGAACCCCTCTAGGCAAAACCTTAAGTTACAAAAAAGATACACAGACAGAAATAGTTATTCTATTCAGCACAATTCTTTTCTCAGCCATTTAAAGAAATCATAATCTAACACATACCTAGCTAGATTACTTACTAAAAGTTCTAAGACTCCATTCCTGTTCTGTCCCTGGCAAAAGCAGCACACAGACAGACACAGACCCTTTGTTTCTCTCCCTCCTCCCAGCTTTTGAAAGTATCTTGTCTCCTCATTGGTCATTTTGGTCAGGTGCCAGCGAGGTTACCTTTAGCTTCTTAACCCTTTACAGGTGAGAGGAGCTTTCCCCTGGCCAGGAGGAATTTCAAAGGGGTTTACCCTTCCCCTTATATTTATGACAGGGGCCAAATGGGAAGGTGTGAGAAAATCCTCTTTCTACTAACCACAGGTCACAGGCAAGTGTTAGATGTCTTAGAATGTGCAAAGAAATTCTCCCTCCTGCACACTCAGCACTCCATGAAAGGACCCCAGGCTCCATTCACGTCCCAAACAAGCCCTTTCCCTATTTTCTTACAGAAACAGACAGAAACAGAGAGGCAGAAGATTGTATCTGAATTTCAGAAACTGCGGCAGTTCCTGGAGGAACAAGATTGACTTCTGCTGGCCGAGCTGGAAAAGCTGGACAAGGAGATTGTGAAGATACAGAATGAAAATATCACCAAACTCTCAGAGGAGATTTCCCGTCTCAGTGAGCTGATCAGTGAGATGGAGGGGAAGTATCAGAAGCCAGTAAGCAAATTCCTGCAGGTGAGAAAGAGTAAGAAATACCCCAGATCCCACCACAGGGACAGGACCGTGCCCAAATTGTGAGCACTGGAGTCCAGCTGTCAGTGAATTCCTGAAATGTGCATTACAATTTTTCTATGACCAATTAGAGATATATAGATATGAGAGATGGAAAAGCCCCATTAGCTGAGATAATCCATGGTTCTGGGGCCAGACCAGAGCTTCTTTTTTCAAGATTTGCAAAATCCCTTCCATGCAATCCTCAGTGTGTTTCAAGTGGGTCTCAGATTATTTTTCTCTCTCTTTCGCCTCTAGGATGTCAGAAGTATCTTGAGCAGGTACATGGCTCTTTCTCACTCCCACACCCACTTCACATGCTGGGAAAGGACTTGGAAGCCATGTTAACACCACTTCTCTCCAGGGCTACGTGGCAAAATGTGTGGGGCAGGTTCACACTTTGGATACAAATCTCTCTAATGAATTGAATCCTGATGTTCTCACTTGCTGTCTGGAATGGCTTACAACTGTGAATGCCAAATTCAGGTCAGATGCCAGAAAACAGGGCAGACACCCTAAACTGGTGGTATATTCTATAATTAGATTTCACCGAACCAGTAACGAACATGCACTCCTGGATCACTGTATCAGTCTTACCATGGAGTCAAAGACAGTCCCCTTAGGATCTCCAGCCCTTCTTGCCACCCAGACAAACTGGGCTTTGTGATATTGGTCACTATACCAAATATCACATCACATTAGGTTACTCCCAACCACAAAGGGTCAGTCACTTACCCTGGTCAAATTTGTACTCTGGATCTCACCAAAGACAACGCTGAAGTAAATTCACTAGTAAACTAACTAAAGATTTATTAGCTAAGAAAAAGAACTGAGACTTATTGAGAGGTTTAAGCAGGTAAAATACATTAACAGGTGAGTCAAAGTGTATAACTCCAAGATGATAGCAGAGATGTAGTAGTCTGCTAGTTTTCCAAAAGTCTCTCAGGGATACTCAAAATCACTTTGGGGACCTCCTTCCACTCGCTCAGTATTCCACCCTCTTCGAATCTAAAACAGTTCAGAGATACAGGATCATTCCCTGGAATCAGTATTTACAGCTTCTTTCCACAGAAAGCAATCATCCAAGTGTTTTCATCACAGTGTGCATTTTTCCTTTGTTGACTAAATGCAGTCTGAGCCTGAAGATTTCCATTGTCGAATGCAATGACCCATGCTTGAAGTCAGCATGCTTCTTCATTTCCCGTTCCAAGGCCCCAATCCTGTCTGATGGGCAATTAAATTACAGAGATATTATGTTATGTATGTCCCTGTACTTAATTGACCCTAGATCAAAAGTGTGTGTTAGCATCAAGATGAGAATTTACCTGATGCGTAAACTTCATGAAAACTAATGGATTGTTACGTGCTATTACCTAACAATATGCATTATGTATGAGATAGCAGAGAACAGGTTACAGATGAGTGAAGACAATATCATTCACATTTCCTTTGAACTAGATTAATACTCAAACGAATTAGTACACTTAACATTTCTTTGATATTCACACAGAAGTGAATTGGCCTATGGCTTTGACCTGAGCTGGCCTGGTGGTGTCACACTGACCTTTTTTAGAGAAGACTCTGGAATTATCCATTCAGTGGGAAAGATTAACCTAAAGTATTTCTTAGAAATGTCACATCCCTGGGGGACTGGCTGCCTCAGGATTATGTGGGTGAAATGTGAGCCTTTCACTGCTGGGACACTGCAATCCAACCCAGATCAGCAGTGATGAAGAGTCTTTCCCACCTGAGGACTGTTTGGAGAACTATGTGCAATGAGCTTGGGAGGGGGAAGTTGGCATGGGAACTTCCTGTCCATCATAGCGTGGAGGCCAAGGAGTGAATTGTCCATGGAGACTCACTTCCCCTTTTATCCCCAGAGCTTGTCTCTCCAGGCCAGAGTTGAAGAATATTAATGGGACCTTTAAGCAAAATGTTACACTGCCATGGCCTGTGTTGCACCTACTTTGAGGCTGGGAGAAGTAGAGGAATTCTAACTCCAAGCCCATTAGAGCAGCAACGTTCACTAACAAGGAATTATAATGAGCCACTAAAGGAAATAACACAAAGTGAAATGGTTTCTCTCCAGCTATGAAAAGAGGAAGTTCCAGCAGCCTGTGGAGACTTTCCCTGAACAAGAAAAGAGACTCAGTGATTTCTCCCAGAAAACTATTGTTCTAACGGAGACTCTGAGGAAATTCAAAGGCACTGAGAAAGGATCTAGGAGAGGAAATTGGGATGAACCTCTGAGTCTGTGGGAGGAGATGTGTTCTTGATTTAAAATACTGTACATATCTATTGAATGAAAGGTGGAGAGTAGAGCTATTGAGCAGGTGTAGCAGGGCCCAAGCATCAGGACATCTCACATTAATTCATGACTTGCCGAAGGTGACAACCTTAAGGCCCAAATTTAGCAAAATGGCCTAATTTTGGGTCCCTGAGAGTTTCTCTCTCCTAACTACAAAACTTGCAAAGTCCCTGGGGGTCACAGAAACAGGGGTGTTTACTCTGGCCGGATCTCAGGACTTCCCTAGCCTGTGCCAAGCAGCCACTGAATAGGGGAGTCACAAACTGCCCCCCTCTATCCCTTTGCCAGTTCAGGGGGAATCTGACCCATTGAGCCGACCCTTCCCAGCTTGAATTTCCACATACATAAAAAAACTTACTATTATTTGTATTCCTGTCTATGGAGGACAAAGGCCCTGTTGTGCTGAGCACTTCATTGACACTGAATAAATAGACCCAAAGAGCTCACAATTCAGAGCTCTGACCCTGCAAATCCTTAACATCCTATTAATGTCAAAGAGACCAAAGTGTGTACAGTTACATTGACACTAAGGTCTTTGCAGGATCTGGGTCTAGGGTCTGACAAAATGCAATAGGTGAATGAGACAAACCAGCTGGGATGTAGAGGGTGGGAGGAGATGAGGAGGGGAAAGTAAATATTTCTTACAGATTGTATCTCGTAGGGTGCTTGTGAGCATAAGTGCCGACTCCATGGGTACTTCAGGGCTCAACCATAATTAAAAGACAGTTATATTAGTTACAAATGAGAATGCTGTTATAAATATGACAGCATGAAATCTCACCTCTCTTTTATCCTTTTCCTCTTCAGACACTCTGCCATCTGAACTGGAGATGGGGCACACAGACATGGTGAGATTGCAGGTGGACATTATCTTTTAAAGAAGGAGAAAATTCACATGAAAACATTTCATGAATTTGAAGCTAAAGTTACCAGCCAAACCAACACAGACCATGACACTCACAGCCCTAAAAAAGAAAACATTCACTACTAAGGAGATCCCAAGCTGAAGTCACACAAACAATCCTGACAACAACCTTAGTGCTCAATTCATGCGCACACCAGTGAATAGAAACAGTCACTGACCAACATCCAAACACCCTTAATTCTGACCCCGGGGTTTTCATAGACATTGACAGGCCCTTTCAATATTAAATTGAGAGGAATGAGGACAGAGCTCTCTCCCCTGAGGGCTGACACATCCCTCTCCTTTACCCTGGCAGAGGCGGGTCTCGCCCATCACTCTTCTCCAACATCCTACGTTTCCTTTGGGCAGGATGGTGCTCTGCCATTAGAGCTGCTCCCTGCTTCATGGATTGGGGAGATGCTCTGCCTCAGATGGTGGCACCGCCTCCCTTCTCTCAGAGCTGAAGATGGGGCTACCCCTCCCAATTCCACCACCTACTCTCTGGTCTTAAAGCATTCCCCAATGCTGAACCTTCCTTTCTATTCCTCAGCCTGGGAGTGGAGGCTGCATTTAGGGGAGGGAGCTTCCCTCTGGGGTTTAGAGCTGGTACCTGCCTCCTCTGCTCCCTCCTCACTAAAAGCTTCTGAAACCTTCCTTTCTGTTTCAGAGTAACAGCCGTGTTAGTCTGTATTTGCAAAAAGAAAAGGAGTACTTGTGGCACCTTAGAGACTAACCAATTTATTTGAGCATGAGCTTTCGTGAGCTACAGCTCACTTCATCAGATGCATACTGTGGAAACTGCAGCAGACTTTATATATACACAGAGAATATGAAACAATACCTCCTCCCACCCCACTGTCCTGCTGGTAATAGCTTATCTAAAGTAATCTTCAGGTTAGGCCATTTCCAGCACAAATCCAGGTTTTCTCACCCTCCACCCCCCCACACAAATTCACTCTCCTGCTGGTGATAGCCCATCCAAAGTGACAACTCTTTACACAATGTGCATGATAATCAAGTTAGGCCATTTCCTGCACAAATCCTTTCTGTGTCTCTGCAGCTGAGAATGGAGCGGCCCCAGCAGGGGAATCAGGGACCTGAAGCCTCTATAAAACACATGAAAGTAATGAGTGGCTCCCATTAAACAGAATGAGAAACTGCAGTGACCCCTCTGCTCAGTCTCAGGCGCCCAGGACAGAGGCAGCTCCCTGGGACCCAGGACTGTCCCAGCCAGAACAAGGCTGTTGGGAGTGTGAGAAATGGTCCCAGTCTCCCCCAGGGCTGAGCTCTGCCTCTAATGCTCTGATTCTTTCTCTCCCCAGAAAATGTGACTCTGGATCCAGACATGGCTCATCCCATCCTTATGCTGTCTGAAGATCAGAAAAATATGAGATGTGGATTCACGTGTGAGGATCTGCCCAGTAACCCAGGAGAGATTTGACACTGATCCCTGTGTGCTGAGCTGTGAGGGATACACCTCGGGGAGACATGCCTGGGAGGTGGAGGTGTGGGATAAGGGATGCTGGGCTGTGGGGGTTGCCAGAGAGTCTGTGAGGAGGAAGGGGCATCTCATCCAGAACCCTGAGGAAGGGATCTGGGCTGTGCAGCGGTGGGTGGGTCAGTACCAGGCTTTAACCTCCCCTGTTACCCACCTATCCCTGTGCAAGGTACCCCAGATGATCTGGGTTTCTCTGGACTATGAACAAGGGCAGATGACATTTTTCAGTGCTGGCAATGAGGCCCCAATCTTCACTTTCCCACTGACTTCTTTTTCTGGGGAGAAAATCCGCCTGTGGCTCTGGGTGGGGGGCAGGATCCCAGCTCAGGCTGTGTCACTGAGATACATGGGAAATACCTCACTGGGGACCCTCAGATCAGTCTCTCTAGCCTCAGACACCAGACTCTATGACCCTGGAGGACTCTTGTCTTCTTCCAGACTTTCTACTGTGTAGTCTCTACTGCCCTGGAGGTTCTGTGGGGTCTGGTCTGTCAAACCATAGGCAGCTGGGATTGACTGAGATGGAGAAGTCAATCTCATTGTTCCAGGGATTGTGCAGCCTGTTTGTCACTGTCCTCCATGATCTGGGAGGACTCTGGGGATACTGTGTCAGACTGTGTCACTGAGACCTGTGGGGGGAGGGGGTATAGCTCACTGGGAATGAAAAAATTGGCTTCTCTTTCAACAGTCGTCCTAGTTTCTATGACCCTGGAGGACTCCCATCTGGCTAGGCTCATCTCTATGACCCTGGATGACCCCTCTTTACCAAACCCACAACATCCATATGAGCCCTCAAATCTCCTGCCCCTTCCCTCCATGAATAAGAAGAGAGGGAAAACCCTGGAGCTGCAGGAGGAGCAGAGGGGCTCTGAGGGGAAGGGGCAGATGTGGGGCTTCAGGGATCAGAATTGATATAGGATTGAGGGCAGAATTGATTTGGAGGCTGGTGGCAAATTACTAGCTGGGCTGGGGGACAGGGAGATGTGGGGGTGGCAGGGAAACATGAGGAGAAGCAGGAGGCTCTGCACCAGCAGGGATCCTAGGAGAAGGAGACCCAGTGACTGGAGAGTGTGACCTCCAGGACCCCAGGGAAAAGGAGCATATAATAGGGGAGTGACATCATCTGGATGAAGATGAGCTGGCTGTGTGGAGTGGAAAGGCACATATGGCACATATTTGACCAGAAGGGAGAAAAATCATGAAAGAAAAAAATCAATTAAAACGAGAGTAAACAGTGAAGCCTGGGCAAGTGGAGGGAAACTGAAATGGAGAGAGTGAAAGCAAAACAATCCTGAGAAGGAAAATGCTCAGGGGGCAGCACAAGGGGAAGTGATAAACTCAAGCGAGAGAACTGGGAAACCAAGTTGGAATGATCTGTGATAGGGAAAAGAGGAGTGTTAGAGGGAGACAGAGAAGCAGTGATGGAAAATGTGTGCTAGAGAAAATGATGTGCCAAACTGGATGAAATAAAAGAAAAGTAGTAATGAGCTTAATCTGCAGCAAGGGAGATTTAGGTTAATGTGACACGTACCTCAAATTAGCACCCTGTACCCCCATATTCATCATCCATATATGGTTGGGATATTTAATACAAAGCATGCCATGTAAGATATCATATGAAAGATTATGATCTGCTGAAGCCCATTGTTCTGTCGAAATATGTATATCATTAGCGTGCATGAAGTTATGAAATTTTGCTTTATGTTTGTTACTGAAATACATTGCAAATTTGAGAGTCTCTATTACAAGGGTGATGATCTCCACCCAGGAGGGAGTTCAACGACCATTAATCACCAGGGGAGTTGTAATCAAGGGATATACAATTCAATGACAGTTTCACAAGCACCACACAATGGTGACTGCTCAACTCTATGACTCAGTCGCAAAAGACCACATCAGGGGGATTGCTCAACCCTGTGACTCAGCAAAACCCACCAGAAAATGTCTGGGCAAGTGTCTTCTAGGCACATGGACTAAGGATATAAAATAGGAGACAGTAGTATCGTGCTTTTCCCTTTCTTCTCCCTCACCTACGCTGGAAGCAACAAGAATGCTGGGAAGACAGAAAGACTCAGCTGAGGAGACTAGTCTCAGGCTTGAGAGAGAGGCCTGTGTATTATGAATTGTAACATCCAGTGGGGTGAGAAAATTGCTTGATCTTAATACTGCTGAGAGTAGTAAGGTTTAAGATTTAGATTGCATGCTTATCTTTTATTTTCTTTGGTAACTATCTCTGACCTTTTATGCCCACCACTTATAATCACTTAAAAATCTATCTTTCTGTAGACAATAAACTTGTTTTATATTTTCCCTAAAACACTGTGTTTCAGTTGAAGTGCTTGGGAAATCTCAGCTCAGCTTACAAAGGCTTGTGTATGTTATCTCCACATTGAGAGAGGGGCAGACTGGGTAATAAATGTATACTGGTCAGGTTCTGACCAGGGCATGATGGTACAGCTCTGGGGTGCAAGGCATGAATGCTCCCAAAGCCACTCACAAATCACTCATGCATTCTAGCTGGGTGTGTGGCTCCACGTACTGTTGTGCTGAGTGATAACAGTGTCTGGAGGAGTTTGCTGCTTGTCACTAACAAAGGATTCTGAGAGATAGCCCAGGCTGGAGAGTTAAGAGGGCACAGTGGTACCCCAGTTCCAGGTTGTACCCCGGGGACCCCATCACAGTTAGATATTAGGAAAAACTATTGAACTATAAGCGTATTTAAGCTGTGGAATAGGCTTCCAAGGAAAACCGTGGAATCCCTATTATTGGAGCTTTTAAAAACAAATCAGACAAACAGCTGTCCGTGACTGTCTAGGTTTATTTGGTCCTGCTACAGTGCTGGTGGCTGGACTTGACTTGATGACTTCTTGAGGTCCCTTCCATCCCTATAGTTTTATGATCTGCTGATTCTAAAAAGAAGAATGAAAGGGAATGTGAGAGGGAGAGGGAGATCTATAAAATGTTACCAAAAGTGAGATTGCAACTCATTCATTCCACCCCATAGTTCATGGACATTATTTTTGCTGTAGTGCCTTTCAGAACAACGCGTCTTCAAATTTTGTATGTTTTTACAGTGGGTTCTGTTTATGAAAGATCCCTCTCAGTTCCTTTTAAGCCTGACATTCGCTTAAATGAAACATATAAACCATTCTCCTTGTGTATTTCCCTTTAATTACCCAGCTGTGATTTTTGAAGGCAGTGAAGGGATTCTCCCTTTCCCCCAAGCTGATTGTGTTACCCCACATCTGTGTGTGTGTGTGTGTGAGAGAGAGACTCCGTTGATAGCCTGGGTCTTGTGCTGCTATCCCACCTGCACTCTGGGTCATGTGCTTTATATAAATATATACATCAGGAATTGTTCATCTATGCTCTGCAGAGAGCTGATTTGATCACTTCACCTCTCAACCCCCAAACCTGCCAGTGGCTGACATCAGCAATCAAAAGGCGTGATAGATCTTGGCAATATGGAACACTTGAATTTTATGGCACAATATACCAGATTCAACAGATTATAATGGTTTTAACTATTGTGTGAATTAAATAAACTATTAAAAAAGGAAATTAAAATATGTATCAAAGAGAACCACACAATCCCCACTTCCACGGCAACAGGGCTGGTGCTATGGCCACTCCTGTCCCCAGCACACACCTCCACCACTTGACCTTCAGGAGGAATTGCTATTCTTGCTGAGGACCAAGCACTGGAATAGGCCTTGACACACACACTTTGCCAGGAGGTTCTCTTCCTGGCTTGAGTGTGGGATAGCGATAGATTACCAAATCATATCTATTACAGGCATTGATCCTGAAGAGCAGTAGAAGTGAGTGGCTAGCATCTGGGCTTTCTATAGTGGAGAGCTGCGTTTTCTTCCCAGTTCCACCTGAAGTGACCTTGTGCAGCCTCTCAGTAAATTGAGGGAGAAAGTGTCTAATACTTGCCTGCTTTCCAGGGTAGGGGATGTGGTGTGTCATTAGGGATATGGGTTGTGATGTGCATGGAAATGCAAACAACAAAAAGGAGAGGTGATATTTGAACTCATTGGTTGCTAGCTCTTAGTTTGCTGCACTTTGCCATCAGCTACTGGACAAATGTCTCTCTTTCCCTTGCGTCTGTGACAGGCTGCTACCTTCTTTGGAGCAACAGAACAAGCAGCCAAAATCAGCACAACTGATGAACATTCCATCTGTAAGCAGAGTCAGGCTAAGCTCTACCCTGACATCTGGTGGTGAATTGTGGCAAGTTGTGGAAAAGAACTTCAGGCGCTGATCTTGTTTGCATAGGTTTCAGAGTAACCGGCGTGTTAGTCTGTATTCGCAAAAAGAAAAGGAGTACTTGTGGCACCTTAGAGACTAACCAATTTATTTGAGCATAAGCTTTTCGTGAGTTGCATCCGATGAAGTGAGCTATAGCTCACGAAAGCTTATGCTCAAATAAATTGGTTAGTCTCTAAGGTGCCACAAGTACTCCTTTTCTGTTTGCATAGGCACACCCATCCCGCCTAGCATGAGCCCACAGCAGCCCAAATGGTCACTTTGGCTGCTCTGGGATCCCCAGTTTCTCTATTATTGGGGCAGAAAGAATAAAGTGTTGTTACCCTGATTGTATGAATCAAGGACAGTGGAACTATTTTATGATGGAGGGACTCACCATCAACTAAGTAGCACTCGCTAGGCAAGGGACATGGATTCCAAAAGCCAGTAGCTTGAAAAAGGTTGGGGCTAGATATTTGTACTAGGTGGTGTGGGTTTGGTTTTTGGGGTCTGAACTACTAATTACATCTTCTTGTCACTGTAGACTATCAGAGATAATTTTGATTCTATTAGGAGTCTAGTTACAGGCTGCTGAGTTGGATTCACTTTGGGCCAATGGTGCTCTAGCATTGAGGCTCTCCTATTACAAGCTGAAGTCAATAAAGAGTTGGAATTGCTGGGTGCTGTGTTGTGGGGGCTGAAGATACATTGCAGAATGGATGGCAGAGCAGCGCAGTTTGCAGGATGGCTCGCAGTGAAGGCTATAGCAGAACCTGACAGAGAGGTGGGGCAGTTGGCCTCTGACCATGTAAGGTGCCCCTTAACCACCCCACCCTCATTTCTACCCAAACTGGGGGGTAAAACTTTGCAGATAAACTTTTGAACCCTGGGGCTGCACTGACCAGGGACAGAGACTTTTGACTTGTTGGACTTTTGGGACTTTGGGTGATTTTTGGATTGCTGGACTCAAGAACCAAAGGGAAAGGACATGGCCCAATTTGCTGGGGTGAGTCTTTGCTCATGGTTTGGTTTATGGACCCCAGTTGTGGTGGTTTCCCTATTTAATGCTGATGTCGTTTACCTCATGTTATTAAAGATTTTCTGCTACACCGAGACTCTGTGCTTGTGAGAGGGGAAGTATTGCCTCTTTGAGGCACCCAGGGGTGTGTGTAAGATTTTCCCAGGTCACTGGGTGGGGGCTCGAGCCAGTTTTGCATTGCATTGTTGAGAGGGAACCCCTATGTACTGAACCCGGCCCTTGCTGCTATCAACTCAGCCTGGCAGAAAGGTTACACACCAATCTAGTAACTTGGGAGCTCTGCCCATCAGATGGTGCTGATCTTCCTTCTTCTTTCCAGTAGGTAACTTACATTCAAAGGCAACTAAAATATAAGGCATGTGTTGTTCACATTTCTTTTCCTCACCAGCATTTGCTGTGGTGGCCACAGTGTGTTAAGGGGAGGGGAGCTGCTGCTAGAGACAGTCACTTTGAGATGGGGTCCAAACTTTGCAAAAGTTTGAGCTCCCCCTTCCCCCCACCTTGCTGTCAGAGCTGAGAATTTGTTTTCCATCTGTTCCTTAATGAAATAGCTAGCACACTGCATATGGCTGCCAGGGAGCATCAGGGCCTGGGAAGCTAATTTACAACAACACGGGTAGGTCACATTACTCAGCTGCAACAATATGGCCAGTGTGATGAAACAGCAGTGACGCTGAGCCAGTTTCTCAGCTGGGGCACTGAGTGTGTTCCCTGGCTTCAATGGATCTCAGCGAGCTGGTGCAGCTTGAAGAAGTAGCCTCTTATTATAGCCAGTTACAGAGCAACCTGTGCAACTGCCTGCATCCCCAAAAGCATCTCCTGCCAGTGCTTCCTTCCCTTCATGGTTGACTCCCCTTTCCTGGTCCCAGGTGGCCGTGCCCCAGACTCTCACAGGCCCCCTCAGTCTGGCCCCTGATCCCCCTTCTGCAGCTGGGGTAAACCAGTGGCCTGAGGACTTTGCCGTTCTCTATTTTGCCAAGCCCGTGCGCTGTGCAGGAGCTCCAAAGAGGGCCGGGACCTTGCTGGAAGTGGGGACGCTGGCAGGAGGACAGAAGTAGTAGCCAGGCCACTACCAGGCCCTGAGACCTCGCATAGATTGTCACAGTTCTTTGTGTTTCTTTAGAGAGAGCTGTTATTTTTTAATACCACAAACAATGAGTTTACTGAAGTCCTGCTTTGCTCATTCACTGTCACATTCAATCTCTGTGACTGCAGTAGAGGGGGCACATTAAATGCTCATTAAAATTGTTCAAATGTCTTTAAGATTTGAGGAACATCAAAGAGTTGGGGAAAATATTTATGCCTTAGAAGGAAACTTGAAATATGTACTGCACGATAAAGCTTCTGGCTTGACTCTAAGGAAGGGGCAGCTGGGAACTCCCCAAAGACTGTGCCCCTGCTGAGCAGTTTCTGACAGTTTAATGAGACAGGTGAAGGAATCCCCACTCCAGCTACATGAGGATTCACCTCAGGGAGACATTGCTGGGAGGTGGAGCTGGAAGATGGGATGTGCTGGGCTGTGGGGGTGGCCAGAGAGTCTGTGAGGAGGAAGGGAGGGATCAGACGTAATCCTGAGGGGGGGATCTGGGCTGTGATGTGGTGGGTGGATTGGTACCAAGCTCTCACCTCCCCCGAGACTCCCCTGACCCTGAATCATGTCCCCAGCAGGATCCGGGGTTGTCTGGACTATGAAAGGGGCCAGGTGACATTTTTTGATGCTGATAATGAGGCCCCGCTCTTCACTTTCCCGCCAGCCTCTTTCCCTGGAGAGAAAATCCACCCCTGTCTCTGGGTGGGGGCCAGATCCCAGCTCAGACTGTGTTACTGAGACATGGAGGGAACACCCCACTGAGGACCCTGAAATCAGCCTGTCTAGTCTCAGATGCACCAGTCTCTATGCAGACTTTCTTCTGTGCAATTTCTTTGACTTTGGAAGTTCCATGGGGTCTGGACTGTCAAACCATAGAGAGCAGGGGGTGATCAAGATGGAGAAGCCAATCCCATTGTCCCAGGCATTGTGCAGCCCCTTTATCACTATTTGCTACTATCGGGGAGGACTCTGGAAATCATGGGTCAGACTGTGTCACTGAAACTGGATGCGAGGGTCGGGAGAGAGGGGGAAAGTAAAGCACACTAAGGCCTGTTCCACATTAGAGAGTTAGATCATCATAAGGTAGCTTTCTGACGGGATCCCCGGGGTGCACCCTGGGGCCATGGGACCACTGTGCCCTCTTATCTCTCCATCCTGGGCTGTCTCTCACAATGCTTTGCTAGTGAAAAGCAGCAAACCTCTGCAGGCACTGTTATCACTCAGCACAACCACACGTGGAGCCCCCCCAGGCAACTAGATTGCATGAATGCTCCCAAAGCCACTCATGAATCACACAGAGAAAGGCACAAGCCGAATGCCCCCTGCTCCCAGCCTTATACCTCAGGAATATACCATCTTGCACTTCTCAAGACGAGCTGTGCAAGTTCATTAATTGGTTCACCACTTCATCAATGGAAAGTGGATATAAACCAGCCTTTTTAAACCTGAGCAGATTTGCCACGCACTTCATTTAAACTCACTGGTAAAGATGAAAAGTAAAATAAGTGTATTGATTAGAAAAGATAGATTTTAAGTGATTATAAGTGATAGGCAAAACGTCAGAGTGGCTACCAAAATAAAATAAAATAAAATATAAGTATGCAGTCTAAACTCTCAATCCAATTAGACTGGGCAACATCTAGATTAAGCAGTTTTTCTCACCCCACTGAATATTGCAGTTCATAGTACATAGGTTTCACTCTTGAAATCTGGGCCAATCTCCTCTGTTAGAGTCTTCAATCTTCTGAATGTCCTTATTGCTTGCAGCACAGGTTTGGTGGAGGATAAAAGGCCAAGCATGGGGCCACTGTGTTCTGTTTTATATCCTTAGTCCATGTGCTTGGAGAACACAAGTCCAGGCATGTCTGATGGACATTGCTGAGTCACAGGGTGAGGTATGTCACCTGTGAGTGAGTCATTGAATTGTAACTCCTGTGCTGGTGATGTCTGTTCAGCACCCACCCTGGGGTTAGTTACCTCCCTTGTCATTATCTCTAGAAAGCTAGTATCTGGGCTCTTCCCAAAACCACAGCATATTTTAGTGAAAACCATACAACACAATTCTTATAATTTTATAAACATTAATGGTACACATATTTAGATGGAACAGTGGGTTTCAGCAGATATTCAGGCCTGTCTGTAAAGGCCTAGACTCTAAGAATTTAGGTGTATTCTTATCACTTGGCTAGTTATAGAGGTATAAAAGAAAGAATCAAAATCACTGTCTGCCGGTGTAAGGGCCTTCTCTTACTGTGACCGTCTGAGGCCCTGTGCTTAGGCTAAGGCCTTTGGCTAAGCAACAGAGGCAGCCATAAGCTGGGAAGTGAATGGTCACATCCTCACATTCCAAACTAGTCACATTGAAATAAGGTGCTATTGCACTGTTAGGAATACAATCCTGTCCTGATAGTGCCTATCACCTCCAGAGAAAGGAAAGTGCCTAGAAAATGTAAAAGGAAACTTAGTTTGATAGCATCCTGTCTGGCAAGAACTCACTTATCAATAGCTGGGATGTGAAATCCTCACTTCTGTATTGTTTTGTCATTATAGTTCCCACTTTGCTATTGTTTGTCTGTATAATGTCTGTCTGGTTCTGTGATTGTTTCTGCCTGCTGTATAATTAATTTTGCTGGGTGTAAACTAATTAAGGTGGTGGGATATAATTGTTTACATAATCATGTTACAATATGTTAGGATTGGTTAGTTAAATTTCAGGAAAATGATTGGTTAAGGTATAGCTAAGCAGAACTCAAGTTTTACTGTGTAGTCTGCAGTCAATCAGGAAGTGAGTGGGTGTGTGTGTGGGGGGGAAATGGGAACAGGGAATGGGGGTGGGGAAATTGGAGTCATGTTTTGCTAAAGGGGGAAATGGGAACAGGGAATGGGGGTAAGGAAATTGGAATCATGTTTGGCTAAGGGCAGGAATGGGAACAGGGACACACGTGTAAGGCTCTGTGGTGTCAGAGCTGGGAAGGGGGACACTAAGGAAGGAAACTGGAATCATGCTTGCTAGAAGTTCACCCCAATAAACATCGAATTGTTTGCACCTTTGGACTTCGGGTATTGTTGCGCTCTGTTCATGCGAGAAGGACCAGGGAAATAAGTGGGTGAAGGAATAAGCCCCCTAACATCTTGGTGCCGGTGACTGACTCGGATGCATCGCATTGGATAGGTGAGTGGCAGCCTGTAAGTCCCCCTCCCCAACAGTCCGCGCAGCTGCTTTGAGGGGGTATCCCAAACTCTCGTGATGGTAGTTGGGGGTTCTGGCAAGCCAGGGTAAAGGATTTTTTGAATAAATGGATAAGGAAGAACCAGGGCCCATCCCAGGTGCAGAGGTCAACCTGGGATGAGATTAAAAAGGAAACGGAGGAAGTGTTAGGGGACCCAGAGGGATGGGGGGTGGCTGAGGAGCCCACCCTCCTTGGTATATGGTTAGTGGAAGAAGGTCCCTGCCCATGGGGACTGAATGTCTTCCAGGGAAAGGAGGCACTTCAGTCTGCTTGTGAGAGGTTTGAAATAAGGGCAGCATTATGGGAAGCTGCCTGTAATCTTTCAAGTTTGGTGCTGCTTCAGCAAGAGCTGCTGAAAGGTTGTAAATTAGTGTAACCCTTCTGCCCGTCAGAGTTGGCAGCAACAAGGGCCAGGTTCAATATCTAGGAGATCCATTCCAATAACACAATGCAAACCGGCTTGAGCCCCCACCCAGTGACCTGGGACAAATATATACCACCCCTGCTGGGTGCCTCCAAGATTCAATACTTCCCCTCTCGCAAGCACATAGTCTGAGTGTAGCAAAAAGCCTTTTAATAACAGAGAGAAACAATGTGGCATTATGTTGGGGAAACACCACCAACAGGATTCATAACACAACCCATGAGCAAAAAAACCCACCCCAAGCAAATTGGGGCATGCCCCTTTCCCTTTGGTTCTTGAGTCCAGCAACCCCAAATCACCTAAAGTCCCAAAAGTCCAATGCACCAGAAGTCTCTGTCCCTGGTCAGGGTAGCCCCAGAGTTCAAAAGTTTATCTGCGGAGCTTTACCTCCCAACCTGGGTGGAGATGGGACGGGGGTAAGAGGCACCTGACATGATCTGAAGCTGACTGCCCCACAGCTCCATAGGCCTTCGCTTCGCTCCGCCAGCCACCCCACGAACTCCTTCACTCAGCTCTGCTCCACGGCCCACCAGCAGCTCCCACCGTCCCACGAACTGCTCCACCAGCCAGTCCACAAACTGCTCCGCGTCCCACCAGCAGCTCCTGCTGTCCTACGAACTGCTCCACCAGCCTGTCCACAAGGCACTCCAGCCCTCCCGCAAATTGCTCCACAATATATCTTCAGGCTCCCCCACTACTTAACACAATGCTCAATGATTTCAGCTCTTTGGTGAATTCAGCTTGTAGCAGGGGACCCTCCATGCTGGTGCACTATTAGCCCAAAGTGAGCTCAGCAGCCTGTAACTAGACTTCTAATAGAATCAAAATTAGCTCTAGATATTCTACAGTAGAGAGAAGAGAAAGTACAATTAACATGTAAGGCCCTCACCAAGGAACCCATGCCACCAAGTATTAATACTTGTCCCCAGCCTCTCTCAATTCACAGAGAATTAAAACCCATGACCCTTGCCTAGTGAGTGCTACTTAGTTGATGGTGAGTCCCTCCATCATAACAAAAGGCCACGTACAGTTCCAAGCACAGTTCCCATAATCAGGGTAATAACAATTTATTCTTTCTGCCCCAATAACAGAGACACTGGGGATCCCACAGCAGCCAAAATGACCATTTGGGCAGCTATGGCCTCATTCTAGGCGGGCTGGGTGTGCCTATGCAAATGAGATCAGCCCCTGAAGTTCTTTTCCACAACTTGCCACACCTTACCACCAGATTTTCGGGTGGAGCTCATCCTGACACTGCTTACATCAGTTAGGGGTAGTGAAAGATGATTTGTCACAAAAGGGTTTATAGTCAAAAGCAGAGTTAACAGACGACCTTTAGAGACGGGAGCTGGGACTTGGTCCTGGGGGAGTGGAGAGAAAGAAGGGGAAGAAAAAAAAAAGTTTCCAAGTGCAACCTGCCTTTCCACACTCTTTTGTTTTTCTGAAGTTGTAATAGAGGGTACTTATGTGAGATGTCAAGAAGGAAGTTTTTGTTTAATGATAAAACCCAGTTATATAAATGTAACTATATGTGCAACTCTGTGCAGTCACATTGGATGGAAGCTTGGTCATTAAATTATCCAAGGGGGTCAGGTCGAGTGGCTACCACCACTATGCTTCTGTCCCCAGAAGCCTTTACAGCTATTCTGAGGGAAAATGGGCCCTTTTCCCACAGAAATGCGGTCTATAAGGGACTGCTGCAGGCAGAGAGAGAATCTGATCAAAATTATTTGACTATTGGGTAATGTAATCAAAATCACTAAAGGATGTAAGGGGTTCTATTGGAACTTAACTTGGCTGCTCCTGGTTGTGTCTCGTTGTACAAGATGTAATTGGGGTACAGTTATATAAAAGAGTAATCACAGTGCAAACGATGTTAGGCAAAAGAGAATTTTGTGTGTGTGCACAGGTGAAAGGAAAAGAGGAGGAATGATGGGAACACTGAGCCTTGGGGTGGCTCTGGGGGATCAGATTGTTACTTTGGTGGGTGTGCATGAAAACTCTGTGGGCATGGGAGAGGCAGTTATGCCTTGTGTAAAATTAATATGGCTAATATAATGTTATGGAGGTTAAACTATATGGAAGGAATTTTCATTTTCCCAGGATGTGTGCAGTGTATATTGGAGAAGGGGTAAAAGAAATGCAAATAAAACATGGTACTTCATTAAAATCCTAATAGGGCGCCAAAAGGAGCCACAATAGGTTGTGCTTTCTTTTTCAGATCTCTGTGTGTTTTGGAGCAGGAGATGAAAGTGGAAAGTAATCAGAACTCTGGTGGAAGTAAAATGTTTCCCTGTTAAGACAGTGTCTGAGCTGTTAACAGCTTTGGATCCAAAAGCAAGCTAGTAAGCCTCTGTGTGTAAAGGCAAATCACCTAGCTGATGGGCACAAAGGAGCTGCAAATAACGAATACATCTGGTCAGCAAACAAGCTGCTAGAAGACTCAGATTATGGCCCTCCAGGAAAGGGAGGTGAAAAAACAAGTCAAGCCTGAAAGTAAGGGGGACAGGTTAACCTTAAGGGGTGTGTGTGTGTGTGTGTGTACAGTGCTAAAATCTGAAGCTGTCTCTCAGCTATTACCTGAGAATAAACTTAAAGCTTGGTACAGCAGAGAAACTATTGCAAACATGGTCTGTTGTACAAGAGGGGAAACTGAGGTAAACCACCTCAGGAATTTCATAAGTGACCAGTGAGTGGGTAATTCTCTAGCCTGACTATAGAACAAAATAAGGACAGCCTGGAGGTAATTCTTCTGTTTTTCCTGTAATTAGCAAGGAAGTTTGTAAAAGAAAGTGGTATTATTATTAAGCAATAATCTGTCCCCACCAGGGGGGTGGAAATTGTTTCTTTTGCTTTTCAGACACTCTACAAGCAAGCTGGTGCCAGCGGAAGAATAACTCAGAATACCATGGATCTATGTTTTGTGGTGTTTGTCTGTGGTGTTTGTCTTGTTGCTAGCATTGCTGTGTTTCAATGAACAAAAAACCTCATGATGTGGGTGGGGGATAGCTTCAAAAGGCTGACCTTGGGGGGGAGATGTGTATGGGAATGCAAAATACTCAACTAGGAGGCCAGCACCTGTGTAATAGCTACCGTGGTACCTGGAAATGGAATGGCAACTAAGGTGGTCCCCACAAACCCTATGGAAATAATGAGAAGGGGAGGAGCTCACTGGGAATCAATGGCGGGATGTATAAAATAGTGTAAATCAACAGAAGATGTTTGGATGTGCCCCTCTCCTATGACTATAGAGGAGCAGGATCAATGGCCTATGCAAGGGGTGGACAATTGGGTGTACTGTGTATAAGATGTTATGCTGGGAATGTACATGTAACCCTTCTGCCCGTCAGAGTTGGCAGCAACAAGGGCCGGGTTCAATATCTAGGGGATCCATTCCAATAACACAATGCAAACCGGCTCGAGCCCCCACCCAGTGACCTGGGACAAATATATACCACCCCTGCTGGGCGCCTCCAAGAGGCAATACTTCCCCTCTCGCAAGCACATAGTCTGAGTGTAGCAAAAGCCTTTTAATAACAGAGAGAAACAATGTGGCATTATGTTGGGGAAACACCACCAACAGGATTCATAACACAACCCATGAGCAAAAAAAAACCCACCCCAAGCAAATTGGGGCATGCCCTTTTCCCTTTGGTTCTTGAGTCCAGCAACCCCAAATCACCCAAAGTCCCAAAAGTCCAATGCCCCAAAAGTCTCTGTCCCTGGTCAGGGCAGCCCCAGAGTTCGAAAGTTGATCTGCGGAGCTTTACCTCCAAACCTGGGTGGAAATGGGACGGGGGTAAGAGGCACCTTACATGATCTGAAGCTGACCACCCCATAGCTCCATAGCAGCACTCCACTCCGCCAGCCACCCCACAAACTCCTTCGCTCAGCTCCACGGCCCACAAGCAGCTCCTGCCATCCACAAACTGCTCCGCATCAAACTGCTTCACCAGCCGGTCCACAAACTGCTCCGCATCAAACTGCTTCACCAGCCGGTCCACAAACTGCTCCACAATATATCTTCAGGCTCCCCCACTACTTAACACAACACTCAGTGATTTCAGCTCTTTGGTGAATTCAGTTTGTAGTATGGGAGCCCCAGTGCTGATGCACTGTCAGCCCAAAGTGAACTCAGCAGCCTATAACTAGACTTCTAATGAAATCAAAATTAGCTCTGATATTCCACAGTAGAGAGAAGAGAAAGTGCAATTAGCATGTAAGGCCCTCACCAAGGGGCCCATACCACCAAATATTAATACTTCTCCCCCAACCTCTCTCCATTCACACAGTTTTGGAACCCATGACACTTGCCTAGCTAGTGCTACTTAGTTGATGGTGAATCCCTCCATCATAACAAAAGGTCACGTACAGTTCCAAGCACAGTTCCCATAATCAGGGTAATAACAATTTATTCTTCCTGCCCCAATAACAGAGACACTGGGGATCCCACAGCAGCCAAAGTGACCATTTGGGCAGCTATGGTCTCATTCTAGGCGTGGTGGGTGGGCCTATGCAAATGAGATTGGCCCCTGAAGTTCTTTTCCACAACTTGCCACACCTCACCACCAGATGTCAGGGTGGAGCTCATCCTGACATTGCTTACATACATATTACTGGGGGCACAGTTACACCAGCCCATAACAAAATTACACACATCCACATGCTGCTATCTGGACTTTGGTGCACAAATGGATCTGTGAATCTTATTGCTGTGAATAATCAAACTAGGGCCTACTGCCTGATTCCATACCAAGTGGTCAAGCTGGTTTGGACAATATCCCATTTCTCTGTGAACATTCAATGGACTTACGATGTGGACAAAAGCAAGGAAAACCTGCAGGGGCAGCTTGTTGCAACTGCCAGCAACTGGACACATAAGATCGTGACCCCATCGAAGGAGGAGAGGCAGTGTTTTGGGGGTGTCTCGGATGTTGGACCATACTGCGGTGGTCAGGACTCGGTGTTGCTGTGGATTTTGTATTGTTAACTGTACTTGTGTTACGTTGCATATGGACATAACCTATAAGTAATGTAATAAGCCCTCCAAACCCTGCAGTGTACTAGACAACCCAGACCCAACCTTCTCGGGCCCACTCTAATGGGAAGTCTGGAACACTAATTGGAATAGGTGTGGTATGCCCGTATGAGAGAAGGTGTAGGGCACTATACTACACAAGGGGCAGTGGGACAAATGGAATATCGACACCTTCCACCTTGATGCCTGGCCCTATCAGGAAATGTGTCGCCATATGTCCTATGCTTTTCCAGGGATACCTGGGCAGGAGGATCCCAACAGAAAAAGGAAAAAAAAGGGGGTGGAGTGTTAGGATATAGATATTCAGGCCTGTCTGTAAAGGCCTAGACTCTAAGAATTTAGGTGTATTCTTATCACTTGGCTAGTTATAGAGGTATAAAAGAAAGAATCAAAATCACTGTCTGCCGGTGTAAGCGCCTTCTCTTACTGTGACCGTCTGAGGCCCTGTGCTTAGGCTAAGGCCTTTGGCTAAGCAACAGAGGCAGCCATAAGCTGGGAAGTGAATGGTCACATCCTCACATTCCAAACTAGTCACATTGAAATAAGGTGCTATTGCACTGTTAGGAATACAATCCTGTCCTGATAGTGCCTATCACCTCCAGAGAAAGGAAAGTGCCTAGAAAATGTAAAAGGAAACTTAGTTTGATAGCATCCTGTCTGGCAAGAACTCACTTATCAATAGCTGGGATGTGAAATCCTCACTTCTGTATTGTTTTGTCATTATAGTTCCCACTTTGCTATTGTTTGTCTGTATAATGTCTGTCTGGTTCTGTGATTGTTTCTGCCTGCTGTATAATTAATTTTGCTGGGTGTAAACTAATTAAGGTGGTGGGATATAATTGTTTACATAATCATGTTACAATATGTTAGGATTGGTTAGTTAAATTTCAGGAAAATGATTGGTTAAGGTATAGCTAAGCAGAACTCAGGTTTTACTATATAGTCTGCAGTCAATCAGGAAGTGAGTGGGTGGGTGGGTGTGGGGAAAATGGGAACAGGGAATGGGGGTGGGGAAATTGGAATCATGTTTTGCTAAAGGGGGAAATGGGAACAGGGACACACGTGTAAGGCTCTGTGGTGTCAGAGCTGGGAAGGGGGACACTAAGGAAGGAAACTGGAATCATGCTTGCTAGAAGTTCACCCCAATAAACATCGAATTGTTTGCACCTTTGGACTTCAGGTATTGTTGCTCTCTGTTCATGAGAGAAGGACCAGGGAAGTAAGTGGGTGAAGGAATAAGCCCCCTAACAGAACACTATTCTTATAATTTTATATACATTAATGGTACACATATTTAGATGGAAGAGTGGGTTTCAGCAGATCATAACCTTTCCCACAATACCTCACATGGCATGCTATATATGAAATATCATAATTATATGTAAATGAGGAATATGGGGCTTACAGGGCTCTCCCCCAAGGTATAGTGTGTCACAAGCTTACGTTGACCTAATAATGTCAGCGTTTACGCTCCAGAGTTTCTCTCTCTGATGTAACTCACCTGCTACATTGACTTAATAACTCTACCTCTGTGAGAGACGTAGTGCTTAAACTGATGTAGTTAGGACAACACTGTAGACACTGCATTGCTTATGTTGACTTAAGTGGCCTCCAGGAGGTGTCCCACAATGCCCCACTGTGATCACTCTGGTCACCATTTTGAACTGTGCTGCCCAGCTTCCAGGTGCACTGGAACAAGCCCCTCCCCGTTAAAGAACCAGAAATTTTTGAAATTCCATTTCCTGTTTGCTTGGCATGGAGAGCTCACGTAGAAACTGCCCAGCTGAGCGTGCTGGCTACACAGTCCAAATGTGCTCCTGTCTGGGCTAAGTGTAGGAGACGGTGGATCTCCTGGGTCTGTGGGGGGAAGAGGCTGTATAGACACAGTTCCTATCCAGCCATAGAAATGTGGACATCAATGAGCAGATCGCTCGGGGAATGGGGGAGAAGGACTACGAGAGAGACACCCAGCCAAGGAGCTGCGGCAGACATCCCGGAAGGCAAGGGAGGCAACCAGTTGCTCTAGTGCAGCGCCGCAGACACGCCACTTTTACAAAGATCTGCATACTGTCCTCTGCGATGACCCAACTTCCCCGCCAAGGGCTCCCTGGATACATCGGAGGAGATGGAGTCAGTGGCCACTGCAGGCAACCCTGAGGATGAGGTATTGGACAAGAAAGAGGAGGAGGAGAAAGGGGCACAGGCGAACAAGCGACCCATTGTCACGCCGAGCCAGGAGCTGTTTGTAACCCTGGAGCAGTCCAGCATGGGCAACCATAATATCAGGGAATGAACGTCTGGTAAGTAAGCAGTTTGCATTGATATTGTGGGAACATATCTTCTCATTCACTATTCTTTAGTTGTGTTACAAGAGATAGTGAAATACCCAGTTGAGGTAGAGTGGCTGTCTGCTTCTCATTGCCAGGCACAGCTAGGCAAAGGGGACCCTGCAAACCAGTTGGTTATGCACACTGGGATGTCCTGTGAATCCTCCATAGAGATCTCAAGGAAACTTTCCTGGCGGTAATCTGCAGTCTGTTGCCGAAGGTTTCTGGGAAGGGCTGCCTTATTTCTTCTGCCACAGTAGGACAATTTCCTACGCCATTCATCTATTAATTCAGAAGGCATTATTGCAGCACCCAGGCTAGCACCATACGGACCAGGACTGTGCAGCAGCTGTTCCCTTTCCACCTCTGCTACCCTCAGGAGTGAGATATCAGCTAAAGTCACCGCTGCCTGTGGGAAACGATGCCTGTACTTAGTTCAGTTGCCCAAACCGCAAACACTACTGCCTGTATGCCCCCCCGCTTCCGTCTTGTGCCAGCTCATCCCCTACTCCCTCTCCCCTCCCCCGCCTGGGCTCTACTCACCATGGCTGGGAAGCCAGCGCTGTCCATGAATACCTGGCCAAAGTGAGATGGTACTTCTTTAAACTTGCATGGATTCAGGGGAGTGATTTCAATATAGCCTTATAGCTTCACTATGCACTCACAATAGTGCCTCTGTACATTGTTTCTTTTGCAGCTGAAAATGCAACCTTCATCTCTCCCTCCACACCAGTGGAGAAGCTGAACCAGATAAGGAGGTGAAGGAAGAGAATGTGGGATGACATGTTTGCAGAGATCACGCAAGCCTCTGGAGCAGCGAACATTGAGCAGAAGGCATGGAGGTCATGGTCTCGCACAAAATGGACAGGGACATTGAGGATAGGAGAAAAGCTCAGCAGAATGAGCGTGACACGCAGCAGGAGATAACAGCACTTCTGAAGGAGCAAACAGACATGCTGAAGAGCCTGGCTGACCTTCAAGTGCAACACATTTGAGCTCGCCTCCCTCTGCAACCCATTCAGAACTGCATTCCAGCATGATGCGGCAGTCCCCCCACACACTGCACATGGTGTCAGGGGCTGGTGCCCTATCACTGCCACTCCACCCTGTGGGAGAGTACAGACATCACAGTCACATATACACTGATCTGTGACAGACAAGATCAGTGTATGTGTTTTTAAAAGGCAAATGAATGCGCTTTCCCCCTCCCACATTCGTTCCACATTCGTAAATAAAGTTTATTTCTGTTGTACATACATTTCTTTGTATGTGTTGCTCTTTCTTTTTTAAAAAGAATTCTTTAGACATTTTTCCAAATCAATTTTCTAAAACAATATTTGTTTTATTGTTTCATACAATGGAGGCTTTACAGAGCTCAGAGATGCAGTTACATCAATAGCCGTGATAGGCAACTTGCTATCAAATTAATCTGTAATTAAAATCCCAAGTTATTACTCTTATTAATCATTTCTTAGGTTATCCAAAATCTAAAGTTAGAGACAGCTGCCAGGAAGCAGGGCTACGGAGGAAAGGGGGCTGGGAGAAGTGGGAGAGAGGTGAAGGGAGATCTCAGAAAGCTGGTCTCAAAAGGGAGAGGGGAGGGCTGGGGATATTGGTGGAGTATTGAATTAATGATCATTAATTACTGTGATCGTTATACATATTAATACATGATGGGCCAAATATATGTATTTTATTGATTATATTATGCATTAGTATTTATTATATTAATTTCTTTAATATGAGTATTTATTCATCATATTTTCAAACTGAAATGATCTCTGGAACATTTGGCAGGGGAGGAAATAGGTAAAAAAATCAAACATTTGACCCAAGCCAGGATTTTTTAAAAATATATATATTTTAAAATACTCCTGAATTTTAGGGCAATCCCATGATTTCTGGTGGCCTGGCTCACCGTTTTTGAACTCTGAGGCAATAGCGGGTAGAAGACAATGGGGACTGGAGTGGGGAACCTGGGAATTGAAGGGGAAAAAATGAATAGAAGTGAGAAGGAAAAAGGCCCAGATAATCAGACATATTTATGCACCTAATTCCCATTTAAATCCATGGGAGTGAGGCACCTAAAAACCTTTGAGGAACTGGTCTTACATGACTAAGCTGTTTGACAGTGAGATTTGTAGATTGCATTGAAAGTGATGGTGTCATTTGTTGTTTAGAGAATTCATTCCTTTAATGTTTTAGGCCTGGAGAAATTTAGCCATTTCAGTGCCTTGAAAAAGTTTGTACAAATTTTGTTCCTGGTTTCTGTTCTGATTATTAAATGATCCCTCGCAAGGTATTCAAATCCTGCTTATTTCCTATGAATCACAGTTTAAAATAAAGTTATTTTCTGCCTGGTGAATTACACCCCCCTGCCCGCCCGCTTTTTTTTCCCAGGAACACAGGGGCGCCATTTCAGATTTTGGTGGAGGGTGGGGGTGCAATTTTAACCATGATTCCAGGGGCTACTTAGAAATTAGCTGACAGGAGCACTGTATCTAATTCCAATATAAAAAAAGAGAATTAAATAAATATTACACTCGCTCGGCTCTCATAGTAATGTTCTCACATCTTGTGTCAATTCACTTAAGGGACATTGGTTAGGTTTAAAATTTTAATGTATATTCTGACTTTGTTATTAACTCTTGATTACAACAACTAAAACAACTGTAGAAAAATCTAGATTACTTTCTATCACCTTTTTGTAGTTCACCAAGCATGGAACAAATCATTTAACCTTTGGAAACATTCTTCGAGGGCAAGGCCCTCTGAGTTTATACTGTACTGCCTCGGGCTCTAGGGGTGTTACCCCACTGCAAATAATAAAATAGAAATTGACCTTAAAAAGGAGTGAAACTGACCCTTTCAAGTAACTTTTACAGTATTGCTGACCCCAAATGTTCAAAAATCATGAATCAGGCCCGCCAAAAATCATGAGATTGGCTTTGAAATCATGAGATTATATAAAAATAACAGCTTTGGAGTTCTTTTTATTTGCTGTCTGCTTTTTGAGCCTTTAGGGTGCACTGGGGTAACATTTTGAAGCTATCTCCATATCCATGGGGGCGAGAAACTTCATTTTTGTTTAAGAATGAAGGCTGAAATCTTCACATATCCACTTGACTCCAGGAGCTGGGGCTTTAAGGAAAACAATCATTATCATGAGACTCATGATGAAATCATAAGAGTTGGCTAGTTACTTTCCGGAAGGCTCTTAAACATAACACTACAGTGACTGAGATGTAGCTCTCACAGGAGATGATACAAAATTACTCAAGATTGTACATTGTCTTTTTTAAAGCCCATTGCAAATTAATTCCAATTCAGCAGTCTCTCCTTGGGGTCTGTTTCTGAAGTCTTTTTGTTGTAATATTGCTACTTTTAGGTCAGAGATCGAGTGACCAGAGAGATTGACGTGTTCTCCAACTGGTTTATGAATGTTATAATTCTTGACATCTGATTTGTGTCCATTTATTCTTTTACGTAGAGACTGTCCAGTTTGACCAATGTACATGGCAGAGGGGCATTGCTGGCACATGATGGCATAGATCACATTGGTAGATGTGCAGGTGAACGAGCCTCTGATAGTGTGGCTGATGTGATTAGGCCCTGTGATGGTGTCCCCTGAATAGATATGTGGACACAGTTGGCAACGGGCTTTGTTGCAAGGACAGGTTCCTGGGTTAGTGGTTCTGTTGTGTGGTGTGTGGTTGCTGGTGAGTATTTGCTTCAGGTTGGGGGCTGTCTGTAGTCAAGGACTGGCCTGTCTCCCAAGATTTGTGAGAGTGATGGGTCATCCTTCAGGACAGGCTGTAGATCCTTGATGATGCGTTGGAGAGGTTTTAGTTGGGGGCTGAAGGTGATGGGAAGTGGCGTTCTGATATTTTCTTTGTTGGACCTGTCCTGTAGTAGGTGACTTCTGGGTACTTTTCTGGCTCTGTCAATCTGTTTCTTCACTTCAGCAGGTGGGTATTGTAGTTGTAAGAATGCTTGATAGAGATCTTGTAAGTGTTTGTCTCTATCTGAGGGGTTGGAGCAAATGCAGTTGTATCGTAGAGCTTGGCTGTAGACAATGGATCATGTGGTGTGGTCTGGGTGAAAGCTGGAGGCATGTAGGTAGGAATAGCGGTCAGTAGGTTTCCAGTATAGGGTGGTGTTTATGTGACCATCGCTTATTAGAACTGTAGTGTCCAGGAAGTGGATCTCTTGTGTGGACTGGTCCAGGCTTATGGGTGAGGACAAAGTCACAAAGTTCAGCCACCAGGTTTGCCATGACATTATCGGGGATACTGTTCCTGACAGCTTGTTGTCCATCTGTGTGTGGAATGTTGGTGTAGAGGGCTTCTACATCCATAGTGGCCAGGATGGTGTTTTCAGGAAGATCACCGATGGATTGTAGTTTCCTCAGGAAGTCAGTGGTGTCTCGAAGATAGCTGGGAGTGCTGATAGCTTAGGGCATGAGGAGGGAGTCTACAGAGCCAGTGTCCTTTTTCTTTTGTAGAGAAGCAAAGTGTGTGTTGTAAATGGCTTGCCTAGTTTTTGTAAAGCTCTCCAACACCACTTTCTACAAACCATTACCCTCTGATCCCACTGACGGTTACCAAAAGTTAGTGCCTGTCTCACCCCCCACAACCTGCAAGGTCTCATGCCAGCAAAGGGAAGCTGCTCCCAGATCTGGAGCTGCATTCGCATGTCCTGAGGGCTGTCCTGCACCATGGTCACCACGGACAGGTAGGTCATCAACCTCCATCTCTGTCCCAGCTTCAGGATGGCCTCTGGTGCCTGCTCCCTCAGGCACCTGGAGATGCTGAAATAGGAGTGGGGTTGGCGGAGCAGGAGAACACCCCATGAGGTTAAGAAACGGCAGTGAGAGCCTTTTCCCTCCCTGGGAGATTACGGTGTCCCTCTGTGGGGACTCCCTTCCTGGCAGATGCTGTGCTTTCGTTCCTGGATACTGCCAGGAGGCCCAGCTCCCAACCCTAGCAGCTTGGCTGTTCCATCCCCTACTGTGTACCGAAACTGCCTTGAAAGGACTATCCAAGCCCCGCCCAGGCCTGCTCCCATTGCGGGTCTCTCTCCTGGCTGAGCACAGGCTGTTCTTATATCGCCCAACAGGCCTGGATCCTAGTTGCATGCTGCTCCTTCTCATGTGACCCCTGCACTTACTCCCTTCCCCGGGAGATAGGCTCAGTTGAGCTACTACCGCTTTCATGGCCATCTCACCCTGGGACAGCCTGAAACTGGAAACCTGTTCTCAAACAGTAACTGTTTGCTAGGAAAGGTGCTGAAGACACAGTGGAAGAGGAAATCCTTTGGACTGGATTGAAATTATTCCAAAGGAAAGTGAATGAGAAAAAATGTCCAGCGTTATCCTCCTAGCGAAAGAAAAAAATTAAGGTCAGAAAGGACCATTCTGTCCATCTTCTGCGTAACACAGGCCCTAGAACGGCACCGAGTGCTTCCTCCAGAAAACCTACGACATGTGACTAAGCCAGAGCATGTCTTCTGGAAAGACATCTCCATGCATTAGAGCGAGCTGGTCAGAAACAATCTTTCTTCTGCAGTGACATGAAGTTAAAGGACACGGAGAAGAAGAAAACCTTGACTCGGGTTGTTACTGGAGCTGAAGCAGAGAGGCCAGGACAAACACGGCTAGGGCCCCGGCCTGACTATCAGCAGATCTGCCATTTTCTATTCCTGGCTTTTTGACCATGAGCGAATCTCTTTGCTTCTGTGAGCCTCAGTTTCCATGACTATAAAATAAAGCTACTCAAGGTTCTGTTTTTTTCTCTCCTGTTTTTCAAGGCGGGACACTTAGATACATTTGGGGCCTGTCTACGCTACCGGTCTAGAGTGTATTTGTAAGCTGATGACCCCCACATGTTGTTCAGAAGCTATGGATGACACAAGCTCCTAAGGTTGTTCTGTGCTTAGCCCCTATGGCACAGCTGGGCTGGGCGGCCTTGTCTCGCTGTGCTGTGTGGAGCAGGTTCTGGGCACTAGGGATATGAAGAGGTTCTCAAGGACTAATTCTTGAAAATAAATATCAGTGAACTGCAACCCAAATGAAAAATCACTGCTGTTAACATTGGTGGGTGATAAAATAGTAGCAGCATGGTAATTAATGATGAGGACAGGGCAGTGACACAGAGCAATCGGATCCCTTGAGAAGCTGGACCCATTCAAAGAAAACAAGTTTGAAAATAACCAAAGGAAGGGTCCTATAGCTAGCAACAAAGCATGCAGGCCACACCTACAGAATGGGGAAGTGTATCCAGGAAAGCGCTGACTGTGAAGAGGATTTAGGGGCCATGCTAGGCAAGCCATTCAACATGAGCACCCAGGGTGATGCTGTGGTGAACAGGGCTAAAGCCATCATTAGATGTATGAAAAGAGCAGTGAGGAGCATAGGGAGGTGACACACCATGAGGAAGACTGATCATGGAATACTGCATCCAGTTTTGGCGTCCACCTTTGAAAAAAGATGTTGAAATCTTGGAGATGGGGCAGCAAAAAGCAATGAAACATTTTGAGGGCTGGAGAAAAATGCCTGCTAGTGAGTTATTGAAAGAGCTCAGCCTGTTTAGATGATCAAAAAGATCGGGAGGTGACGTCATTGAAGTGTTGAAGTGACTTCATGGAGAGAAAATATCGGGTAGGAAAGGGATCATTAATTTAGCAGAGAAAAGCATAACAAGACCCAGTGGCTGGAAACTCAAAAGAGACCAATTCGTATTCGAAAGAGGGTACACATATTCAACCGTGAGGATGAATCATCAAAGGAACAAACTAGAAAGGGAACTGGTGGGAATTCCCCACTTCTTAATGTCTTCTAATGAAGACTAGATGGCTCTCTGGAACGTGTGTAGTCAAAAACTAGCTCCTATGCTCTACAGAAAGCATGTGATATGCAGGGGGTCAGATGACATGCTCTAATTGTCTCTTCTGTCCATAAAGTCTGCTAATTGATGAAAAACTGAGCATAGCATGGGGAGAAGCCTCTGATGTTTAACTGTGTTCGGCTTGAGCCCACAATGAACGCTCATTGCGTGGGGTGACCCAGGGGAAGCGGCTGAAACACCCAATGTGGCTGGACAGGGACATGACATCAGCACTACAGGGGAGGGGTGGGCGTGGAAGTGACATCACAAGGGCCTTTGGCAGGACCTCAGCCTATTGGACAAAGGTGATGGGGAGGCGATGATCTCACAGAGAGATCTTGACATCAGCCAGGCAGGACAGGGGTGCAGGACAGGGGCAACCTCGGAGATCCCTGTGGCTTTGCTTCAGCACGTCTCCTTCTCGAGGTCTCTCCTGGAGGACTGAGAGAGAATTCACTTTCACGTACGTGAGCGCAAGGAGGACCCTCTTCGGAGTTTTCTCCTTTTCTTTTAGTGGTTTTGCTCGAAAAGAGACGTCCCTGTATAGAAGGTAAGAGCCTTGGAGAGGTTTGGAACCTGTTCAGTCTGATCCATCAGGTGCCGGCTGATTTTTAGCTAAGTAAAACACTAGATTGTGGGGGCAGCATTTTATTTCCGACCTAGAATTACTGGGGACATTGGGGTTTCTCCTTTTTGTTTTCCCTTTTCCTCTGTCCCTCCTACCTTTCTCTTCTTGCTTCCTTTTTCCTTTTCCTCTGCTCTCCTCCCACCACGAGGAGCTCTGTGGGTGGCACGGGGGCCGAGGGGGGGGTTATGGGAGGCCCTCACAGAGAGGTGAGACTGGACTAGTGCTCCGAGAGTTTCAGAGTAACAGCCGTGTTAGTCTGTATTCGCAAAAAGAAAAGGAGTACTTGTGGCACCTTAGAGACTAACCAATTTATTTGAGCATGAGCTTTCGTGAGCTACAGCTCACTTCATCAGATGCATACCGTGGAAACTGCAGCAGACTTTATATATACACAGAGAATATGAAACAATACCTCCTCCCACCCCACTGTCCTGCTGGTAATAGCTTATCTAAAGTAATCATCAGGTTAGGCTATTTCCAGCACAAATCCAGGTTCTCTCACTCCCTCACCCTCCACCCCCGCACACAAATTCACTCTCCTGCTGGTGATAGCCCATCCAAAGTGACAACTCTTTACACAATGTGCATGATAATCAAGTTAGGCCATTTCCTGCACAAATCCAGGTTCTCTCACTCCCTCACCCCCCTCCCCTCGGTGGTGACCAGGGCCATTCTTTGGGCTATTTGATGAGAACCCTTAGCCTCCCACCCCTCAAAGTCTGAACCTTGATTGGCTGAGGAGGGGGCTATTGACAGGGAGGAAACTCTGGTCTTTGTTGTTCTCTTTTATGACCAAGCAAATAAGTCACAACCAGTTTTATGTTTGACCAATGTGGATGCTGCTCTCCATTCATTGTCTCAGAGCAGTTCATGATCCTCTTGAACATTCCAATTCTTCTGAAATACTTCCTGAATATTTACTATGAACAATTGTTGGTCTGAAGCTCATTTGAGAGCAACTCTGCTACTGACTGGCTGCATCAGCTAAGACAAGTCACTGCTCCTTTCTCAGCCTTCGTTTCTCCTTCTGTCAAGAACAAATAACAATCCTCTCCCACTTACCTCGCCATGGGTGGATGCTGCATATGCACTGAAGAGTGTCACTCGGAGCAGTGCAGACTAGGGGGTGTCCTATCACACTGAGCCATATCAGATTATGACCTAATATTCGATTTGTTTTTTATTTTATTCTTTTGAAATTGTGAAGAGCAGCAACTACTTAGCTCAGAATGAAGCATCTCATCTAATTGTCTAGATCATAGTGTCTCCCCTTTTTCTACAACAAGACAGTTTTCTGCACTGTGACAAACAGGAGATGCTCTTGTTTTCTAAACAAATATTTTTGCAAAGAATTTTCATCCTATTTCTTATGATTTCAAGAAACAGAGTGGTTTTGTCTGAATGGATTTTCTGACAGAAAACAGTTCCCATGAAAATGTTCACACCTTATTTCCTGGGCTTTATCCCTGCCTCCGGTGGGTTGTTGTCGTTAGTTAGAACAGGAGTCAGGACCATTGTCTTCTCTTTCTGGCTCTGTCACTGCTTTGCTGTGTGACATCTTGGTTAGGTCCAAAGGGAATAAGGTCAATTCTGTAACTCTAGGCAGCAGGAAGCCAGGGTGAGATAAGGGATGTTAAGGCCATCTGCGAAGGAGAAAGGGATGTTTCCAGGTGTTGAATGTCAAGAATTCTAAACTTTGCTAAAATGGCTAGTCTTGAGAAACAAGAACTAGTTGGGGGCAAACTTTAAGCATTGTCTTTTTTAAAGCACATTCAGGGATGTGAGTCGCAGAGAGCCATAGAAAGGGGGAGCAACTTGCCCGAAGTCCCACAGATCAATAGGCAGCAATGGAAGCAGGAATGACGCTCCCTCTCAAAGGCAGGGAGACCAGACATTAGGGCCTGGTTGTAATTACCAGCTGTGGGAGGGAGTGTGTGGCAGTGGTTGGTGAAAGGGTCCATTCATGGCTCTGAAACTCAGTGTGACCCTGAGCTGGTAGCTGAGGCCCGTCTGCCGTCAGTCGAGTTGGGGTCCCATCCCTACAGCCCAGTGGGTTTGGGAGGCTCCAGGAAGATGTATAAAGTGCTGGGATGTCAGTATCCTGGAGGCGATGTCACCTCCGCCCTAGGGCAGTGTTCTGCACCCCCCTGCTGCTGGCTGAGTTTCTCCGTCCCTTGGCAAAAAGACTGACTCTTCTTTTCACAGCCAGTCGAACGCCCTAGTGTCATCACCCTGCCTGCTGGCTGGGCAGGGTAACTCCTGAGGTCACCACCCTCTCCAGCCTCCCTTGGGCTTGGAGAGTGAGGAGGAGGGCGAGGGACGTCTGCTGACCCTGAACATCCGCCATCCATCATCCCATCACTGAGAGCAAGTGAGTGGCATTCGGGTTCCTCGGTGGCTTCCCCGTCTGTCTGGGGAGAGGCAGAAACGGGGCGAGACTATCTCCAAAGGGGGATTTCATTTGCAAACAGCCCCCAAGAGCCCCTCACTCTTAGGCCAGGCAGGGGCTTCTCCAGAGCCGTCTCCAGTGTGTTTGGAAAGGTTCCAGCAATGGGGCTCCCAGCCCTTCCCTTGTGGGACACTGTTCCCCAGGCTGAGAGTCTCTGAGCTGGGCCAGACCCTGTGAGCTGCTGAGCCTGGAAATCAATGGGGAACGAGGAGGGCCCTGGTCTTCCTATGCTTAGGGTCTTTGTGACTTTGACATGGGGAATGGTTTCACAGGAGAAGTCCGGGCTCCTGGGTTCTGTTCCTTCTCTAGCCTGGGCGGGAGAGTGGCCTGGGATGACAGGAGGGAGCTGCTTGTCCAGAGTAACAGATGGTCTTTGGGACTGACCCCCTTGCTGGAAAAGGATGAGACTTCCTGGCTATTGCAGCAGCAGGGATTACGAGGGGGAACGTTGGGAGCAGATCATGCAATGAACTCCTGCCCGTGTGTGTAGATGGCACTCCCTGCACTCCTGTGGGGGCAGAGGGGGCGGCTGTGGTTGAAGCAGGGAGGAGGAGGGACGGAAAAGGCCCATGAGTGGAAGGCTGCCTTGAGCCCAGACTCACCCCTGCTCCCCGCTCGGTTCCAGGATGGCCAGGCTCCTGCGGATGTTGCGGAGGAAGGCTCTGCAGGTGGCCCCAGAGCCTGAGGGAAGCAGCTGCCGTCTTCCCAAGGGGCAGAGCAAGCCCTGCGTCCCCGCTGGCGGGGAAGCAGCTCCCGTCCAGGCCAGACGGCGGAAGTGCCCGGCCTTCTGGAAAAGGACCCCGGCTCCCGGTGCAGGCGCCGAGCTGGGAGAGGCCCCAACCAGGCCCCAGTGGAGCTGGCCCAGGCTGCGGTTTGGCAGACAGGACACAACCCAGGAGGGGCGCCGGGCAGGGTGGCTCTGGGGCTTGTTGTGTGGGCAGCAGCGGCCCCAGGAGCCCAGCCCTCCTTCCCATCAGGAGGCCTCGCCCTGCCCGCTCTCTGAGGCCCTTCCAGCCCCCGCAGCCCAGGAGGGGGAAGGTCCCTGTCCCAGCACCGGCAGCTCAGCCTGGGACAGCGGCAGCACCTGGGCCTCTGGCAGCAGCCAGGCCGACGGGAGCCACTGCTTTGTTCCAGGTGAGGAGCCAGGCTGGGCTCCGGGAGGGCTGAGGACGGGATGTGAACACCCTGGGCCCAGACGCTCTCCCAGGGATACGGGGGGGGGTCCCCAGCCCAGGTGTCTGGCCTGAGCCCCGCGAACCCCACAGACAGCAGCAGCCGTCACACAGCTGCCCCTTCCGCACGGGGACCTGGGGGTGGGGGCGTGAAGAGCTGCTGCCAGTTGGTCCTTGCTGCTCCGGGCGGGGGGAACAGGCACCTCCCCTGGAGTCCTGGGCAGGGGAGGGGGGCTCTGCTCTGGGCTTCGGCAACTGTTGGGGGCTGAAGGCATCCCTGAGAGGGAGGTTTCGGGCCCCATCTGCACTGGGTGCCTGAAGCGAGAAGGGGGGTCTTGAATCCTGCTCTGCCCACCACGCCCCTGTCCTTCCCTCCCTGGTGCAGGGACCCCCCTGGATTCGGAGCAGGAGGAAGGGGTGGACGTGGCCAAAGATGAAGCTGCTCTCAAGGTCATCCGAGAGCAGCTCCAGTGCAGAGATAAGGTACAAATGTTCCCCACCTGGGCTGCAACCAAGATTGCCCTGTCCCTTCCCAGCATCCCCCCCACCCCCAGCCAAGGGTCTTGTCCCTCCTGATCCACCACCCCTAATGGGGCCCTTTTACATCCATGATGTGGGACCCCCAGATGGGGGTCGTTGTCCCACAACAGCCGAGGTCATCTCCCCCCACAGGCACTGTCCCAGTTCCTGATCCTGCTTGTGTAGGAGTGGTGGGGGATTTGGACAATAGGCGGGTCCCCACAATCTCCCATTGAGGCCTGAGCCCTGGAGCTGGTTTGGGTGGGGCAGGCAGGTCCCTCGCTAACAGGTTCTGTCTCACTGTACCACACTCCTGGTGGGTCCAGGATGAGGAGCAGCAGCTCCTGTTCCTTCGGGCCATCTACCCCGCATGTCTGGCTGCACAGGACAGAGGGGAGGACACGCTGGAGCCGCGCTGCTGCAAGGCGGCTGTGGTGAAGAGGATCGTGGTGAGTGAGACACGCCATACGGCAGCTGGCAAGAGGAGAGAGACATGGGATTGGCAGGGGTATGGCCAGGCTATTGGGTGGGGGCTGGGTACTGTTGGAGGGGGTAGCAGAGGGCAGGGATTGCTGTCACTGAAGACTTGGGAGACGAGAAGGGAGAAATTCTGAGATTGGTGGGTAGTGGGCAGGGGGGGAATTGTGGGGCTGGAGGGCAGCTGAGAGTGGGGGACAAGAAATCACATGGTCCCAGATCGGTCATCGGGATGGGGCTGAATGGGGGAAGTTTTGACAGGGAGGAGGAGAGAAGGGGATTGGGAGTGAGCTGGGCAGGAATCCGGGAAGGGGGACAAGTCGGATGGGCAGGAAGGAATCAGAGGAGCGGGAGGTGGTGGGGGATCCTGCTGGCCATGTGGGGCACTGGCTGTGTCATCTCCTCACTGGGAGGTGTCAGTGGGGCCTGAATCTTACACGCTCCTTTGTCTCCTTCGCGTCTCACAGGAGCTCATCGAGGAGCTTCCCGATGACTCGTCACCCAGCGCCGTCCTCGCCCACTCCCTGGCTGCAGTGGGCAACCTCTGGTACCGAGACAGCCCCACCCCCCAACCCCGCCGGCTCCCCTCACCCCAGTGCTGCTCGGGCCCAAGGCTGGGAGTCACCGTCACTGTCCCTCCCAGGTCACCTTCCAAGAGTGGCGCAGATGGTGGGGTGGGAAGTTTCACTCTCTCCTGGCAGGGCTCTTCTTTTCACTCCCATAACATCACAGGGGCCTTGGGGAGGGGCTCACTCCCAAGCTCAGATACAGGAGGGGCAGTAGGCTGCAGGGAACAGGAGTTATTCCTGTCCTGCCACTGTCTGTCTGGGATGCCTTGGCCTTGTCATTCCCTAGCTAAGTGCCTCAGTTTCCATTCTCACCAGCCTGTGCCTCTATCCCTGTGGCTTGGTGTCCGTGTTGGCGACAGTCCCACCCCCGTACTGCACAGTCTAACACCAGCTCCTCTCTCTTGCCAGCACCATGAAACCTGCCCTGGAGCCAGCCCTAGAGACCCACCTCTTGCGAGCTGCCCTTCACTCCGTCTTCACCCTGGGCACGGAGAAGGACACCACCGACATCCAGGTACCTCCTCCTCCTCCATCCTCTTACTTTTCCAGAGTGGTCCTTGGTCCCTGCTCCCTTGATTCGCTGGAGCTCCAGATTTAGGGGTGGGATAGCGGAGTTGGAACAAGCTGCAGGTTTGGATCCTTCCCTCCAGCAGGGAAGAGATTACCCCTCCCTGGGGGATTTCTTTCTTTCTTTCTTTCTTTCTTTCTTTCTTTCTTTCTTTCTTTCTTTCTTTCTTTCTTTCTTTCTTTCTTAAGCCATGTTTCACCCAGAAGCCCAGCTTCCATCCATAGCAACTTGGCTGTTTCATACTCTTCTGCCTACAAGGCCCTCTGCAGAGACCTGCTAAGCTCATGGATCAAAGGTCCAGGAGTCATCAATTCTTGCGAATTGCCTGCAGTGGGATGTGAAGGAGAGAGGCCAGGATATGTGTTTGGAGTCTCCCCAGTGCTTCCCAGAGACCCCTCTTCCCATCCTGTGGCACGTGTAGGCCCAGGTTCCCTAACTCTGACCCATGCTTTGCAGGCTCTGCACAAAGTCATCCCAGAGGTCCTGGATGCCATGCTGGGGAACCTGCTGGCAGAGTCCCCAGACACAGACAGGCTCCACTTCATCTTGGAGGTGAGCCCCATTTCACCTGAACTCTTTGGGGGACTGGTAAGGAGAGACTGGAAGATCCATTTTCTACTGTGTCTTCCTAGCTGGGTCCCCAGTGGGCCATCCTTGGTTGGGGAGGTCAGTGCAATGCAGTGTCAGGTCCTTCCTTCTTGAGGGACAGAGGAAGGAGCTGGGACTTCAAGCCAGAGCTCTGCCTGGTTCTGCTGAGCACTAACCACAGGGCTCCTGGCTGTCTTGGGGAGTGAGAGTCTGAAAACCCACCTTTCCCCCACCCCTCCAACACACACACCCCATGAGATTTGGGGGATGGTTCTCAGAGAAGAGGCACACGCTCCTTCCTAGAGAAACAGGAGGAGCCCAGGGAATCAGCCCTTCCCTCTGATCTGCTCTGAAATTCCTGGGGGGATTGTGTTCTCAGTCACTCCCTCCATCCCCCCAAGGATTTTCATAGCAGGGAAGGGCCGAGGGTTCAGTCTCCTTTCTGGTGAACTGTTCAGGAATCAGGAGTTCTGGGAGGATGGGACCAGCCACCACCCCGAACATTGTCCCAATCTAGAGAGAAGCTGACAAGTTGTGACCGGCAGGGTACAAGCTGCGTCCTGGGGGAAAGAATCCCCTTCTAAAGCTCTGCCATCAAGGCCTCAGATATTCCCCCCTGCATAGAATGACTCGGGCCCCTGGGGCTGGAGGCGTGGAGGGCTCATTTGCAAAGCAGGTACACCTGGCTACTGAGTCTGACCTGCCTCCTTTCCCCACAGGATATCAACTTGTGGGTCGTGTCCAGGGTGTTGCAGGAGCGAGCCAGGGCTATCAGGAGCAGCACAGCCCTGCTGAGATTCACAGTCACCCTCCCTGAGTTTGATGTAAGTGACCTCCAACCGCAGCTTGCTGACTCCAGGAGGAGGCGGGCTGGCTCCAGCAGGCTGCAGGATCTGCTGCTGGCGGGGCTGTGGCTTAGGAAGGTTCTTCATGGGGAGGCAGAGTCAGAGCAGGGACTGAGCTAGGCTTGAGTCAAGTTCTTCTTGTCCTGGTTCAGTGTTGTCCCTGGGCCTTTAAGGAGCCCATGCTCCACCCCTGCTTGGCATCCCAAAGCAGCTCTGAGCTCCCTTGGCAGCAGAGCAAATGAAGGGTTGATCTCAAGCTCCTCTCCCCCAGCATCTCCTGCAGAGTTGCTAAGGGGAAGGAGCCCTCTGGCCCAGGGGAGCTGACAGGAAAATGCTGATGGAGTCCCCTCTCCTCTCCTTTCCATTAGATCTCAGCCGAGTTCCCTAGGATGGGTCACCATGTGGCCCAGCTGGCTCTATTTGTCAGCGATCCAGACAAGGACATCAGCCGGCAGGCCAGGGAGGGGACTTACCGGCTCTACCAGCTGCTGCTCCAACAGAGGGGTAAGGAACCCAGCTGGGACACAGAACCCAAAAGGGAACTAAGAGTGACCACAGGTGGATAATGGATCCCCAGACCATTTCTCTCCGACTGACCCCAGCTGGAGGACAAGTCTCTCTCTGCCTCTGTTCTTCTCCACTCCACTGTGGAGCCACCAATGGGATTGGAAGGACACAGAAACTGCAACCAGAAGGAGGAGAAAAGTCTCTCTCTCTCTCTCTCTCTCTCTTCCAGACCTGACCATACATGACGCAGAAGATATCTGGTGCTATGACTGGCACCAGAACAGAAGGCTCTTGGGCTACAGGAATACAGCCAGAGTGGGGGAGGTAAGGGCACTGTGCCAGGGCACGACACAGCTCAGGGAGTGTGGCTGGCTGGGTTCCCTGCAGTGGATGCCTCCTGGAGACAGGAAAAGAGCCCACACCTTATTTCCAGCTCAGAGTTCCTCATCCAGCAACCAGTGGGACGGGCTGGTGCTAAAGGTCCCACATTGGAACCTCGCTAGTTGCCGTGATTTGAGTGTCTTACATGGCTGCATTGCTCCGTGGCATAAGGAAGATCCCCGGGTGGGTGAGTTAATATAGGATTATTGCTCTGGGTGTCTCCCTGCTCCTTGTCCCCCTGGCTGATCCCCAAGTGTCTGAGAGGAGAGCCCTGAGTCAGTCAGTCACGATTGCTTGATCAGACCCTTGTTTAATTCCCTGCACCCTGTAGAAGCAGAGAAAGGAGGTGGGCTTTGCCCAATTCCATTGCCGGTCAGGAAGCAGAATGCTCCAACCTGGGAACTGGGTAGGGGACATAGTGAGCTCCAGAGCCAATATGGACCACATGCGCCCCCCTCATGTCTCCAGCCCTGGCCAGGGAATGGCAGAGTATCTGGACCTCAGCCACTGTTCCAAAGAAGCACATTGTCACTGAGCCAAGTTGCGGCTTCTTGCTGCACAAGTAGAAAATCAAAGACACGCCCCCACCCCCATCTCACAACTGTGGTGAGAATATCCAAACCTTCGAACACACTGTAACACAGTGCCCCCAGCCTGGAGTCAAAGGAGAAATGGGTGATTGCCACAACATCACAGAGGAGGCCTTGGAGTGGCTCCTGGATCGACAAGGGCATCGACAGAACGCTGCTCCACAGACGCCCCGTGAGAGAGACTGTGTGAGCTTGTCCCGCCTCACACAAGCTGAATTGCTGCAGCAGAAGAAAAGTCTCTGAGGAGCGTCTGGGATGGGGACTGGGCCATGAGTCTCCTTGTCCTTGTCAGGCTGCAGGTTGGATTCCCTGTGAAGAAACCAAGGAGATGCAGAGGCCATTCCCAGCAATGAGAGAAATCACTAAGCTGGGGTGAAGAGACCTTTGGTCTGTCAGCTCCAACCCCCTCGCCTTCCACAACACACACACACTCCTCTAGCCACTGAGGTGCAGGAGATCTCTCTGCTGGAAGCAACACAGGGTCCCCTGTCATCTCTGTGCCCTGCACAGCAGAGTGGGCCTGCTCACACACATTAGAGATCCATTTCCAGCCCATCCTGGCCCCTGCCAGAAATTGCCCTCCCGAAAGAGCCACTGGAGGCTTTGGTCCCTCAGCATCTGCCACCTTTTAATAAAGGGGCTTCCCTGAGCCCTGGGACCCTGAAAGCCTCCTGGGGAATGAACTGCCTTGGCCACAGCAGCTCTCTTCCCCGCCCTTTGGGGCACTAGACGCCATTGTACCGCCAGGACTTGGAGGCTGGCTCTGGCCAATCTGCTCGAGTCCCGTGTCCTCTTGGTTTTAGGTCTTTGGAAAATTCTTCTCCATCGGTCAGAAAAGATCCTTCCTTCAGACAGCAGTGCTGGCTATCCACGACCCCCTGCTGCGTGTCAGCCAGGCTGGGCTGGTGCTCGTCTACTCCCTCCTGGGGGAAGCCCAGCAACTGATGGGGGTCACGGTAAGCAGCTGCAATCGACTCAGGAGCTTGGGGTGGGGGCCAGGGACTCATTCCCATCCTATCGCCATTCGCTGGCCTGCTGGCAAGGAGCCTAGTGGGGACTTCTGGACTTCATGGACTTCTCTTCTTAAGATGTGGTGCTCTGCTATCACTCCTGGAAAGCACAGGAGAGTCCCCTAAGAGCCCTCTGGGAACCTTTCCTGCCCCACAGAGCTGCCCCCATTTCCCCATAGCCTAGTGTCCATGTCACCTGAGCCACCATCGAGAGTTGCTCCCTTCCCCGGCAGCCTGGGAGGCCAAGGACTGACTGGTGATGGCGACCGAGCAGGAAGGGCTGAGGCACATGGGCGTGGGAAGCTGGTGTTGCTGCTGGTAGGGCTGGACCCGCTCTCAAGTGATTGGGAGGATTCAGTCAGCAGGGGCTGCTGACCTGCCTCGTTCACCAGGGCTGCCATCCTGTGGCTTCAGCTTTTGTCACTAGGGTGACTTGGGGAAAGGTCTCAACCTCTCCCCATCCCACTTCACTGCTGCCAGAATCCCTCTTGCCCCCCGCCACCCTGCTAGAGCCCCCTCCCTGCCCTACCTGGGTGGGGATGGAGGTGGGGGTGGAGGAGAGGGTTCTACGAACTTGAGCGGTGTCCCCAGGTGGGTTGGAGGTGGAACAGCTGTCAGGGGCACTGATGGGGAGGTGGCAGGAGCTCACCCGACAAGGAGGGGGGTTGGCACTGGAGGTCACTAGAGAGGACAGCAAGCCTCCATCCTGGGGGTCATGAGCGTGAATCCATCACTCTGACATGAGCAGCTGCTGGGTAGAAATGATGATGCTGGTTCCAGGTGCCCTTAATTCTCCCTGATTCCTGGGGAGTGTCTCCGTCTCTGACATGTTCTCGTTCCCCTGCAGCACGAGGATGTCACAGCCAAGGTCATGGGCCAGCTTCACATCATCAGGCACTTGCACCAGATGCCCGAGGCGCTGAAAGGGCTGTGGCTCATCTGATGCTCTTAAAGGTTCCCCTCCCTGTTCAGCAAGTCCCGCTCCCTGCTGCAGGTACTGCTCTGTCTCACTGTAAATGCGGGGCTAGTGGAAGCGGAAATGGAGGCCCCTGGCACTCACAGAAATTCTCTGCCCTCTCTGCGGAGCCGGGTCATTCCCTTGGCCCCCCAAATTCCTCCATCTGGGGCAGGAGCTCTTTCCCTCCCACCCATACCCCTCCCCTCTTTCCTTGATCTCACCCCCATCCCATTCCCCGTGCTGCCAGGCAGAGATCTTCCTTCCCCATATGGCGCAGAAGGACCTTTATGTCCGGGCGACAGACTGTCTGCCCAACTGAAGCTCAGGAAGCTCCACATTTGAGGAGGTGAGGATGGGACAGAGACTCAGGGCTAGCTTCATCTCCTGCCCTTTATTCTTCTTTGGGCTCTCAGAGTCTGACATGAAGAGGAGCCTCCTCCCCCCACGTCTTCTAGGCCCTAGGGTGTGTGACAGCCTCCCAGATGGGTGCAGTCAGAAGCTGAACCACCTCAGGGAGCAGTGGGGGCAGGTCCCTTGTCCGAGGAAACCAAGCAGTGGTAGTTCTCAAAGAGGCTGAGAGGGAAGACCCCACTCCCTCATGGAGGTAAGAGCCATTGACTTCTTTGGGCATCTGGATTTCTTGGGGGAGAAATGGGATCCCTGTTGCATAGCCTGGCTGGGAGCTTCCCCCATCCCTGGGACAGAGACATCTCCATCAATGTGCCACCCTTGTTTTTTTCCTAGCAAGCGACTCCCCAGAGAACTCCTCAAACCTGTTCTCCTGGGAGCGTTTCTGGGAGGAGGCTCCCATCCCTCAGTCTCCAACTCCATCATGCAGTCTCTTTCACCTAACTTCTCCGCTCTCCAGCTCCACTTCCCGCAGCAGGACAAACGGACCTTCAGCTCCTAAACAACAGACTCTGACCTCCTTCTGATCAGCAATGGGGTTTCACCATCCCCTCAGCAAACCTGTCAGCCGGGCTGGATCGGATTTGAAGGAGGAGGGTATCTAACAGGGTGGCTTGGCCTATGGCTGCCTAGCCTGGGGCTAGGCCAAACTGATGACCAAGTGAGCCCCACCTGAGAGGAAACAAGGGAAAACAGCAGCAAAAGTACAGAAGCAGAGCGAGCTGTTTAGTCGACGGCCTTGGGCCAAAACCTGGAGTCCAGGGTAGGACTGGGTTCTCTCACAGTCCCTAAGGAAGGGGACACAGAAGACCATAGAAACCCAAGAAGGGCAGGCCGAGCCGAAATCAGGCGGAGGAAGAACTCCCCACAAGGGTGGAAGGCCTTGTTTCTGTTCAAGACATGTTTGGACTTTGTTTGGAAGGAGCACGACCCAGGAAGGAGTGGAGTAAAGGCCAGTCACCTGGTTGGAGGGCTGAGTTCTCAGCCAAAAAACTGCAAGAGTGAGTATCAGTGGGGTTGCTAGCCCAGCTAGAAAGCGGTGACACGAGGCCTGGCCAGCATCTAGGGGTGAGTGAACTCTGGTACGCACCTGCTTCCATTCTGGAAACAGCCTGGTATTGGAGAATGAGTGGGGAGAGCAGGGAGGTGGGAGGGGTTCCTGAGGCTGGGGTGGGGAGGAAGCTGTGGGGCTGGGAGGGGAAGGACATGGCCCAGCTTGTGGGAGGGATCCTGCTGGCTGTGTCAGGAGCCCTGTGTAGCCTCTTCTGTGGGAAGTTCCCATGGATCAGTGGGGCCTGAATCTCTCCTGCTCCTTTGGTCTCTTTGGGCTTCACAAGAGATGTCTGGTGAACTGCCCTTGGACTCTGGGCCCAGCACCGCTCAGAAATTATTTGCTATCTTTAGAGAGACAGGGCTGAGCTCAGCCTGTTGGGTAGGCAGGAGACTCACACTTCACTCGAACACACAACGCTGAGGTGCTTTGGGAAGCACAGTAACAAAGAACAGATTTAAGTGAAACTAAGCAAGAGAAAAAGACAAATTTCAAACAGACAAACAAAACACAACACACTTTGTAGTGACTTAAACTGAACCTTAACAAGTCACAATCTTTGCCTTAGCTGTTTCCAGACTAACATCTCAGCTTTCCTAACAGACCTTCTTTGATGTCCCTGTAGGGTGCAAAACCTCTCTGTCGAATCCGCGGATTTGATTGCTTCGTCTTCTGGTTTCAGACCCTCTGTTCTCCTTGTGGGCTGCCTGGACCCTGACTGTAACATCTCTCTGGCCCAGCCTCTTACACAGATGTGTGCTGCAGCCAGCCCAGCGCAGGGAGCAGTGGGGACAGATGATCTCATCCTGTCAGACCAAGCAACAGGGGTCCCAAAGAGGCTTAGATGGAAGATCCCAGGCATGTCCTGGAGGTAAGAACCGTCCACTCTTCTGGGCACTTGGGGCTGTTCCATAGCCTATTTGTCATCATGACTGTGTTTTTTTATTCTCAGAGGATGCGTCCGAGACCCTGGAGACTGTTTCGTGCAGGAGGTTTAAGCGGGCAGAGATCACTCACTGTCATGACCCCTGGGTCATTAACCCAGGTCTGCAGGGTTCCTGGGAGCAGCCACCCTCCAGCACGCCACCTGGAAGCCTACAAAAAACTGCTTACCTAGGACTGATGAAGTCCAGACCCAGTTTGAGGCTCTGTTGGCAGAGTCCCACAGCAGCTAATTGGCCCCCAGCACCTCCTTAAACCAGCAGCAGGAACAAGAAGCTGCCTGAACACCCGAGCTCCCACCCGCCCCCTCTGGACCATGTGTTAGCTGTTCCTCCTCCCACTCCCCAGGCTTGATTTCCTGGCATCCTGACTCGGGGTGACTCATCTGACTTGAGGTGCTGAACACAATTTGGTCTTTTGCTTCTGCTCTTCCAGTGTCCTGACCCAGCTGACTCTCGACTCCTGTCTCGTGAGTGTGGACTCTGCCTCTGACCACTTGATCTGGCTGCCCATGACTCGGCCATGACACTGACTTTTCTACAATTCCTCCAGTGCCCTTTTCTGCTCTCCAGCTCTGCTCTCCCAGCAAGACACACCGATCCCTGGCTCCCAGAGTCCTGCTTGCCTGCTAGTCAAGGGCTCAGGGGGAGAGCTTGTCTTGCCCCCTCCCCTACCACAGCTGCTTTTCCTCTGGGACTCTCCCTAGTGCAGAGGAGAATCAGTCCTGGCAGCAATTCAGGAAGTCACAGAAGGGACGGTCTGCTCAGCTCCCTCTGCAATGCCACTTCCCGAGACCATTACGAGTGGGTGCCCAGTGACTGCGCCGGCAGCTCCTTGAAAGACTCCTGGGGGCAGGGTAGTCGTGTTTCCCGGTGACCGCGGGAAGCCATGCAAAGAGTGCGGCATTGAGGAGACTCTCCTGCTGTCCCAAAGGGTTTCTGTTCTCCTGCACGGTCAGACCGTGGAGCCGGGTGGCAGAATGGGGAAGAGCCGGTTGGTGATGAGTTGGAGGAATCACCATAGAGGTGGCAGCAGCTGCAGATCCTGGAGTCGCCTGTGGTCGGGTTACCATGCGTCTGGATTTTCCCGGACATGTCCGGCTTTTGGGGTTTTCAAGCGCCCTCCGGGAGGAATTTGTAAAACTCTCCAGAGGGCCGGGATTTCCCTCCCAATGCAGCACTCTGGGGGCAGGGGTTGGGGAGCTGTGCGCTCTGCGGGGGAGCGCGGCACTGTGTCTGGCTCCGCACCCCAAACACACTGCTCTGAGCAGCAGGGTAAGGGGGCCGGGGGCTGGAGAAGGGGCATGGGGTCCCAAGGGACAGTCAGGGGACAGGGAGCAGGAGGGGTTGGATGGGTCAGGGGTTCTGGGGGGAGCCTGTCAGGGGGTGGGCATATGGAGAGGGGTCGGGGGAGACAAGGGACAGGGAGCAGGGGGGGTTAGATGGGTCGGGGGTTCTGCGGGGGCAGTCAGGGGACAGGGAGTGGTTGGATAGGTGTGGGAGACCTGGGGGTCTGTCAGGGGGCGGGGGTGCGGATAGGGGGCGGGCAGTCAGGGGACAGGTGGGGGGGAAGTTCTAAGGGGGCAGTTAGAGTGGGGGGGTCTAAGGAGGAGACAGGGAGAAGGAAGGCTTAGACAGAGGGCGGGGTCCGGGGGGGGGGTGGCGATCAGGGGACAAGGAGCAGCAGGGGTTGGAGGGGTTAGCAGTTCTGTGGGGGGCAGTCAGGGGGCAGGAAGTGGGAGAGAGTAGATAGGGGGTAGGGCTACAACTCCCACCCCCCACCCCGGAGTGTCCTCTTTTTTGAAAGTTCAAATATGGTAACCCTGCCCTATGGGCCAAGCCTCCACTCCTGAGAGTTCAGGCGAACCTCCCCCTGTTCTCAGGGAGTCTTTGGCTTTCGTGGCTGGGCCTGCCTGCCGAGACAGAGGACTCAGTGTTTCCATCAGGTTGCTCAGTTGCAAATGCAGCCACCCAAAGATGTGAAGAATGGAAGCGAAAGAGCAAAGCTGGATCCTCCGCTGAGCTCCTGCCATCAAGTGAGCACAGCCTGGGAGAGACGAGGGAAAGCTCCAAGGTGGCTGGTGGCTGCAGGAATCCAGGGGAGGAGAAATAAATAGTTCATGATGAATCCTACGGGCTTTGTCTTGTGTGGTGAAGGGTTTAAAATGGGTCTAGTTACTATCACATTAAACTTTAGAATCACTGTGTCTGATTGAAGGGCAAGTCTGGAAAGATCACTCGAGGAGCTTCAAGTCTCCGATTCTGTCCCTATTGCCAGCTTTGACCAGCTGATCTCACCCCAACACATGCCTCAGGTGGTCGCAGTGGTGAGCTCTTTCCCCCTTTTTCTGGATTAGCCACCAGCATGGGGACAGGATCCATGTGGCCAAGGAAATGGAGAGGCATGGGGGTCACTTGCAGAGGCATGCAGAGAACTTGCAGAGTTGCCTGTTAATGCAGCTCCTACAGGGGAGCACGGTAGGGTACTGTGCACTCAGGGGCACCATTTCAAATTTTGGTGGTGACGAGGAGAATGTGATTTCACCATGATTCAAAGGGCTAGTTAGGCACCTGAAAACTCCAGTGTTTTGGCAGATAACCTAGCAATGAGCTGACAGGAACACTTGCCAGACTGCTTTCCGGGGAAGACAGCTATAAGAATGGATCCAGGGAATGGTTCTGTATCTCTGAGCTGTTTGGACACTTTCAGGGAACATTTCCGATGCAAGACAGATATCCCCAAAGTTATCCTGGGAAACCCTGAGAGACTTATGGAAAACTAGCAGATACCACATCTCTGCTGTCACTTTGCACTGACAGACTTGGACTGTCCGAACCTGTTCATGTATTTTACCTGCTTTCACCTCTCAATAACTTTCACATATAAAAGAAAGAAAATTAAATATATGACGTAGTTACACCGATATAGGGCCGTAGCGTAAACTCGACCTCAGAGTTGTCCCATTGAAATGGAATTATTCACAGCAGTCATTAAAGTTAAACATGCACGTAATTGTTTCCAGGGCTGAGATTAAGGCCACAGCTTATGAGAGGGGCATGCGCAAGAAGAGAAGAGCGGTGCAAAAGCTGAAATACCACTTGGAACTTGGCCCAAACAATGCAGCATGACAAATAAACTCATCTTGTTATACAGTAATAGAGCTGGTTCAAAATGGTTTTACAGTGACAATGCAACCTTTGAACTAGAAATGCCACTTGGGATTACATTGATCATTTGAAAAAAGTTCCCGTTTAAAAAAAAACATTTTGGATTTCTCTGCCCACTTGAGAGAGAATGTGGCATTTTTCCCACCAAAACTAAACAGAAATTTGATCATTAAAAACATTTGCAAATAAGTTTCAAGAATATGGGGTGAAGTGGTTTCTTCTTCAATTTTCATGACCCTCTCCACCCCCGCTATTTTTGACCAGTTCTGATTATGAATAAATGTCTGTATGTCCATGAATGATAACTATGTCTGCTACTGAAACATTTACAAACAATGGCTCTCATCAGGAGCACTGAGGTCACATTACACAGAGAAACACCCAGGCCTGAATTAAATTAATCTTTAATTCCTGCAGACTCCTGGTCATCCTGGAGGATTGGCAATGCTCCTCCTGTTTCCTGGGCCACATCCGTGTCCCCACCTAATGGATCCCTTCCTCTGGGTTCCTGGATCAAGCGTCTGTCCTCCATGAGCAGGTCTCCTTCCCCATTCTCCAAGGCTGGGTCTCGATTCCTGTTTCTGGTTCCCTGGGCCTGGGCCCTGTCCCTGTCACACACTGCGGGGAGCTCAGATTCCTGTGAATCCTGCGGACTTCCAGGCTGCTGGGAGGGATGAGTCAGCAGCTTCCTGAAGACGAGTCGCGGGTAGGCAAACGCTTTCCCTCTATCTTTCCAAAACCCACATTCGTATAGTGAGACCAGCACCCCCACCACTGCCTCCACTCCACGCACCATGAGACGATTCCAGAACGCTGGCTCTGAAACTAAAGAGAGAGAAAGGCCCCATGACTAAGGGAGTCCGTTAAATCATCCCACTGCTGCCATGAGGCTCCCAGAAGATGAAGACGTTCCTGGGATACAGTAAGAGCTGAGTTGGGTCGTGTGCACATGGTCACCACTCAGAGCAGCGGGAATGAGATCTCCAGGCTCATTATCCCCATCGGCTAACCTGGAATAATTCTGGAATTGCTCAGATGTGATCTTGTAAAGAGATCAGTCCGGCTTTTCCGGGACTAATTCCACAGTACTCTCCTTACAAGCCCCCTACCACGGCAGCCTCCTGTGCCTCTGTAAATGCATCGGGTTTGGTGCAGATCCAGGGTCTCTCACTGGTGCATCGCCAGCTGCTGACCCCATTCACATCGTTCAGATACGCGCAGCCTCCTCCTCCTCTTATCAGAAACCTGCAAGACAGAAGCCAGGGAGCTGGTGTCAGGTCGGAGTTGGACATTTCCCATCAGTCACAGGCAGGGAGAGACGCTCTCGCACAGTGCAGGGAGCTGCTGCACTCACAGCCTCTCACAATTCCCCTTCCTGCACCTGCCACAGGCCCCAGCTAGAAAGGGGGCAGTGGGGCAGCAAGGCCAGGAAAGGTTCTAAGATCAACTGACCTCCATGGAGCATTTATGCCGGGTGGGTATTAACCCAGTTCCTACTCTCCCCCCCTACACACCCAGCTGGGTCTGGATGGGCCCCTGCAGGCCCAACCCACCCAAACTGCCCTGGGCGCAGGTTCCAGGTGACTCTCAGCGTGGCGAGGAGCAGGAGTAATGCTGCACAGAAGAGCTGGGTCCAGGGCTCCCTGGACAGTTTACATCAGCTCTCAGGCCAGAGGCCTGTCAGGACAGGCTGTATTGCAGGGGGCGGCTGGAGTGAAATGCCAGCAGCACAAACCCAGCGGCCATGGGGTGACCCCAGCCACTCACACAGAGCTTCCCGTCAGAGCTGGAGGCCAGCGCTTCCCACCTGGGAACAGGGTGGGATCCAGGTCCACAGGCAAATCCTCCCCCATGGTCCCATCCTGGCTACTCACAGTAGACATGTGCTGGGCTGGGAGGAGGTCCAGCACTACTCTTTGGGCAGGCCGGGATCTCCCTGCCCTCAGGCCACCAGCCTCTGGCTCGGGGTGAGATCTGTCCCAGAGAAGGGAGAGCCCAGCTCACAGCCACCTGAGCAGATGGCTGTGGGTGGCTCCCCCACCAGCATCACCCCAGACGAGCTCTGAGGGGATGGCAACGATGCACCCAGAGCCTCCTGCTGGGGGGGGCGCCCACAGGGGGGCAGATTTCAGGGTTAACACCCCACTGAGATGCCTGTTTACCCAGTTCCGGTAAATTGGCGTCACATTAGCTATCCTCCAGTCATCGGGCACAGAAGCCGATTTAAATGGTAGGTTACAGACTACAGTGAGTAGTCCTGCCATTTCACATTTGAGTTCCTGGTCCTGGTGACTTGTTACTGTTTAGTTCCTCAATTTGTTCCAAAACCTCCTCTAATGACACCTCCATCTGGGACAGTTCCTCAGATTTGTCACCTAAAAAGGACGGCTCAGGTTTGGGAATCTCCCTCACATGCTCAGCCGTGAAGACTGCTGCAAAGAATTCATTTCGTTTCTCTGCAACGGCATGGTGCCAGCTGCGGTGTGGACAGACCCCAAACAGGCCGGCTAACAGATGGGCTCCTGAGGCAATCACAAAGACAGACTGCTGCCGACATCAGGGCATCCTTGCTGGAATATGTGAAAATATCTGACTGGGATCAAACAACAGGTCATCAACTGACTTGTTTTCTAAGCCTCCTCTGGGCACATTTTCCAGCTTCCCATCAACCGCAAAGGGCTCTTTTAAAAATGCCATTCAGCTGTAAGTACCTAAGACTGGCCACATGGGTCAGACCAATGGCCCATCTAGCCCAGTGTCCTGTCCTCCGATACTGGCCAGCGGTAGGTGCTTCCGAGGGAATGAACAGAACAGGGTCAGTATCGAGTGATCCATCCCATTCACACCCAGCTTCTGGCAGTCAGATGTTTATGGACACTCAGAACATAGGGTTGCATCCCTGACCATCCTGGCTGATAGGAACCGGTCGAGCTATCCTCTGTGAACTTATCTACTTCTTGTTTGAACAGAGTTATACTATTGGCCTTCACAACATCCCCTGGCAACAAGCTCCACAGGTTGACTGTGTGTTGTGTGAAGAAATACTTCCTAATAACATCAGCCACACTATCAGAGGCTAGTTCACCTGTACATCCACCAATGTGATATATGCCATCATGTGCCAGCAATGCCCCTCTGCCATGTGCATTGGTCAAACTGGACAGTCTCTACGTAAACGAATAAATGGACACAAATCAGATGTCAAGAATTATAACATTCATAAACCAGTCGGAGAACACTTCAATCTCTCTGGTCACGCAATCACAGACATGAAGGTCGCTATCTTACAACAAAAAAACTTCAAATCCAGACTCCAGCGAGAAACTGCTGAATTGGAATTCATTTGCAAATTGGATACTATTAATTTAGGCTTAAATAGAGACTGGGAGTGGCTAAGTCATTATGCAAGGTAGCCTATTTCCCCTTGTTTTTTTCTTTCCCCCCCCCACCCCCCCGACGTTCTGGTTAAACTTGGATTTATGCTGGAAATGACCCACCTTGATTATCATGCACATTGTAAGGAGAGTGGTCAGTTTGGATGAGCTATTGCCAACAGGAGAGTGAGTTTGTGTGTGTATGGGGGTGGGGGGGTGAGAAAACCTGGATTTGTGCTGGAAATGGCCCAACTTGATGATCACTTTAGATAAGCTATTACCAGCAGGAGAGTGGAGTGGGAGGAGGTATTGTTTCATGGTCTCTGTGTGTATATAATGTCTTCTGCAGTTTCCACAGTATGCATCCGATGAAGTTCTCAATGGTAGCAGATGACAGAACGAGGAGTAATGGTCTCAAGTTGCAGTGGGGGAGGTTTAGATTGGATATTAGGAAAAACTTTTTCACTAAGAGGGTGGTGAAACACTGGAATGCGTTGCCTAGGGAGGTGGTGGAATCTCCTTCCTTGGAAGTTTTTAAGGTCAGGCTTGACAAAGCCCTGGCTGGGATGATTTAACTGGGAATTGGTCCTGCTTCGAGCAGGGGGTTGGACTAGATGACCTTCAGGGGTCCCTTCCAACCCTGATATTCTATGATTCTATGATTCTATGATTCTAAGTGAGCTGTAGCTCATGAAAGCTCATGCTCAAATAAATTGGTTAGTCTCTAAGGTGCCACAAGTACTCCTTTTCTTTTTCCTTTTGTTTGTGTCAGACCTGCTGCCTATTCATTTAATTGTGACAGGTTTCAGAGTAGCAGCTGTGTTAGTCTGTATTCGCAAGGAGAAAAGGAGGACTTGTGGCACCTTAGAGACTAACCAATTTAGTTGAGCATAAGCTTTCGTGAGCTACAGCTCACTTCATCAGATGCATTCAGTGGAAAATAACAGTGAGTAAATTTATATATACACAGAACATGAAAAAATGGGTGTTTAAAACTATTTCTCCCCCCCACACACCACCACCACCACCACTGTTCCTCACATGCTCTTGTAAACTCCTAGAAATGTGCTGGAAATGGCCCACCTTGATTATCACTTCAAAAGGTTTTCTCTCTCTCTCTCCCCCCACTCCACTCCCCTGCTGGTAATAGCTCATCTTGAGTGATCACTCTCCTTACAGTATGCGTGTTAAACACTCATTTTTTCATGTTCTGTGTGTATATAAATTTACTCACTGTTATTTTCCACTGAATGTATCCGATGAAGTGAGCTGTTAAATGTTAAATTTAATTACGTTATGGTCACTATTACCGAGCAGTTCAGCTACATTCCCCACTTGGACCGGACCCTGTGCTCCGCTTAGGCCTAAATCAAGAATTGCCCCTTCCCTTGTGGGTGCCAGGATTAGCTGCTCCAACAAGCCGTCATTGATGGTGTCTAAAAATCACTTCTCTGCATCCCATCCAGAGGGGACATGTTCCCAGACAATATGGGGATAGTTGAAAACCCCCATTATTATTGGGTTTTCTGCTTTTGTAGCCTTTCTAATCTCCGTAAATTTCACAGTCCCCATCCTGGTCAGTAGTATATTCCTGCTGCTAGATTCCTATTCTTCAAGTGTGGAATTTCTATTCTGAGAGATGCTAGGATACAGTTGCATTTGTTTAAGATTTTTACTCTAATTTACTCTATGCTTTCCTGGGCATGTAGTGTCACCCCCCCGCCAGCGTGACCTACTCTGCCGTTCTTTCAGCGCTGATGGTCCAGGGTCAAACCCTGCTATCGGATCAACTGGGGTTTGGTTATTTGATCCCACCCACATCCCACTGAAATCCCTCTTGGGATGTCGTCTGGGCCATCTCTACTGTGCCCCACTTCTCACGGCAGCCCCAGGCACTCAGCATTTGTGACTATCAGGCATCTTTAACGCAGATGGCCCCACTAAAGCCAGACAGATCTGAAAGCTTTGGCCAGTCTCCCAGCAGACAACACTTGCTTCCACCCATCACTAATACACAGAGAACATAGCACTGACTGGTGCGTCGGCCTGAACTCGCTATCTCAGACGCCAGGGACCCAAAGCCCAGGGAATTCACAGAGGACTTACAGGTTGTTGAATTTGGTGCCATTGGCCCATTTCCAGAGCTGCCCAGGGTCCCTCCAGAGGCCAATCCAGTGGTCAAGTCTGCCTTTATAGTGCAGCAGGACAGGACAGGCTGGTGGAGCAATTCATAGAACGGTGAAAGCTGCTTGTGGGACTCGGAGCAGTTCGTGGACTGGCTGGTGGAGCAGTTTGTGGGATGGCGGGAGTTGCTTGTGGGGAGCGGAGCGGAGCGAAGCAGTTTGGGGGGCGGCTGGCAGAGCGGAGTGAAGGCCTATGGAGCTGTGGGGCGGTCAGCTTCAGATCATGTAAGGTGCCCCTTACCTCTCTTCTCCCCCCCATCTCCACCCAGGTTAGGAGGTAAAGCTCTGCAGATCAACTTTCGAACTCTGGGGCTGCCCTGACCAGGGACAGAGACTTTTGGGTCATTGGACTTTTGGGACTTTGGGTGATTTCGGGTTGCTGGACTCAAGAACCAAGGGGAAAAGGGCATGCCCCAATTTGCTTGGGGTGGGTTTTTTGCTCATGGGTTGTGTTACGAATGCTGTTGGTGGTGTTTCCCCAACATAATGCCACATTGTTTCTCTCTGTTATTAAAAGGCTTTTTGCTACACTCAGACTATGTGCTTGGGAGAGGGGAAGTATTGCCTCTTGGAGGCGCCCAGCGGGGGTGGTATATATTTGTCCCAGGTCACTGGGTGGGGGCTCGAGCCGGTTTGCATTGTGTTATTGGAATGAATCCCCTAGATATTGAACCCGGCCCTTGTTGCTACCAACTGTGACGGGCAGAAGGGTTACAAATCCCCTTGTCATTTTATATCTTAATGCAACCCCAAAGCATGGAAGGCTGGTAACAGCTGAAGTGTTACCAGTGAGGCACGGGCACCCACTCCTCCAACTCATTTGCTCAGTGAGTCTGCCTCTGTGCTCAGTTTGTCCGGAGTCTGCTGTGTGACTCCCAGAAACTCGGGGGACACAACAGACCGTCATTATGCCTCAAGATGGTCTCTGTGCCTCACACAAACTCTTCTTCCAGAATCCCCTTTGAATTTCACTCTTTATCCAAAAGCAACGTGCCCATCTGAATGCAGAGCTGTGTGAACCCTCTTACAAGCAAACTTTTCGGTCTCTTTTCCTGCTTGTGAATGATCTGTGAATCAATGAGAATTTTCCTAGAATTGTTCATTGTTTAAAATTGTTTGCTGAACACTTTTAACAAGCCCCTTGGAACTGGTGTGGTTTTCTTCTCTAACTGTTTGAAGAAATATTCCTTCCTGTATTGGGTAATTGGAATTCAGTAGTTGGTTTATGTGAGTGGTGATCTAAATCATATGGCCTAGCTTCCATTCCCTAATTGGATGGCCAAATTTTTATAAGCAGGAGGGTTTCCCAAACAAATAACAGAGGGATAGACAGATAGAGGAAAAGACTTTAGGAAAAGAGCTAGCAGGCCTAGAGAATTTCAGGACACTTTAAATCTCTTCCTGTTTTTTCATGCAACTTAGGCACTTTTGAAAATTTATGCTGAATACTTAAAAATAGCTGGGGACCTTTCTGAAGGAAAGAATCACTGAGCCAAATTTATTAGCTGCCTAGCTTATTTTACATCCACTTTTCTTGTGTCACAGTCACTCCAGATAATTGCAAGTACATGCAGTCATATTTGATGTGATGGTTCTGCTCAGATATTTGTCTAGCTACGCCTCTGGACGAGGGGTTTGGGAAGTTGTGTATTCTTATATACAAAAAAACCCCCAAACCCTATATACCTGCCATGTATATAGATTTATATGCAATGGGCTCATTTTATGTTACATCCTCATTTACAAACCACTCGCTCCATGGTGCTATTTGTGAAAGGTCCATTCGCATACTTGGTCCATTTCATTTCATTCACTTATATGAATATCAGTAGGAAACTAATGGAAGAATGAGGCCATATTTTGAGGGATGATGTTTATTTATGTGGACTAGAGGTCTTCATATCTTAGAATCATGCTTAAAATAATGTTAAATTGAGTGTTTTCCTTCTGAGCCATTAAATGGATGAAACTATGATCGATTCAGATAATTGTGGGAAGTGCCATTTTTATTTTGATAAAATGATTGCAAACTCTTCAAAAACATTTTCGCTCAGCTGTGTCTGAAACCCTCCCTGTTGCCCGGAGAAAGTTGATTCAGTGCCAGAAAGACATGACTGCTTTCTATTTGGTTCTGTTTTTTCTAGCAGCCAGCCTTTCCGGTCCACTGTTGCCAGCACTGTAAATTAACACATGCACAAATTGTAGCAGCAGATACTTTTATTAAATTGCTTGTTTACTGGGGCCATTAGCTACGGCCACCACATTTTAAAAAAGCAGTATGATTACAGTTTTATTCTCGGTCTTCTAGGAGAATGAAGAAAGCTACTGACCCTAGCTTTGACTCTTTCCCGGGCCTCAATAGCTACTAGAATCCAAATGATCTTGCATCTAGTCCCTAATAATAAGAAACATTCATCACCTTGCTCTCAGTCACTTCAAAATTCACTTTGTTCAGTCACTGGCGGTATGCTTGGACAGAAATGAAGCAGTAGGGCAGCATGCCTGTCTGGTTTACCACTAGATTACAGCAACATTTATTGTGTATGAAACACTGCCATGTTAAAGATGTTCACACCTGGGATGACCCACACATGTGAGCTTCAAGAGCCCTCACCTCTCTCTCATGTGGTCGTTTAACTTCCCTGAATACATCAATGAAAATCTGTGGTGGTGAGGAATGCATCTATGAACTTCTGCAGTGCTGAGGTGATGCTCTTTAAAAAGAGGAAAGGAGAGACCAAACTATCAAGTAAGGGTGCATAACTAAACCCTTGAGAGTCTTGAGGAAATATTAAAAGACAGAGAAGAGAGCAAAAATAGTAAAACCTATAGGGAGATTTGTTTCCAGATTTGGGTGACTGATGACTCTTGTGGTGTCAATGGGCTCCCAAAAAAGGGCAGAAGCGATTACTCAATACTATACTATACTGTACAGAACAGTGAGAAAACCCAGTACTTTAATCTGAGAGGATGCTGTTACAGTTGCCAGCAATAACTGAGCAGTGTGGTTTGGATGGGGGTTAGATTTCCAGTACTGCTTCTTATTTCAAAATGTAAATAAAACAGCATAGCTGTCAGAATCCTTAAGGACTACTTGAAAGCCAAAAATGTAACAACCAGGTAGATGCAGTTATAAGTAGGCTATCTAGAGTACAATAGAAAGAAATTTCCCCCCAGATAATAGGGATTGATGTAGTTCTTGTACTGGTGTAAAACTCCTTTACCTCCATTATTTCAGTGGAGTCACTCCTGGTTTACAGTGGCATGAGATTAGAAGCAAGCCCTAAGCATCAAGTAACATCAGAAAATAGTCAACGCCCCTGCACTTCAGAGTTAGTTTAGTAACACTGACTTTTTTTGGAAATGTGTAGATTCTGACTCAGGATAACCTCTGTTGTATGAATCAGTGTGTTGCGTTGATATTCAGAGCCAAAATAAATCTAGTTTATGAAATTCTCCTTGAGCTGAGCAGATATTATAGACGGCTTGGACTATCTCTTGCAACAGGCGGAGGTCAGGAATTAACTGGAAGATGAATTTGTATAGTATTTGATATTTGCTAACTTATGCACATCTAGTACTGAGCTGATATTGGATATGACATATGCTTTATAAAACAAGGTACGTATATTAATCTTACACCAATGACAGTATAATGATCGGTTGATTTCTTTGACACCTAACCAGTTTGCGAAGTATAACGTACATCTGAGAAAGTGTTGTGAAAATATCCCAGTTTGAATATCTTTTGTTGTATTTGTCTGCATTCATAAGTTTTCTGACTGGTATGTTGGCAAATGTTAGGTGAATGTTGGAGACAAATATTTTATTTATAATTGTTCTTTCTTTGCTTGCTATCCAGAGCTCTGAACACCTCTGTGGAGGGATTAGTGTTAAAGGGGCAACTGGCTGAGCACACCCTAGTTGCCAGGGAAATGGTCTCCTTTTATGTTTGTCAGCATACAAGTGGAGAAAATCAGATAAAAAAATAACAAAATACTCTTGCTGGAAGGTTGCAACATAACTACTTTATTTATTAGAAATCAAAATGATAACACAGGAATCCCAAAACAGAGCGAGGCAAAGCAGGCTGCTCCCTAAACAGAGCACCTCACTTTAGATAGCAGTCAGTATGCAGACAGCCAATTTGACTCAGATCACACCCTTCCTTACAGATTCTCGTAGCCTGCAAGCAGGACCAGGAAAATCCCTGACATTTAAAGTGATAGCTTACAATTTTAAAACTGTTTTTATATGCACTACATCTCCTTGCAGGTCTGTGTAAGGCTAGTACAGAAGGCCTCTTTTGGACAGGCTGAGGATGGGCTAGAAAGGGACATAGATAATATTTGTATTAGAAAAATGTCTGGGGACCCCAACTGAAATCAGGCCCCCGTAGTATAGTCTGTACAAACAGACTAAAATAATTCAAAGAGACAAAACAGACAAAGGATTTAGGGGACATAATACAAGCGTAGAGTGAGCAGAATGATGGTCTAGAGATAATATAATGTCAAAAATCCTTGTTCATACAGATCCTGTGAGCCCTGGTGCCCCAGGCAACTGCGATTAAGGGGCTGCGACAGTTATCATAATTCGCCTACCTAAGCATCACTTACATACAGTCTGAATATTCACCCTTCATGAATAGACCGTCTTTTTGTTCTGTAGTTGTACAGTGCTTGTCCCAATATGGTCCTTGTCCATGGCTACAAGTTATATATAATATACCTGGCTTCACGCACAATCTTATTGGGGCACTAAGTCTGTGAACAGAGGTCACCTTACCTCCTTAGAGATCTTTCAAAATAGAAAATATGCACTAACATTTTTAAGCATGGGTGTCTAGAGTCAGGTGCATAAATCCAAGTTTAGGCACCCAAGTTTGATAATATTGGCCTTGATTAACCTTACATTAAAAAACCAATCACTGCAGAAGGAGATTTAAAAATTAATAAAAAACAGAATGCTATACTTGTAGAAAATTAAACAATGAAAAATGTAAATTAAATGCACTTATGACTGAAAATACAAAGGTAGATGAAAAAAAAATCACAATTTTATGAAAAAAACGGAGGAAGGAAAAACAAATGCTTCGCATACCAGATCAAGGAACAGATGCAAAGATCACAATTTAACTCAATTAAATTAAAGACACAGCTTTACAATATAATACACACTATGAAAAGTTATTTGTCAGACAATTTAGGTAACATAGAAAATATTACTAATTTACAAAAAACTTGGCCATCCTACAAAAGAGCATCTAGATAACCCAACATGATGCCATGGTTATACTATACAATTTAGGGAAAAAAATATGGAACCGTATTTGACAGATATATTTAATGCTGTCTAAGGCCTCAATTCAGCAGAGCATTTACATATATCTTCAACTTTAAGCACTGGAGTAAATCCATCCCTATTTAGCAAAGAACTTAAACACATGCTTAAAATTAAGCTCAGGCTCAGTGCTTTGCAGTATAGTGATGGACTTTTGTACTGAAGCTAAACATTTACATAAAGTTAAACATGTGCAGAAGTGCTTTGCAGAAATGAGGCGCAAGACATTAGGACCTCCTATGATGTTAGCATCTATTTCATTAGAACATACAGATGGAAAAGACAAAGATCATATTTAGAGACCTATTTTGTTCTCATGTCATGATCCAGCAAAACTTTTTAGCACATGTTGAACTTCAAACATGTAAGTGGTTGCAGTGATTTCAATAGAACTACTCATATATGCTTTGTTGCATTGGGGCCGTATAAAAGTAATGGCAAGCATCTAAGCAACCAGGATGAAAAACACTTTAGGAAATAGTAAGTGAGGATTAAAGGGGCTTTATATGCAATGAAAAGTAGATATGATACTGACAACAAAAAAGCCCTGAATGTTCTCCATTCAATCTGAAAAAGAAAACCTCATTAGTAGCTCCATCCTCATATGCAAAGAAAGCCTTTGATTGGGTGGAGTGGAAATATTTAGTTCATACTTGGAAAATATGCAGCCTAGTGTCTCGTACCTCGATTAGAGAAAAGGTATGTGTAAACACCCAAGATTTAATATATTTTGAGTGGATTTGCTTCAGAGGGATTTCCCTCCCTCCCCCATCTAGAGCCAGGGCTGTTCCCTCTTGCCTTTATTATTTGTCATCTCAGTTGCACTTTTCACATAAGCAGAGAGGATGAAAACATTGCAGGATTGAAAACAATGTCAGAGGATATAAAATAATGAAATATGCAGGTTACATATATATATTTCCAACAAATCCAGTTATTTTCCTCCCACATTGAATTAATGTATGCAATTTGTTTGGATAACTCTGGATTTTAAATGAACTATGGGAAGATTAAAGTATTGGGAATTTCTATTCCACAGCCTCTTAAAAATTACTTAGAATTGTGCTTTTCATTTAAATAGGCAAACTTTTCTGAAAAGCACCCTGGTGTGTAATATATATCTCAATTAAACCTTATATCACTTTTGAATAATATTATGCAAGGATGCAAGAATTACTAGAAGCCTCTGATTACAAAAAAATGAAATTAACATTTTGAAAATATTCTTGCAAACCTTAACTCTTTTTAAAATATTTCCTATAGTGGTGCCTGAGTCAACCTTCCCAAAGCTGCTACAATTTCCTACAAGGCTGGATTAGTGAATTATTAATATCTAACCAACCTCTACCAACCATATGAGAAAGTGACAATCTTTTAAATTTCTCTGTCCAAAATAAATTTTAGTCTAATATCTATGACTCTACAAACAAAATTCAGTCTGTACTTCATAGTTTATCCAGGCCATCTTCTCTATACAATTTCTCTAATTCTAATCTGTTAGTATAGATGTGGTGAAATTAGTGATTTTATAGCAGAAGTATCTGAACTACCCAATAATAAATTATTTCTGAATTCAAATATTCATCAGTGTTGTATAGTTTTCATTATCGCTTACTGCTGGCAAAGAGAGAGGACATTGATTCAGCAGAATCTCGATTAACACATCATTTGTAAAAGCCAGGGACATTCTAATTTAGAAATAACTTAAAAGTGTATGCCACTGTGTTGCTATATGGAATCTCTTTGCTAACTATAGGAAGCATGCATATGATTAAGAGTTAAATTGTGGCATTTAGCCGTTGCCCCAAGTAGGAAAGGGTACAGAACTAAAGTGAGAGAGGGTGCAGAATCTTGGGGAGGCATTGTATATCACCACTGGGAGGAACAATTCCTCCCCAAACACTTCAGTGAGCAGGTGGTCTGCACCATCCTTCAGTATTGTGCAGTTTGTTCCCAATGGTGTGGCTGGCCCACTCTTCCATAGCCTTACCTACTTATCACTCTGTGGGACACTATGAGCTCCTGGGATGGACTAAGGGAGTGCTCCTCGCTCTTATGTAAGTGTAGGAACTGTTGTGACAGGCCCTTTATGCAAGCCTTTAATGGAGAGCCTGTCATAACACTTTATGGGACAGATAGTATGTTCCCCCTCCCCAATAAATTAGAATGCTGCAATATTTAAGACAGGTATTTCTCGCTAAGGTCATCTACAGGATTATCTTTTTTTAAAAAAAGCTAAGCATTTGAAAGATAAAAAATGATGGGATAGTTTGTGCTAGGAAAGTAAAGTTTTCAACGACATCTGGCTCCTATGAATTTACACAGAAAGTGTTATGTTCTAGGTACATAACATTGTTTAGTTGGACTGGGCACTCCCCTCCTATTCACCATTAAGGTCATCAGGAGGGAATCAGAAAATTTTCCTTCCTAGTAGCAGCCGTGTTAGTCTGTATCCGCAAAAAGAAAAAGGAGGACTTGTGGCACCTTAGAGACTAACAAATTTGCCACAAGTCCTCCTTTTCTTTTTCCTTCCTAGTGTTCCAGAGAACAATTTCTAACTGTTGCGCTGCTGGAGCATGCAATCCTCCAGAAAGAGTGATGGATACAGAATCTATACACACCTAAGATCTCTGAGCCCAATAATTACAAAACTGAGGTACGATTTGCCTTAGAGAGAGAGGTTTTCGCACACCTCACATGGGGATTTTTGAGCTTCGATATTTTTGCTGTGTGTAGCTAGCTAACTAGAATAGATCAATATTCAACCCTCCCCACATTTACCCAAGAGCTCTACATCCACCTGTCTTTTAGTAGGGTTGTATATTCAATAGAATTTGAAGAGCATCTACATCAACATCCAGATTACATCTCCTCCCTGCGCAATGCAGGGAGAAGGCACAAATAATCTCTCTCCATCTTTAAACACCTGTGAAGGGCGGAACCTGAATCATAGAATATCAGGGTTGGAAGGGACTTCAGGAGGTCATCTAGTCCAACCCCCTGCTCAAAGCAGGACCGATCCCCAACTAAATCATCCCAGCCAGGGCTTTGTCAAGCCTGACCTTAAAAACTTGGAAGGAAGGAGATTCCACCACCTCCCTAGGCAACGCATTCCAGTGTTTCACCACCCTCCTAGTGAAACAGTTTTTCCTAATATCCAACCTAAACCTCCCCCACTGCAACTTGAGACCATTACTCCTCATTCTGTCATCTGCTACCACTGAGAAAAGTCTAGATCCATCGTCTTTGGAACCCCTTTTCAGGTAGTTGAAAGCAGCTATCAAATCCCCCCTCATTCTTCTCTTCCGCAGACTAAACGATCCCAGTTCTCTCAGGCTCTCCTCATAAGTCATGTGTTCCAGTCCCCTAATCATTTTTGTTGCCCTCTGCTGGACATTTTCCAATTTTTCCACATCCTTCTTGTAGTGTGGGGCCCAAAACTAGACACAGTACTCCAGATGAGGCCTCACCATTGTCGAATAGAGGGGAATGATCACGTCCCTTGATCTGCTGGCAATGCCCCTACTTATACATCCCAAAATGCCATTGGCCTTCTTGGCAACAAGGGCACACTGTTGACTCATATCCAGCTTCTCATCCACTGTAACCCCTAGGTCCTTTTCTGCAGAATTGCTGCCTAGCCATTCGGTCCCTAGTCCATAGCGGTGCATGGGATTCTTCCATCCTAAGTGCAGGACTCTGCACTTGTCCTTGTTGAACCTCATCAGATTTCTTTTGGCTCAGTCCTCTAATTTGTCTAGGTCCCTCTGTATCCTATCCCTACCCTCCAGCATATCTACCTCTCCTCCCACTTGAGTGTCATCTGCAAACTTGCTGAGGGTGCAATCTACACCATCCTCCAGATCATTAATGAAGATATTGAACAAAACCGGCCCGAGGACCGACCCTTGGGGCACTCCACTTGATACCGGCTGCCAACTAGACATGGAGCCATTGATCACTACCCGTTGAGCCCGACAATCTAGCCAGCTTTTTATCCACCTTATAGTCCATTCATCCAGCCCATACTTCTTTAACTTGCTGGCAAGAATACTGTGGGAGACTGGGTCAAAAGCTTTGCTAAAGTCAAGGAACAACACGTCCACTGCTTTCCCCTCATCCACAGAGCCAATTATCTTGTCATAAGAAAAGGAGTACTTGTGGCACCTTAGAGACTAACCAATTTATTTGAGCATGAGCTTTCGTGAGCTACAGCTCCCTTCATCGGATGCATACCGTGGAAACTGAAGCAGACTTTATATACACACAGAGATCATGAAACAATACCTCCTCCCACCCCACTGTCCTGCTGGTAATAGCTTATCTAAAGTGATCATCAAGTTGGGCCATTTCCAGCACAAATCCAGTTTTTCTCACCCTCCACCCCCCCACACACAAACTCACTCGTGGCCCACCTTGATTACCATGCACATTGTAGAGAGAGTGGTCACTTTGGATGAGCTATTACCAGCAGAAGAGTGAGTTTGTGTGTGTATGGGGGTTGGGGGGTGAGAAAACCTGGATTTGTACTGGAAATGGCCCACCTTGATTATCATGCACATTGTAGGGAGAGTGGTCACTTTGGATGAGCTATTACCAGCAGGATAGTGAGTTTGTGTGTGTGGTTTTTGGAGGGGGGTAAGGGGGTGAGAGAACCTGGATTTGTGCAGGAAATGGCCCACCTTGATTATCATGCACATTGTGTAGAGAGTTGTCACTTTGGATGGGCTATTACCAGCAGGAGAGTGAGTTTGTGTGTGGGGGGGTGGAGGGTGAGAAAACCTGGATTTGTGCTGGAAATGGCCCAACTTGATGATCACTTTAGATAAGCTATTACCAGCAGGACAGTGGGGTGGGAGGAGGTATTGTTTCATGATCTCTGTGTGTATATAAAGTCTGCTGCAGTTTCCACGGTATGCATCCGATGAAGGGAGCTGTAGCTCACGAAAGCTCATGCTCAAATAAATTGGTTAGTCTCGAAGGTGCCACAAGTCCTCCTTTTCTTTTTGCGAATACAGACTAACACGGCTGTTACTCTGAAACCTATCTTGTCATAGAAGGAAATTAGATTAGTCAGGCATGACTTTCCCTTGGTGAATCCATGCTGACTGTTCCTGATCACTTTCCTCTCCGCTAAGTGCTTCAGAATTGATTCCTTGAGGACCTGCTCCATGATTTTTCCAAGGACTGACATGAGGCTGACTGGCCTGTAGTTTCCAGGATCCTTCTTCTTCCCTTTTTTAAACACAGGCACTACATTAGCCTTTTTCCAGTCGTCCAGGACCTCCCCCGATCGCCACGAGTTTTCAAAGATAATGGCCAATTCTCTGCAATCACATCCGCCACTCCTTTAGCACTCTCGGATGCAGCGCATCCGGCCCCATGGATTGTGCACGTCCAGTTTTTCTAAATAGTCCCCAACCACTTCTTTCTCCACAGGGGGCTGGTCACCTCCTCCCCATGCTGTGCTGCCCAGTGTAGTGGTCTGGGAGCTGACCTTGTTTGTGAAGACAGAGGCAAAAAAAGCATTGAGTACATTAGCTTTTTCCACATCCTCTGTCACTAGGTTGCCTCCCTCATTCAGTAAGGGGCCCACACTGGTTCTAATACACTTTGCATTTGAGCACTTCCCGATTCCCAAAACGCATTATACTGTGCCTTGTAAAGCCACAATGGATCTAAGTGAAAGTCAAACAGTGTTTTGGGTGGCCCACAAAGGTTTATTGGCTAGAGGTAATGGTATGAGTGGAGCAGAGAAAAAATTAAACTGGGCATCTAGAAAATACATTCTAACATTGAGATCTACTAGTCTGTTAGACAGTCTCTACAGGGAGTTGAAGGCCCCCCAATATTTCAGTCATTATCAAACGAGACAAAAAAACTTGCACACATAGTGTAGGGAAAAATCTTATACTGTCGCAGTTGTGGCCAAGATAAACTAATTGGAATTTTCCATATCTACTTTCTGTGCTATTTTGGGTGAAATGAACAATTCGAATCTGTAGCATAAATTTTGGAACTCAAATTCTGCCACTTTTACTTATACGGACTATTCATGGAGCAAAGTACTACGCAAGGAGTAAACATGGTGGAATCAGGCCCTTGATATACAAAGCCCTCAAGATATATCTTTGTCTAGTATGCTGCAAATTGGAAGATATCAAGCCTAAGTATTCTAGTGGTGTTATTGCATATAGATTTCTACTAGAGGTTTTTTTTCCTTCTGCTTTCAGTACTTACTGAATGGCATAAGGAATAATGTAAATGTACACAAACTGGAATAAAATAGTAGGTAATTCACTTTACTTAATCTAGTAAACAATGTGATATAAATAGAGGAAGAAAAGTCCTATGTACAAATAGCAAAATGTTAAAAGCGTTAAGATAGCAGGAATAATTGTAAGCTATTGAGTGCATTTAAAAAAAAATATTGATTTGGTATGCCAATTCACAGAAGACATTCAATTTGACATAGCTGGATACATAACGGACATACACACTTTATCTGGCTGCGAACACTGCTCAACTGGGAAAATAAAACTGTCAGTGTCACTTACAATTAAGGTAGCAAAAGAACAACTTAATTGAATACAGAGCAATAGACAAGCTTAGTTGTTCAAGACAATTTATTGTTAGAAGTGTAGGTCTGGAGCTGCTTTCGTTTGTGAACATGGCTAACAGGACCCTAGAGAATGCCTGAAACTTTATTGATAAACAACAGCAAATAAAAAGACAACTTCACTGACATGATTCAGCAATATTTCAATTTCTACATGGTGTGCAAAACCATCTCAGTGCTTCAGTCAAAGCAGAAGTCAGCCTCATGATTTAAAAAAACAATACAACTCTGAACATTTGTTTAATAGTACAGTGGGAACAGGTACTAGAACATTGTATAACTGAGGTCCGGAGGCCATAACTTTCTTCCTTACGAAACTTCAATGCACACAAATTGCAATCAGTTACAGAAAGAAGTCAGCATTAATTCCTAGTTTAAGAGGCATCAAACAATGATCTACCAGAATTGATTGAATTAAAATGAGAATATCTTAAAAAATAAGGAGTCCTTGTGGCACCTTAGAGACTAACCAATTTATTTGAGCATAAGCTTTCGTGAGCTACAGCTTACTTCATCGGATGCATACTGTGGAAAGTGTAGAAGATCTTTTTATATACACACAAAGCATGAAAAAATACCTCCTCCCACCCCACTCTCCTGTGGTAATAGCTTATCTAAAGTGATCACTCTCCTTACAATGTGTATGATAATCAAGTTGGGCCATTCCCAGCACAAATCCAGGTTTTCTCACTCCCCCGCCCCCACACAAACCCACTCTCCTGCTGGTAATAGCTTATCTAAAGTAACCACTCTCCTTACAATGTGTATGATAATCAAGGTGGGCCATTTTCAACACAAATCCAGGGTTTAACAAGAACGTCGAGGGGGAGGGGGGATAGGAAAAAACAAGGGGAAATACTATTAATTTAATTTTATTATGATTGATGGCACTGGTAGGCTTTGAACTTGCTTAAAATTATAAATATATCAATAAAATACTGTGTTTGATTTTATAAATATACTAATATATAATAAAATACTGTGTTTGATTATACATATGTATAATCAAACAGTATTTTATTATATATATAGTGGCTAGGTTAGTTCAGAGTTACATTTGAATCACTGGAAAACATGGATTTTTTTGGTTTTTTATTTGAAGAATTTTGGTTTGTTTTTAAGATCACGAAAAAACTAGGATCACTGGTTATAGCATTGTGAGACTGATTCCACAGTTAAGGCTGAATGGATCCTGGCCCTACTCATAGTGAATAGCACCTTAGCAGGCCCATTGCTGTGACTCTTTGAATAAGTGAGCAAGGGTGGCAGAATCTTGCCCATCGTTTACATGAGTCCCTTTAGGGGAAAGGGAAACCAGGACCAATACTATGTGAATCTGATTCAGGGCTCCATGTATGATGGTGTTTCCCCCACCCCTCCAGAACTTCTGTAACCAACCTGAAAAGCGAGCTGCAACCTGGAGTCCATGTAATTAACAACAGGACAAGTTTTGCAAAAACTCCACATATTAATAAGATGAATTCAAATGTCAAATAGTCTTGAAATAAACAGGTAAGACATCCAACCAGTTCTCCCTAATTACCCTAATATTTTAGAAGGGCACCTCCCTTTTGCTAAAAAGGTTTTGATTTACATCTTAGAATATATGTAAGGATACCCATTAAATAGAACACACAGATTATGGCCTCTCTACCCAACCAAACTATGTATGGAGAGAAAATATAGGCCAGGATATTGAAAAATCCAGTGCATTTTTCTATTTCTGCTCCCAGCCTACCAGGTAACTTGCATCCAAGATTATTATTTATTTTTTTTAAAGCTGGCCCAGGAGCTCAATGAACTGTACATTTTGATTTCTGTAAGTCTTGGAACAAAGACGACAGATAAATGCGGTGCCAATATTTTTAAAAGGTGAAGAGGAGGACCCAGGTAATTGCAGACCCGTCAGCCTGATGTTGATCCTCAGCAAGATAATGGAGCAGCTGATATGGGACTTGATAAATAAAGAAATAAAAGGAGGATTATGAAACTAACACCAACCAAACTAAGTTTATGGAAAATAGATTGTCCAACTTGATATTATCTTTTCATGGTATTACAAGTCTGTCTGATAAAGTTAACGGTGTTGATGAAATATATATTTTGAGTTCTGTGAGGCATTTGATGTGGCACCGTGCAACATTTGCTTGCTGAATGCTAGTGAATTGCATCTAATGTGGGACGAAACAAAGAAGAATTGGGGAAAATCATTTTCAGGGTTCTGAGAAATGCTGAAGGTGAGATTAACACTGGTAACCTTTTCTGAGATCTTCCTAGTATCACCTTATAAGCAAAAACAAGGGGAAGACTGATACTCGAGACTAAATGATATAAGAATGAGTGTTTTCTGTTGTTCACAACGAGATTAGATGGCCTCCACTTAAACAGAAGAGGTACTAGCCTACTGGGTTGAAGATCATTAAGGTTTGACAGGTGAGCTTTATATTAATTAGGGAGGGAAGGAGAAGATCTGCGTCACTCAAACAGTCTAGCATGTACTTCCAACTTGCACAAGAACAAAAGATAATCATTCTGCAACATGGGATAAGAATAGAAAAAAAGGTTTAACGTATTTGTAATTGCAAATTGTATGAGTGATAAGCAAGAAGAAGATAGAAGCGATATGCAAATAGAGATTGTGACCCAATAGGCATAAGTGAAATCTCATGGGCTAATTCTTACAAATTGAGTGTCAAAAGCTGTATGTTTGCATAGCTGGTGTCACTTTGTCAAAAACAGGTGCCAGGGAAATTATACCCCCTTACCCCTCCCAACGAAAACAAAAAATCAGTGAAAACACTTTTCTGGGGTTGTTTGTTTTTTTAAAAATATTCTGAGATTTTTTGGGTTGTCACTGACAACCTGAAGACTAAATTTTTAGTTGATGAAAATATTTTGATTTGGGGATTTTTAATGAAAATCCCAAAAGCTTTCTACAAAAGTGAATTTTTTAACTAAAAATGGATTTTTTTAAAAGAAAAAAAAAGACATTTTTCTGTCAATCTGTAAAAAAATTCAACCTGATGTGTCAAATACTTTTGACTGTAAGTATGAGAACATTTGTATAAGGGAAGTGATAAAAACTTTGGATAAGTATACAAAGAATGAATTACAAAAGGAAGAACCAGAGTGGACACCTGAGACAAATTCCAAGAAATTGAAATGAGCATGATCAATACCCGCCCTGTGGCCCCACCCCACCCCCCTGCAAAAAAAAAAAAAAAAAAAAAAGCCCATTCCTGGATCAACTCTCCAGGAATTGAAAATGGAAAGATTCTGTATTTTTCATGGGGAAATTCACTAACCCAGATATTTGTGGGGTAGCACTTGCACATGTCTGTCCTGCAGAGAAGGACTGTTGATGTGAACTCGGACATAAGAAGAGCCTTGCACTCAGAGGGAGAAGGCTGTACAATGCCAATCATTGTGCAGGACAAATGTAAAAACTTTTAGGTCCTGAACAAGATACCGATGTATTCAGGAGGAAGAGGAACGCTTTGCACAGAACCAAGAGAAGTTATTTAAATACAGTTAATCATTCTAGACTCCATTATCCAGAGACAAGCACAGTTACATTTCCATATGTAAGCATGTTTTCAGGACCACGGGTTACCTTACAAACCTAGCAAAGCAGACTGCTTGCTGTAGCAGGCAAAACAATGGCTAACTCCAGAACCAGAGCCAAAGAACAGATTTATTTCAGCATAGGCATAAAGTCCCAAACCACAGTGATCAGCTGAGGGTGACCAGCCAGTGAGCTGACCAAGTATTTACAGACAAGGATATATGCAGCAAAGGCAAAGACAAGTCTCAGTATGCTCTTTTATACCCAAGATACTACCAGACTTTTATCAACACCCCTTGCTTCTGACTTGTTACATAATAATGAATGCTCTGTGACCAAATATAAGATTCCACATTACACCCTAAATTATAAAACTTGTTTATCTACTTATTACAATGAAAAGAACTATCAATCTTAATATTTGACAGGGATTTTCTTGGTTTATTTTGATTATATTTGGCTGGGTCACCGTGACATTTCGTTGTAACTTCATCCTTGTTCTGTACCGAAATATCAGGGACATTTAAAGAGTTGAATGAAGGGATACATAGTAAGCCAAATGGCCATGTTTCACCTAATCACTGTCTCACCTCCTTACACTATATAAGAGGACCCCTGTTGGAAACTTTCCTGCAAGAAATCTAGCCTGGATTTCATATGGAACCATTCTAGGCTGATAAATCTATGTTTTATTATTATTGCACCAGTGTTCAGCTGACCTGACACTCCAACAGGCTGTCATTTGAGGACACTCCGAGACTTTCATCCCACTCCAGTTCCCACTGGTGCTCTATAGGAGGGGAAAATGATGGTCATTTGGAAGTTTTGGTAACTTAATGTGTTTCTGGGGTTTGGAAAGCGAGGGCCACATTTCCTGTTTGATCCCTGAAAGAGGGGGTAGTCCAAACTCTGTCAGGGAGAGGGCTGATCATGAAATAACTTAGTGGGAGGCATTTAAAATGAGGTCTGATTTTAGAGAAATAATATATATAAACTATGCCTACTCAGTGGGATGATCTGGCCCCAGGCAGGGAGGCTAAACCAACCAGAGATTAAGGAGTCTGCTACAGCTTGGACCAACACAAGTGGGTCTTTTAGCTCAAGCAGAAGAGATTCATGTATTAAGATCCAGTGGTCCCATGTTTGATCCCAGCTCCTGACAACCAACTCAGGGGTGCTGGTGACACTTCAGGATGACTTACGGAAATAAGTGTGTATTTTAAAAGTACTTTGCAAAATATCTACAGCACCTGCGTAAGGAGGGAGACAGGCAACACAGTGGTGCAGGAAGAGGAGAGTTTTGACCAAAGACAATAGCAAAACTGGCTCTTATCAATTACCATGGAATCTTTGGGGTCTGATTATCATTTGCACTAAAGGTTCTTTATACTGTAAAGGAGATACATAAAGTGGGTGTAAGTGTACACTAGTATAAATGAGAATTAGGCCCTTTGATGGCTACTCAGAGCAGACTGGACTTTTACTGGGGCATAGGGGGATGCATTTCCCCTTCAAGAATAAGTCACATAGAACTCAGTTAATCTCCTTCAGCAGGAAGAATGAAGGGCAACAAAATTAATGAGGGGTATGTAACAGCTTCCCTATAAGGGTAGATTAAAAAGACTGGGATTGTTCAGCTTGGAAAAGAAACAACTAATCACCAGCGATGTGGAGAAAGTGAATAAGGCAGTGTTATTTACACCTTCACGTAATACAAGAACTAGGAATCGCCCAATGAAATTAATAGGCTACAGGTTTAAAACAAACAAAAGAAGTACTTCTTCACACAGTGAACCTGCAGAAGTTATTACCTGGGGATGTTGTGAAGGCCAAAAGTATAATTGGGCTAAAAAAAAAAAAGTGTTAAATAAGTTCATGGAGGATAGGTCCATGAATGGCAATTAGCAAAGATGGTCAGTGATGCAACACCATGCTCTGGATGTCCCTAAGCCTCTAATTGCCAGATGCTGGGACTGGACAACAGGGGAAGGATCACTAGATAATTGCCCTGTTCTGTTCATTCCCTCTCAAGCATCTGACATTGGCCACTGTCGGAAGACAGGATACTGGGTTTGATGGACCACTGGTCTGACCCAGTATGGCCGTTCTTAAGTTCTAAGGCTAGAGTTTATCATAAGGTGGGATTTAAGCCAATGGCACCAGGTTTTTCCAACCTGAGGTTTAAATAACTGTAAGCCATCCTCCAACTATGAGATGGCTCCCTTCATGTGGTGGGAATGGAGCACAGAACCTCATTTTTTTGGGCTGCAGTCTAAGAAACAGTCCAATCAATTTTATTACGCACAGCCAATTCACTTCTAGTGTGGGAACCTGCTTGCCAACTTTTGGCCTGATGTGAATAAAAATGGCAGCATTATATAAAAAAAAACAACCTCAAAAAGGCATTTCTTAATAGTAATGCTGAAAGAACCTAGGACACTTAAATATAACTACCCTGTTGGGCACCATTATTAAGAGTGAGATAAAACAGACCTTTAGAAAAAAAAGTAGGACATAAAAGCGTCTTTATAGGAAATTATTATTACAAAATACACATAGAATGTAACCTAAGAGATTTTGGAACACAAAATCCTATTTATTTTTCTTCTTCAAGGGTTCAAAGAAAGGCACCTGAAGATGGCAATTGAAAAGCTCTCCCCAGGAGTTAAAATAAACAGCACAGCTATTGTTCTGAGGCAGATTATATACTTGAACTGCCTATGACTTTCTTCAAAAGTAAACTCCATTGTGTGTTGTTGTGGAAACTGTTCAGCTTCCAATGGGGCAGAGTGGTAAGGTATCAGGCAGCTGCAGCTTTCAGTATAGCACAATTACAATTGAAATAAAAGCTGCTTTGTCTTACTTTGATCATTAAAAATTAAGATTAATGCATTCCCTCGCTGATCAGTGACAGACACATTTTGAACATAAATGCAAAAATAAAAATGTTCTACCAGTTTATCCAGAGCACAAAATTAAGACAGGAAGATTCACTGGAGGCTCAGAAATAGAGGTATTTCAAACTTGTTTTTAAAAAATATGTATTTCCCAAATGACATGCTTCTACAAGATTAACATTGGTATAAAGTGGCTGTGTGTGTATTATTGCTATAATTACTTTAGTAGCATTAAGTATGGTTTATTTATTTATAATGTGTGTATATATATACAGAGTGTAGGTAAAAAGAAAAGGAGTACTTGTGGCACCTTAGAGACTAACCAATTTATTTGAGCATAAGCTTTCGTGAGCTACAGCAAACTTCATCGGATGCATCCGATGAAGTGAGCTGTAGCTCACAAAAGCTTATGCTCAAATAAATTGGTTAGTCTCTAAGGTGCCACAAGGACTCCTTTTCTTTTTGCGAATACAGACTAACACGACTGTTACTCTGAAACCTGTCAGAGCGTAGGTAGCAGCTAGTGCTAAGGCTGCATAATGGTTTCAATTATATGCCCCTGTTTTCACAGACTGGTAAGTTATTAAAATAATTTACCTATTCAGAATGTACTTTTCATAGTTGGTCTCTGTCCAAACACTATATTTTCTGGAAAGTCTCAGCAAAATCCTTTCATTGTCTTTTTAAATTAGGTGAGGAGGAAAACAAATACACCATCCTCATTTAAAGAAAATGGACTACACCAAATACTTTGAAACCTGAAGCATGGCATTAATGTGGCTTTTTGGTAGGTTTGGGAAAAAAATGAATGATCAAAGTTATGATAATTTGAAATAGGCATCATGAGCATACAGAGTATTAAACTGTGTTAGTCCTAGAGGTGTTAGATTACAGCCTCTTGAACCACCAGCTTGATGCCAAGGAGCTATAACCTAACCTATAAAACCTGGCCTATCTGAAAATGCTCTGCATAGGGGTACTCCATTCTGGCACATAGGCACAACAGACAGGCCCTGAGCCTCCATCCCCTCCTCTGCTGGCCTAGAGACCTTGTTAGAAGCTGGGAGCGGATGAGCCCATTAAGGAACCTGTATCAGTGGCATAAGTTAGCAGTGCCTGGAAACAGCTCTAAGTGGCTTTGCAGCCAGAGCCCCGACAAGCAGGAACTGGGTGCCTGACACCCATCTCTCTCATACTGAAATATTGCTCAGCCATGGGAGAGAACCAAGCCCATACACTCGCACTGTCAGACAGCTACACTTTTCAGTGTAGGTCAATATCCTGTTTAAGGTATCTGTCCTGCTGTCCATTTCTACGCCCTGCAAGTCCACTTGTGCCTGTACCCTCCAATCAAAAATTGTCTATTTGAATATGTCAGCAGCATGTTACATATTCAATTGTAATTTCCCCAGCTATAGGGCTTTGAACCACAGGAAGCATGGGTGCCTCCAGGACAACTGTTGTTCTACACCTATGGTGGGACAAAAGTAAAATCTTTATGTTAATTTTTAGATCTGTCAGCCACCTTTGACCTCAAGGTTTAGTTGAATCAGCTACATTCCCTATTAGGGGCAGATAGGTTCAGTTTTAAGGGGGTTCCACTTTTCCCTTTCAGACAGGTCCCAGAAGATGGAATTATTCATCAGTCCAAAGGGCACTTGTGTGTGGAGTTCTGTAGGGGGCCTCTTCTGTCCCCATCTTATTGTCTGCTGGGGGGAAACTACAGCTTGGATAGTAATACCATCAGAACGTTTGGTACACAACTCTCTCTTCTTACATTAAACATGAGTGACAGTGTCTCTGATTTCCTTGTACTTGTCTGAGAATGAATTGAATGAAGCTCAGTCTGGACATAATTGAGGGAATGCTGGTGGTGAATGCTCTAGTTAAAGCTGAGATGTTGTTTCCCATCTATCGGCTTCTTCTCTTCTTCCCCCGCCCCAAATGTAGCAATCCGCATCTCATCCATAGAATATTGGTCCCAATTTAGCTTTCTAACTAAAAATAAATAAAGGGACAAAAACTGAATGGTTCCAGTTGCAACATCCTCATTAACATTGCATTATATTTTCCCCTTGAACAGCCTCAGAGAGCACAATCAGTAGGGCTGGTCACAGGACAAGGTACCACTCAACCTGAGAAAAGCCAGTACAAACTGGGCCTGTGTTACTAACATATCTGTTTAGCTATGGTGTTTCTATGCAGCTGCATGGATGATATCCTCCATGGACATCCTCTCCTTATTGATTCTTCTTGATGAAGCCAAGATGTGGGTCAGAAAGTAACATTACTGTCACTGCCTCCGAAGACAAAGATGTATTAAGGGACAGAAATGTCCTCTTCTTGCCAACAAATAAGCAAACAACAAAATAAAACTTTAACCATGGAAATAATTGAATTGAAACAGAATAATTGAAACAGAAGATGTTTGGGGTGAAGTGCGTGGAATGGCTGACTGATATAGTTGGTGCTCATATATCAATAATCAGACTTCCTTCAGATTAACATTCATGTAAAAAAAAAAAAAAGCCAAACATAAAATGGCTTTGTCCAGTCTAAACTTAAATAGAAGTAAAATACTAAGGCCAGCTTGCCTTAACCAAGCTCTCACTGGATTCTCTATGTTTTGAATCTAATTACCCCGTAAGGTATCTACCATCCTGATTTTATAGAGGGGATTTCTTTACTTCTATTTACTCCTATTTCTATTAAAAGTCTTCTTGTAAGAAAACTGAATGCTTTTTCATTGTTCTCAGATCCCAGGGTTTGGGTCTGTGGTCACCTATGCAAATTGGTGAGGCTTTTTATCCAACATTTCCCAGGAAAGGGGGGGTGCAAGTGTTGGGAGGATTGTTCATTGTTCTTAAGATCCAAGGGTCGGGGTCTGTAGTCACTTAGGCAAATTGGTGAGGCTTTTTACCAAACCTTGTCCAGGAAGTGGGGTGCAAGGTTTTGGGAAGTATTTGGGGGGAAAGATGTTCCCAAACAGCTCTTCCCCAGTAACCAGTATTTGTTTGGTGGTGGTAGCGGCCAATCCAAGGACAAAGGGTGGAATATTTTGTACCTTGGGGAAGTTTTGACCTAAGCTGCTAAAGATAAGCTTAGGAGGTTTTCATGCAGGTCCCCACATCTGTACCCTAGCATTCAGAGTGGGTGAGGAACCTTGACACAGCCTAATTTCAATTACTGGAAAGATAGTGGAACAAGTTATTAAGAAATCAATTTATAAGCACCTCGAGGATAATAGAGTGATAAGGAATAGCTAGCATTGATTTGTCAAGAACAAATCATGCCAACCCAACTCAATTTCTTTCTTGGACAGAGTTACTGGCCTAGAGGAAAGGGGGAAGCTTTAGACATGATACATCTTGATTTTAGTAAAGTTTTTGATACAGTCCCACATGACATTCTCATAAACAAACTCGGACAATGTGGTCTAGATGAAATTACTAAAAAGTGGCTGTATAACTGGTGGAAAGACTGTACTCAAAGAGTAGTTACCAACGGTTTGCTGTCAAATTGTGGGGACATATATAGTTTGGTTTGTCCTGGGTCTGGTACTATTCAATATTTTCATTAATCACTTTGGATAATGGAGTGGAGAGTATGCTTATAAAATTTCCAGATTACACCAAGTTGAAAGGTGTTGCAAGCATTTAGGAGGACAGGATTAGAATACAAAATGACTTTGGAGAATTGGTCTGAAAATGAACAAGATGAAATTCAATAAAGACAAGTGCAAAGTAGTTCACTTAGAAAGGAAAAATCAGATGCACTACGACAAAATGAGGAATATCTGGCAAGGCAGTGGTACAGCTAATAAGGGTCTGGGAGTTATAGTGGATCACAAATTGAATATGAGTTAGCAATGTGATGCAGTTGTGAAAAAGGTTAATAATCTGGGATGTATTAACAGGAGTGTCATATGCAAGTGATATGTCTGGTTCTCACACTGTAAGAAAGATGTGGACAAACTGAAGAGAGTCAGAGGAAAACAACAAAAATGATAAAAGGTTTAGAAAACCTGAGCTATGAGGAAAGGTAAAAAAAACTGGGCACGTTTAGTCTTGAGAAAAGACAACTGAGGGGGAAATCTCCTTCACTGGAGGTTTTTAAAAACAGGTTAGACAAACACCTGTGAGGAATGCTCTAGGTTTACTTGGTCCTGCCTCAGCACAGGGGGGCTGGACTAGATGACCTCTTGATTGGATAGGTGGAATTTTCTATGGGGTAGTTCTACTGTACTGAAATTGGTCTCAGATCCACAACTTAGTTTTCTTTTACAACTATTCCTTTTGGAGGATAGGTTGTTTATATTTTCTAAAGCATTTGCATGAAAAAATGTCACAAAGTTAAGTGCTAAAAACAAACAAGGAGGGTTTCAAATTCCTAATCTCACAAAATAATAAATGGATTTCAATCCGATGTAGACAAATTCCTGGTAATAACAGTGCCATGGATAGGGATGCAAAAGCACACCAGCCGTTCTGTCGAACATAGAAGATAGTTGCTATTCTCTACAAGAGCCATTAAAATGAAGATTCCAGTTATCAAGCACACACAAAGGATGTGTGCCAGGTGCCCAGATCGATGGATTCTAAAGTGAAGCTAAAACTGAAGGTCGTGGATGGCATATAGTAAATTAGATATTAAAACAGATGGTGTATTGCTAGTCCACCTGGATTGAAAAGGGCATTTACTAGAATTATGCAATAATGCTACTCGTTCCTCCCCCCCCTCCCAAAAAAAAGACAAAATTATACTTATTTGAAATTTTCCACATGCTTGGTGTAGGTTATTTGCATTTATGACATTTTGCTTTTCTCTGAAATATTCAGTAGCCTGGCCATTTCTCGTGCAAAAGCATAAAAACAAAAGACAAAGGAAAAACTACTTGAGTGAAATGTCACATTTAAGCAGTATTGTGGGGTTAATTACAAAGAAATAGAAAATGTGGACAGTCACATGCACACACAGATAAAACTAAAATTACTGATAGGGTGCAGGGGGGCAAACAGGTAAGGAAGATGACAGGCATAGGAGAGGACCAGGGAGAGGTGGTAGTGATATGAAATAGAATAGAAATATTATAATGGCATTTCATACATCATTGGTCTGATCTTACCTAAGTTGTGTCTTACCTATATTCAAGTTGTGGTCACCTATGTCAAAAAGTATACAGCAAATTGTAGGTCCAGATGTTAAGATTAATCTTTGTTATATTTATATATTAGAATATATATATTTTTTAATATGCACATGCATAATGTGCATAATTATTGTGATCCTGGGCATACATGATACATACAGGAGCAGAAAGCTGGTTAGATGTCTACCTTCCCAGCGTGGGTAACATGAATTGTCATAATTGTTGGCACAAATTGTGTGTATTTTTAAATATCCAGGCCTTAAGCATGATCTTGCCCATCAGTATAAGCAATGAAAAGCCAAACCAATTAAAGTTAAAATCCAATCTCTTATTGGCTGTGTACAATTCCATTCCACTCTGCAGAGGCACATTTGAAAAATCGAAGTAAATTTAATTATTCTTTTCCCACTTTGTGGTAAGTGAGGTATTCTGCTGTTTGTAAAAGCATAGTGCAGAAGGAGGTAGTAAGGGTACATCACATTGTAGTACAACATTGCACTACTATAATGTCTTTTATGTGATGAACTCAAAGAGCTTTCTGAGCATGATTCACCTCAGCCTGACTCTCTGATGTCTCCTCTCGGATATCTCATTAGCCATTTAACATGGCAAAAACCAAATTGCTGATCCTTTCCCCAGAACCTCCTCTCTCTCCATTCTCGGTCAGTGATACCATCCACCCTCCTGTGGTGATTCATGACTGTAACCTGGGAAGCACGGAGGCTCCTTCCTCTCCCTAGTCCATCACATACCAGCCACCTCCAAGCCCTATAATTTCTTCCTTCCTGGTATCTAAGATCTGACCTTTCTTTCCTGACAAGACAGCTGAAATACTTCCCCTATCTCAGTTACGATAACCTCCTCCTCTCTGGTCTTCCATACACAACATCGTTGCTAAAGTAATTTTCTTGCTGCATCAATCTGATCATTTCTTTGACTGCTTCCGTTGGCTCCCCCAGTTTCACTGCATCAACATCCAGTTTCTTCTCTCACCTTCAAGGCCCTGCATAACTTTGCCCCTTAACTGCACTTGTCTTTCTCTCACCTCTGCTAAAGATGTTACCCTATTTGTCTACTTGTCCCTCAACTATCGCTTTGTTTTCAGCACTCCCTTCCTGAGCTGGTCCTCAAAGCTATGACCCCTTCTCTTTCAAGTTCCTCCTAAACCTGGCTTCTGCTGCAACTCCAACAGAAAGTTAGCCAGCTAAGACTTCTTATTTCTTTTACCAAGAAATCACTCCACTATGTTGTGCCCTTGCTGAGTAAATATATTCTCTTAATGATGTAACCCTTGGCCTTCCTTCCTCAACCGCAACCTCACTCTCCTGTTAATATCATTTGTGATGTTAGTTTGTAAGATTCCTGGGGCATGGACCGTGACTTGTGTGTTGGGAGACACCTAGCACTATTGAATGCTATATGAAATAATTCCCCAGATGAAAAATACCTAAAACCAGAGTTAAGGGTGAGTATTTCTTGGTAATTTAAGAACAAAAACATTACAGGAACATTGTAATTATCTCAAATATCAAGCTTTAGAAACCTAGCAATTCAGATTTAAGGTAAAACTTAAAAGATATCCAAGGTATGAAAATGCACAGTTAAGGCACTCAGTAACCTTAACTCTGCCTCTCTGCCTATAGTGATGCTATGGAACTACCATACAGTTATAATCAGTACATAATAGTGTTTGTAGTTCCAGATTAGATTAGGCTGACTTTTAAAGACATTAGATTTTTTTCATTTTTAGTTTCCTCACCAAAACAACAAACCCTCCCAACTTTTCCTCTGAGAGAGGTAACTATTGTCTCCATTTCATGGAGGGGCGACACTGAAGTACAGAGATGGTAAATGATTTGCTGAAGGTCACACAGCAAGTCAGTGGCAGGGCTGAAACTAAATCTCAGATCGCCTTACTTCCAGTTGCTCTGAGCAGTAGGCCTCTATAGGATGTAGTTCAACACAGGTCACTGGAAGCAGCCTTACACTTCTGCTAGCAGTAGTGCGACCATACCAATACAGAAGAGCCCATAAAAGAAGAGTAGGGAAAGGGGAAGTAAAGTAAAAAGGGGCTAGATCCTATTTTAATGTTCTTTACCATATATAACCTTCCAAAATTAGTCTGGTGTTTCTAGATAGTATAAGACAGTTTGGATAAATGCTTAGTTTAGGTGATAAGAGGTCTAGGGTATAATCTATTTTTTTCTAATTGCTTAAACTCCTACACTGGCCTTTTCTTTTTCTGTGTTGAGCGAAAATGAAGGTTTCCATTTGCCATTAAGAAGATGACATGTTAAAATGGAGGTTTGATAAAACATACAAATAATATTAAAAATGAGAAACATTTGAGTGAGTAAAATATAAAAAGAAGGTTACGAGGTAGAATAACCTGTTTTGGCAAATACTTCATTTCAGCATAAAAATGCACACGAAGGAAACTGATTTCGATGCAGTAGATTTAATTTCAACCCATCAGTCCTCAAACACTGTAATTTAAAGTAATACAAACAAAATAATTCATTACTTAAGTCAGAATACTCGGGTGCTGAAAAAATGCCTTTTTAAATTACTTTTCTACAACCTATTTCCTATGAATTATTCATTTAGTTTATGGGAAGACAGTGTTTACCACACATTTCCTGCCAAATTGTGCTTTTCTCTCAATGTTTAAAAACTTCAGGGAGCTCTACATTGCATATAATGGTGCAGTGGGCGGCCTTAAAAAGGAAGCCTTTTCCATACTGCATTTTGTGTTGAACTGCAGGAGAGCTTGTTAAGCTCCATTCAGCAAATGCTATTTGGGATTGTGTAGTAATCGATAGGTTGTGCTCATATGAATATCCCAGTATTGCCACTGTGTGTGGTGTTGGGTGGGTTATACAGGACCCTAAGATACAAACTAGGATGGTGTTGCCATGCCGACTGGCTCTGATTACTGAGGTGGAGCTAGCTGCTATGTGGTCTTACTACATTTTGGGCATCTACTGAATACAGACAATCTCTGAAATGAAGTATTTTTTCCATGTAACACTGTCTCTTTCAAGTAAGTGTTAAGAATTCCACCAGGCAGATGGGTTTATTTTATACTTCTGAACTGAGAAGTTGTGCAGAAAATGACGAAGGAATGTGCAATGCAAGTAGGGAATAAGCAGATTGGCATGTTTAAGCATTTCCTTGCTTTTCCTTGGCGGGCTGTGTTAGAAGTTGAACGGAGCACAATGAATCAAAAATGCCTTCCGTGCTTCAACATGCTAACAGAGGGTGCTTAATGCCAACTCATCAGAGGCCCCAATATCATCCCTCCAAGTGGATTAATAAAACTCACTTGAATCGAAACACAGCATCTTATCTTCCTTTGTTACCTGGGAGTAAGCAGTGCAGACCCCAAATGCATCGGTGCCAATCAGTCATAATATGAAGTCCAAGAAACAGCTGGAAGTACAGTACATCCAGCTATCCTCCTTCCACCATTTTGCTTAGCTGAGTTAAAAAACACAATTGCTGTCTTAGCCTGATTGGAGCTTGGTTCTGAGACTATGTCTAAACTGCACACTCTGCTTAGGTCTTTGGGACCAGGGCATGTGGACTCAGTGTTTCCAAGCTCCTGCTTGAGTGTCCACACTGCACTGCAAACCCAGGTTTACAATTCCTGGACCCAGGTCTCACTGCAATGCTAACGCATCCATTCTGCACTATGCAGCCCTTCTGATTTGGATCTGTGGCTTGACCGGCATCCACACCGTAAAATGCCAGGGCTTGGACCTGAGTGAGATTCAGGTTTTAACCCGAACCCCCTAGCAGAGTACTAGGACCTGCATGCTTGCTGACCCAAGTCAGACTGATTTCTGTGTGGATGGGAGAAAGGGGTGTCTGGGGTATGGATGCATCAGAGGTGAAGCTGCTGGCACTAGGGTGGTCAGGTGCCTGGCTTTTGATTGGAAAGTCCGGCCAAAAAGGGGACCTGATCTGAAACCCAAAGTCCGGTCACTGCAGGTGGGAGAGGTGGGGAGATGCCAAGTCACCACCTGCACCAGCCCCTACTCAGCCAGGGCCACCTCCTACCTGCATCAGGCAGCTGCAGCTCCCAGCCCCCACTCTGCAGGTGAGTCCTTCCCAACCTACGTAGGGAATGACAGAGGGAGGGGGAAAGAGGAGCAAATGGGGGGGAGGGGCCTCAGGGGGCAGGGCAGGGGTGGGGCCTCAGCAGGAAAGAGGCAGGGAAGGGGGGGGTTCCAGCACTCCTGCTTGAGTGTCCAGTTTGTAAATATTACAAAGTTGGCAATCCTAGCTGGCACAGGCCTTGGCCCAACACTGCCCGCACCTGCACTCGGCATTGGTGCATGTCTGAGTACCACTGGACGGGTGTGGATTTGGCAGCACATATTTGCCAGAGCTACCAGGTGTGAGCCAGGAACACAATATGGATAGTGAGTCTGATTCCTTCAGAAAATCCACCCAGCTTTTGGTTTTGTTTGACCCCAAAACATTAGGTTTTTGCTGTTTCTAAGCAAACCATGTCTAAAATAAATCAGACAGTCATTATCATTGTTACAGCTTGCCAAATGTGAAACCTGAAGGCCATCTCAAGGCTCATGTGATCCAAGGAACGTTGGCCTCTGTGGCCAATCCCTGATCAGTTCCTATCGAGGAGGTTCATAACACAGCTATTTGGAGTTCTCTGCACACCTTGACAAAGCATTTCTTGGGCTCATCCTTAGGAGAGGGGTCAATGCAGTGGTGTAAATAGTGGCATTCATTGGATATAAAGGTGTAAATTGGTCAGAAAACAGTTGCAAATAATAAATGAATGTAACTTGCACTGGTCTGGCTTTCATGAGTTGTGTAAAATGAATAATTTACACCCTGCAGGAGGCAGGAAAAAACAACTAACACTTAGCAGGAGGGTGCAAAAGACGGTAGCCAGGGCTTACTTTATCTTTCATCCCCTGTTAGTACCTGTCTTGTTGCTTCTCTCTTTCTGCCCCCTTGACCTTTGATTTTTGAATATCAACGCCAACCAATTGCATAACCAATGCAAGTTTTACCTATTTTCTAACCAGCTTACACTCAGCATATAATCGTTTGTCAGCATACAACCATCCATTCGTGGCAGGATTCAGGAAATAGGAGTAATTCAACTTTTCCTCTCCTGTAATTTTCAATAGGGGATAGGACATGGCTTTATTTTACTCTGTGTTTGTATTGTTTTTGAGGCTCTCTTTCTTTCAATGAAGACATTAAAACCTCATTGAAAATCATATTATCTCTTTCCATATACAAGTGAGATATTGACACTATGTGGAAGGTGTGTTTTTACATTCTATTACCTCCTGTTGCTGCTTACAGTACCTCTTGTAGTGTTGCATTTTTATTGTTTCAAAGACTTCTCTGGAATATTTTAGTACCCAAGACTGGGTATCTGTTCTGGCAGGATGTCTCTGGACAAGAGACAAATTACTGGTAACTGTTATTTTGTGAATATATACACACCTCAAAAGATCGTCACTCACTAACCTGCCTCCAGAGTTGTGTCTGTTTCCTTTAGTCTGATTTTATAATATCTAATATTTTTTTCTCTTTCCTTCTCCCTCCCTCCCTCCACCCCACTTCCAACTCCTTCCTTGTGCTCTGTGGTTTCCTCACAATAACTTTTACATCTCCTAAACAGTCATTATTATAAACCAGCCTCTCAAAATTAAATAACTTCTATCCTGGGAGTTGTACTCATGCAGAATGAAAGGGAAAATGTGTTCCACAGTTTGTAGTGAGGAATCTCATTTTTCTTGTATTTCATAATCCTTTTCTGTTCTTTTTCACGCTTTTACTCGTCCTTTTCATTCTACTGTCTGTAGTTATCATCACACTTCACTGTGATTAATATAGTCTCAAAACTCTAGCGTTATTGCGTCTGAACACTTGGTAACTCCTTTGATGAGAACATGTAGCTGATTCGTTTGTACACTGGCATACTTTCCTGGCATGAGTTTTTTGTGCTCTCTAGAAAGTTAAAAAATAATGTTGTTTTTAATTTGCAAAAATTGAAAAATAGAGTTCAACTGACTGATTTTAAAAGCATTATTTGAGCTCAGAATAGGCAGCAGTGATCATCATATTCCTAAACCCCAGAGTAACTTTGGGAAATATGAACATCGAGGAAAGATATTTAAGATTAAATGTGAGTGTATAGGGAGGGACTAGAGAAGGCAGCATGGTACAGGGAAGAGTGTGAAGTATTGGGATTCAAGTTTCTCGACTCTGCCACTGGGGTGACCTTGGGCAAGTCACTTCGCTCTTCTGTGCTTCCATCTGGCAGCAGGGATTTGTCAGCCCTGGCAGGCAGGAAACCCAGGAGAAGGAACACTGATTTCAAACAACCTCAGGCCTGGCTCACCAGTTTGTAAAAGTTGTGCCAATCACACATGCTCTGTGGGTCTGCACTGACGCTGCCAGCTAATAGGACAAGGAGAAGCAAGCATTTAAGATAAAATGGACTATGCAGCATTGTGTTTTTACTATCTGTGAAGCTCAACAAACATATTACAAATATGGGGTGTATAACGTAGTAATCTTAACCTCTTTGCTAAATTGATATTTTGCAAAAGAGCTGTTTTTCCCCCCACTTAATCTGGGAAACTATCTGAATAATTATTTCGCATAAAGTACAGACATCTGCAAGTGGTTTAGTTGACTTGCTTTTAATCAATAAACTGTCCAGCTGGGATCTCAATATGTATACTCCTTGAATGGCAAGGAATTATCCCTGGGTGTGGGTTTGTTAGTGGGTAAATAATGTAAGTATTTGTAATTTTGTAAATATAATATAATTTTAGGTGTGTGCCTCATGCCTCAACAGATGCAAAGTATGCTAATATTGGTTGAGCAAAAGTACATTCCAGAATGTGCCATTGCATTCATAGCATGTTTTATTGCAAAAAGAATACAAGTGATTTCTGACTGTTGATAATGAATTTATGGATTGTTAATCCATCAAAAATCTCAATCAAATGGTATGTAAAATATCATCATACCAAAAGCGTGTAAATAAAAATCAGGGAGTGATTCACTGCTGTGTTAGTTCAGTTTTATGCAGGACTCCATTGAAGTCAGTGGAGTTACTTCAGTGTAAAGCTGGTGTAACTCAGGAATTTAGTTTATACTTTCAGGGATAACTATATAGGGCCAGGTATGCTTCAGCTTGTACAAGCAGCTCCAGTGAGGCAAAGCAGCCAAGCGATCTAGGGAATCTAGCCCACTGTCTGTAACCAGATAGGGACCACGTGAAAATGCTTCATGTTTGTGAGGCAATTGTAAATGACAATTCTAAAAAATACTTCCCCACCCATTTCTCTCCTCTCCGTTTCCCCCATCTCTTCCTCCTCTCTCTGGTGGTCTCCTCCCTCATATTTTTCTCTCCCTCCTCGCTTCTTTCATCCTGCAGTGGCTTGAGCAGAACTTCAGAATAGCCACCAGTGCCAACCCCACTCCTTTCAACTGAGGAGAGTCAGAGCTCCACAGAACAAGCAACTCAGGCTGCTGGTGCTGGCCCCATCCTGTGCTGGTCAGCACAGCGACAGCAGGGCTTGAAAGAAAATCTGCTGGCATCACTTGGCATTAGCCTGGCTTCAGAGAAAATTCCATCCCTCCATTGATTGTGTAGCGGAGCTTCAAAGCAGAGCAGGCTTAGTGTTGAGCTACATTTCCTTTGAAGCTTGATCAACTGAGCAGAGCAGTGTGGGACTAACAGCATTTAAGAGGCTTGTATAATTTCGTAACCTTTAATAACCTTTACATCTATGCAGTGAACACTAGCATGAGAGAAAGGGGTTAAATCAAAGCAATCTCTACCTAGGGGAGCTTCCCTAGAACTGTGGAGAAGCAAAGAGTAATAATTACTATGAAGACCACCCATGGATCATGCTTTGTGGATCCAAATGAGATATTATGGTGATAGGCACTTACATGCTGGGGTTACAGGTGCTACAGACAAATTGTAGAGGAGTTAAAAATAATAATTAATCTTCTATTTCCGGGTGAAATATGGAGGTCCAATGAATTCTGCCCCTTCCTATGCATCACATTGCATAACTGAAAAGGTGCATTTCTCCCTGCAATTCCTAGACCTCTGATGCAGCGGGTATTGGCCTCAGCTGGAAGCAGGGTGATGCACTAGATATAGCAATTTCTGTGTTCCCATGAGATAGTTCTGTTTTGGATTCTACTGCTATTTGATTGCATTCAAAGAAGAATTTGTAGTTGAACTGATAAAGAAAGAAAACTGGCATAGAACACACAATAACTCACTCTGTCAAGGATTTGGCATAGCATTCAAGGGAAACCAACTATGATTTACGTCAATACAGAACAGATAATTTCCTATTGATTGACTGCCAGATCCTTGATAAAATAATGAGTTAGGCTCAATGCCAGTCATTCCTGGGCAGTGGCAGGCCAATGTTTCTATTACGCATGCCCTTGACAAGGGTTCTCTCAAAATTTGCAAGTAATTTGAGTTTATAAATTCTCTTTTCAAATACAAACTCAAGTAAACTAAAGTAGAGATTACTTGTACTTGAATTTAATTTTTGTTTTAATATGTGCACTCGTATAAGCGTTTGTGTCCAGTTCTGATAGTGAACATGCACATCAGAGTTTTTATGTTTGTTTTTGAACCAAGTGATTCTGCTTGGTAGGGTTTCCTCAGAGGAGATAGGGGAACATCCCATATTCATTTTAGTTTTCAAAGGAACTTAACTCATGGGGTCAGATTCTGAGAGTCTAGCAGTAAGTGGCACATCTGACTTTGTTCCCAAATCCTTCGTCCCAGTAGCTGGGCTGGATGCTAGCTAGCTCCATGGCAGACTGGGCAGGGCCGGCTCTAAAGTTTTTGCCGCCGCAAGCAGTGAAAAAAACTGCTGCCACAGATGGCAAAGGGGAGAAGCTGCCGCCAAATTGCCACTGCAGACGGTGGGACTGAGGAGCTGCTGCCGAAGAGCCGCCGCGGCGGAAACTCTGCCGCCCCTTTCTAACTGCCGCCCCAAGCACCAGCTTGGAACACTGGTGCCTGGAGCTGGCCCTGAGACTGGGGCAAAAGAGTTTTCCATACTCAGGCTATGAAGTAGCTGCTGGACCTTTCTATTATTGCAGCTCTGAAAACGCACTAGCCACAATGGTCTAAAAACACTTCATTCCTCTGAGGGTGGCTGTGAAGAACATGGACATTATATATACAAAACATTCAAAAAATTAGTATCTCTGTCTAGCTCTGTGAGTTTGTTGATAATCCTGCAGGAACCACACACAACACTAGTAGATAGAATTCAATTTCCTGGTGTTCAGAGGGCCCATACCAGCAATCCATTCTGTGAAGAGCACCTCCAGTACCCCCTGGAGACGTGCGTAAGTGAATTTGGTGCCCTGCTCAAAACCCCAGGAGATCTTTAGTCAGAAACATGAAGCAAAGAGACTTTAGAATGGTTAAAAAGACAACCTGAGACTTAAGAGGGGAGAGATGCTGTCTGGGATGTCCAAGGAGCAGTAGTTACAGGGGAACGCATCTCACCCAGCCCAGTGACGGAGTTAAGTGGAATCTACTTAAACCGTCAAGGAAGGGCTAAGTTAGGTAAAGCGAAATGCATATAGGCTTTTTGTGATTTTTAAACCCTGTTCTCTCATTGCTATGTACCTTTGGATTAATGAACAAATGTGTTTGTTTGGAAGAAGCTTGAATCAGACACTGATGACAAGCTCCCAAAGGGATAGTTATTGAAGGTTCAAAATACAGCTGGATGTGTGGAATTATCATGGTTGGGAAACAAGGGGACTGCAGTAAGAAACCCAGTCTAATAGCAGAGTGAACTGCAGAATTCTACCCTGAGAAAAAGACAGGCCTAGATCTGTCACTTGAAGGGGTGTACTCAAGAGATACTGCAAAGGCATCTAAAGCATAGCTCGCCCTCTGAGTGTGACAGTGGGGAACAGAAGGATCCACATAAAAGAGGATCCTCAGGCACACCCTTAGCCCACTGCTTCTTTTCCCTTTTAGCACACATAGGGAGCTACTGCTGAGCAGAGCTAAGGTCTGCACACACCCGGCATGGCTCTCCATATCCTATCCCCTATTCAACAGGGCTGATTGATTCTGTTCCCAGGTGTCCCTTCTGCATCCATGGAGGAAAGGGCAGGATTTGACCCTCTAGGGATTATGCTGTTGACTTCAGTGGGAGCAGGACTCAATCCTAGAGCATCATTAATGGTTGCCTGAATTTCACACGCCAGCAACATAACTGTTTGCAAAACTGCCTGCTCTATACATAAGCTGGTGAAGCACGAACCTGCAAAACCCACATAAAAATCATAGCCAGGACCACTACTTCATTGCCACATAAAACCATGCTGAGAGGCCAGAAAGAACAGGAAATGTACTCTAATTCACTCACTCCTGCACAGAGACATCGCCTGTTAGGCTTACAACTCCGGGTGCATATATAAACAATGTACAAAAATACAACTGGCCTGGTTCCCATATCAGAACAGTTCTCCCCCCGCTGCCCCACTATGCCCATAATCCCATTTATGAGAAGCCTGGGATATGAGATAAGCTTTGCACCATGCCCCACAGCTCAATGCATTCAGGCTCTGTTGGACTAAGGAATAGATTGAGTCCCTTCACTGATGGTCCCGCCAATGAAAATTCTCTTTCATCAGCACCCCAGTGCTAAACCTGTGGTGTTGTTATCTCAAAGGCCTCAGCAGATCTCACCTATGGTTGTGTCACACAGAATGAGAGGTAGTCTCAATGCACCAATATTAAAACCATCAGAGATATATAGGTTAAACCCAACAGCTTCCAGCAGATAACCATGAGCATTATTACAAATGCACTTGCTATGGGAGATACCACTAAGGCTCATGCACAGACAATCCAGGAAGTTTTTGGAAAGTGTAGGGGACAATTTCCTGGTGCAAGTGCTGGAGGAACCAATTAGGGGCACAGCTCTTCTTGATCTTATGCTCACAAACCAGGAAAAATTAGTAGGGGAAGCACAAGTGGATGGGAACCTGGGAGGCAGTGACCATGAGATGGTTGAGTTCAGGATCCTGACGCAAGGAAGAAAGGAGAGCAGCAGAATACGGACCCTGGACTTCAGAAAAGAAGACTTTGATTCCCTCAGGGAACTGATGGGCAGGATCCCCTGGGAGAATAACATGAAGGGGAAAGGAGTCTAGGAGAGCTGGCTGTATTTTAAAGGATCCTTATTGAGGTTGAAGAACAAACCACCCCGATGTGTAGAAAGAATAGTAAATATGGCAGGTGATCAGCTTGGCTTAACAGTGAAATCCTTGCTGATCTTAAACACAAAAAAAGAAGCTTACAAGAAGTGGAAGATTGGACAAATGACCAGGGAGGAGTATAAAAATATTGCTCGGGCATGCAGGACTGAAATCAGGAAAGCTAAATCACACTTGGAGTTGCAGCTAGCAAGACATGTTAAGAGTAACAAGAAGGGTTTCTTCAGGTATGTTAGCAACAAGAAAAAGATCAAGGAAAGTGTGGGCCCCTTACTGAATGAGGAAGGCAACCTAGTGACAGAGGATGTGGAAAAAGCTAATGTACTCAATGCCTTTTTTCCCTCTGTCTTCACGAAGAAGGTCAGCAGCCAGATTACTGCACTGGGCAGCACAGCATGGAGAGGAGGTGACAAGCCCTCTGTGGAGAAAGAAGAGGTTCAGGACTATTTAGAAAAGCTGGACGAGCACAAGTCCATGGGGCCGGATGCACTGCATCTGAGGGTACTAAAGGAGTTGGCGGATGTGATTGCAGAGAATTGGCCATTATCTTTAAAAACTCATGGTGATTGTGGGAGGTCCCAGATAACTGGAAAAAGGCCAATGTAGTGCCCATCTTTAAAAAAGGGAAGAAGGAGGATCTGGGGAATCACAGGCCAGTCAGCCTCACCTCAGTCCCTGGAAAAATCATGGAGCAGGTCCTCAAGGAATCAACTCTGAAGCACTTAGAGGAGAGGAAAGTGATCAGGAACAGTCAGCATGGATTCACCAAGGGCAAGTCATGCCTGACTAATCTAATTGCCTTCTATGACGAGATAACTGGTTCTGTGGATGAGGGGACAGCAGGGAACGTGTTATTCCTTGACTTTAACAAAGCTTTTGATACGGTCTTCCCAGTATTCTTGCCAGCAAGTTAAAGAAGTATGGGTTGGATGAATGGACTGTAAGGTGGATAGAAAGCTGGCTAGACTGTTTGGCTCAATGGGTAGTGATCAATGGCTCCATGTCTAGCTGGTAGCCGGTATCAAGCGGAGTGCCCCAAGGGTCATTCCTGGGGCTGGTTTTGTTCAATATCTTCATTAATGATCTGGAGAATGGCATGGTTGTACCCTCAGCAAGTTTGCAAATGACACTAAACTGGGAGGAATGAAAGATATTCTAGAGGGTAGGGATTGGATACAGAGGGACCTAGACAAATTAGAGGATTGGGCCAAAAGAAATCTGATGAGAATCAACAAGGACAAGTGCAGAATCCTGCACTTAGGACGGAAGAATCCCATGCACTGCTACAGACTAGGGACCAAGTGGCTAGGCAGCAGTTCTGCAGAAAAGGATCTAGGGGTTACAGTGGATGAGATGCTGGATAAGAGTCATCAGTGTGCCCTTGTTGCCAGGAAGGCTAACGGCATTTTGGTCTGTATAAGTGGGAGCATTGCCAGCAGATTGAGGGACGTGATCATTCCCCTCTATTTGGCATTGCTGCGGCCTCATCTGGAGTATTGTGTCCAGTTTTGGGCCCTACACTAAAAGAATGTGGAAAAATTGGAAAGAGTCCAGCAGAGGACAACAAAAATGATTAGGGGGCTGGAGCACATGACTTATGAGGCGAGGCTGAGGGAACTGGGATTATTTAGTCTGTGGAAGAGAAGAATGAGGGGGGATTTGACAGGTACTTTCAACTACCTGAAAGGGGGTTCCAAAGAGGATGGATCTAGACTGTTCTCAGTGGTAGCAGATGACAGAACAAGGAGTAATGGTCTCAAGTTGCAGAGGGGGAGGTTTAGGTTGGATGTTAGGAAAACCTTTTTCACTAGGAGCGTGGTGAAGCACTGGAATGGGTTACCTAGGGAGGTGGTGGAATCTCCTTCCTGAGAGGTTTTTAAGGTCAGGCTTGACAAAGCCCTGGCTGGGATGATTTAGTTGGGGATTGGTCCTGCTTTGAGCAGGGGGTTGGACTAGATGACCTCCTGAGGTCCCTTCCAACCCTGATAGTCTATGATTCCAGAAGCAAAACCAACTGGAGTTTTGCAGCAGTCTTCCAGTGCAGCTGCACACAGAGAGAATTGGAATAATCCAATTTGAACATAATGGGCTGCAAACTCTACTTAGGGCTGGCATCTTTTCACCACTCAGAAGTTACAAAGAGGCTGGAAAATGACTCTGTTGGAGGGGAATTGCCTGTAAGTGAAAATATGTTGGATCCAGGTCCTGCACCTGCTGGTTCATTAGAAAGGGCCATGTCAAAGCAATCCTGCACTGGTATGGGGTCCATTAAGGATGGTGCATCAGTGGTGCAACTAAGAGCTGCCTAGAAGTGGCTCCAACTCTTGTTGGGGCTACAGATGGCCTTGAGATTCAGAGAGCTTGAGCCATCTCCTTGGTACCTCCTCCTTCTTCCAGCTTCAGGAGAGAATCCAGCTCAATTACCTCAACTGATGTAGCATATATAGAATACTTCTGAAAACTGCCATTAAAAAGACATGGACATATGTCTGTGTGGTGGTCTTTTTGAGTGTTGCTGTTTTCTGAAGCTCCCTCAGTCTCCTATAAGCTATCAGTTGGCCTCTGTGGCCTCAGGCTTCTAGCTGGCTCACACTGTCCAACCCCTTCTAGGGTACAACAAACTCCAATAGAAAGAGTTCCTTGCCCTTCAGGATTAATTATAACAAAAATGGCTTCTTACCCATCTGCGACTTAACTCCCTTTGTGGAATTAACTCAGCAGGGTTTCTTCCACACTCCTACTCTCATTGGTGACCAGAAACAGATCCAGGCTTGGCCCAGCCCGGCCCAGCCCAGTTCCTTTAGCTGTGGCATAGGGAACATCCCACCTTGCTCCATTGGCTCCAGCCAGGAACCATATTGCTAAACCCAGGCAGCTCCTTTTATTTTGGCCTGCTGAGCCTTGATTGATTGTAACTAGTCCCCAGCCTTTCTAGCTGCTGGAGGACCAGCTCTCAATGGTTCCTAAAATGGCTGCTCTCTGGATGTCTCTTTAGGCAAGGCTGGAGGTTTAACACTTGCTGCTCTTTTCCTCTCAGAGAACTGCTCCGGAGGCTGGGTGCAGCAGAGCAGAGGAGCCTCCAGAAGGGAGCCACAAAGGCCTGGTACACCCTGCCCACAGTCTGTTTTGCTTTTTAACATTTTAAATAATTCATAGAGAAGTATTACGTTTTTAATAGTAATGTATGGTTAGTGACATGACAGTCTCTCACACTGTATTCAAGCACATTTCTCTGGTGCATTGTGACTGCTAAAGTGGTCTAGTTTGAAAGCAAAGTAGTTTGGGAAGCGGCCAATTTTCTCCCATAGCAATAGCGTGAACATCTAGCTTATTTCCCCATTGCCAATTCATAGAGGAAGAATTTCTTTCACTAAATGCATGAATGGTCAGCTCATTACAAAGTAGTTATTCCATAATTTTGTTCAGGCTGACAGCAAAATCCATTTGAGGGATCCAAGTTATGGCATCAGAGTATGAAAGCATCTGTACCTCCATGAAACTGTTTGATTGGACTGGCAATGAGACTATTTGAAAATCAAGCTACTGTTTTTCTATGCTTTTTTAAAAGATATATTTCTAGTACATTTTAATACTGTCTGGATGTAACCATTCACAGGTCCTCCTGCACTAGATCCACAGCATAGTCTTTTATTTGGACAGGAAATTGTCCATTAGTCCATGACCTTCCTTTTTCTTACAATGTGTTGTAAATTTAAGGGAAGCTCAGATGAAGTGAGGTTGGTGTTCAGACTGGCGGTTTTCCTAAAAGCATTGAATAAATCAATATGATAAATCACTCTCCTAGTCATCAAGTTTTAGGTTAGGCATGCATTGGACAGTTAAAGTGCTAAAAAAAGAATTCCATTGTTGTTTTGTTTTCCAGTATCACCTAGTCCACAGATAAAGAAGCTGTTTCATTCTCTGTTGCTGATAAGCAGACATTTTGTAAGCTAATCTCTTGATAAAAAAGAGAGGTTTTGTGTATCCATGGAAAAGTGTTCCATGTTTCTCTGTACTGCTTTGTTAATTTTAGAACTTGCTTTATCATAATGTGGATCCTTTGCTGTGATGCACATTATCATACTTGTTTACTTCACCCTAATGTGAATTAATGGGGACATAGTTCCATATCAGTTCTTGTCTTGCTGGGTCTAAGAGAAATGTATTAGAGTAATAAAATGATGAATTATCAGATTGTAATTTGAGCTTGTTTTGTTTTACTCATGTAACTCGTGTAACCCACTGGTGACTGTGTACTGTATCACAGTTGCCCTTGTGTGCCCAATCAGAAGATAGAAGTCTGTAACAGAAATCTGGCTCTTTAGCTCAAGCTGTAGTTGCTCATGCTTTTAGCTCACAGTAGTTCTCAAAGTATTTACCATTGTGGGCCACATATGCAACTCTCTCTGTGTTAGGTGGGCTGCATCCACACTATATATTACCTGTATGGCCCTGAGGATATCACATGGGCTGCAGCCATGTGTTGATTGGGCTGCAAGCAGCTGGCAGCCCGAGAACCACCTCTAGAGGCTCCTGATTCAATTCCTAGTGTGTTGGCCAAGTTGCCAGGCATCACACTTGTACTCCTTAGTTGCTTGAGGACATACATACAGGGCAGTCCATGTACTCCCCAAACAAACTTGTGAATGGGGTGTATTCTGAAGCTTTAAATAAACTGATAAGGTCGAGAAGGAAAAGACTTAATGCAGCAGTTCTCATTTACTCCATCTCACTGTTGTTTCAGGATTGTTCCCTATTGTACATTTGCAAGAAGAAAGCCAAGGAAAGTGTGGGCCCCTTACTGAATCAGGGAGGCAACCTAGTGACAGAGGATGTGGAAAAAGCTAATGTACTCAATGCTTTTTTTGCCTCTGTTTTCACTAACAAGGTCAGCTCCCAGACTGCTGCGCTGGGCATCACAAAATGGGGAAGAGATGGCCAGCCCTCTGTGGAGATAGAGGTGGTTAGGGACTATTTAGAAAAGCTGGACGTGCACAAGTCCATGGGGCCAGACGAGTTGCATCCGAGAGTGCTGAAGGAATTGGCGGCTGTGATTGCAGAGCCATTGGCCATTATCTTTGAAAACTCGTGGCGAACCGGGGAAGTCCCGGATGACTGGAAAAAGGCTAATGTAGTGCCAATCTTTAAAAAAGGGAAGAAGGAGGATCCTGGGAACTACAGGCCAGTCAGCCTCACCTCAGTCCCTGGAAAAATCATGGAGCAGGTCCTCAAAGAATCAATCCTGATGCACTTGCATGAGAGGAAAGTGATCAGGAACAGCCAGCATGGATTCACCAAGGGAAGGTCATGCCTGACTAATCTAATCGCCTTTTATGATGAGATTACTGGTTCTGTGGATGAAGGGAAAGCAGTGGATGTATTGTTTCTTGACTTTAGCAAAGCTTTTGACACGGTCTCCCACAGTATTCTTGTCAGCAAGTTAAGGAATTATGGGCTGGATGAATGCACTATAAGGTGGGTAGAAAGCTGGCTAGATTGTCGGGCTCAATGGGTAGTGATCAATGGCTCCATGTCTAGTTGGCAGCCGGTATCAAGTGGAGTGCCCCAAGGGTCGGTCCTGGGGCCGGTTTTGTTCAATATCTTCATAAATGATCTGGAGGATGGTGTGGATTGCACTCTCAGCAAATTTGCGGATGATACTAAACTGGGAGGAGTGGTAGATACGCTGGAGGGGAGGGATAGGATACAGAAGGACCTAGACAAATTAGAGGATTGGGCCAAAAGAAATCTGATGAGGTTCAATAAGGATAAGTGCAGGGTCCTGCACTTAGGATGGAAGAATCCAATGCACCGCTACAGCCTAGGGACCGAATGGCTAGGCAGCAGTTCTGCGGAAAAGGACCTAGGGGTGACAGTGGACGAGAAGCTGGATATGAGTCAGCAGTGTGCCCTTGTTGCCAAGAAGGCCAATGGCATTTTGGGATGTATAAGTAGGGGCATAGCGAGCAGATCGGGGGACGTGATCGTTCCCCTCTATTTGACATTGGTGAGGCCTCATCTGGAGTACTGTGTCCAGTTTTGGGCCCCACACTACAAGAAGGATGTGGATAAATTGGAGAGAGTCCAGCGAAGGGCAACAAAAATGATTAGGGGTCTAGAACACATGACTTATGAGGAGAGGCTGAGGGAGCTGGGATTGTTTAGCCTGCAGAAGAGAAGAATGAGGGGGGATTTGATAGCTGCTTTCAACTACCTGAAAGGGGGTTCCAAAGAGGATGGCTCTAGACTGTTCTCAATGGTAGCAGATGACAGAACGAGGAGTAATGGTCTCAAGTTGCAGTGGGGGAGGTTTAGGTTGGATATTAGGAAAAACTTTTTCACTAAGAGGGTGGTGAAACACTGGAATGCGTTACCTAGGGAGGTGGTAGAATCTCCTTCCTGAGAGGTTTTTAAGGTCAGGCTTGACAAAGCCCTGGCTGGGATGATTTAACTGGGAATTGGTCCTGCTTCAAGCAGGGGGTTGGACTAGATGACCTTCAGGGGTCCCTTCCAACCCTGATATTCTATGATTCTATGATTCTATGATTTGCTTACATTTTGGCTGGTTTATTTTTAAATGTTCCAAGACTTTCACCTCATCCTTTAGGCTGGTATCCCACCATCAGCAAGTTTTTCCTGATATTCTGCCTTAATTTTTCTTTGTCAACATCTTCCCCATTATGAACTCCTATAAAATCGAATAGAAAATTTTTACCTCTCTCCAGGTTTGTTTGAATCATCCTATGAAATTTAATATAATTTAATAGAAATTTAATAGCTATGAAATGCTACAGGATGGTTAAATAAATTCTAGATAGATCTTTTTATTAACTTAATTTCTACACCCTCCTGCGGATCATATTGGGTGTTACCCAGAGATATCTGTCATGAGTCGGAACATGTGGGGCTACAGGGCTTAGAACTACTTGTGTTATACCCTCATGTTATTCACTGTTTGATATTGTTTAGTGTAACCCCTTTAATTGAAGTACCCTGCATCCTAACTAACCTGTATCTTTTGCTGTGTCTCAGCCAGATTGGGAATAAAGGTGCCTTAAAATTTGTGATCCCTGATTGTGAGCGTCATTTTTGGGTCAGTCCATTGAGTGTTAGATGGACATGACTGACACATGGCTCTAACCATTGGAATACCTACAGCAAGGGTCTTCAGGCTTGTAGCATGGTTGCTACAACTGCCCGCATTACTAAATGTCCATCCAATGGTGTTTACATGGGGTAAGGTTCAGGCTTGTCCAAGGTGAGAGGGACGTCTGTTACAATACCCTAAAGGGAAGCCTGATTTAACATGAATGGACTTGATCAAAGTGCAGTGGAGAAAAAGTGAGTAGAGCCCTGCAAATCTGCGGGTATCCGCTTTTTATCCATGGACCATTTCTGCGGATACACTATAAGGTGGGTAGAAAGCTGGCTAGATTGTCGGGCTCAACGGGTAGTGATCAATGGCTCCATGTCTAGTTGGCAGCCGGTATCAAGTGGAGTGCCCCAAGGGTCGGTCCTGGGGCTGGTTTTGTTCAATATCTTCATAAATGATCTGGAGGATGGTGTGGATTGCACTCTCAGCAAATTTGCGGATGATACTAAACTGGGAGGAGTGGTAGATACGCTGGAGGGCAGGGATAGGATACAGAAGGACCTAGAGAAATTGGAGGATTGGGCCAAAAGAAATCTGATGAGGTTCAATAAGGATAAGTGCAGGGTCCTGCACTTAGGATAGATGAATCCAATGCACCGCTACAGCCTAGGGACCGAATGGCTAGGCAGCAGTTCTGCAGAAAAGGACCTAGGGGTGACAGTGGACGAGAAGCTGGATATGAGTCAGCAGTGTGCCCTTGTTGCCAAGAAGGCCAATGGCATTTTGGGATGTATAAGTAGGGGCATAGCGAGCAGATCGAGGGACGTGATCGTTCCCCTCTATTCGACATTGGTGAGGCCTCATCTGGAGTACTGTGTCCAGTTTTGGGCCCCACACTACAAGAAGGATGTGGATAAATTGGAGAGAGTCCAGCGAGGGACGTGATCGTTCCCCTCTATTCGACATTGGTGAGGCCTCATCTGGAGTACTGTGTCCAGTTTTGGGCCCCACACTACAAGAAGGATGTGGATAAATTGGAGAGAATCCAGCGAAGGGCAACAAAAATGATTAGGGGTCTAGAACACATGACTTATGAGGAGAGGCTGAGGGAGCTGGGATTGTTTAGCCTGCAGAAGAGAAGAATGAGGGGGGATTTGATAGCTGCTTTCAACTACCTGAAAGGGGGTTCCAAAGAGGATGGCTCTAGACTGTTCTCAACGGTAGCAGATGACAGAATGAGGAGTAATGGTTTCAAGTTGCAGTGGGGGAGGTTTAGATTGGATATTAGGAAAAACTTTTTCACTAAGAGGGTGGTGAAACACTGGAATGCATTACCTAGGGAGGTGGTGGAATCTCCTTCCTTAGAGGTTTTTAAGGTCAGGCTTGACAAAGCCCTGGCTGGGATGATTTAACTGGGAATTGGTCCTGCTTCGAGCAGGGGGTTGGACTAGATGACCTTCAGGGGTCCCTTCCAACCCTGATATTCTATGATTCTATGATACGAGCATGGATGCAGTACAAATTTTGTATCCGTGCAGGGCTTTGACGGTAAGAGCAGACGGGCAGCTGTGAGCTGCCCTGGGCGGTGCCTGGGGGGCCGGGACAGGGGCCAGTGACTGCTCGGGCCCCACACCCAGGGCAGGTAGAGGGTCTGCCACAGCTCCACACAGCTGTCCGCCTGGCTCTTACCATGGCCGGGCCGGAACCGGGTCAGGGAGAGCAGCGCTGGCAGCTGAGGGGAGCCTGGGTCCCTCCACCTGCCCTGGGTTGGGGGCTGGGACACTGGGCAGGGGGCTGCTCAGGATCCACTGCGGCTCCCCACAACTGCCAGGGCGTCTCTCCTTAACCGGGCTCCAGAGGGGAGCGTGTGCCCCGGCGCCTGAGTCCAGCCCCCAGTGTACAGCCCTGAAAATCCCCAGATATCCGCAGATAATTTTTGCAGATCGCGGCTCGGAGGCGGATACACATTTGTGTACCCGCCCAGGGCTCTAAAAGTGAGTAAACTGCTCTTTGCTATAGTACTAGATAGTCACCCACTTGTGCATGTTGATTGCTAATGTTCATCAGGTAGCCTCATGATACAAACAGATAACACAGAGAATTTGGTGTCAGAATTTCATGAGGCTTTTAAGGAAATGGGATGTTCTCCAGGGACCAAAAATAAAGCTGGACTGTAATGCCCAGGCAGTGGTGCCATGCTGCCAGAAAAGTAACTGGAACTAGACAGGTGAAAACAGAAATGATCCAGAAAGTGGAAGAACCTGCCAAGTGAATCTTGTTGCCTATGACTGTAAAGACAAAATAATAATAATAAAAGAATGGCGACTTTACCTGTGCTTAAGTCCCAAAGAACTGAATGAACAGATTTGCAGGGAACATTATCATTTACCTACAAGACACGAGCGATGTCAGAGGCATAAAGTATTTCAACAGATTGGCTGGTTCTGCTGCATTTTGGCCGTGCATGTTTAACATGTTTTTTTGGGGGATGCTGCTTCATACAAAGCCTTATGGCATGTGGCAGAATAGGTACGTAAGTGGACATGCCATACTCTCCATTCTCATGGCTGATGACAGGGAAGAAAATGGGGGAGGGGGAAACACTGAGGAAAAGTTGGAGCTTCTAATGAAGAGGGGAGTGGAGTAAATGTCATCACTGTTTGGATCAGTTCAAACCACAGTTGCCAACTTTCATGTAGTAAATAAGCACCCCAACATTCACAATAAGCCAAAAATTAAGCTAATTCCATTTTAAAACAAGGTCAAAACAAGCCATTTTTAAAGAACCCCAACTCTCTATGTGATTAGATCCCCCGAGCATGCAGTCTGGGACTGTGGTGGGCCCGCTGTCCACGACTCTCTTCCCCTCCTTGCCGCTGATTGCCAGGAGCTGATAAAAAAAAAAAAAAAAAAGTAACAGGCAACAAGCTACAAGCTAAAACCTAGCCAACAAGCAACTCACAAGCCAATTAAGCCAAAAACAAGCCCAATTTCTGTGTTTTTTTTCCAGGGGTTTGGCATGTTTGGTTCAAACATTGCTTCACACATTCATCTTTGTTCACCACTTCTGCACGTGAAGGTTTTCATAAGACAATACCATAGTTCTTCTAAGAGAAACAGCCGCTGTCTCCCAAGACAATACAGCAGTATTTTTCAATTTGTACTATATAGGCCCAAATTCTGCTCTCACTTACACTGGTGTAAATTTGGATAGCGATCAATGAGTTATTTTGGATTCACTCCCATATAATGGGGAGCAGAATTTGATTTGATGTGTTACTTTGGGGAATGACTAAGAGGAAGCATGATTTTGAAGTGTTTGTGCAAAAGGGCTTCAACTAAACAGGAAAAATGTTTGTTTGAAAAACAGGAGTGGAAACAACAGGAGACAGGCCCCCCCCCATCCCGGGAAAGGGGGACACAGCCCCCCCCAGCCCAGGAAAAGGGGGGAAGGGGGAAACAGGGCCCCCCCAGCCCGAGAAAGGGGGTGAAGGGGGACACAGGGCCCCCCAGCCCGGGAAAGGGGGGGAAGGGAGACACAGGGCCCCCCTCCCCAGCCCGGGAAAGGGGGGAAAGGGAGACATAGGGCCCCCCCCAGCCTCAAAAAGGGGGGAAGGGAGAGGGGGGACTCAGGGCCTCCCCCAGCCCGGGAAAGGGGGGGAAGGGAGACATAGCCCCCCCCAGCCTCGAAAAGGGGGAGAAGGGAGAGGGGGGACACAGGGCCTCCCCCAGCACGGGAAAGGGGGGGAAGGGGGAGATAGGGCCCCCCCATCCCAGGAAATTGGGACACAGGGCCCCTTCCAGCTGGGAAAGGGGGAGAAGGGGGACACAGGGCCCCCCCAGCCCGAGAAAGCGGGGGAAGGGGGACACAGGGCCCCCCCAGCCTCGAAAAGGGGGGGAAGGGAGAAGGGGGACACAGGGCCTCCCCCAGCCTCGAAAAGGGGGGAAGGGAGAGGGGGGACACAGGGTCTCCCCCAGCCCGGGAAAGGGGGGGAAGGGAGAGGGGGGACACAGGGCCTCCCCCAGCATGGGAAAGAGGGGGAAGGGAGAGGGGGGAACAGGGCCCCCCCCAGCCCGGGAAAGGGGGGCAAGTGGGAACAGGGCCCCCCCCCAGCCCAGGAAATTGGGACACAGGGCCCCTCCCAGCCAGGAAAGGGGGGGAAGGGGGACATAGAGCCCACCCCAGCCTCGAAAAGGGGGGGAAGGGAGAGGGGGGACACAGGGCCTCCCCCAGCCCAGGAAAGGGGGAAAGGGAGGGGAGACACAGCCCCCCCCACCTCGGGAAAGGGGGGGAAGGGAAAGGGGAGACACAGGGCTCCCCCCAGTCTGGGAAAGGGGGGGAAGGGAGATGAGGGACAGAGGGACCCCCAGCCCGGGAAAGGGGGGTAGGGGGACAGAGGGCCTCCCCAGCCTGCGAAAGGAGGGGAAGGGGGACACAGCCCCCCGCCCCAGCCCAGGAAAGGGGGGCAGGTAAAGGGGAGACAGAGGGCCCCCACATCCCGGGAGAGGGGGGGAAGGGGCACACAGGTTCTCCCCCCAGCCCGGGAAAGGGGGGGAAGGGAAAGGGGGGACAGAGGGCCCCCCCAGCCCGTGAAAGGGGGAAAGGGAGAGGGAGGACACAGGGCCCCCTCAGCCTGGGAAAGGGTAGGAAGGGAGAGGGGGGACACAGGGTCCCCCCCAGCCCGGGAAAGCGGGGGAAGGGGGACAGAGGGCCCCCCCCAGCCTGGGAAAGGTGGGAAGGGGGACAGAGGGCCTCCCCCAGCCCGGGAAAGGGAGGGAAGGGGGACACAGGGCCCCCCCAGCCCGGGAAAGGGGGGCAAGGGGTACACAGGGCCCCCCCAGCCGGGGAAAGGGGGAAAGGGAGAGCGGGGACACAGCCCCCCCAGCCCGGGAAAGGGGGGCAGGTAAAGGGGAGACACAGGGCCCCCCCAGCCCGCGAAAGGGGGGGAAGGGGCACACAGAGCCTCCCCCCAGCCAGGGAAAGGGGGGGAAGGGGAACAGGGGGACCCCCAGCCCAGGAAAGGGTGGAAAGGGGGACAGAGGGCCCCCCCGGCCCGGGAAAAGGGGGGAAGGGAGAGGGTTGACAGAGGGCCCCCCCAGCCCGGGAAAGCGGGGGAAGGGAGAGGGTTGACAGAGGGCCCCCACAGCCTGGGAAAGGGGGGGAAGGGAGAGGGGGGACAGAGGGCCCCTCCCCTCCAGCCTGGGAAAGACTTTTAAAAATCCCTTGACCATGAAATTTACCAAACTGGATGGGTGAATTTGGTAGGGCCGTACCCAGGAGACTAAACAGGGGGTACTTCACATTACAGCTACACAAATGTGGATCCTCAGTTGCATTGTTTCTATCACGGCCGCTTCTTTCTGGCAGATCCATTTGAGCTCCGCGGCACACGTCTCAGACAGAACCTGGCTGCCTCTTATCCACCCGCAGCTGTTCCCATCAGCAGAGCCTGAGAAGCTGCAGAGTGAGAGAGAGTCCGTGTCACTGTGGGTCCCTGTAACAAGGAAAGGCCCAGGGGTGAGTCTTTCCTCCCCCTCCCGCTAATGGGAAGCTGGGCTCTGGTGTTGTCCTTCATCTCTAACTTCCCTGCAGAGCGTCAGTCGAGAAGACGTCCCAGGCTGTGAGATGAGTTAGGGCAGTGGCTCTCAACCTTTCCAGACCACTGCACCCCTTTCAGGAGTCTGATTTGTCTTGCGTACCCCAAGTTTCTCCTGACTTAAAAACGACTTGCTTAGAAAATCCGACATGAAAATACAAATGTTGCCACAGCCACTATTGCTGAAAAATTGCTGACTCTCATTTGTACCATACAATTATAAAATAAACCCTTTGGAAATAAGTATTGTACTTACATGTCCGTGTGTGGAGTATAGAACAGTATAAACAAGTCAGTGTCTGTCTGAAATTTTAGTTTGCACTGACTTCGCTAGTGCTTTTTATGTAGCCATTTGGAAAACTAGGCCAGTATCTAGATGAGTTGACCTACTCCTCGGAAGAGCTCTGTGTACCCCAGGGATACCTGTACCCCTGCTTGAGAACCACAGAGTTAGGGGGTCTGGAGCAAGGACCATACGAGGCTGAATCCCATGGGGTGGGTGACCTGGTACTTGTTCATTGGAAGCGCCACCTTGATCTCCTGCATCTCAGCTTTCCTTTAAAAACAAAGTCTGATAGGTGAGAGGAAACCTGCACCGTGTGACCTGGGTAACGGGACACCTGCAGGGAGCTGAGGACTTGTCCCGATGAACGGTTAGGGCTGGATTCACAAAGGGACTTAAGAGGCTAATGGCCACTTCAGGCACCTCTGTCTCTTGGAGTGGGAAGTTCCTTGGAGAATTCCACTGGGTGGGAGACTCAGCTGTGAAGGGAGGGGGCAGGCAGGAGCATCTCATCAACCCAAGATAGGAATAACTGAAGTAATGTTCCTTTTGCACAGAGCCTCAGCTCTTTGGAACCTCTGCAAACGCTTTAGCCACGTGTTTAACTCCATCAGCAGGAGTAGCCTTGGATCACAGTGGGAGGGCTCAGGTGCGTACGTGTTTGCAGGATGGGCGCTCAGGGCAGTCCCTGACGCCAGAGCAAAGTGGATGTGAAGTGCCACTGTCTGGATTTGGGAGCCTGCCTGCACACCGAACTCACTAGGCGCTGGGTGCATGACTGCAAGGTGCTGGGCTGGGGAAAATCAGCCCTGGGTGGTTATTTTGAGAAGAAAACCAGAGCCACTTCTGGGGTCTTTCAGCTTCTAATGCCCTTTCCCTTCTGCAGCTGGATTTCAGCGTATGATAAAATCCCTCTCAATGCCAAGTCAGTGCTATAAATCACTGGACTGGGTGCAGGAATCAGTAGGCAATGTTCTCTGGCCTGGGTTATGCCAGGGCTCAGACTAAATTATTGTTCCCAAAACTTTTAAAAGCTGAGCCCCCTCCTCAAGGCAAAGAAACCGATCGTGCCCCTCACCCGCCAGCAATGTGTTAGCGACCCCACCCCCCCATTTTCATGTACTCGTCTTCAAACCCCACTCTTCCCACCATGGCTAGCCCTTCCCCACGCTTCAAGAGACGCTGGAGTACATGATCATAACCTTCCCCTCGAACCTTAAGACCTGAGGGACCCCATCCTGGAGCATCTTAAAAATCCCAGTTCCCAGACTCTGGAACAGGGGCTGCTTTGCCGGGCTCACCTTTCTCCCTCCGTCACGTTGGCCGATGGGGATAATGAGCCTGGAGATCTCATTCCCGCTGCTCTGAGTGGTGACCATGTGCACACGACCCAACTCAGCTCTTACTGTATCCCAGGAATGTCTTCATCTTCTGGGACCCTCATGGCAGCAGTGGGATGATTTAACGGACTCCCTTAGTCATGGGGCCTTTCTCTCTCTTTTGTTTCAGAGCCAGCGTCCTGGAATCATCTCATGGTGCGTGGAGTGGTGGCAGTGGTGGGGGTGCTGGTCTCACTATACGAATGTGGGTTTTGGAAAGGTAGAGGGAAAGCGTTTGCCTACTTGTGACTCGTCTTCAGGAAGCTGCTGACTCATCCCTCCCAGCAGCCTGGAAGTCCGCAGGATTCACAGGAATCTGAGCTCCCCGCAGTGTGTGACAGGGACGGGGACTAGGCCCAGGGAATTAGAAACAGGAATCGAGACCCAGCCCTGGAGAATGGGGAAGGAGACCTGCTAATGGTGGTCAGACGCTTGACCCAGGAACCCAGAGGAAGGGATCCATTAGGTGGGGAATGGCTAGGCGGCAGTTCTGCGGAAAAGGACTTAGGGGTGACAGTGGACGAGAAGCTGGATATGAGTCAGCAGTGTGCCCTTGTTGCCAAGAAGGCCAATGGCATTTTGGGATGTATAAGTAGGGGCATAGCGAGCAGATCGAGGGACGTGATCGTTCCCCTCTATTCGACATTGGTGAGGCCTCATCTGGAGTACTGTGTCTAGTTTTGGACCCCACACTACAAGAAGGATGTGGATAAATTGGAGAGAGTCCAGCGAAGGGCAACAAAAATGATTAGGGTCTAGAACACATGACTTATGAGGAGAGGCTGAGGGAGCTGGGATTGTTTAGCCTGCAGAAGAGAAGAATGAGGGGTGATTTGATAGCTGCTTTCAACTACCTGAAAGGGGGTTCCAAAGAGGATGGCTCTCGACTGTCCTCAATGGTAGCAGATGACAGAACAAGGAGTAATGGTCTCAAGTTGCAGTGGGGGAGGTTTAGATTGGATATTAGGAAAAACTTTTTCACTAAGAGGGTGGTGAAACACTGGAATGGGTTACCTAGGGAGGTGGTAGAATCTCCGTCCTTAGAGGTTTTTAAGGTCAGGCTTGACAAAGCCCTGGCTGGGATGATTTAACTGGGAATTGGTCCTGCTTCGAGCAGGGGGTTGGACTAGATGACCTTCTGGGGTCCCTTCCAACCCTGATATTCTATGATTCTATGATTCTATGATTCTATGGGTGTGGCCCAGGAAACTGGAGTAGCATTGCCAATCCTCCAGGATGACCTGGAGTCTGCAGGAATTAAAGATTAATTTTTAATTAAAGATTATGTCGTGATAAAATCTTCAGGAATAGGTCCAATTAAAATTGGCAACCCTAAACCGGAGTGGGGGGGAGGGACCCATTAAATGGAGACAGACTTGGGCTGGGAAACCAGCTAGAAGAGCTGATCCCTCCTACGATGCCCCTCAATGGTGGGGACTAAACTGGGCGAAACTTTCATCTAAACCTATTTTAGGTTCAGCAGTTTGCGAATTCATATTCATTCTGCTGAATTGTTCACGTCCAGCCCCTCTCCTCAGTTGTTAAAAAGTCAAAGCATTTCGTTTAGACACTTTCCAAACAAACCATTTTGATTTTTCAGTTTGAAACAATTTTTTGTTTAAAAATGTCCTTTAGTTTTTTTAAAAAAATTCAAAAAGTTACCACCCTGGAAATGTTCCTGGGTCTTTTTGTTTTTGTTTTTTAAAGCTTTTTCGTTCATCAAAAATTTGGAAAAACGTTACTTTTGTTCAACCTGAAACCAGTTTTTTTCCATCTCTTTTTTTTGGAATTGTCAGCGACCAAAAAATTCTGTTTGCCCAGCTCTAGGGGTGGGTGAGGATTTTAGCGGTTATATTGTGGGTCTTTGAGTCTCCTTGTTGCTCAAAGTTTTCTTACTGTAACAAACTGATTTGAGATGAGGGCAAGATGGGCAAAAGCTTTCTAAAAGGGGGAGGGGGGCTGCTGTCACCCAAACTGTAGCCCAGCCCCTGTGCCACCCCTTCTCCTCGAGGTCCGGCCCCCTCAAACCGCCCCTTTCCGAGGCCACCCCTCATGCCGCCTTTCTCTCTGAGCTGCCACTTCATGCCCCCCCCTTGCCCCCTGTCATAAATATAAAGGGAAGAGTAAACCCCTTTGAAATCCCTCCTGGCCAGGGGAAAGCTCCTCTCACCTGTAAAGGGTTACTAAGCTAAAGGTAACCTCACTGGCACCTGACCAAAATGACCAATGAGGAGACAAGATACTTTCAAAAGCTGGGAGGAGGGAGAGAAACAAAGGGTGTGTGTCTGTCTATAGTCTGTCTGTAGTCTTCTTGGCCAGGGATAGACCAGGAATGGAGTCTTAGAACTTTTAGTAAGTAATCTAGCTAGGTATGTGTTAGATTATGATTTCTTTAAATGGCTGAGAAAAGAATTGTGCTGAATAGAATAACTATTTCTGTCTGTGTATCTTTTTTGTAACTTAAGGTTTTGCCTAGAGGGGTTCTCTATGTTTTTGAATCTAATTACCCTGTAAGATATCTACCATCCTGATTTTACAGGGGGGATTTCTTTATTTCTATTTACTTCTATTTTTTATTAAAAGTCTTCTTGTAAAAAACTGAATGCTTTTTCATTGTTCTCAGATCCAAGGGTTTGGGTCTGTGGTCATCTATGTAAATTGGTGAGGCTTTTTATCCAACATTTCCCAGGAAAGGGGGGGTGCAAGTGTTGGGAGGATTGTTCATTGTTCTTAAGATCCAAGGGTCTGGGTCTGTAGTCACCTAGGCAAATTGGTGAGGCTTTTTACCAAACCTTGTCCAGGAAGTGGGGTGCAGGGTTTTGGGAAGTATTTTGGGGGGAAAGACGCGTCCAAACAGCTCTTCCCTAGTAACCAGTATTAGTTTGGTGGTGGTAGCGGTCAGTCCAAGGACAACGGGTGGAATATTTTGTATCTTGGGGAAGTTTTGACCTAAGCTGGTAAAGATAAGCTTAGGAGGTTTTTCATGCAGGTCCCCACATCTGTACCCTAGAGTTCAGAGTGGGGGAGGAACCTTGACACCCCCAAAACACCGCTCCCCCCCCGGCTCCCGTCTGTCCCCCATCATCCAGTCGCTCACACTTATGGCCAGTAAAAAGTGGTGGGCCCTGGTCTCCCCTGTTCTGGCACCCCTGGCTGAGAGTGGGAGAGGATGAAGAACTCCTTGCAAATATAACTCCCCCCCGCCCCCCACCTCAAAAAAGCACAATTTGCCAGCAACAGCAAAACATGCACCTCACCAACCCGGGCCACTCACGCTGTGTTGTGTGTGACATTCCCGTCCTGGGGCGGTTTATGTCTTTGTGAATGTGAACCCCGCAGGCCTGGGTGTTTCTCTGCGTAATGTGACCTCAGGGCTCCTGATGAGAGCCATTGTTTGAAAATGTTTCAGAAGCAGACATATTTATCATTCATGGACAGACAGACATTTATTCATAATTAGAACTGGTCAAAAATAGCGGGGGTGGAGAGGGTCATGAAAATTGAAGAAGAAACCACTTCTCCCCCCACCCCGATATTCTTCTAACTTATTTGCAAATGTTTTTAATGATCAAATTTCTGTTTAGTTTTGGTGGGAAAAACTCCACATTCTCTCTCAAGTGGGCAGAGAAATCCAAACTGTTTTTTTTAAAAAGGGAAATTTTTTCAAATGATCAATGTAATCCAAAGTGGCATTTCTAATTAAAAGGTTGCATTGTGAGTGTAAAACCATTTTGAACCAGCTCTATTACTGTATAACAAGAGGAGTTTATTTGTCATGATGCATTGTTTGGGCCAGGTTCCAAGTGGTATTTCAGTTTTTGCACAGCTCTTCTCTTCTTGCATCGGCTCCTCTCCTACGCTGTGGCCTTAATCTCGGCCCTGGAAACCCTTACATGCATGTTTAACTTTAATGACTGCTGTGAATAATTCCATTTCAATGGGACAACTCTGAGGTCGGGTTTACGCTACGGCCCTATATCGGTGTAACTACGTCATTTATTTAATTTTCTTTCTTTTATAGATGAAAGTTATTGAGAGGTTAAAGCAGGTAAAATACATGAACAGGTTCAGACAGTCCAAGTTTGTCAGTGCAAAGTGACAGCAGAGATGAGGTATCTGCTAGTTTTCCATAAGTCTCTCAGGGTTACCCAGGATAACTTTGGGGATCTCTGTCTTGCACCTGGAATGTTCCCTGAAAGTGTCCAAACAGCTCAGAGATACAGAACCCCATTCCCTGGATCCATTCTTATGGCTGTCTTCCCCGGAAAGCAGTCTGGCAAGTGGTCCTGTCAGCTCTTCGCTAAGTTATCTGCCAAAACACTAGAGTTTTCAGGAACCTAAGTAGCCCTTTGAATCATGGTAAAATTATCCTCCCTGCCACCACCAAAATTGGAAATGGTGCCCCTGAGTGCACGGTACCCTACTGTGCTTCCCCCATAGGAGCTGCATTAACAGGCAACTCTGCAAGTTCTCTGCATGCCTCTGCAAGTGATCCCCATGCCTCTCCATTTCCTTGGCCACATGTATCCCATCCCCATGCTGGCGGCTAATCCAGAAAAAGAGGGAAAGAGCTCACCACTGCGACCACCTGAGGGATGTGTTGGGGTGAGATCAGCTGGTCAAAGCAGGCAATAGGGACAGAATCTGAGACATGAAGCTCCTAGAGTGATCTCTGACCTTTCCAGACCTGCCCTTCAATCACACACAGCAATTGTAAAGTTGAATGTGATAGTAACTAGACCCATTTTAAACCCTTCACCACACAAGACAAAGCCCGTAGGATTCATCATGAACTATTTATTTCTCCTCCCCTGGATTCCTGCAGCCACCAGCCACCTTGGAGCTTTCCCTCGTCTCTCCCAGGCTGGGCTCACTTGATGGCCGGCTCTTCCCCATTCTGCCAGCCGGCCCCGCAGTCTGACCGTGCAGGAGAACAGAAACCCTTTGGGACAGCAGGAGAGTCTCCTCAATGCCGTACTCTTTGCATGGCTTCCCGCGGTCACCGGGAAACACGACTGCCCTGCCCCAGGAGTCTCTCAAGGAGCTGCCTGCGCAGTCACTGGGCACCCACTTGTAATGGTCTCGGGCAGTGGCATTGCAGAGGGAGCTGAGCAGACCGTCCCTTCTGTGACTTCCTGAATTGCTGCCAGGACGGATACTCTTCTGCGCGAGGGAGAGTCCCCGAGGAAAAGCAGCTGTGGTAGGGGAGGGGGCAAGACAAGCTCTCCCTCTGAGCCCTTGACTAGCAGGCAAGCAGGACTCTGGAAGCCAAGGGATCGGTTTGTCTTGCTGGGAGAGCAGAGCTGGAGAGCAGAAAAGGGCACTGGAGGAATTGTAGAAAAGTCAGTTTTACGGCCGGGTCATGGGCAGCCAGACCTAGTGGTCAGAGGCAGAGTCCACACTCACGAGACAGGAGTCGAGAGTCAGCTGGGTCAGGACACTGGAAGAGCAGAAGCAAAAGACCAAATTGTGTTCAGCACCTCAAGTCAGATGAGTCACCCCGAGTGCGGATGCCAGGAAATCAAGCCTGGGGAGTGGGAGCAGGAACAGCCAACACATGGTCCAGAGGGGGCGGGGAGGAGCTCGGGTGTTCAGACAGCTTCTTGTTCCTGCTGCTGGTTTAAGGAGGTCCTGGGGGCCGATTAGCTGCTCTGGGACTCTGCCAATAGGAGCCTCAAACTGGGTCTGGACTTCGTCAGTCCTAGCTAAGCAGTTTTTCGTAGACTTCCAGGTGGCGTGCTGGAGGGTGGCTGCTCCCAGGAACCCTGCAGACCCGGGTTAATGACCCATGGGTCATGACAGTGAGTGATCTCTCCCTGCTCAAACCTCCTGCACGAAACAGTCTCCAGGGTCCCGGAAGCATCCTCTGAGAATAAAAAACAACAGTCAGGATGGCAAATAGGCTATGGAACAGGAGTCCCCTCTTTGTTGAAACAGCCCCAAGTGCCCAGAAGAGTGGACGGTTCTTACCTCCAGGACATGCCTGGGATCTTCCATCTAAGCCTCACTGGGACCCCTGTTGCTTGGTCTGACGGGATGAGATCATCTGTTCCCGCTGCTCCCTGCGCTGGGCTGGCTGCAGCACACATCTGTGTAAGAGGCTGGGCCAGAGAGATGTTACAGTCAGGGTCCAGGCAGCCCAGAAGGAGAACAGAGGGTCTGAAACCAGAAGACGAAGCAATCAAATCCGCGGATTCAACAGAGAGGTTTTGCACCCTACAGGGACATCAAAGAAGGTCTGTTAGGAAAGCTGAGATGTTAGTCTAGAAACTGCTAAGGCAAAGATTGTGACTTGTTAAGGTTCAGTTTACGTCACTACAAAGTGTGTTTTGTTTTCTTTGTCTGTTTGAAATTTGTCTCTTTCTCTTGCTTAGTTTCACTTAAATCTCTTCTTTGTTACTGTGCTTCCCAAAGCACCTCAGCGTTGTGTGTTCGAGTGAAGTGTGAGTCTCCAGCCTACCCAACAGGCTGAGCTGTGCCCTGTCTCTCTGAAGGTAGCGAATAATTTCTGAGCGGTGCTGGGCTCAGAGTCCAAGGGCAGTTCACCAGACATCTCCTGTGAAGCCCAAAGAGACCAAAGGAGCAGGAGAGATTCAGGCCATACTGATCCATGGGAACTTCCCACAGAAGAGGCTACACAGGGCTCCAGACACAGCCAGCAGGATCCCTCCCACAAGCTGGGCCGTGTCCTTCCCCTCCCAGCCCCATAGCTTCCTCCCCACCCCAGCCTCAGGAACCCCTCCCACTCCCTGCTCTCCCCACCCATTCTCCAATACCAGGCTGTTTCCAGAATGGAAGCAGGTGCGGACCAGAGTTCACTCACTGCTAGATGCTGGCCAGGCCTCGTGTCACCGCTTTCTAGCTGGGCTAGCAACCCCGCTGATACTCACTCTTGCAGTTTGTTGGCTGAGAACTCAGCCCTCCAACCAGGTGACTGGCCTTTACTCCACTCCTTCCTGGGTCGTGCTCCTTCCAAACAAAGTCCAAAAATGTCTTGAACAGAAACAAGGCCTTCCACCCTTGTGGGGAGTTCTTCCTCCGCCTGATTTCGGCTCGGACTGCCCTTCTTGGGTTTCTATGGTCTTCTGTGTCCCCTTCCTTAGGGATGGTGAGAGAACCCAGTCCTACCCTGGACTCCAGGTTTTGGCCCAAGGCCGTCGACTGAACAGCTCGCTCTGCTTCTGTACTTTTTATGCTGTTTTCCCTTGTTTCCTCTCAGGTGGGGCTCACTTGGTCATCAATTTGGCCTAGCCCCAGGCTAGGCAGCCATAGGCCAAGCCACCCTGTTAGATACTCTCCTCCTTCAAATCCGGTCCAGCCCGGCTGAGAGGTTGCTGAGGGGATGGTGAAACCCCATTGCTGATCAGAAGGAGGTCAGAGTCTGTTCTCTAGGAGCTGAAGGTCCTTTTGTCCTGCTGCGGGAAGTGGAGCTGGAGAGCGGAGAAGTTAGGTGAAAGAGACTGCATGATGGAGTTGGAGACTGAGGGATGGGAGCCTCCTCCCAGAAACGCTCCCAGGAGAACAGGTTTGAGGAGTTCTCTGGGGAGTCTCTTGCTAGGAAAAAAACAAGGGTGGCACATTGATGGAGATGTCTCTGTCCCAGGGATGGGGGAAGCTCCCAGCCAGGCTATGCAGCAGGGATCCCATTTCTCCCCCAAGAAACCCAGATGCCCAAAGAAGTCAATGGCTCTTACCTCCATGAGGGAGTGGGGTCTTCCCTCTCAGCCTCTTTGAGAACTACCACTGCTTGGTTTCCTCGGACAAGGGACCTGCCCCCACTGCTCCCTGAGGTGGTTCAGCTTCTGACTGCAGCCATCTGGGAGGCTGTCACACACCCCAGGGCCTAGAAGACATGGGGGGAGGAGGCTCCTCTTCATGTCAGACTCTGAGAGCCCAAAGAAGAATAAAGGGCAGGAGATGAAGCTAGCCCTGAGCCTCTGTCCCATCCTCACCTCCTCAAATGTGGAGCTTCCTGAGCTTCAGTTGGGCAGACAGTCTGTCGCCCTGACATAAAGGTCCTTCTGCGCCATATGGGGCAGGAAGATCTCTGCCTGGCAGCACGGGGAATGGGATGGGGGTGAGATCAAGGAAAGAGGGGAGGGGTATGGGTGGGAGGGAAAGAGCTCCTGCCCCAGATGGAGGAATGTGGGGGGCTGAGGGAAGGACCCAGCTCCACAGAGAGGGCAGAGAATTTTTGTGAGTGCCAGGGGCCTCCATTTCTGCTTCCACGAGCCCCGCATTTACAGTGAGACAGAGCAGTACCTGCAGCAGGGAGCGGGACTTGCTGAACAGGGAGGGGAACCTTTAAGAGCATCAGACGAGCCACAGCCCTTGCAGCGCCTCGGGCATCTGGTGCAAGTGCCTGATGATGTGAAGCTGGCCCATGACCTTGGCTGTGACATCCTCGTGCTGCAGGGGAACGAGAACATGTCAGAGACTGAGACACTCCCCAGGAATCAGGGAGAATTAAGGGCACCTGGAACCAGCACCATCATTTCCACCCAGCAGCTGCTCATGTCTGAGTGGTGGATTCACCCTCCTGACCCCCAGGATGGAGGCTTGCTGTCCTCTCTAGTGACCTCCAGTGCCAACCCCCCTCCTTGTCGGGTGAGCTCCTGCCACCTCCCCATCAGTGCCCCTGACAGCTGTTCCACCTCCAACCCACCTGGGGACACCGCTCAAGTTCGTAGAACCCTCTCCTCCACCCCCACCTCCATCCCCACCCAGGTAGGGCAGGGAGGGGGCTCTAGCAGGGTGGCGGGGGGCAGGAGGGATTCTGGCAGCAGTGAAGTGGTATGGGGAGAGGTTGAGACCTTTCCCCATGTCACCCCAGTGACAAAAGCTGAAGCCACAGGATGGCAGCCCTGGTGAACGAGGCAGGTCAGCAGCCCCTGCTGACTTAATCCTCCCAATCTCTCAAGAGCTGGTCCAGCCCTACCAGCAGCAACACCAGCTTCCCACGCCCATGTGCCTCAGCCCTTCCTGCTCAGTTGCCATCACCAGTCAATCCTTGGCCTCCCAGGCTGCCGGGGAAGGGAGCAACTCTCGATGGTGGCTCAGGTGACATGGACACTAGGCTATGGGGAAATGGGTGCAGCTCTGTGGGGCAGGAAAGGTTCCCAGAGGGCTCTTAGGGGACTCTCCTGTCCTTTCCAGGAGTGATAGCAGAGCACCACATCTTAAGAAGAGAAGTCCATGAAGTCCAGAAGTCCCCACTAGGCTCCTTGCCACCAGGCCAGCGAATGGCGATAGGATGCGAATGAGGCCCTGGCCCCCACCCCAAGCTCCTGAGTCGATTGCAGCTGCTTACCGTGACCCCCATCAGTTGCTGGGCTTCCCCCAGGAGGGAGTAGACAAGCACCAGCCCAGCCTGGCTGACACGCAGCACGGGGTCGTGGATAGCCAGCACTGCTGTCTGAAGGAAGGATCTTTTCTGACTGATGGAGAAGAATTTTCCAAAGACCTAAAACCAAGAGGACATGGGACTCGAGCAGATTGGCCAGAGCCAGCCTCCAAGTCCTGGCAGTACAATGGCGTCTAGTGCCCCAAAGGGCGGGGAAGAGAGCTGCTGTGGCCAAGGCAGTTCATTCCCCAGGAGGCTTTCAGGGTCCCAGGGCTCAGGGAAGCCCCTTTATTAAAAGGTGGCAGATGCTGAGGGACCAAAGCCTCCAGTGGCTCTTTCGGGAGGGCAATTTCTGGCAGGGGCCAGGATGGGCTGGAAATGGATCTCTAATGTGTGTGAGCAGGCCCACTCTGCTGTGCAGGGCACAGAGATGACAGGGGACCCTGTGTTGCTTCCAGCAGAGAGATCTCCTGCACCTCAGTGGCTAGAGGAGTGTGTGTGTGTGTTGTGTGGGGTGAGGGGTTTGGAGCTGACAGACCAAAGGTCTCTTCACCCCAGCTTAGTGATTTCTCTCATTGCTGGGAATGGCCTCTGCATCTCCTTGGTTTCTTCACAGGGAATCCAACCTGCAGCCTCACAAGGACAAGGAGACTCATGGCCCAGTCCCCATCCCAGACGCTCCTCGGAGACTTTTCTTCCGCAGCAGCAATTCAGCTTGTGGGAGGCGGGACAACCTCACACAGTCTCTCTCACGGGGCATCTGTGGAGCAGCGTTCTGTCAATGCCCTTGTCGATCCAGGAGCCGCTCCAAGGCCTCCTCTGTGATGTTGTGGCAATCACCCATTTCACTTTGACTCCAGGCTGGGGGCACTGTGTTACGGTGTGTTGGAAGGTTTGGATATTCTCACCACAGTTGTGAGATGGGGGCACGGGTGTGTCTTTGATTTTCTACTTGTGCAGCAAGAAGCCGCAACTTGGCTCAGTGACAATGTGCTTCTTTGGAACAGTGGCTGAGGTCCAGATACTCTGCCATTCCCTGGCCAGGGCTGGAGACATGCGGGGGGCACATGTGGTCCATATTGGCTCTGGAGCTCACTATGTCCCCTACCCAGTTCCCAGGTTGGGGCATTCTGCTTCCTGACCAGCAATGGAATTGGGCAAAGCCCACCTCCTTTCCCTGCTTCTACAGGGTGCAGGGAATTAAGCAAGGGTCTGATCAAGCAATCGTGACTGACTGACTCAGGGCTCTCCTCTCAGACACTTGGGGATCAGCCAGGGGGACAAGGAGCAGAGAGACACCCAGAGCCATAATCCTATATTAACTCACCCACCCGGGGATCCTTATGCCACGGAGCAATGCAGCCATGTAAGACACTCAAATCACGGCAACTAGCGAGGTTCCAATGTGGGACCTTTCGCACCAGCCAGTCCCACTGGTTGCTGGATGAGGAATTCTGAGCTGGAAATAAGGAGTGGGCTCTTTTCCTGTCTCCAGGAGGCATCCACTGCAGGGAACCCAGCCAGCCACACTCCCTGAGCTGTGTCATGCCCTGGCACAGTGCCCTTACCTCCCCCACTCTTGCTGTATTCTTGTAGCCCAATACCCTTCTGTCCTGGTGCCAGTCATAGCACCAGAGATCTTCCGCCTCATGTATGATCAGGCCTGGAAGAAAGAGAGAGAGAGAGACTTTTCTCCTCCTTCTGGTTGCAGTTTCTGTGTCCTTCCAATCCCATTGGTGGCTCCACAGTGGAGTGGAGAAGAACAGAGGCAGGGAGAGACTTGTCCTCCAGCTGGGGTCAGTCTGAGAGAAATGGTCTGGGGTCCCATTATCCACTTGTGGTCACTCTCAGTCCCCTATTGGGTTCTGTGTCCCAGCTGGGTTCCTTACCCCTCTGTTGGAGCAGCAGTTGGTAGAGCCGGTAAGTCCCCTCCCTGGCCTGCCGGCTGATGTCCTTGTCTGGATCGCTGACATATAGAGCCAGCTGGGCCACATGGTGCCCCATCCTAGGGAACTCGGCTGAGATCTAATGGAAGAGAGAGGAGAGGGGACTCCATCAGCATTTTCCTGTCAGCTCCCCTGGGCCAGAGGGCTCCTTCCCCTTAGCTCCTCTGCAGGAGATGCTGGGGGAGAGGAGCTTGAGATCGACCCTTCATTTGCTCTGCTGCCAAGGGAGCATGGAGCTGCTTTGGGATGCCAAGCAGGGGTGCAGATGGGCTCCTTAAAGGCCCAGGGACAACACTGAACCAGGACAAGAAGAACTTGACTCAAGCCGAGCTCAGTCCCTGCTCTGACTCTGCCTCCCCATGAAGAACCCTCCTAAGCCACAGCCCCGGCAGTAGCAAATCCTGCAGCCCGCTGGAGCCAGCCCGCCTCCGCCTGGAGCCAGCAAGCTGGGGTCGGAGGTCACTTACGTCAAACTCAGGGAGGGAGACTGTGTATCTCAGCAGGGCTGTTCTGCTCCTGATGGCCCTGGCTCGCTCCTGCGACACCCTGGACACGACCCACAAGTTGATATCCTGTGGGGAAAGGAGGCAGGTCAGACTCAGTGGCCAGGTGCACCTGCTTTGCAAATGAGCCCCCCACGCCCCCAGCCCCAGGGGCCTGAGACATTCTGCGCAGGGGGGAATATCTGAGGCCTTGATGGCAGAGCTTTAGAAGGGGATTCTTTCCCCCAGGACACAGCTTGTACCCTTCAGGTCACAACTTCTCAGCGTCTCTCTCGATTGGGACAATGTTCGGGGTCGGGGCTGGTCCCATCCTCCCAGAACTCCTGATTCCTGAACAGTTCACCAGAAAGGAGACTGAACCCTCGGCCCTTCCCTGCTACGAAAATCCTTGGGGGGATGGAGGGAGTGACTGAGAACACAATCCCCCCAGGAATTTCAGAGCAGATCAGAGGGAAGGGCTGATTCCCTGGGCTCCTCCTGTTTCTCTAGGAAGGAGCGTGTGCCTCTTCTCTGAGAACCATCTCCCAAATCTCATGGGGTGTGTGTGTTGGAGGGGTGGGGGAAAGGTGGGTTTTCAGACTCTCACTCCCCAAGACAGCGAGGAGCCCTGTGCTTAGTGCTCAGCAGAACCAGGCAGAGCTCTGGCTTGAAGTCCCAGCTCCTTCCTCTGTCCCTCAAGAAGGAAGGACCTGACACTGCATTGCACTGACCTCCCCAACCAAGGACGGCCCACTGGGGACCCAGCTAGGAGGACAGAGTAGAAAATGGATCTTCCAGTCTCTCCTTACCAGTCCCCCAAAGAGTTCAGGTGAAATGGGGCTCACCTCCAAGATGAAGTGGAGCCTATCTGTGTCTGGAGACTCCGCCAGCAGGTTCCCCAGCATGGCATCCAGGACCTCTGGGATGACTTTGTGTAGAGCCTGCAAAGCATGGGTCAGAGTTAGGGAACCTGGGCCTATACCTGCCACAGAATGGGAAGAGGGGTCTCTGGGAAGCACTGGGGAGATTCCAAACACATATCCTGGCCTCTCTCCTTCACATCCCACTGCAGGCAATTCGCAAGAATTGATGACCCCTGGACCTTTGATCCATGAGCTTAGCAGGTCTCTGCAGAGGGCCTTGTAGGCAGAAGAGTATGAAACAGCCAAGATTCTATGGATGGAAGCCGGGCTACTGGATAAAACATGGCTTATGAAAGAAAGAAAGAAAGAAAGAAAGAAAGAAAGAAAGAAAGAAAGAAAGAAAGAAAGAAAGAAAGAAAGAAAGAAAGAAAGAAAGAAAGAAAGAAATCCCCCAGGGAGGGGTAATCTCTTCCCTGCTGAAGGGAAGAATCCAACCCTGCAGCTTGTTCCAACTCTGTTACCCCACCCCTAAATCTGGAGCTCTAGCGAATCAAGGGAGCAGGGGCCAAGGACCACTCTGGAAAAGTAAAAGGATGGAGGAGGAGGAGGTACCTGGATGTCGGTGGTGTCCTTCTCCGTGCCCAGGGTGAAGACGGAGTGAAGGGCAGCTCGCAAGAGGTGGGTCTCTAGGGCTGGCTCCAGGGCAGGTTTCATGGTGCTGGCAAGAGAGAGGAGCTGGTATTAGACTGTGCAGTATGGAGCTGGGACTGTCGCCAACACAGACACCAACCCACAGGGATAGAGGCACATGCTGGAGAGAATGGAAACTGAGGCACTTAGCTAGGGAATGACAAGGCCAAGGCATCCCAGACAGACAGTGGCAGGACAGGAATAACTCCTGTTCCCTGGAGCCTACTGCCCCTCCTGTATCTGAGCCCGGGAGTGAGCCCCTCCCCAAGGCCCCTGTCATGTTATGGAAGTGAAAAGAAGAGCCCTGCCAAGAGAGAGTGACCCTTCCCACCCCACCATCTTGCCAGAGGCGGCACTCTTGGGAGGTGACCTGGGGGGGACAGTGACGGTGACTCCCAGCCTTGGGCCTGAGCAGCACTGGGGTGAGGGGAGCTGGCGGGGTGGGGGATGGGGCTGTCTCGGTACCAGAGGTTGCCCACTGCAGCCAGGGAGTGGGCGAGGACGGCGCTGGGTGACGAGTCATCGGGAAGCTCCTCGATGAGCTCCTGTGAGACGTGAAGGAGACAAAGGAGCATGTGAGATTCAGGCCCGACTGACACCTCCCAGTGAGGAGATGACACAGCCAGTACCCCACATGGCCAGCAGGATCCCCCACAACCTCCCGCTCCTCTGATTCCTTCCTGCCCATCCGACTTGTCCCCCTTCCCGGATTCCTGCCCAGCTCACTCCCAATCCCCTTCTTTCCTCCTCCCTGTCAAAACTTCCCCCATTTAGCCCCATCCCAATGACCGATCTGGGACCATGTGATTCCTTGTCCCCCACTCTCAGCTGCCCTCCAGCCCCACAATTCCCCCCATGCCCACTACCCACCAATCTCAGAATTTCTCCCTTCTCTTCTCCCAAGTCTTCAGCGACAGCAATCCCTGCCCTCTGCTGCCCCCTCCAACGGTACCCAGGCCCCACCCATTAGCCTGGCCATACCCCTGCCAATCCCATGGCTCTCTCCTCTCGCCAGCTGCCGTATGGCATGTCTCACTCACCACGATCCTCTTCACCAGAGCCGCCTTGCAGCAGCGTGGCTCCAGCGTGTCCTCCCCTCTCTCCCGTGCAGCCAGACATGCGGGGTAGATGGCCCGAAGTAACAGGAGCTGCTGCCCCTCATCCTGGACCCACCAGGAGTGGAGTATAACAAGAGAGAACCTGTTAGCGAGGGACCTTCCTTCCCCACCCAAACCAGCTCCAGGGCTCAGGCCTCAATGGGAGATTGTGGGGACCCGACGATTGTCCAAATCCCCCACCACTCCTACGCAAGCAGGATCAGGAACTGGGACAGTGCCTGTCGGGGGAGACGACCTCGGCCGTTGTGGGACAAAGACCCCCATCTGGGGGTCCAACATCATGGATGTAAAAGGGCCCCATTAGGGGTGGTGGATCAGGAGGGACAAGACCCTCGGCAGGGGGTGGGGATGCTGGGAAGGGACAGGGCAATCTTGGTTCCAGCCCAGGTGGGGAACATTTGTACCTTCTCTCTGCACTGGAGCTGCTCTCGGATGACCTTGAGAGCAGCTTCATCTTTGGCCACGTCCACCCCTTCCTCCTGCTCCGAATCCAGGGAGGTCCCTGCACCAGGGAGGGAAGGACAGGGGCATGGTGGGCAGAGCAGGATTCAAGACCCCCCTTCCCACCTCAGGTCCCCAGGGCAGATCGGGCCCCAAACCTCCCTCTCAGGGATGCCTTCAGCCCCCAACAGCTGCCGAAGCCCAGAGCAGAGCCCCCCTCCCCTGCCCAGGACTCCAGGGGAGGTGCCTGTTCCCCCCGCCCAGAGCAGCAAGGACCAACTGGCAGCAGCTCTTCACGCCCCCCACCCCCAGGTCCCCGTGCGGGGCTCAGGCCAGACACCTGGGCTGGGGACCCCCCCCCCGTATCCCTGGGAGAGCATCTGGGCCCAGGGTGTTCACATCCCGTCCTCAGCCCTCCCTCAGCCCAGCCTGGCTTCTCACCTGGAACAAAGCAGTGGCGCCCGTCGGCCTGGCTGCTGCCAGAGGCCCAGGTGCAGCCGCTGTCCCAGGCTGAGCGGCTGGTGCTGGGACAGGGACCTTCCCCCTCCTGGCCGGCAGGGGCTGGAAGGTCCTTAGTGAGCGGGCAGGGCGAGGCCTCCTGATGGGAAGGAGGGCTGGGCTCCTGGGGCCGCTGCTGCCCACACAACAAGCCCCAGAGCCACCCTGCCTGGCGCCCCTCCTGGGCTGGGTCCTGTCTGCCAAACCGCAGCCTGGGCCAGCTCCACTGGGGCCTGGTCGGGGCCTCTCCCAGCTCGGCACCTGCGCCGGGAGCCGGGGTCCTTTTCCAGAAGGCCGGGCACTTCCGCCGTCTGGCCTGGACGGGAGCTGCTTCCCCGCCAGCAGGGACGCAGGGCTTGCTCTGCCCCTTGGGAAGACGGCAGCTGCTTCCCTCAGGCTCTGGGGCCACCTGCAGAGCCTTCCTCCGCAACATCCGCAGGAACCTGGCCATCCTGGAACCGAGCGGGGAGCAGAGGTGAGTCTGGGCTCAAGGCAGCCTTTCACTCCTGGCCCTTTTCCGTCCCTCCTCCTCCCTGCTCCAACCACAGCCACCCCCTCTGCCCCCACAGGAGTGCAGGGAGTGCCATCTACACACACGGGCAGGAGTTCATTGCATGATCTGCTCCCAACGTTCCCCCTCGTAATCCCTGCTGCTGCAATAGCCAGGAAGTCTCATCCTTTTCCAGCAATGGGGTCAGTCCCAAAGACCATCGGTTACTCTGGACAAGCAGCCCCCTCCTGTCATCCCAGGCCACTCTCCTGCCCAGGCTAGAGAAGGAACAGAACCCAGGAGCCCGGACTTCTCCTGCGAAACCATTCCCCATGTCAAAGTCACAGAGACCCTAGGCACAGGAAGACCAGGGCCCTCCTCGTTCCCCATTGATTTCCAGGCTCAGCAGCTCACAGGGTCTGGCCCAGCTCAGAGACTCTCAGCGTGCGGAACAGTGTCCCACAAGGGAAGGGCTGGGACCCCATTGCTGGAACCTTTCCAAACACACTGGAGACGGCTCTGGAGAAGCCCCTGCCTGGCCTAAGAGTGAGGGGCTCTTGGGGGTTGTTTGCAAACGAAATCCCCCTTTGGAGATATTCTCTCCCCCTGTTTCTCCTCTCCCCAGACAGACAGGGGAAGACACGGACGAACCCGAATCCCACTCACTTGCTCTCAGTGATGGGATGATGGATGGCGGATGTTCAGGGTCAGCAGACGTCCCTCGCCCTCCTCCTCACTCTCCAAGCCCAAGGCAGGCTGGAGAGGGTGGTGACCTCAGGAGTTACCCTGCCCAGCCAGCAGGCAGGGTGATAACACGAGGGCGATCGACTAGCTGTGAAAACAAGAGTCTGTCTTATTGCCAAGGGATGGAGAAACTCAGCCAGCAGCAGGGGGGTGCAGAACACTGCCCTAGGGCGGAGGTGACAGCGCCTCCAGGATCCTGACATCCCAGCACTTTACACACCTTCCTGGAGCCTCCCAACTCCGCTGGGCTGTAGTGATGGGACCCCAACCCGACTGACGGCAAACGGGCCTCAGCTACCAGCTCAGGGTCACACTGAGAGTCAGAGCCATGGATGGACCCCTTCACTAACCATTGCTGCACACTCCCTCCCACAGCTGGCAATTGCAACCAGGCCCTAATGGCTGGTCCCCCTGCCTTTGAGAGGGAGGGTCACTCCTGCTTCCATTGCTGCCTTTTGATCTGTGGGACTTTGAGCAAGTTGCTCCCCCTCTCTATGGCTCTCTGGGACTCACATCCCTGAATGGGCTTTAAAAAAGACAATGGTTAAAGTTTGGCCCCAACTAATTCTTGTTTCTCGAGTCTAGCCATTTTAGCAAAGTTTAGAGTTCTTGATATTCAGCACCTGGAAACATCCCTTTCTCCTTCGCAGATGGCCTTAACATCCCTTATCTCACCCAGGCTCCCTGCTGCCTGGAGTTAGAGAATTGACCCTGTTCCCATTGGACCTACCCAAGGTGTCACACAGCAAAGCGGTGACAGAGCCAGAAAGAGAAGACAACAGTCCTGACTCCTGTTCTAACAGACAACAACCCCCCCGGAGGCAGGGATAAAGCCCAGGAAATAAGGTGTGAACATTTTCATGGAAACCGTTTTCTCTCAGAAAATCCATTCAGACGAAACCAGTTTTTGTTTCTTGAAATCATAACAAGTAGGATGAAAATTCTTTGCAAAAATATTTGTTTGCAAAACAAGAGCATCTCCTGTCCGTCACAGCGCATTAAACTGTCTCATCGTATACAAAGGGAGACACTATGCTCTAGAAAATTAGATGAGATGCTTCAGTCTGAGCTAAGTAGTTGCTGCTCTTCACAATTTCAAAACAATAAAATACAAATGAGATTGAATATTAGGTCATAATCTGCTATGGCTCAGTGTGATAGGACACCCCTTAGTCTGCACTGCTCCGAGTGACACTCTTCAGTGGATCCCCAGCATCCACCCATGGCGAGGTAGGTGGGAGAGGATTGTTATTTGTACTTGACAGAAGGAGAAACGAAGGCTGAGAAAGGAGCAGTGACTTGTCTTAGCTGATGCAGCCAGTCAGTAGCAGAGTTGCTCTCAAATAAGCTACAGACCAACAATTGTTCCTAGTAATTATTCAGCAATTATTTCAGAAGAATTGGAATGTTCGAGAGGATCATGAACTGCTCCGAGACAATGAATGGAGAGCAGCGTCAACATTGGTCACACATATAACTGGTTGTGACTTATTTGCTTGGTCATAAAAGAGAACAACAAAGAGCAGAGTTTCCTTCCCGTCAATAGCCCCCTCCTCAGCCAATCAAGGTTGGGACTTTGAGGGGTGGTAGGCTAAGGGTTCTCATCAAATAGCCCAAAGAATGGCCCTGGTCACCACCGAGGGGATCACTCTCGGAGCACTAGTCCAGTCTCACCTCTCTGTGAGGGCCTCTCACACCCCGCACCCCCGGCCCCCGCTCCACACACAGAGCTCCTGGTGGTGGGAGGAGAGCAGAGGAAAAGGACAAAGGAAGCAAGAAGAGAAAGGTAGGAGGGACAGAGGAAAAGGGAAAACAAAAAGGAGAAACCCCAATGTCCCCAGTAATTCTAAGGGACAAAGTCCTAGGTTGGAAATAAAATACTGCCCCCACAATCTAATGTTTTCCTTTCCTAAAAATCAGCCAGCACCTCATGGATCAGACTGAACAGGTTCCAAACCTCTCCGAGGCTCTTACCTTCTATACTGGGAGGTCTGTTTTTGAGCAAAACCACTAAAAGAAAAGGAGAAAACTCCGAAGAGGGTCCTCCTTGTGCTCACGTACGTGCAAGTGAATGCTCTGTCAGTCCTCCAGGAGAGACCTCGAGAAGGAGACATGCTGAAGCAAAGCCACAAGGATCTCCGAGGTTGCCCCTGTCCTGCGCCCCTGTCCTGCCTGGCTGATGTCAAGATCTCTCTGTGAGGTCATCGCCTCCCCACCACCTTTGTCCAATAGGCTGAGGTCCTGCCAAAGGCCCTTGTGATGTCACTGCCACACCCACCCCTCCCCTGCAGTGCTGATGTCCTGCCCCTGTCCAGCTACATTGGATGTTTGACCTGCTTCCCCTGCATCACCCCACTCAATGACTCTTCCTTGTGAGGTGACACCGACTACACAGTAGAACACAGAGGTTCTTCCCCAGGCTGCAATTAGGTTTCACAAGTTAGTCGACTTTATGGCCAGAAGCAACCGTTAGAGCATTTAATCTGATCCCCTGCGTATCCTAAGGCCTCCTGTATATCAGAAGAGCTGGGCTTTTCTTTTACTCATACATTTTCCAGAAAGGCATCTAGTCTTTATTCGAAGAGATCAAGAGATGGAGAAGCCATCATTTCTCTTGGTTCTTTGTGCCAATGATGAAACACCCTCTTACAAATCTGGGTCTTATTGTCATTATACTTTTTCTGATTTCTGCTTCCATCCATGGGGTCTTGTCATACCTTTCTCTTCGACATAAAAGAGCCCTTTTATACTCAACATTTTCTCTCCATGAAGTCAAGCAACTCACTTCTCATTCTTCTCTTGTATATGCTAAACAGATTGAGCTTTTTCAATGTCTCATTATAGGGCATCATCCCCATCACTCAGTTATGAATCTTTTCTGCACCCTCTCCAATTGTTTTAACATAATATTCAAAATGTGGACACAAGAACTGGATTCAACATTCCAACATCAGTCTCACCAATGCTGTTTCAATTCCCTTTCCATCCTCACTACTCTATCCATCCAAGAATGGCTTTAACCTTTTTTAACACAGTTTCACATTGACAGATCACATTGAGCAGCTCGTCCACTATGGCCCTAAAATCCTTTTCAGGGTCACTGCTTTCCAGCGGATTGTCCTCAATTCTGTAGGGTGCCGTCTGACTCCTTTGTTACTGGAGGTATGGGGTTGCATTTGGCTTTATTAAAACCTAATTATTTAGTAAGTATTTTAGAAGAACTAGCCCATTAGAAAGAGAATCGTGAATTACTCAAAGACAATGAATGGAGAAAAGCGGCAAGAGCAATCAAATACATGCTTGGTTATGGCCTATTTCCTTGGTCTTAAAAGAGGGTAACAAGGACCTGAGCCTCCTCCCTCACAATAGCCCCAAGCTCCCCCAATCAGCATTGAGACTCTGAGAAGCAGAAAGCTGAGAGTTCTCACCAGATGTCCCGGGTCACCACCGGAGGGAGTCACTCTTAGAGCACCATTCCAGCCACATGTCTTTGGGAGGGCCTCCCGCAATGAGAGTTGGAGTGCAACACCGCCCCCCGCCCCCCCGCCCGCCCTCCGTCCCCAACTCCACACACACAGACAGGTCCTGGTGGTGAAAGGAAAGCAGGGGAAAAGGACAAAGATGCAAGAGAAGAGAGAAAGGAGGGAGAGACAGGAAAAGGGAAAACAAAAAGGAGAAACCCCAATGTCCCCAGTAATTCTAAGGGACAAAGTCCTAGGTCGGAAATAAAATGCTGCCCCCACAATCTAATGTTTTCCATTCCTAGAATTCAGCCGGCAGCTCATAGATCAGACTGAACACGTTCCAAACCTCTCCGAGGCTCTTACCTTCTATACAGGGACGCCTGTTTTCGAGCAAAAACACTAAAAGAAAAGGAGAAAACTCCGAAGAGGGTCCTCCTTGTGCTCACGAATGTGAAAGTGAATGCTCTCTCAGTCCTCCAGGAGAGACCTCGAGAAGGAGACGTGCTGAAGCAAAGCCACAGGGATCTCCGAGGTTGCCCCTGTCCTGCACCCCTGTCCTGCCTGGCTGATGTCAAGATCTCTCTGTGAGGTCATCGCCTCCCCACCACCTTTGTCCAATAGGCTGAGGTCCTGCCAAAGGCCCTTGTGATGTCACTGCCACACCCACCCCTCCCCTGCAGTGCTGATGTCCTGCCCCTGTCCAGCTACATTGGATGTTTGAGCCGCTTCCCCTGGATCACCCCACTCAATGAGCATTCATTGTGGGCTCAAGCCGAACACAGTAAAACATCAGAGGCTTCTCCCCATGCTATGCTCAGTTTTTCATAAATTAGCAGACTTTATGGACAGAAAAGACAATTAGATCATGTCATCTGACCCCCTGCATATCAAATGCTTTCTGTAGAGCACAGGAGCTAGTTTTTGACTACACACGTTCCAGAAAGGTATCTAGTCTTCATTAGAAGACATCAAGAGATGGAAAATTCCCACCACTTCCCTTTCTAGTTTGTTCCTTTGGTGATTCATCCTCACGGTTGACTATGTGTGCCCTCTTTCTCATATGAATTGGTCTCTTTTGAGTTTCCAGCCACTGGGTCTTGTTATGTTTTTCTCTGCTAGATTAATGAGCCCTTTAATACCTGATATTTTCTCTCCATGAAGTCACTTCAGCACTTCAATGACGTCACCTCCCGATCGTTTTAATCATCTAAACAGGCTGAGCACTTTCAATAGCTCACTCGCAGGCATTTTTCTCCAACCCTCAAAAAGTTTCATTGCTTTTTGCTGCCCCATCTCCAATATTTCAAAATCTTTTTTCAAAGGTGGACGCCAAAACTGGATGAAGTATTCCATGATCAGTCTTCCTCATGTTGTGTCACCTCCCTATGCGCCTCACTCCTCTTTTCATACATCTAATGACGGCTTTAGCCCCCTTCCCCACAGCATCACCCTGGGTGCTCATGTTGAATGGCTTGCCCAGCATGGCCCCGAAATCCTCTTCACATTCAGTGCTTTCCTGGATACACTTCCCCATTCTGTAGGTGTGGCCTGCATGCTTTGTTGCTAGCTATAGGACCCTTCCTTTGGTTATTTTCAAACTTGTTTTCTTTGAATGGGTCCAGCTTCTCAAGGGATCCGATTGCTCTGTGTCACTGCCCTGTCCTCATCATTAATTACCATGCTGCTACTATTTTATCACCCACCAATGTTAACAGCAGTGATTTTTTATTTGGGTTGCAGTTCACTGATATTTATTTTCAAGAATTAGTCCTTGAGAACCTGTTGATATCCCTAGTGCCCAGAACCTGCTCCACACAGCACAGTGAGAAAAGGCCGCCCAGCCCAGCTGTGCCATAGGGGCTAAGCACAGAACAACCTTAGGAGCTTGTGTCATCCATAGCTTCTGAACAACATGTGGGGGTCATCAGCTTACAAATACACTCTAGATTGGTAGCTTAGACAGGCCCCAAATGTATCTAAGTGTCCCGCCTTGAAAAACAGGAGAGAAAAAAACATAACCTTGATTAGCTTTATTTCATCGTCATGGAAACTGAGGCACACAGAAGCAAAGAGATTCGCTCATGGTCAAAAAGCCAAAAATAGAAAATTTCCATCCCACCATCAACCTCAACCTGGACCAGTCCACACAAGAGATCCACTTCCTGGACACTACGCTGCTAATAAGTGATGGTCACTTAAACACTTAAACACCAAATTTGTTAGTCTCTAAGGTGCCACAAGCCCTCCTTTTCTTTTTGCGGATACAGACTAACACGGCTGCTACTCTGAAACCTGTCATTAATTTCATTTGGTGACCATTAGTTCTTGTGTTATGAGATGGAATAAATAACACTTCCTTATTTTCTTTCTCCACACGTGTCATGATTTTATACACCTCTATCTTATCCCCCATTAGTTGTCTCTTTTCCAAGCTGAAAAGTCCCAGTCTTATTAATCTCTCCTCACAAGGAAGCTGTTCCATACCCCTAATCATTTTTGTTGCCCTTTTCTGAACCTTTTCCAATTCCAATATCTCTTTTTTGAGTTGGGGCAACCACATCTGCATGCAGTACTCAAGATGTGGGTGTACCATGGATTTCTATAGAGGCTGTGGTCTCAACACCCCAGTAACCAAACCAGTGTCAAGTTGGTTTCAGATTTCCCGGCACAGGAGAGGTTTTGAGGGGCAATTTGAAAGAGGGCAATGTGAAGGCTTTGCAAATGTTGATGAGGAGCTCCTCCTAGGGGTGATAGCGAATGAGAGAGGCCAGGTAGGGTGTGGATTGTGAAGAGAAGGCTATACATTGATCTATGGCACTTATGTCCCCCGCACCCCATCACTGTAGTATGGGAGCATCTCACAATCTTTGGATGGATTTATCTTCCCAATGTCCCTGTGTATCTAACCTGAATTGTCCCCTTAGGAAAAACTCCACCTGATCCGGCTGGAGAACAGCCAGATGTTCCGCCTCCAAACTGCACCAGAGAACATCTGTACCCTCTCATGTTCACCCCACCCATGTCCTCGCCCTCGCGTCCTGCTTCAACAGCGGGTGGCAGGGCCTGCTGCCCCCTGAGCGCGTGAGGAACCCTGGGGGGCCAGTACCGCTGTCCGGCCCCACGGCCAGCCGAGGATACTAGTTGGTGGATCCTCCCTGGAGCCAAAGCAGGGGTGTGTACCTGGCACAGCTCCCCAGCTCCCCCGGTGCCTCTCCCTTTTGTGGAGACAGAGACCCAGGCACATGGCACTTTTGTTGCAGCCCCTCTTCTAGCTCCTCCAGAACCAATCTGCATTTCTCCCTGCACCTCCTGAGCTGCACACATGGCCCGGCCACCCCACAAAGCCTCACCCACCTCCTGGCGCTGGCCTGACAGCCATCTGTCACTCCAGGAGCAGAAAGCTGGATGGGGTTTGCCCTGCAACTGTGGCCTATTTCCAGTCCCTTGTCCGCTCCTGTCTCCAGGCAGAGTTCCTCTCGGCCCACTGACTCCTGGACGCCTTGGAGGAGCGGTGGGGGCTGTCGGGGGTTCTCTGCTCGGCGTCCCCCTCCGGATCCCTGATTTTCCGCCTGAGACCAGGCTCCCGTTCCTGTTTTCTCCTTTGTTGTCCCCCACCATCAACTGGAGCCTGGACTTAGTGGTTCCTCCGCCTTTGTCAAGGGACAGGGCCTTTAGTTTTGGGCAGGCCCAGCCCGGCCTGTCCTAATACTTCCCATAGCACAAGAACCCACAGGGAGTGACTCACCCTGGCATCGGCTCCCTTTACCCTGCCCAGGAGAGCGAGGGGCAGCTCTTCTGTGCTGCCTTTTCTTGGCCCCCCTAAAAGGGGACGGACCCCATAGGGAAGGAGTTGAATTCCCCAGAAGTTTCATACTTTGATTCCCCCGGGGTGGCCATAGTTTTGTACCACCAGGCAGAAGCAAACTCCCCCCCATCGTTTGCTCCTCTCCCCCCTCCCTCATGGACTTGGAGTTGCCCCCTCCCCAAAATCTGAAATGGTGCCCCTGGATCCTCCCCACCACAGTAAGCCTCTCCCTCATGGCCTTGAACATGCCCCTCCCCATCCTCCCTCCTCCCCCCTCCATTCGGCCTTTCTGTTCATCATGCAGACCACCAGTTTCCCACCTTTTCAGGCTGGCGATCCCCCCTGCACAATAAAAAATGCCCCAACGCCCTGAGGTTTCCGGTCCAAGTCAGAGTAAACCTTGTGTCAGTGCTACCGACGCCAGGAGCCTGCAACCCGGCTACAGCGACTACATCGGATCTCGCCAATGCCCCAGGGTTAGGCCACCCCAGTTTCACCCTGGAAATTGTCTTTTCTTCGCCTAAGATTGTAATAAAATTTGCAACACCTCACGCCCACACCCCCTCCCTCCCCTCTAGACTCCACCCATGGCGGTGGAGGGGGGGGGCAGGTGTCCTGTCAAAAAACTGCTCCCTGACAGAATTTGCTGCTTAGATTGTCCTGAGCATGCTCGGTAACATCTGCTGAAGCCGCAGTCCTCAGCTTGTCCTTACTTGGAATCAGATTCTTCTGCCTGCTCTTTACAGGGGCTACAAGGGGGCAAGGGGCAGCGGGGCTCTATCCGGTTTTATAGTGGGGGGTGCTGAAAGCTAGCTCACGCAATTGTGTGTTCAAAAGCAATGTGGAAAGGTGCAATTCCCATTCCCACTGCGTGGGTGGAGCACAGCTCCGGGATTCGAAATAATGCCAGCTTCCTTCTCACAGCCCAGCAAACTTTTCACAGAGAAAGCTGGGGGCAGGGATTTCCCTACACCCCCCCCCGAATTTTCCCAACACCCCCCCCCGCCCCCAGTTTTGTGAACTAGTTACCTGCAGCGTTGCCACTTTAGTGATTGTTTGGAAATTTGAATTGAAATTGAAACGTTAATACCCACTCTAAAAGCATATAGAGTGTATGAGAAAATACGTGTATCTGAAAAAAATATAATAGATTTGAAAAGTATGAACATAGACTAGCTTCCTTATACAGCTGTTGTTTTTGGTGGCGATGTCAGCGCATTCATTTCAGTGACGTTGGCCAACCTAGTAATTTCAAATAATGATTTGTAAGCAAAGTCTAAATGAGCTCTCCCTGAGAGCTAGTGATGAGCTGGGGACTGGGGGGAAAGGCTTCAGGACCAGATTATATTTACATTCACACCTAATCTACCTCGGTATCCAGCAAACAGAGCTGTGTTGCCCAAGTGATAGATTTTGGCTGGGGCTGGATTACAAATCACTTGAATGCGTTGGGCGGGGGGGGTGAAAGGTTGTTGTTCTTATTGCATGAGTGAAGGGCAGCAGAACTGTACTTAGCCTGTGCTGATTGAGGGCATCAAAAGAGAGGGTGGAGACCTGTCCCTCTCCACTGTTTAAAGACAGAGCTGATTAGGCTCCATAGAGAGTCTTTTGTTCTGTTCAGTGACCACTGCAGCTGAAATCTCTGATAATCAGGTCTAAGTGCTCAGACCTGCTGTGGGACAGTGTTTCTGTGGAAGACACTTTGGCGCAGCCTGCACTAGCAGGGAGGTTCCCCCACTGAGAGCTGGGTGGAACCGCGAGAGACCAACTCACAGAGGTCCCAGTGGCAGGTGGCAGCAGACGGTGACAGCACAGGGCTATTAGGGCAGAGCAATAGAGTGAACGGTGGCCTGACAAACAACAGCAGCCAGAGCACTGGACTATGTTTTAGTGACTTTACTCCAGAAGCTAGATTTGTGACTTGGAAACTTACATAAATATATGTTGCCTAGCAGGGCAAGATTTTTAAAATGCGTTATTTGCCAATGTCATTATCGGGTTCTTGTGTTAAGTGAAGGGGTAATAGCACTTCTTCATTCATTTTCTCCACACCAATCAAGATTTTATAAGACTCTATCATATCCATGCTTTTCCAAGCTGAAAAGGCCCAGTCTTCTCTCCTCATATGGAATCTGTTCCATATCCCTAATCATTTTTGTTCCCCTTCTCTGTACCTTTTCCAATTCCAATATATCTTTTTTTAGATGGGGGGACCAGAACTACATGCAGTATTTAAGATGTGGGCATGTCATGGATTTATATAGTAGAAGTGGAGGAGCTTGGTTTGCCAGACTGATCAGCTAAGCCAATGCTGACAACCGACATGAAAAGCTGCCTCTGGACTGCGTTGACATGCAGAAAGCCTTCTAAGCCAGTCACTGTCAAAGCCAATTTTAGAAGAACTTAAGGAGGCTGTTAAGAATGCTGGAGACACAACTCAGTTTATGTGAACCAACATGGCTGTGGCATCATACTTTCTATTTAAGCACGAGATACCACACACTACAAACTAGAGGCCTATGTTAAGTGCATTGTCACTTCTTAATCCTGAAGTTGGACACTGGTTCTGAACATTTTAGAAGACATTTTAGAAGAGTTAAATGCTTGTCAACTGAACTCCAAAGAGATGGCTGCTTGTGCATTTGATGGAGCTACAAACTTCTCTGGAAGACATAGTGGAGTACAAGCTCTGCTCAGAGAAAAGTGTCACCCTAATCTCTCCTACACACACTGTAGAGGCCATCTACGCCAACTAGCGCTAGGACAAGCTGCAGAATCTCCAAGACATTAAAAAGCCACAAATTTCACGGCTTTTTTATGACTCTTTTTTCAGCAAGAGTCCAAAAGGATTGAACATTTTGGAAACAAATAGAAGATACACTGGGATTGAAGTTCAAATGAGTCCAACCTGGGAAAACCTGCTGGCTTTCTCATGAGTGATTTTTGGCTGTTGTCTTAAAATTACTGCAACCGTTATGACTGGCTTTGGAAAGTATCCACCAAGAGAGGACAGATCTAAGTAGTGAGGCTGGGGGACTACTTTTGTTACTGAGGATATGTCTACACAACGAAATTAGGTCGCTTTTATAGAAGTCGATTTTTCAGAACCAACTTTATTTCGTCGATTGTGTGTCCCCCCACTAAGCGCATTACATCGGGGAGTGCGTCCACAGTACCATGGGGAGCATCAATTCTCAGAGCGATGCACTGTGGGTAGCTATCCCACAGTCCCCGGAGTCTCCACTGCCCATTGGAATTCTGGGTTAAGCTCCCAATGCCTGATGGGGCAAAAACATTGTTGCGCGTGGTTTTGGGTACATGTCGTCAGTGTCCCTTCCCTTCCTCCCTGCCTCCGTGAAAGCAACGGCAGACAATCGTTTCGTGCCTTTTTTCCGGGATTACCCATGCAGACGCCACAGTACTGCAAGCGTGGAGCCCGTTCAGCTCATCGCTGCAGTTGTGAGCATTGTAAACACCTCACGCATTATCCTGCAGTACGTGCAGTACCTGCAAAAGCAGGCGAGGAGGCGACGGCAGCGCGGTGACGAGAGTGATGAGGACATGGACACGCACTTCTCTCAAAGCACGGACCCTGGCAATTTGGACATCATGGTGGCAATGGGGCAGGTTCATGCCATGGAACGCCAATTCTGGGCCTGGGAAACAAGCACAGACTGGTGGGACCGCATAGTGTTGCAGGTATGGGATGATTCCCAGTGGCTGCAAAACTTTCTCATGCAAAAGGGCACTTTCATGGAACTTTGTGACTTGCTTTCCCCTGCTCTGAAGCGCAAGAATACCAAGATGGGAGGAGCCCTCACAGTTGAGAAACGAGTGGCGATAGCCCTGTGGAAGCTTGCAACGCCTGACTGCTACCAGTCAGTTGGGAATTAATTTGGAGTGGGCAAATCAACTTTGGGGGCTGCTGGATCCAAGTAGCCAACGCAATCACTGAGCTGCTGCTACCAAGGGTAGTGACTCTGGGAAATGTGCAGGTCTTAGTGGATGGCTTTGCTGCAATGGGATTCCCCAACTGTGGTGGGGCGGGAGGACTGCATGAGCTCGGAAAACATGTCATCACAAGTGCGGATTTTTTGCCTTCTAATCTGGGATAGCCTCTGGGATGGAGATGATAAGGGGAGCGTAGAAACATTTGCACCTGTGGGAGGAAAAAAAGGGAGAGCAGAATTAAAAAAGATACATTTTAGAGAACAAAGGGGAGACTCTTTCAGAGTAAATCAAGCGATTCAAACCACATAGCACACGTTCTTTCGATACAAGGTCGCATTTTGCCTGTTATATTGAGTGCCTGCTGGTTTGGTGTGAGACATCACACGCGGCTGGGCACCAGAATTTGGCTTGCAGGTAGCCCTAGTAATCCCAAGGGGCATGCGGAGTTTGGCTTCTTCCACCTTCATAACATGTGCGAATGCTTTCCAACTGCGGTGCCCCCTTTCCCATACCAAGCAATGCCTGGTGGGTTGGCCACTGAAAAGGAGAGGCTGCAATTTTCAGGTGGATGTGCAACACAACACACCCCTCTTCAACCCAATTCTCTGGGATGATCGCTTCACCCCTCGCCCCACCACGTGGCTATCATCAGCCACACCCAAACAGCTCAGCAAGAACGGGCACCTCTGAATGTCCCCTTGAACAAATTCCCCTATTTCAACCAGGTGACCATGAATGATATCGCTCTCCTGAGGCTAACACAGAGAGATAAATGACAAATGTTGCTTGAATGCGCCCAAAATCCAGGAGCATTCGCTGCCATGCTCTGTGCTGCAATGATTCCAGACGACTTGCTACTGGCTTGGCGTGGTAAAGTGTCCTACCGTGGAGGACGGAATAAGGCTGCCCCACCCAGAAACCTTCTGCAAAGGCTTTCAGAGTAGCTCCAGCAGAGCTTCACTGAGATGTCCCTGGAGGATTCCCGCTCCATCCCCAGACACATGAACAGACTTTTCCAGTAGCTGTACTGGCCGCGAATGCATCCCAAGTCTTCAGGGCAAATGAATCACTAAACACACTTGCTTTTAAACCCTTATTGTATTTACAAAGGTTCGCTCACCAGAAGTGCCTTTTCTGGCTTCATGGGTCAGGAGCCCGCCTTGGGAGGTTGTGGAGGGTGTTGGTTGGGCCAGGAATCCCCACGTCTGAATCTCCTCCTCCTCCTGTCCCCCCATCTCCTCCACCTCCATCTCCTCCTCCCCCCATCCCCCCATCTCCTCCACCTCCATCTCCATCTCCTCCTCCCCTCCCCCCATCTCCTCCACCTCCTTCACGTTGCTGCTGTCGGGGTCCTCCTGGAGCTGGGGCTTCGCTGGGGCACTGGCCCCGTGAGCGGCTGCTGCCCCACATTGACCCCCAGCAGCACCTCCCCTTAGCACCGCAGCAGGTGCAATCCAAAGGCAGAGCACGGCCAGGGGAGAAGGCAGAGCGCACAGAGACTTGTGCTGCTCGCACGGGCAGGAGCAGGGAGGTGAAAACCTCCCCCCAGTGACACTGGGCCTGGCTCTGCTGCCATGAGGAAGCCCCGCGGGCTGCGTTGCCTGGGCAGGGAGAGAAGCCGATGGCTCCATCTGCCGCCGGAGTGCCAAAGCAGCCCGAGCATAGACCAACAGAGCCCGGCTCGCACAGGATCGGGGCCTCGAAGCGGGCTAAAAGCGAGTTCCGCCAAGAGCCCGGCTTTGGCTGAAGCGCGCTGGGCTGCTCTCGCAGCTGGCTCTCTCGGGTCAACGATCCCAGGGCGGTTGGCGGGGTCCATAACGTTGCCTCCAGCTCCCTAGGATCCGCTCCCAGGATCATAGAATCATAGAATCATAGAATCATAGAATATCAGGGTTGGAAGGGACCCCTGAAGGTCATCTAGTCCAACCCCCTGCTCGAAGCAGGACCAATTCCCAGTTAAATCATCCCAGCCAGGGCTTTGTCAAGCCTGACCTTAAAAACTTCCAAGGAAGGAGATTCCACCACCTCCCTAGGCAACGCATTCCAGTGTTTCACCACCCTCTTAGTGAAAAAGTTTTTCCTAATATTCAATCTAAACCTCCCCCACTGCAACTTGAGGCCATTACTCCTCGTTCTGTCATCTGCTACCATTGAGAACAGTCTAGAGCCATCCTCTTTGGAACCCCCTTTCAGGTAGTTGAAAGCACCTATCAAATCCCCCCTCATTCTTCTCTTCTGCAGGCTAAACAATCCCAGCTCCCTCAGCCTCTCCTCATAAGTCATGTGTTCTAGACCCCTAATCATTTTTGTTGCCCTTCGCTGGACTCTCTCCAATTTATCCACATCCTTCTTGTAGTGTGGGGCCCAAAACTGGACACAGTACTCCAGATGAGGCCTCACCAATGTCGAATAGAGGGGGACGATCACGTCCTCGATCTGCTCGCTATGCCCCTACTTATACATCCCAAAATGCCATTGGCCTTCTTGGCAACAAGGGCACACTGCTGACTCATATCCAGCTTCTCGTCCACTGTCACCCCTAGGTCCTTTTCCGCAGAACTGCTGCCTAGCCATTCGGTCCCTAGTCTGTAGCGGTGCATTGGATTCTTCCGTCCTAAGTGCAGGACCCTGCACTTATCCTTATTGAACCTCATCAGATTTCTTTTGGCCCAATCCTCCAATTTGTCTAGGTCCTTCTGTATCCTATCCCTCCCCTCCAGCGTATCTACCACTCCTCCCAGTTTAGTATCGTCCGCAAATTTGCTGAGAGTGCAATCCACACCATCCTCCAGATCATTTATGAAGATATTGAACAAAACCGGCCCCAGGACCGACCCCTGGGGCACTCCACTTGACACCGGCTGCCAACTAGACATGGAGCCATTGATCAGTACCCGTTGAGCCCGACAATCTAGCCAGCTTTCTACCCACCCTATAGTGCATTCATCCAGCCCATACTTCCTTAACTTGCTGACAAGAATACTGTGGGAGACCGTGTCAAAAGCTTTGCTAAAGTCAAGAAACAATACATCCACTGCTTTCCCTTCATCCACAGAACCAGTAATCTCATCATAAAAGGCGATTAGATTAGTCAGGCATGACCTTCCCTTGGTGAATCCATGCTGGCTGTTCCTGATCACTTTCCTCTCATGCAAGTACTTCAAGATTGATTCTTTGAGGACCTGCTCCATGATTTTTCCAGGGACTGAGGTGAGGCTGACTGGCCTGTAGTTCCCAGGATCCTCCTTCTTCCCTTTTTTAAAGATTGGCACTACATTAGCCTTTTTCCAGTCATCCAGGACTTCCCCGGTTCGCCACGAGTTTTCAAAGATAATGGCCAATGGCTCTGCAATCACAGCCGCCAATTCCTTCAGCACTCTCGGATGCAACTCGTCCGGCCCCATGGACTTGTGCACGTCCAGCTTTTCTAAATAGTCCCTAACCACCTCTATCTCCACAGAGGGCTGGCCATCTCTTCCCCATTTTGTGATGCCCAGCGTAGCAGTCTGGGAGCTGACCTTGTTAGTGAAAACAGAGGCAAAAAAAGCATTGAGTACATTAGCTTTTTCCACATCCTCTGTCACTAGGTTGCCTCCCTCATTCAGTAAGGGGCCCACACTTTCCTTGGCTTTCTTCTTGTTGCCAACATACCTGAAGAAACCCTTCTTGTTACTCTTGACATCTCTCTCTAGCTGCAGCTCCAGGTGCGATTTGGCCCTCCTGATTTCATTCCTACATGCCCGAGCAATATTTTTATACTCTTCCCTGGTCATATGTCCAACCTTCCACTTCTTGTAAGCTTCTTTTTTATGTTTAAGATCCGCTAGGATTTCACCGTTAAGCCAAGCTGGTCGCCTGCCATATTTACTATTCTTTCGACTCATTGGGATGGTTTGTCCCTGTAACCTCAACAGGGATTCCTTGAAATACAGCCAGCTCTCCTGGACTCCTTTCCCCTTCAAGTTAGTCCCCCAGGGGATCCTGGCCATCCGTTCCCTGAGGGAGTCGAAGTCTGCTTTCCTGAAGTCCAGGGTCCGTATCCTGCTGCTTACCTTTCTTCCCTGCGTCAGGATCCTGAACTCAACCAACTCATGGTCACTGCCTCCCAGATTCCCATCCACTTTTGCTTCCCCCACTAATTCTACCCGGTTTGTGAGCAGCAGGTCAAGAAAAGCGCCCCCCCTAGTTGGCTCCTCTAGCACTTGCACCAGGAAATTGTCCCCTACGCTTTCCAAAAACTTCCTGGATTGTCTATGCACCGCAGTATTGCTTTCCCAGCAGATATCAGGAAAATTAAAGTCACCCATGAGAATCAGGGCATGCGATCTAGTAGCTTCCGTGAGCTGCCGGAAGAAAGCCTCATCTACCTCATCCTCCTGGTCCGGTGGTCTATAGCAGACTCCCACCACTACATCACTCTTGTTGCACACACTTCTAAACTTAATCCAGAGACACTCAGGTTTTTCTACAGTTTCGTACTGGAGCTCTGAGCAGTCATACTGCTCCCTTACATACAGTGCTACTCCCCCACCTTTTCTGCCCTGCCTGTCCTTCCTGAACAGTTTATAACCATCCATGACAGTACTCCAGTCATGTGAGTTATCCCACCAAGTCAAATCAGCCCCACTCGCTAAGAGCAATTTAAAATCAGCTTTTCCATTAATACTTCAGTCACTTTCTAGGGGAAAGTGCGCACTCCCTGGCTGACAGAACCATTCAAACATCCTCATGTCCTACTAAGGCATTTACAACAAGCTAGGCCCAGCTCCCTAGCAGCGCTGAGCACCGCCCGCAGTCGCGGCCCTAGCCTCGTTGGCCGTTCCACCACTGTGACGACGGGCTCAGTGCCAGCCTGGCCATGGCCCCTTCTGCTAGGGAGGGACTAACTCCACCAGGAGCCAGGCCAGGCTAGAAGGTGAATGATGCCAGGCAGCTCTGCATCCCTGGGGGAGCGACAGGGTCCCATAATATCAATAGAGGTTAGGAGCCCAAATACCTTGTTGATCTGGGCCTGGGAGAAAGGAGACCAGGAGGAGCCTAGAGAGTGGAGTGTGTGAGGCTGATGAGAGATGGGGACAGGTGTGACACTTGTACCGGGACCCGGAGCTCAAAACATCTGTAACTGGGGTGGAATGGAAGGGGTGGGGTTCCAGCAAACATGATGTACCCCAGATTTCTATAGACAGGCATGTAGAGTGCATGTGTGTCACTAGAAGGAGAGTGGGTGGGAGGGATAGGTCAGTGGTTTGAGCATTGGCCTGCTAAACCCAGAGTTGTGAGTTCAATCCTTGAGGGGGCCATTTACAGACCTGGGACAAAAATTGGGGATTGGTCCTTCTTTGAGCAGGGGGTTGGACTAGATGAGGTCCCTTCCAACCTTGATATTCTACGTGACCTGATTTCATATTCTTGCAACTGCATCCATGTTTTCTTTAACTGTGGCCTCATAGCAGGTAGGAATTTCCTCCCTCCTGGGAGCGAGTGTAAGTTGGATCTTGCTGGGTAAAGCCAGTTTTTGGCCCCACCCTCCCACCGTCCTGCTGCCTAAAGAGAGAACCAGTCTTGCTGCTCCCAGAGCATGAACAAATTCTGAAAAGTGCTCCCAAGGCAAGTTCCTTCCTGACCCTTGTTAGGTTGGATCGTGCCCTGAAGCATGAGGGTTTATAGCCCTTCCCAAATTTTTTAGTGATTGCTAAAACAACCTTTAGTATCTAACTCTGGATACTCACCTCATCCAAATAAAATTATTCTGGGAATCTTGCCAAGTTCTTGGCCTCAACAACATCCTGGGGCAATGAGTTCCGCAGGCTAATTATGCATTATGTAGCAGAGCATTTCCTTTTATAGCATCATCTGCTTTTCATCTAATCCTTTATTCTACACTGATTTTTAAAACCCTGATCCACAGTTTGTTCCTTTCCTGCACAGCTGTGTTCATGGCACACGCTTATGGACCCAGCTACCTTCCTCCTCCAGTCTCACCCACCTCAAAGGGAATGATTCCTACCATCAATCCCGCATGGGGCTAACAGTGCCACTCTCGCACAAGGGGCAGGGACTGGCTTTGTGTTCTGGGTTTGTACAGCACCTAGCACAACCCTGGTCCATGCATGGGGCTCCTAAGAGCTGATGTAATACAAAATCATAATAATAATAAATAGGGGGGCAGAAAAGTCTGATCGGATTCTCTCCTAAGCAGCTGGGAAATATCAGGCTTATTAATGTGTTAAAGAGACTGTGATGGCTTCATTAAACAAATTAAAAAAAAAAACTTTCAGAATGAACCTGTGGGTATTAAAAGGGAGGTGAATGGCTTGGAAAAGTGCTGTAATTTTCACTCAGTGGCAGGCAGTGGGCATGTGGTGCGGTGCCACAAGAACTGCATGCCCCAGACTGTTAGACACTAACTCCAGACACTGCTAGAACGTGATTCACCGTTTATTTAAAGGGGGGGGCTTGTTTCTCGCGGGAGGAGACGGGTTAAGCAAGAGAGAGACTCAAAAGCAGTGTCTGAAATTTAACCCTTTCCGGGCCTTGAAGGAGACGCAGTTGGGTCACTTATAAATGACTGTGAGTGTTATGGTAGCACCTAGAGCTCAGCTCTTGAGGTCAGGGCTGCATTGTACTGAGCGCTGCACAGAGACACAGTGAGAGACAGTCCCATCCCCCGCTCGAGATCAGGGGCCCCTTATGCCAGGCTGGGGAGCGGGTCCCCTTGCCTCCAAACCCCTCCGCAAATGAGTTGGCAGCGTGTGGAGCTGATTGATCCTTTTTGTTTCTTTTAGAGTAGCAGCCCTGTTAGTCTGTATTCGCAAAAAGAAAAGGAGGACTTGTGGCAGCTTAGAGACTAACCAATTTATTTGAGCATAAGCTTTCGTGAGTTACACTCCGATGAAGTGAGCTGTAGCTCACGAAAGCTTATGCTCAAATAAATTGGTTAGTCTCTAAGGTGCCACAAGTCGTCCTATTTTTTTGTTTGTTTCTTGTTTCAATTCAGTTCCTCCTGTGGGCGGGGGGAGGGAAATGGACAATTCATGAAGTGGAGTCAGACTGATCTTTGAAAACAGCGTGAGAAAACTCAAACCCTGTAACCGCCATTTCTGGGTGGGATCTGGGGTCCCTCCCAGCTCAGGGCCAGGGGGCACAGGAGGAGGAGGAGGGGAGGGTGGTGTGGCATTGATAGCCATGTAAACAGAGTATTAGGGAAGGTTTCTGGCTGTAACAACCGTAGCACAAAATGTCCACTGGAAACCAAAGGACAGCACATTGCTCATCACAGAGAGCAGGGTTCCCCTTGAAAGCCTCCTATCCCCACACCCAGAGAATGGGCTGCATGCAGAGCAGACTCAGGAAAGGGTTTGGGGAGAACACGGGGGGGGGGGAGGAGAGAGATTGAAATTGAGGTGAGGAAAGGAAGGAGGGAGGATTGAGAAAAGGGGGAACAGGAGAAACACAGGAAGGGGACGGGGGAGAGAAAGAACTGGGGTAGAAGCAGGAACTGGAGAAGGAAAGAGAGAGAAGAGAGGAGGGAGAAGAAGAAAAACCGAAAGAATCAGGGAGGGAAGGTGGGAGCAGCCCCCAGCGACTGCGATAAAGAAACCCCAGAGCTGGGAATGAACTCCACAGTCACGGCCCCTGGAATCAATGTGCACCTCTGAGAGGTGAAACACTGATGGGGGGCTGGTGGGTCAGATTGCACCCTTCAGCCTAGCCCCCCTCCATGCACCATGTAACCTAAACCAGCGCCCCACATCTGCCTGGAATCAGGGCCTCAGCCTGCAAGCCCCAGCAGCCTCTCTCGCTCCCCCGCTTCCCACACACTGCCCCCTAGGTCAAGTGGCTGCAACGCGGCTGTAAGCCCATCCTGGGTCTTTGTCCCAGCCCTGCAGCCAGCCAGCCATGGGCCCTGCATAATCCAGCAGGTTTTGGTCATTGCCTGACTGCTGTGTATGATCTGCATGCTCTGGTCCTCTTTGGCTTCTGGCAACCAGCAAGCAAGAAGTGGCCATGAGCCAGGAGGCTCCTATCATGGCTCTAAATCACGTGCTTCACCCCCTGGGTCCTTTACTGCCGTGGCAGGTTGTTAGACACTGCAATGGCCCATGCTGTCTGTTCCCTGCTGCACACGTAGGAGGGGTAAATTAAAGAGCTCGGTCCCCTTTAAGGGATTTGGCGCGCTTTGTGCTAATCTGATCAGTGTCATTACAAATGTCCCGCCACGCCGGTAAAGTTTCATTCATTTCAACAGCGGATGTAGTTACGGCTCTTGGTGCCTTGTCCAATCCAGGATCAGTATGCTAATATAGTATATGGCCACGCCCCTGTGTATATTGCAGTCCCCTTGCGGCTGGCTTTTTTCGCGGGTTTTTCCTTGCACTAGTAATGGGGGAAGACATGATGTGTGTGAAGAGGGGAGTTTGGGCTCCCCCCTCTGCTAATGCACAGAGAGGGGGACATGGAGCAGGGACCTGACCTGCAAGGAGTGCTGCAGCCATGGAGTCCCTGCACGAGGTAAGCTGTGATCTTCCTACATAGCAGTGGCTTGTGAAACTGACTCCCAACCCCCTGCTCTGCAAAGGGGGACACGGGCTTGGGTGGAGATCAGAGGTTATTTGGGAGACCCTGATATTGCAGCAGCCCTATTGTTGTTTTTACAGCCCCCAAAGGTGGGCTAAAGGGCCATGTACTTTCGTACTTCTCTGTCTCGACTGGAAGTGCCTCAGCTGATGCATCCTAGCATCACATTTGCCTTTTTCATGGCCACATCACATGGGTGGCTCAGTCACCGTATAATCGACCAACACATCAAGGTCTCGCCCCTCCTCTCTCGCCTCCAACTGATGAGCCCCCAGCATCAAGAAGAAATTCTTCTTATTAGACCCTAAGTGCAGGATTTTGCACCTGGTACCATTAAATGTCATCCTTCTTCTGGTACTCCAGTCTTCAAGGTCATCCAGATCTTCCTGTATAATATTCTACCCCCTCTGGACAGACCATGTTTCCCAGCTTTTTAATCATCAGTAAGTTTTGTTATCACTCTCCTACTTTTTGGGTTAACACCATTAATAAAGAGATTAATGAAGATGGATCCCAAAACAGATCCTTGAAGAACTCCATTAGGAACCTCCCTCCGATCCCATAACTCAGCTTCCAGACTTCTCCCCTTTAATTGGTTCCTTACCCGCCTTACAATTCTTGTACTGATCCCCGTCTTCTCTAATTTAGCTAAGAATTTCCCACGTGATACCGTATCAAATGCTTTACTGAAGTCCAAGTATATTAGATCTGCTGCATTTCCCTTCTCTAAACAACCAGTTCTCAGCTCAAAGAAAGAGCTCAGGTTAGTCTGGCCCCATCTACCTTTGGTTACATCCCCTTTTTCATTTACCTCTGTTGGAGACCCCAGGGCATGGCCACTAGTTAAGTTGAGGAGATGGAAGGCCATAAGGGTCGAGGAGGTCTCCCTGCTAAAGGCCTAAGGGCTTCTTCTCAACCCCCCTTAATAGAATTCAGGCCTGGCTGGTTTGAGTAAGCTCTTTTGCTCTTAAAACAATGTTGCAGCCGCAGACAATGCCCCATAGTGTAAGGTTTGCTGACGCCAAGTTAAAGATAATAGGAGAGAGAGCTACAAGGCCAGACAGGATGTGCTGGTTCTTTAAGTTGCTAGGAATGCTTGTTAGAGGTTGCAGGAAATAAACATTGTTCTAACCCATATAAGAAAGGCAGAGTATTTGTGCAAAGTTTTGATTGGCTGATGTGTAGTGCAGTAGCATTAAGGAATATAAAAGTGTGTGTAATGACCTGCTCTGATGTGCAGGATTTGAGATTCTATTCTCCCTGTACCTTGTTTGCAGCTGCAAATAAACTTTTCTGCTTCTCCACCCTGTTGTGATTATTGAGTGACGCACACCGGGTAACGAACCCCCACGCTGTTGTTTGCCTCTGGCACTCGGTGCCGGCAACAGCTTTTGGAGTCCCAACGTGGGGTGACGAGGATGCAATTTAGCCTTGCCCAGATCCCTTCTGGAGGTCGAGGATTGCAGCGACAACCGACGCCCAGCGCACACCGGTGAGTTCCTTGGGGGCCTCAGAGGAGACGCAGTTTGATCGACCCCGGAGGGCACGATGGTGCAACGCACTCACATAGTGGAGAAGCAGCTGTGGGAGACAGTGAGGAACCGGTTCCTTGGATATAGGGGAGGAACAGCTGCGGGCGACGTTGGGGAACCGGTCCTTTGGATAAGGTAGGAACCTTTTGAAATCCGGATTATATGCTCTGTTGGAACCTGGAGACGCCCAGAGTTACACTGTAGGTATGGGACAGGAACAGAGCACGGGAGGTATGGTACGATGCACGCCCCTAGAGTGTATTTTAGTAAATTGGAAGATATTTGGATCAGATCCAATGGCTAAGGGTAAATTGAAGCGATTTTGTACGGTTGACTGGCCTCAGTACCAATTAGAGGACCAAGAACAGTGGCCTCCCGGAGGATCACTAAATCATAATACAATCCTCCAGTTACTCCTGTTCTGTCAGCGAACGGCGAAGTAGAATAAGCATTCGTATGCTTACTTGTTTATAACCTTATAGTCTCGTACTGATATTTTACAATGCTGTAATTTAACCCCGATTGGCCCTGTAGCAATTAATGTCAGTCCCTGGATGCCCACCCCAAAAGTAATGGCAGATCCGGTGTCTTCTTCGGCCCCTACACCCACACAGAGCGAGGCTCAAAGTAAGATTCCTAGTGAAGCTCATAGTGAGGTTCAGGCTCCATCTGCTGGATTATACCCGTTACTTACCAAGACTAAAATCGCCCCTAATGCAATAGAAAGGACAAGCTCTTACCATGCAGGTCTATACTCATGCACCTTTTAATCCTATGGACCTGGCCGCTTTCAAAGCACAGGCTGGAGAATTTTCTATCAACCCAAGCAAGTTGGTATCGGTCTTTGAGGAATGTCTTAGAAGCTACAAGCCAGGCTGGGATGATTGTAATGTCCTTCTGCAAACATTATTGACTGAGGTTAAACAAGAACAGGTCATAGCTAAAGCAAGGAAAAAAGCGAAAAGGCGATATGACCAAGACCGTAACAACGTCCCGATCCCAGAAAATCAAGTTCCTATAAAAAATCCTAGGTGGGACCCAAATGACAATCAGGCTGTGACCCACCTCACCTCCTCTAAGGAGCTGCTACTGTATAGACTCCGTCACGCAGCTGTCAGACAGAATCATTAAACTAAACCATAGAAGGTAGTGCAGGATCCAAAGGAAAGCCCTGGAGCTTTTTTGCAGCGCATTCGAAACACGACCCAACAGTATACCAATGCAGATCCTAATCATCCACAAACTGAGGCAATTATTAAAGGAGTATTTACAAGCAGGGCAGCCCCCGACATTAAGAGAAAGCTGCAGAAAAAGGAGGATTTCATAAGTATGACCATGGCACAGATTTTAAAAGCAGCAAATCAAGTGCATAGTTTAAAAAAAGTAAAAAAAAAAAAAAAAATCAAGTAAAATTAATGGTAGCGGCAATGCAGGCAGGCACGAAGGAAAGTAAACAAAAAAAAAGGGGGCCGTGGACACGGACGTCCAGGCCCGCGAAAAAGACGACTGGGGCGCAATCAGTGTGCCCTGTGTCGGCAAGAGGGACACTAAAAATATAAGTGCCCAAACAAAAAGAAAAGGGGAAGTACCTCTATGATGGCGATAAAAAAACAAAAATAAGGGTGTCAGGGGAAACAGATCATCCTACCCCCGGAACCCCGAGTAAAAATGAGGATGGGAAATGAAGAAATAGATTTTTTAGTGGACTCTGGAGTGGCGCGAACTGCTGTAAATCAACCGCTTCAGTTGCCAGTAGCAAACTCCCTCACTGTCACAGGAGCCACAGGCAAAGATACCAAGTGCCTAGTGTATGCCCCAGCAGAATGTGCTTTGGGAAACAAAACCATATCCCATAAGCTGGTCTAGCTCCCTGAATGCCCAACACCATTGCTGGGATGGGACCTGCTGTGTCGCCTAGGTGCCACCCTGCATTTTACTCCAGATGAAATAACCCTTACCTTATCCCCTGAAAATGCATAGATTATGACCCTTGCAGTTGAACCCTCGGCTATGCAAGCCCCAAAATGGGACCAGTGGGAAGTCCAAGTGTATCCCCTTGTGTGGGCATCAGGGATCCCAGGAAAAGCTACTCACCAAACCCCCATTCATGTCCAGCTCATACCCGGGAAAGGCCCGGTGCGGGTAAAGCAATAGCCAATCAAGAAGGAAGCCAAAAAGGGGTTACAGGAAACCATAGATTGATTTCTAACATACGGTATTCTCCGGGAATGTCAGTCAGCCTGGAACACTCCCATTTTACCCGTACAGAAACCTGATGGCACGTACCAGCTGCTACAAGACCTAAGGGCAGTTAATGAATGGGTTAAGACTCTGCACCCTCTTGTCCCTAACCCCTATACCCTATTGGCTTCTATAGGGGAACAGTATACCCATTTTCCAGTTCTTGATTTAAAAGATGCTTTTTTTGCCATCCCAGTTGACACCTCAGCACAGGAGATTTTCTCCTTCGAATGGGAGGACCGGAACAGAGTTAAAAAGCAACTTTGCTGGACAGTGTTAGCCCAGGGGTTTAAAAATTCCCCCACTCTCTTTGGCCAGGCTCTGGCCAGGGACCTAGAGGAGTGGGATAATAAAGAAGCCCTCCTTTTGCAATACATAGATGATCTGTTAATTGCCACTGTAGGTTTAACTCCCTGCCTTAAAGCCACCGTGAGTCTCCTGAATTTTGTGGGACTCCAAGGATATCGGGTAGCACGAAGTCAGGCTCAGATTGCTCTCCCGCAGGTACAGTACCTCGGGTTCTACATACAGCAGGGGGAACGCCAGCTTTCAAATAAAAAAATAAAAGCAATATGCCAAGTTCCTATCCCGAGTAATCGCAAGCGGCTCAGAGCATTTCTGGGGATGGCAGGCTTCTGTAGAATATAAATCCCAGAGTCTGAACTATAGGCTAGACCCCTGTATGACTGTGTAAAAGGAGCAGACCATGACCCCTTTCATTGGACCCCAGAGGCTGACAGGGCATTTAAAATCCTAAAAAACAAGCTAATGGAAGCCCCGGCTCTAGGTCTGCCAGATCTCTCCAAGCCATTTCAGTTGTATGTACACAAACGAAAGGAGGTGGCCCTGGAAGTACTCACACAGCTGCTAGGAGCATGAAAACGTCCGGTGGCATATTTTTCGAAATAACTGGACCAAGTAGCCAAGGGCTGGCCAGCGTGCCTGCGGGCAGTGGCAGCCACCGCCCTGACCCTGGCAGAAGCAGAGAAACTGACACTAGGGGGAACAATACAGGTTTTTACACCACACATGGTACGCGCTTTACTGGATGTTAAGGGCGGCCTCTGGCTCACACAAGCGCGTACGGCAAGATACCAAGCAAAGCTCTTAGAGAACCCTGAGGTCACGCTGCAGCGTTGTACATCCCTTAACCCTGCCACCCTCTTACCAAAAACTGAGAAACAGAAACATGACTGTTTAAAAATCATAGATGCCCAATATTCTAGCCGCCCGGACTTGAAGGATGTGCCCCTCCCAAATGCAGATTATGAGTGGTACACTGATAGTAGCAGCATGGTAATAAATGAGCAAAAAACGGCGGGTTATGCTATTGTAACCCTCAGTGACACCGTGGAAGCTGAAAGTTTGCCCGCTGGGACCTCTGCCCAGTTGGCTGAGCTAGTGGCCCTGGCCCATGCACTCGAACTGTCCAAAAAAAAACCAGGTCAATATTTTCACTGATTCCAAATATGCTTTTGGGGTGCTGCATGCTCCTGCTGGCCTGTGGAAGCAGAGGGGAATGCTGACAGCCCAAGGCTCCCCAGTCAAGTACGGGCCCCAAATCCTCCGGCTTCTAGAGGCAGTGCAACTCCCTTTGGAAGTGGCAGTGGGACACTATAAGGCCCATCAGAGGGAGGATCAAGATGTGACCAGGGGTAATGCCAGGGCAGATAAAGAGGCAAAGCATGCTGCCACCCTGATGTTCCCTCAGACTAAAAACACCTATATGCATGCCCTTATCCCATCAGTGGGGAAGCTCCCGACCCCTCAGTATTCTGGGGAGGAGAAACAGCTAGCTGACAAACTTGGTCTCCAGGAAAAGGAGGGATGGCTTCATTCCCCGGAAGGGAAAGTCCTCTTACCAAAGGGCCTAATTCTGCCAGTATTACAAAAGTTACATCAAACCACTCATGCTGGCAGGGAGGCACTTATCCAAGTAATAAAAAAGTACTTCATACTCCAGACTCAGAGCCCTAGCTGCCCAAGTACAAACAAAATGCCTAGTCTGTCAAAAGAATAACCCCCAATCAGGACACCCAGTACCACCAGCGGCCCTGGAACCCACTCCAGGCCCCGGACGGGTGTGGCAAATAGACTTTGCTAAGTTTCCCCGGACCCAAAAGTTCAAGTATCTCCTTGTCATAGTAAATGGATTCAGCAGATGGTCAGAAGCCTTTCCATGTCGCAATTGCACTGCCAGGACAGTGGCTCTCAAGTTTGTTAAAAAGATTATTCCTCCCTTTGGACTTCCCCAGTGAATAAAATCTGACAATAAAACACACTTCACATCAAAAATCGTCCAAAGCATCTCAGACACCTTACAGATTCCCTGAAAACTCCATACACCCTGGAGACCGCAAGCCAGTGGGGTAGTGAAGTGGATCAATCAGACCCTTAAGCAACATCTCTCGAAAGTATGCCAGGAGGCCGCCCTGCGGTGGCCTGATGCCCTGCCCCTAGTTCTACTCCGCAGCCGTGCTCTCCCGAAGGGTAAATTAAAGCTCAGTCCCTTTAAAATTATGTTTAAAAAAACATGGCCTATAAATAGTACACCGCTTATGTCAAAAAAAAAAGTAAAAATTAAAAAACAAGTTTCTCTCTCAGTATATGTGTTCCCTGTCTGCTGTTCTTTTGTCTCTTCACAGGTATTCCCAGCCTCTACCCTTGGACTCACCCATCCACTCCCTGCAGCCTGGTGATTCAGTGCTCGTACGTACCTGGAAAGACGAGCCCCTCCAGAAAAAGTGGAAGGGACCCTATACCGTCCTGCTGGTCTCCCACACGGCAGCAAAGGCCGAGGGACACAAGAATTAGATTCATTATACCCAGCTGAAAGACGTGTCAACCCCCCCCACACCCCCCCGCCCCCCGGCTAAAAGATAGACCGTGCATTCAGCCCCCTCCAGTGAAGATCTTAGACTAAAATTACTATTTAAACAGCAGCCCACCAAAAAAGCAAAAAAATAAATAAAAAAGTATATTTTATTCCCCCTCTTAGCCATGTGCCTAACCAGTACTGCTGTTTCAAGCATTGTACCCATAAATACCTGGCTGGCACTGGCCCAGAGTGCAGTGAACGCAACGTCGTTCTCAGAGAACCTTATTCTCAGAGACTAAGGCAGCAGCTCTGGCCTTTTCTTTAGTTAGTATCCCTGGGCTTGTGGTGCATAATTATCACGCAGTAGAGCACCTTGCCTGCACAGTGGCAAAGGCCATTAATTTAACCTCAGCCGTCCTGGCCCAACTCTCACATGAGTTAGGGGAAGTACGTCAGGGTATGCTACAGAACAGGCTGGCTGTAGACTATTTACTTCTACGCCATGGTCACCTATGCCAGGAGTTTGCAAGCATGTGTTGCTTTAATATAATAGATGCAGAGCCATCCGTAAAAGCTGATTTCCAACGCCTAAAGCAGCTAGCAAAGAGCATTCATCAGCAAACTAGAGAAAATTAGCTAAGCTCTCTATTTTCTAGTTGAAGCCTTTCCCCGTAGCTAAATAAGTTCTTTAGCCTATTATTTAAGTTTTTTTTTTCCTGTATGAATCATGTTATATTTACTATGTTATATATAGTCCTGGTAAAAATGCTTATTTTGCATAGTTTTAAAAATCTTAATTTTATGCATAGCCCGCTAGTAAGTAAATAAAAATAAAAAACCTCAAGCAATAAAAATAAATATTCTCAAAAAAAAAAAATTGTTAAAAACCCCAGGGCATGGCCACTAGTTAAATTAAAAAAATAAAAGGCCATAAAGGTCAAAAAAGTCTCCCTGCTAAAGCCCTAAGAGCTTCTTCTCAACCCCCCTTAATAAAATTCAGGCCTGGCTGGTTTGAGTAAGCTCTTTTGCTCTTAAAACAATGTTGCAGCCGCATATAATGCCTCATAGTGTAAAGTTTGCTAACGCCAAGTTAAAAATAATTAAAAAAACAGCTACAAGGCCAAACAAGACGTGCTGGTTGTTTAAGTTGCTAAAAATGCTTGTTAAAAGTTGCAAAAAATAAACATTGTTGTAACCCATATAAAAAAAGCAAAATATTTGTGCAAAGTTTTAATTACCTAATGTGCAATGCAGTCGCATTAAGGAATATAAAAGTGTGTGTAATGACCTGCTCTAATGTGCAAAATTTAAAATTCTATTCCCCCTGTACCTTGTTTGCAGCTGCAAATAAACTTTTCTGCTTTTCCACCCCGTTGTGATTATTAAGTGACGCATACCGGGTAACAAACCCCCCCTGCTGTTGTTCGCCTCTGGCACTGGGTGCTGGCAACACCTCCATGAATTTAATTCTCCTCCCCTCACAGTGTCTTCTACAGCGCCTTGCCTACTGCTGAGCTCACTGACAGAAAAGCAAGAGGGAGCGAAAAGCTGGGATGTGGCCACTAGATGGGGACAAAGAGCTGCATCTGCTGGCCAAGAGCAGCTGGGGGAAGCCTGGGAGCAACAGGTATCAGAATAAGCAAGTCAATCTCAGACCGTGGCCTAGTTTCCAGACATCTCTGGGCCGATTCTTGGAGGACGCAGCTCCTGGCAAAGCCACCCCCCAGAGTCAGGCCCTCAATGGTTCTCCCAGCGCAGTGGGCCCTGGATGCAGCAATGGTGCAGAGATCGGTGTGAAATAGGAACCCCTGCGAGATGCTGGCTCTCCCTGCGGTCCCTGACCCCTTCCGGGGGCTCCAGCGCAGCTCCCCCATATGCAGGCAGAGCTCAGAGCAGAGTCCACAGCAGCCCCACTCCAGCGAGAGCTCCCAGCGAAGGGAGAGGCCTGGCAGAGAGAGGAGAGGGGCACAGGCAGGTCAGCGGAGAGCTGGAAGGTGGCTTCCACCCCAGCAGGGTTAACAGAGAAAGAAGAGAGGAGCTGGGAGAGCGCAGAACAGAGACACCCCCCAGCAAATCCCCCCCACCCCCAGACACCGAGATCCCGGCCTGGGAGAGCCCTAGCAGAGGGGTTCACTCCCCGATACTTACTCATGACACTTGCAGCAAGGGGTCCTTGTGGGGTGGGAGGAGGTGCCACCCCGCTCTGGCTGGCTGGCTTTGGAGAGATACAACGGTGAAGAGTGCGGTGAGGAGTTGGTGCCCTGGGAAAGAGGTGGAAGAAGAGTGGGGGCTAAGGGCCGAACAGGGGTGGAGCATCTACGGGGAAAAATAAGTCAGTGCCCGTGGAGGGGAAGGCCGGGGGCTCTGTTCCACGAGGGCTGAGCGTGTCAGAGCAAAACTCCTGAGCAGCGTCATTGTGGCCTCCCCCTGAGCGTCCCTGATTCCTCAGGGTATACTGCGTTTCCCCGGCTCCTTCCCTTGCTAGGTGTAATTTCAGAAAATCACTCTCCTGTCCCTAACTCCCACAGCTGCTGTGTATGAGCCACTGCCAGGCCTCTCTAGATGGGCTAACATCTGGATCCTGCCCAAGCTGGTTCTATCCCACGTGGCCAATTGCAAGTGACCAAAAAAAAAATCACAAGTCAGAGCCCCCCTGAAAAACGATTGTTTTTAAAGTCTCGTTGGTTTTAAGCCAACAAGTTTGGGTTCTGTTCTCCAGCTCCTGGTGTTGGAGCCTTTTGGGGGGGGGTCACCTTTTCAAGCTTTTCTCCCCATCCAGGAGAGCAAGATCATGAAAAACTTCTGCCAAGAATGGCCAACCCCGCCAAAACCTTCTACCAGCACCGGAAAACAGTTAGTCCCAAATTGGGGAAAAAGCAAAACAAAAACCCCCACATCATCCAAACCATTTTTGGTTTTTGAATTTTCCAACAAAAAATTGATTTTTTCCTGCTAAAGTGACACTTTCCACAAAAAATTGTCTTTAATCGAACACCCAATTTTCCCTAGCACAAAATGTTGATGGAAACATTTCAGTGTATTAGTTAAAGTTGCTGTGAAATCCCCACCTCCCCATACCTCCCTACCAGCACCAGCCCCAGCACCTATGGGGCGTGCAGCTGTGCAGCCTGCCTGGCTGTAGGGCCCCTTCCCTGCCTCCCAAACAGCAGCTGGAGCCAGGGAGCCATCGGGGATCCCCACAAGGACTGGCTGCACCTGCTGCTGCTCAGCTCAGCCCCACAGGGTCAGCATCAGCCTCTCCCCATCCCTTTCCTGGGTAGAGAAGAGGCAGTACCTGGAGCTCCGCTGCCCTGAAGATGCCCCACGGGCTGCAGTGCCTTGTCGCAGGGAGAAGCTGCTGGATGCGGCTGGGCTGGGGGTGAGTGCTGGGCTCGGGAACCTCTGGGACAGCCGGGCGGTCGGTTTGCGGGGCTGGTCCTGCTCCTGTGAACACAGCGCGCTTCTCTCCAAGGGGAGCTTGAACAGGGGCTCCAGCCCCAGCAGGAGGAAACGTCTGCAACAGCCCCGGGGACCCAGCACAGAGACACCCCCGACCCCAGTGAGCTCCCCTGGGGCAGCAGCAGCCTGGCCTGAGGGGAGAGAGGGAGAGAGACACAGCAGGGGAGAGTAATGGGATAGTTCTGGTTTTGCACCGTGCAGTGAGGGAGAGCTCAGCTGAGCACCCAGGGCAGGCAGGGTGTTAGGGCAAGGGGCTGACAAAGGAGGAACTAGAGAGTGCCTGAATCCTGTACAATCCTCTAGTAAAGCTCAAATCTTGACCGCCTCAGGAAGCAAAGCATGGCTCGGAAAACTCTCCTCCCATTGCAAAGCGATTCCAGAGTTGTTAAATGAATCTCTAACCGGCTCTGTTGATCGTCTGGTGGAACTGCCCATGCACCGTTTACACCATCAGCTTACTGCGCTTTCGTAGAGTCAGGTGATGGTGGGCTGGCCTTAGCTTTTGGTGAAGTTGCCGCCGATCTCGCCCGTTCCTTTTGCGCCTCTGACATGCCGTGGGTCGGGGTGTTTCTGGGGCTCTTCCTTCCAGCCCGCCCCTCTGGGTTTTTGGATGGCACTTCAGGTAAGAGATTCCATCTCCCTTCTGGACTGTTCAGTGGGGCTGGAGTCCTAAGCAGAAAAGGGGAGGGGGAGGTGTGTTGTCTGGGGGTTAGAGAAGGTAGAGCTGGGGCGGGGGGGTGCATGGCGGGGGGGCAGCTGCAGGGCCCATGTGTTCCCAACGCCTCCACATGCCCCTTTCTTCAGGCCCTGTCCCGCCCAAGGGCGCTGGAACAATTTGTACAGTGAGGGGGCAGAGAGCCACTGAGCCAAACTGTAAACCCTGGATAGGATGGAAACCGCTTCAAGCCAGGGGGAGCGGCAGCCCCGCTAGGTCCAGCACTGGTGGTCCTGCCCATGTCGATTTTACAGAAAATGTTTGGGGGCTTTTTTGTCCAGTTTTTTTATTTTTATTTATTTATTTGCAAATCCCCAGCTGCTGGCTGAGCAGGTGAAACTTAAAGACGCAGAGAATAGGGATGGAGGGAAGAGCGCATGGAAAGAACATACAGAGGAGGGGGGAGAGGGATTATTTTGTAAACTTTCTTTGAATGCAGTTTAGCAGCTGGAGACAGAGAGGATTGGCCAGTGCCTTGCATCCAGCCAGCCCCACTTGATCACAAGCAGAGAATCCCCTGGCAAGCCCCAGGTTAGGGAACTGGGGGTGCGGGGTGGGGCAGGTTTGAAGCGTGTGTCTTCTCGAGCAGGGGGAGTCGACCTTGGGTTTTAAAGTCTTGGGGCTGGGGGGAGCGTGTCCTCACTGCAGAGTTAACTGGAGTTATGGACACTGGGGGTTATAATCTGCTTGCAGAGATGTGCTGTGTAAATGCATGAGATGAAATCAGATCTGGTGCCGGCATGATAGATGTGCATGGCGAGATGGGGGGTGTGTGTGTGAGTATGAGAAGCAGCCCTTGTTAATTGCACGTTGCTCACTCATGGCAGGGAAACCCCAGCACTCACCTCTAGATCTTTCTGTGATCTACCTACAGGAAGGAGCAGGTGGATGGGACACCCCTTCATTCCCTGTCTCAGGATCTTCCCAGGCCTTCCTCACCTCTGACTCCGCTCTCTCGGTTGATTGTTAGGGCTGAGCTCTGGCTCTTTGTCCGGCCAAGCCCCAGCAGAAAATGCACAAGCCCCATGCCTGTAGAACGAACTGTAAGAAGCTTGGGGTCACATTCTTTTAGATCAAAACCCCCTTTGTTCTGCCACAGCAAATATCTCAAACTTTTTGGTAGCAAGTTGTTCGTTTAAAATCATTTTGTTTAAGAAGAGTCCTACCTCTCTTCGAGCCAGCATTGTTGATGTTCCTGGAGATGTTTTGCTCAGTCATGGAATGTCGGGGGTTTAAAAAACGCCATGGTTTGCTACGAAAAAGCTCTAAAAGTCTTGAGCAATTTGATGGAGATGTCTCTGTCCCAGGGATGGGGGAAGCTCCCAGCCAGGCTATGCAGCAGGGATCCCATTTCTCCCCCAAGAAACCCAGATGCCCAAAGAAGTCAATGGCTCTTACCTCCAAGAGGGAGCAGGGTCTTCCCTCTCAGCCTCTTTGAGAACTACCACTGCTTGGCTTCCTCGGACAAGGGACCTGTCCCCACTGCTCCCTAAGGTGGTTCAGCTTCTGACTGCACCCATCTGGGAGGCTGTCACACACCCCAGGGCCTAGAAGACACGGGGTGAGGAGGCTCCTCTTCATCTCAGACTCGGAGAGCCCAGAGAAGGGCCAAAGGAAGAATAAAGGGCAGGAGATGAAGCTAGCCCTAAGCCTCTGTCCCATCCTCACCTCTTCAAATGTGGAGCTTCCTGAGCTTCAGTTGGGCAGACAGTCTGTCGCCCTGACCCAAAGGTCCTTCTGCGCCATATAGGGCAGGAAGATCTCTGCCTGGGAGCATGGGGAATGGGATGGGGGTGAGATCAAGGAAAGAGGGGAGGGATATGGGTGTGAGGGAAAGAGCTTCTGCCCCAGATGAAGGAATTTGGGGGGGGCGAGGGAAGGACACAGCTCCACAGAGAGGGGAGAGAAATTCTGTGAATGCCAGGGGCCTCCGTTTCCGCTTCCACGAGCCCCGCATTTACAGTGAGACAGAGCAGTACCTGCAGCAGGGAGTGGGACTTGCTGAACAGGGAGGGGAACCTTGAAGAGCGTCAGATGAGCCCTTGCAGCACCTCGGGCATCTGGTGCAAGTGCCTGATGATGTGAAGCTGGCCCATGACCTTGGCTGTGACATCCTCGTGCTGCAGGGGAACGAGAACATGTCAGAGACTGAGACACTCCCCAGGAATCAGGGAGGATGAAGGGCACCTGGAACCAGCACCATCATTTCCACCCAGCAGCTGCTCATGTCTGAGTGGTGGATTCACCCTCCCGACCCCCAGGATGGAGGCTTGCTGTCCTCTCTAGTGACCTCCAGTGCCAACCCCCCTCCTTCTCGGGTGAGCTTCTGCCACCTCCCCATCAGTGCCCCTGACAGCTGTTCCACCTCCAACCCACTTGGGGACACCGCTCAAGTTCGTAGAACCCTCTCCTCCACCCCCACCTCCATCCCCACCCAGGTAGGGCAGAGAGGGGGCTCTAGCAGGGTGGCGGGGGGCAGGAGGGATTCTGGCAGCAGTGAAGTGGGATGGGGAGAGGTTGAGACCTTTGCCCAAGTCACCCCAGTGACAAAAGCTGAAACCATAGGATGGCAGCCCTGTTGAACGGGGCAGGTCAGCAGCCCCTGCCAACTGAATCCTCCCAATCTCTTGGGAGCGGGGCCAGCCCTACCAGCAGCAAGACCAGCTTCCCACGCCCATGTGCCTCAGTCAGTCACCATCACCAGTCAGTCCTTGGCCTCCCAGGCTGCCAGGGATAGGAGCAACTCTCGATGGTGGCTGGGGTGACATTGACACTAGGCTATGGGGAAATGGGGGCAGCTCTGTGGGGCAGGAAAGGTTCCCAGAAGGCACTTAGGGGACTCTCCTGTCCTTCCCAGGAGTGATAGCAGAGCACCACATCCTAAGAACAGAAGTCCATGAGGTCCAGAAGTCCCCACTAGGCTTCTTGCTACCAGGCCAGCGAATGCCGATAGGATGGGAATGGGGCCCTGGGCCCCACCCCAAGCTTCTGAGTCGATTGCAGCTGCTTACCGTGTCCCCCATCAGTTGCTGGGCTTCCCCCAGGAGGGAGAAGACGAGCACCAGCCCAGCCTGGCTGACACGCAGCAGGGGGTTGTGGATAGCCAGCAAAGCTGTCTGCACGAAGGATCTTCTCCGCCTGACGGAGAAGAATTTTCCAAAGACCTAAAACCAAGAGGACACGGGACTCGAGCAGATTGGCCAGAGCCAGCCTCCAAGTCCTGGTGGTACAATGGCGTCTCATGCCCCAAAGGGCGGGGAAGAGAGCTGCTGTGGCCAAGGCAGTTCATTCCCCAGGAGGCTTTCAGGGTCCCAGGGCTCAGGGAAGCCCCTTTATTAAAAGGTCGCAGATGCTGAGGGACCAAAGCCTCCAGTGGCTCTTTTGGGAAGACAATTTATGGCAGGGGCCAGGATGGGCTGGAAATGGATCTCTAATGTGTGTGAGCAGGCCCACTCTGCTGTGCAGGGCACCGAGATGACAGGGGACCCTGTCTTGCTTCCAGCAGAGAGATCTCCTGCACCTCAGTGGCTAGAGGAGTGTGCGTGTGTTGTTACGTGGGGAGGGGGTTGGAGCTGACAGACCAAAGGTCTCTTCCCCGAGCTAAGTGATTTCTCTAGTTGCTGGCTATGGCCTCTGCAACTCCTTGGTTTCTTCAAGGGAATCCAACCTGCAGCCTGACAAGAACAAGGAGACTCATGGCCCAGTCCCAGTGTGGGACCTTTAGCACCAGCGTGTCCCACTGGTTGCTGGATGAGGAACTCTGAACTGGAAATAAGGAGCGGGCTCTTTTCCTGTCTCCAGGAGGTATCCACTGCAGGCAACCCAGCCAGCTACACTCCCTGAGATGTGTCATGCCCTGGCACAGTGCCCTTACCTCCCCCACTCTGGCTGTATTCTTGTAGCCCAACAGCCTGCTGTCCTGGTGCCAGTCATAGCACCAGAGATCTTCCGCCTCATGTATGGTCAGGCCTGGAAGAAAGAGAGAGAGAGAGACTTTTCTCCTCATTTTGGTTGCAGTTTCTGTGTCCTTCCAATCCCATTGGTGGCTGCACAGTGGAGTGGAGAAGAACAGAGGCAGAGAGAGACTTGTCCTCCAGCTGGGGTCAGTCTGAGAGAAATGGTCTGGGGTCCCATTATCAACCTGTGGTCACTCTCAGTCCCCTATTGGGTTCCGTCTCCCAGCTGGGTTCCTTACCCCTCTGTTGGAGCAGCAGTTGGTAGAGCCGGTAAGTCCCCTCCCTGGCCTGCCGGCTGATGTCCTTGTCTGGATCGCTGACAAATAGAGCCAGCTGGACCACATGGTGCCCCATCCGAGGGAACTCGGCTGAGATCTAATGGAAGGGAGAGCAGAGGGGACTCCATCAGCATTTTCCTCTCAGCTCCCTGTCCACCCTGGGCCAGAGGGCTCCTTCCCCTTAGCCCCTCTGCAGGAGATGCTGGGGGAGAGGAGTTTGAGATCGAGCCTTCATTTGCTCTGCTGCCAAGGGAGCCCGGGATGCCAAGCAGGGGCTGGAGCATGGTCCCCTTAAAGGCCCAGGGACAACACTGAACCAGGACAAGGAGAACTTGACTCAAGCCTAGCTCAATCCTGTTCTGACTCTGCCTCCCCATGAAGAACCCTCCTAAGCCACAGCACCGGCAGCAGCAGCAGATCCTGCAGCCCGCTGGAGCCAGCCCACCTCTGCCTGGAGCCAGCAAGCTGGGCTCAGAGCTCACTTACGTCAAACTCAGGGAGGGTGACTGTGTATCTCACCAGGGCTGTGCTGCTCCTGATAGCCCTGGCTCGCTCCTGGGACACCCTGGACACGACCCAGAGGTTGACATGCTGTGGGGAAAGGAGGCAGGTCAGACTCAGTGGCCAGCTGCTCCTGCTTTGCAAATGAGCCCTCCACGCCTCCAGCCCCAGGGGCCTGAGACATTCTGCGCAGGGGGGAATAGCTGAGTCCTTGATGGCAGAGCTTTAGAAGGGGATTCTTTCCCCCAGGACGCAGCTTGTACCCTTCAGGGTCACAACTTCTCCGCGTCTCTCTAGATTGGGACAATGTTCGGGGTCGGGGATGGTCCCATCCTCCCAGAATTCATGATTCCTGAACAGTTCACCAGAAAGAAGACTGAACCCTCGGCCCTTCCCTGCTACGCAAATCTTTGGGGGGATGTAGGGAGTGACTGAGAGCACAATCCCCCCAGGAATTTCAGAGCAGATCAGAGGGAAGGGCTGATTCCCTGGGGCCCTCCTGTTTCTCTAGGAAGGAGCATGTGCCTCTTCTCTGAGAACTATCTCCCTAATCTCATGGGCTCTGTGTGTTGGAGGGGAGGGGGAAGGGTGGATTTTCAGACTCTCACTCCCCAAGACAGCCAGGAGCCCTGTGCTTAGTGCTCAGCAGAACCAGGCAGAGCTCTGGCTTGGAGTCCCAGCTCCTTCCTCTGTTCCTCAAGAAGGAAGAACCTGACACTACATTGTACTGACCTCCCCAACCAAGGATGGCCCACTGGGGACCCAGCTAGGAGGACAGAGTAGAAAATGGATCTTCCAGTCTCTCCTTACCAGTCCCCCAAAGAGTTCAGGTGAAATGGGGCTCACCTCCAAGATGAAGTGGAGCCTGTCTGTGTCTGGGGACTCTGCCAGTAGGTTCCCCAGCATGGCATCCAGGACCTCTGGGATGACTTTGTGCAGCGTCTGCAAAGCATGGGTCAGACTTAGGGAACCTGGGCCTACACCTGCCACAGAATGGGAAGAGGGGTCTCTGGGAAGCACTGGGGAGACTCCCAAACACATCTCCCAGCCTCTCTCCTTCACATCCCACTGCAGGCAATTCGCAAGAATTGATGACCCCTGGACCTTTAATCCACGAGCTTAGCAGGTCTCTGCAGAGGGCCTTGTAGGCAGAAGAGTAGGAAACAGCCAAGTTGCTATGGATGGAAGCTGGGCTTCTGGATAAAACATGGCTTATGAAAGAAAGAAAGAAAGAAAGAAAGAAAGAAAGAAAGAAAGAAAGAAAGAAAGAAAGAAAGAAAGAAAGAAAGAAAGAAAGCAAGCAATCCCCTAGGGAGGCGTAATCTCTTCCCTGCTGGAGGGAAGGATCCAAGCATCCAGCTTGTTCCATCTCCACTACCCCACCCCTAAAGCTGGAGCTCCAGTGAATCAAGAGAGCAGGGACCAAGGACTACTCTGGAATAGGAGGAGGATGGAGGAGGAGGAGGTACCTGGATGTCGGTGGTGTCCTTCTCCGTGCCCAGGGTGAAGACGGAGTGAAGGGCAGCTCGCAAGAGGTGGGTCTCTAGGGCTGGCTCCAGGGCAGGTTTCATGGTGCTGGCAAGAGAGAGGAGCTGGTATTAGACTGTGCAGTACGGGGGTGGGACTGTCGCCAACACGGACACCAACACACAGGGATAGAGGCACAGGCTGGCGAGAATGGAAACTGAGGCACTTAGCTAGGGAATGACAAGGCCAAGGCGTCCCAGACAGACAGTGGCAGGACAGGAATAGCTGCTGTTCCCTGGAGCCTGCTGCCCCTCCTGTATCTGATCCCCAGAGTGAGCTCCTCCCCAAGGCCCCTGTCATGTTATGGGAGTGAAAAGAAGAGCCCTGCCAGGAGAGAGTTACCCTTCCCACCCCACCATCTCTGCCATAGGCACCACTTTTGGAAGGTGACCTGGGAGGGACAGTGACGGTGACTCCCAGCCTTGGGCCTGAGCAGCACTGGGGTGAGGGGAGCCGGCAGGGTGGGGGGGTGGGGCTGTCTCGGTACCAGAGGTTGCCCACTGCAGCCAGGGAGTGGGCGAGGACGGCGCTGGGTGACGAGTCATCGGGAAGCTCCTCGATGAGCTCCTGTGAGACGCGAAGGAGACAAAGGAGCGTGTGAGATTCAGGCCCGACTCACACCTCCCAATGACGAGATGACACAGCCAGTGCCCCACATGGCCAGCAGGATCCCCCACCACCTCCCGCTCCTCCCATTCCTTCCTGCCCATCAAACTTGTCCCCCTTCCCGGATTCCTGCAAAGCTCACTCCCAATCTCCTTCTCTCCTCCTCCCTGTCAAAAATTCCCCCATTCAGCCCCATCCCGATGACCGAGCTGGGACCATGTGATTCCTTGGCCCCCACTCTCAGCTGTCCTCCAGCCCCACAATTCCCCCCCTGCCCACTACTGACCAGTCTCACAATTTCTCCCTTCTCTTCTCCCAAGTCTTCAGCCCGAGGAATCCTTCTCCTCTGCTGCTCCCTCCAACACCACCCAGTCCCCACCCATGAGCCCGGCCATACCCCTGCCAATCCCATGTCTCCCTCCTCCCTCCAGCTGCCATATGGCGTGTCTCACTCACCACGATCCTCTTCACCACAGCCGCCTTGCAGCAGCACGGCTCCAGCGTGTCCTCCCCTCTCTCCCGTGCAGCCAGACATGCGGGGTAGATGGCCCGAAGTAACAGGAGCTGCTGCCCCTCATCCTGTACCCACCGGGAGTGGGGTATAGCAAGAGAGAACCTGTTAGCTAGGGACCTTCCTACCCCACCCAAACCAGCTCCAGGGCTCAGGCCTCAATGGGGGATTGTGGGGACCCGCCTATTGTCCAAATCCCCCACGACTCCTACGTAAGCAGGATCAGGAAGTGGGACAGTGCCTGTGGGGGGAAACGACCTCGGCTGTTGTGGGACAAACACCCCCATCTTGGGGGTCCCACATCATGCATGTAAAAGGGCCCCATTAGGGGTGGTGGATCATGAGGGACAAGACCCTCGGCAGGGGGTGGGGATGCTGGGAAGGGACAGGGCAATCTTGGTTCAAGCCCAGGTGGGGAACATTTCTACCTTATCTCTGCACTGGAGCTGCTCTCGGATGATCTTGAGAGCAGCTTCATCTTTGGCCATGTGCACCCCTTCCTCCTGCTCCGAATCCCGGGGGGTCCCTGCACCAGGGAGGGAAGGACAGGGGCGTGGTGGACAGAGCAGGATTCAAGACCCCCCTTCCCACCTCAGGCACCCAGGGGAGATCGGGCCCCAAACCTCCCTCTCAGGGATGCCTTCAGGCCCCAACAGCTTCAGAAGCCTAGAGCAGAGCCCCCCTCCCCTGCCCAGGACTCCAGGGGAGGTGCCTGTTCCCCCCGCCCGGAGCAGCAAGGACCAAAGTGGCAGCAGCTCTTCACGCCCCCACCCCCAGGTCCCCGTGCGGAAGGGGCAGCTGTGTGACGGCTGCTGCTGTCCGTGGGGTTCCCGTGGCTCAGGCCAGACACCTGGGATGGGGACCTCCCCCCCACCCCCATATCCCTGGGAGAGCGTCTGGGACCAGAGTGTTCACAACCCCGTCCTCACCCCTCCCTCAGCCCAGCCTGGCTCCTCACCTGGAACAAAGCAGTGGCGCCCGTCGGCCTGGCTGCTGCCAGAGGTCCAGGTGCTGCCACTGTCCCATGCTGAGCTGCCCGTGCTGGGACAGGGACCTTCCCCCTCCTGGCCGGCGGGGGCTGGAAGGGCCTCAGAGACCGGGCAGGGCGATGCCCCCTGATGGGAAGGAGGGCTGGGCTCCTGGGGCCGCTGCTGCCCACACAACAAGCCCCAGAGCCACCCTGCCCGGCGCCCCTCCTGGGCTGGGTCCTGTCTGCAAAACCGCAGCCTGGGCCAGCTCCATTGGGGCCTGGTCGGGGCCTCTCCCAGCTCGGCGCCTGCGCCGGGAGCCGGGGTCCTTTTCCAGAAGGCCGGGCACTTCCGCCGTCTGGCCTGGACGGGAGCTGCTTCCCCGCCAGCGGGGACACAGGGCTTGCTCTGCCCCTTGGGAAGGTGGCAGCTGCTTCCCTCAGGCTCTGGGGCCACCTGCAGAGCCTTCCTCCGCAACATCCGCAGGAGCCTGGCCATCCTGGAACCGAGCGGGGAGCAGGGGTGAGTCTGGGCTCAAGGCAGCCTTTCACTCCTGGCCCTTTTCCGTCCCTCCTCCTCCCTGCTCCAACCACAGCCGCCCCCTCTGCCCCCACAGGAGTGCAGGGAGTGCCATCTACACACACGGGCAGGAGTTCATTGCATGATCTGCTCCCAACGTTCCCCCTCGTAATCCCTGCTGCTGCAATAGCCAGGAAGTCTCATCCTTTTCCAGCAATGGGGTCAGTCCCAAAGACCACCGGTTCCTCTGGACAAGCAGTCCCCTCCTGTCATCCCAGGCCACTCTCCCACCCAGGCTAGAGAAGGAACAGAAGCCAGGAGTCTGGACTTCTCCTGGGAAACCATTCCCCATGTCAAAGTCACAAAGAGCCTAGGCACAGGAAGACCAGGGCCCTCCTCGTTCCCCCTTGATTTCCAGACTCAGCAGCTCACAGGGTCTGGCCCAGCTCCGAGACTCTCAGCCTGGGGAACGGTGTCCCACAAGGGAAGGTCTGGGAGCCCCATTGCTGGAACCTTTTCAAACACACTGGAGATGGCTCTGGAGAAGCCCCTGCCTGGCCTAAGAATGAGGGGCTCTTGGGGGCTGTTTGCAAAGGCAATCCCCCTTTGGAGATAGTCTCTCCCCATTTCTGCCTCTCCCTAGACAGACAGGGGAAGCCACCGAGGAACCCGAATGCCACTCACTTGCTCTCAGTGATGGGATGATGGATGGCAGATGTTCAGGGTCATCAGACTTCCCACGCCCTCCTCCTCACTCTCCAAGCCCAAGGCAGGCTGGAGAGGGTGGTGACCTCAGGAGTTACCCTGCCCAGCCAGCAGGCAGGGTGATGACACGAGGGCGATCGACTACCTGTGAAAACAAGAGTCTGTCTTATTGCCAAGGGACGGAGAAACTCAGCCAGCAGCAGGGGGGTGCAGAACACTGCCCTAGGGCGGAGGTGACAGCGCCTCCAGGATCCTGACATCCCAGCACTTTACACACCTTCCTGGAGCCTCCCAAACCCACTGAGCTGTAGCCATGGGACCCTAACCCTACTGATGGCAAATGGGCCTCAGCTAGGAGCACAGGGTCACACTGAGTGTCAGAGCCATGGATGGACCCCTTCACTAACCACTGCTGCACACTCCCTCCACAGCTGGCAATTGCAACCAGGCCCTAATGGCTGGTCCCCCTGCCTTTGAGAGGGAGGGTCACTCCTGCTTCCATTGCTGCCTCTTGATCTGTGGGACTTTGGGCAAGTTGCTCCCCCTCTCCATGGCTCTCTGGGACTCACATCCCTGAATGGGCTTTAAAAAAGACAATGGTTAAAGTTTGGTCCCAACTAGTTCTTGTTTCTCGAGACTAGCCATTTCAGCAAAGTTTAGAATTCTTGACATTCAACACCTGGAAACATCCCTTTCTCCTTCGCAGATGGCCTTAACATCCCTTATCTCACCCAGGCTCCCTGCTGCCTGGAGTTAGAGAATTGACCCTATTCCCACTGGACCTACCCAAGGTGTCACACAGCAAAGCGTGACAGAGCCTGAAAGAGAAGACAACAGTCCTGACTCCTGTTCTCACTAACAGACAACAACCCCCTGGAGGCAGGGATAAAGCCCAGGAAATCAGGTGTGAACATTTTCATGGAAACCGTTTTCCGTCTGAAAATCCATTCAGATGAAACCACTTTGTTTCTTGAAATCATAAGAAGTAGGATGAAAATTCTTTGCAAAAATATTTGTTTGCAAAACAAGAGCATCTCCTGTTTGTCACAGTGCATTCAACTGTCTCGTCGTACACAAAGGGGAGACACTATGATCTAGCAAAAAGAAAAAGGAGTACTTGTGGCACCTTAGAGACTAATGAATTTATTTGAGCATAAGCTTTTGTGAGCTCCAGCTCACTTCATCAGATGCATCTGTAGCTCACGACAGCTGTAGCTCACGAAAGCATATGCTCAAATAAATTGGTTAGTCTCTAAGGTGCCACAAGTCCTCCTGTTCTTTTTTGCAAATACAGACTAACACGGCTGCTACTCTGAAACCAACTATGATCTAGAAAATTAGATGAGATGCTTCAGTCTGAGCTAAGTAGTTGCTGCTCTTCACAATTTCAAAAGAATAAAATACAAATAAAAGAGAATATTAGGTCATAATCGGATATGGCTCAGTGTGATCGGACACCTCCTAGTCTGTACTGCTCCGAGTGACACTCTTCAGTGGATCCCCAGCAGCCACCCATGGCGAGGTAGGTGGGAGAGGATTGTTATTCGTACTTGACAGAAGGAGAAACGAAGGCTGAGAAAGGAGCAGGGACTTGTCTTAGCTGATGCAGCCAGTCAGTAGCAGAATTGCTCTCAAATGAGCTACAGACCAGCAATTGTTCATAGTAATTATGCAGCAAGTATTTGAGAAGAATTGGATTGTTCAAGAGGATATTGAACTGCTCGGAGACAATGAATGGAGAGCAGCATCCACATTGGTCAGACATATAACTGGTTGTGACTTATTTGCTTGGTCATAAAAGAGAACAACAAAGACCAGAGTTTCCTCCCTGTCAATAGCTCCCTCCTCAGCCAATCAAGGTTGAGACTTGAGGGGTGGGAGGCTAAGGGTTCTCATCAAATAGCCCAAAGAATGGCCGTGGTCACCACCGAGGCGATCATTCTCGGAGCCCTATTCCAGTCTCACCTCTCTGTGAGGGCCTCCCACAACACCCCCGGCCCCCGCTCCACACACAGAGCTCCTGGTGAGCAGAGGAAAATGACAAAGGAAGCAAGAAGAGAAAGGTAGGAGGGACAGAGGAAAAGGGAAAACAAAAAGGAGAAAAACCAACGTCCCCAGTAATTCTAAGGGACAAAGTCCTAGGTCGGAAATAAAATACTTCCCCCACAATCTAATGTTTTCCTTTCCTAAAAATCAACCGGCACCTGATGGATCAGACTGAAGAGGTTCCAAACCTCTCCGAGGCTCTTACCTTCTATACAGGGATGTCTGTTTTCGATCAAAACCACTACAAGAAAAGGAGAAAACTCCGAAGAGGGTCCTCCTTGCTCTCACGAATGTGAAAGTGAATGCTCTCTCAGTCGTCCAGGAGAGACCTCGAGAAGGAGACGTGCTGAAGCAAAGCCACAGGGATCTCCGAGCTTGCCCCTGTCCTGCACCCCTGTCCTGCCTGGCTGATGTCAAGATCTCTCTGTGAGATCATCGCCTCCCCACCACCTTTGTCCAATAGGCTGAGGTCCTGCCAAAGGCCCTTGTGATGTCACTGCCACACCCACCCCTCCCCTGTAGTGCTGATGTCCTGCCCCTGTCCAGCCACATTGGATGTTTTAGCCGCTTCCCCTGGATCACCCCACGCAATGACTCTTCCTTGTGGGGATGACACCGACTACACAGTATAACACAGAGCTTCTTCCCGAGGCCGCTATTAGGTTTTCACAAGTTAGTTGACTTTATGGCCAGAAGCAACCGTTAGAGCATTTAATCTCATCCCCTGCGTATCCTAAGGCCTCCTGTATATCAGAAGAGCTGGGCTTTTCTTTTACTCAAATGTTTTCCAGAAAGGCATCTAGTCTTTATTTGAAGAGATCAAGAGATGGAGAATCCATCATTTCTCTTGGCAGTTTGTGCCAATGACGAATCACCCTCTTACAAATCCGGGTCTTATTGTCATTATACTTTTTCTGATTTCTGCTTCCATCCATGGGGTCTTGTCATGCCTTTCTCTGCTACATAAAAGAGCCCTTTTATACTCAACATTTTCTCTCCATGAAGTCAAGCAACTCACCTCTCATTTGTCTTTTGTGTATACTAAACAGATTGAGCTTTTTCAATGTCTCATTAGAAGGCATCATCCCCATCACTCAATTACAAATCTTTTCTGTACCCTCTCCAATTGTTTTAACATAATATTCAAAATGTGCACACAAGAACTGGATTCAACATTCCAGCATCAGTTTCACCAATGCTCTTTCACTTCCCTTTCCATTCTCACTACTCTATCCAGCCAAGAATGGCTTTAAACTTTTTTAACACAGTTTCACATTGACAGACCGTGCTGAGCAGCTCGTCCTCTATGGCCCCGAAATCCTTTTCAGGGTCGCTGCTTTCCAGCGGATTGTCCCCCATTCTGTAGGGTGCCACCTGACCCCTTTGTTACTGAAGCTATGGGGTTGCATTTGGCTTGATTAAAACCTAATTATTTCGTAAGTATTTTAGAAGAACTAGCCCATTAGAGAGAGAATCGTGAATTACTCCAAGACAATGAATGGAGAAAAGCGGCAAGAGCAATCAAATACATGTTTGGTTATGGCCTATTTCCTTGGTCTTAAAAGAGAGTAAGGAGGACCTGAGTCTCCTCCCTCACAATAGCCCCAAGCTCCCCCAATCAGCATTGAGACTCTGAGAAGCAGAAAGCTGAGAGTCCTCACCAGATGTCCCGGGTCACCACCGGAGGGAGTCACTCTTAGAGCACTATTCCAGCCACATGTCTTTGGGAGCAACCCCCCATCCCCAACTCCACATGCACAGACAGGTCCTGGTGGTGAAAGGAAAGCAGGGGAAAAGGACAAAGATGCAAGAGAAGATGAGAAAGGAGGGAGAGACAGGAAAAGGGAAAACAAAAGGGAGAAACCCCAGTGTCCCCAGTAATTCTAAGGGACAAAGTCCTAGGTCTGAATTAAAATGCTGCCCCCACAATCTAGTGTTTTCCTTTCCTAAAAATCAGCTGGCACCTGATTGATCAGACTGGTCAGGTTCCAAACCTCTCCGAGGCTCTTACCTTCTATACAGGAACGTCTGTTTTTGAGCAAAACCACTACAAGAAAAGGAGAAAACTCCAAAGAGGGTCCTCCTTGCACTCACGAATGTGAAAGTGAATGCTCTCTCAGTCCTCCAGGAGAGACCTCGAGAAGGAGATGTGCTGAAACAAAGCCACAGGGATCTCCGAGGTTGCCCCTGTCCTGCATCCCTGTCCTGCCTGGATGATGTCAAGATCTCTCTGTGAGATCATCGCCTCCCCACCACCTTTGTCCAATAGGCTGAGGTCCTGCCAAAGGCCCTTGTGATGTCACTGCCACACCCACCCCTCCCTTGCAGTGCTGATGTCCTGCCCCTGTCCAGCTACATTGGATGTTTCAGCCGCTTCCCCTGGATCACCCCACGCAATGAGCGTTCATTGTGGGCTCAAGTCGAACAAAGTAAAACATCAGAAGCTTCTCCCTGTGCTACATCAGTTTTTCATAAATTAGCAGACTTTATGGACAGAAGAGACAATTAGAGCATGTCATCTGACCCCCTGCATATCACATGCTTTCTGTAGAGCATAGGAGCTAGTTTTTGACTACACACGTTCCAGAAAGGCATCTAGTCTTCATTAGAAGACATCAAGAGGTGGGGAATTCCCACCACTTCCCTTTCTAGTTTGTTCCTTTGGTGATTCATCCTCACGGTTGAATATGTGTGCCCTTTTTCTAATATGAATTGGTCTCTTTTGAGTTTCCAGCCACTGGGTCTTGTTATTCTTTTCTCTGCTAGATTAATGAGCCCTTTCATACCCGATATTTTCTATCCATGAAGTCACTTCAACACTTCAATGACGTGACCTCCCGATCTTTTTTATCATCTAAACAGGCTGAGCTCTTTCAATAGCTTATTCGCAGGCATTTTTCTCCAGCCCTCAAAACGTTTCATTGCTTTTTGCTGCCCCATCTCCAATATTTCCAAATCTTTTTTCAAAGGTGGATGCCAAAACTGCATGAAGGATTCCATGATCAGTCTTCCTCATGGTTTCAGAGTAACAGCCATGTTAGTCTGTATTCGCAAAAAGAAAAGGAGTACTTGTGGCACCTTAGAGACTAACCAATTTATTTGAGCATAAGCTTTCGTGAGCTACAGCTCACTTCATCGGATGCATACTGTGGAAAGTGTAGAAGATCTTTTTATATACATACAAAGCATGAAAAAATACCTCCTCCCACTCCACTCTCCTGCTGGGAATAGCTTATCTAAAGTGATCACTCTCCTTACAATGTGTATGATAATCAAGTTGGGCCATTCCCAGCCCAAATCCAGGTTTTCTTACACACACCCCCACCGCACACACACAAAGCCACTCTCCTGCTGGGAATAGCTTATCTAAAGTGACCACTCTCCTTACAATGTGTATGATAATCAAGGTGGGCCATTTCCAGCACAAATCCAAATTTTTTCATGCTTTGTGTGTATATAAAAAGATCTTCTACACTTTCCACAGTATGCATCCGATGAAGTGAGCTGTAGCTCACAAAAGCTTATGCTCAAATAAATTGGTTAGTCTCTAAGGTGCCACAAGTACTCCTTTTCTTCCTCATGGTGTGTCACCTCCCTATGCTCCTCACTGCTCTTTTCATACATCTAATGATGGCTTTAGCCCTGTTCACCACAGCATCACCCTGGGTGCTCATGTGGAATGGCTTCCTAGCATGGCCCCGAAATCCTCTTCACAGTCAGTGCTTTCCTGGATACACTTCCCCACTCTGTAGGCGTGGCCTGCATGCTTTGTCGCTAGCTATAGGACCCTTCCTTTGGTTCTTTTCCAACTTGTTTTCTTTGAATGGCTCCACTTTATCAAGGGATCCGATTGCTCTGTGTCACTGCCCTCTCCTCATCATTAATTACCACTCTGCTACTATTTTATCACCCACCAACGTCCCGCCTTGAAAAGTGTCCCGCCTTGAAAAACAGAAGACAAAAAAACATAACCTTGAGTAGCTTTATTTTATAGTCGTGGAAACTGAGGCACACAGAAGCAAAGAGATTCGCTCATGGTCAAAAAGTCAGGAATAGAAAACGGCAGATCTGCTGATAGTCAGTCCTGGGCCGTAGCCGTGTTTGTCCTGGCCTCTCTGCTTCAGCTCCAGTAACAACCCGAATGGAGGTTTTCTTCCTCTCCGTGTCCTTTAACTTCATGTCACTGGAGAAGAAAGATTGTTTCTGACCAGCTGGCTCTAATGCTTAAAAACCTTCATTTTTTTCTTTCGCTAGGAGGATAACGCTGGACGTTTTCTCTCATTCACTTTCCTTTGGAATAATTTCAATCCAGTCCAAAGGATTTCCTTTTCCAGTGTGTCTTCAGCACCTTTCCTAGCAAACAGTTCCTGTTCGAGCACAGGTTTCCAGTTTCAGGCTGTCCCAGGGTGAGATGGCCATGAAAGGGGTAGTAGCTCAACTCAACCTATCCCCAGGTGAAGGGAATAAGTGCAGGGGTCACATGGGAAGGAGCAGCATGTATCTAGGATCCAGGCCTGTTGGGCGATATAAGAACAGCCTGTGCTCAGCCAGGAGAGAGACCCGCAATGGGAGCAGGCCTGGGAGGGGCTTGGATAGTCCTTTCAAGTCAGTTTTGGTACACAGCAGGGGATGGAACAGCCAAGCTGCTAGGGTTGGGAGCTGGGCTTCCTGGCAGTGTCCAGGAACGAAAGCACAGCACCTGCCAGGAAGGGAGTCCCCACAGAGGGACACCGTAATCTCCCAGGGAGGGAAAAGGCTCTCACTGCCATTTCTTAACCTCATGGGGTGTTCTCCTGCTCTGCCAACCCCACCCCTATTTCAGCATCTCCAGGTGCCTGAGGAAGCAGGCACCAGAGGCCATCCTGCTGCTGGGACAGAGATGGAGGTTGATGACCTACCTGTCCGTGGTGACCATGGTGCAGGACAGCCCTCAGGACATGCGAATGCAGCTCCAGATCTGCAGAATGCACCTTCCCTTTGCTGGCACGAGACCTTGCAGGTTGCAGGAGGTGAGACAGGCACTACCTTTTGGTAACCCTCAGTGGGATCAGAGGGTAATGGTTTGTAGAAGGTGGTGTTGGAGAGCTTTACAAAAACTAGGCAAGCCATTTACAACACACACTTTGTTTCTCTACAAAAGCAAAAGACACTAAACTATCTAAACTACTACATGCCACAAAGGGCCACAACAGTGGTTCCCTTAACCCACCCAGCAATATTGTTAATGTCTCCAACTATACTCTTAGCCCAGCAGAAGAATCTGTCCTATCTCGGGGCCTCTCCTTCTGCCCCTCCACCCCCACGAATATGATACCGTTCTGTGGTGACCTAGAATCCTATTTTCGATGTCTCCGACTCAAGGAATATTTCTCACACCTCTGAACAACATACTAACCCACAGAGAGCTTCCTACCAAGACGACAAAAAGAAGGATTCTGGGTGGACTCCTCCTGAAGGTCGAAACAACAGACTGGACTTCTACAGAGAGTGCTTCCGCCGACGTGCATGGGCTGAAATTGTGGAAAGCAACATAACTTGCCCCATAACCTCAGCCGTGCAGAACATCATAATCAAAAAGGCTGACAAAGGAGGTGCTGTCGTCATCATGAATAGGTCAGAATATAAACAAGAGGCTGCTAGGCAGGTCTCCAACACCACTTTCTACAAGCCATTACCCTCTGATCCCACTGCGGGTTACCAAAAGAAACTACAGCATCTGCTCAAGAAACTCCCTGAAAAAGCACAAGAACAAATCCGCACAGACACACCCCTAGAACCCCGACCTGGGATATTCTATCTGCTACCCAAGATCCATAAACCTGGAAATCCTGGACGCCCCATCATCTCAGGCATTGGCACCCTGCCAGCGGGATTGTCTGGCTATGTAGACTCTCTCCTCAGGCCCTATGCTACCAGCACTCCCAGCTATCTTCCAGACACCACTGACTTCCTGAGGAAACTACAATCCATCGGTGATCTTCCTGAAAACACCATCCTGGCCACTATGGATGTAGAAGCCCTCTACACCAACATTCCACACAAAGATGGACTACAAGCCGTCAAGAACAGTATCCCCGATAATGTCACGGCAAACCTGGTGGCTGAACTTTGTGACTTTGTCCTCACCCATAACTCTTTCACATTTGGGGACAATGTATACCTTCAAGTCGGCCAGATTGCTGTGGGTACCTGCATGGCCCACAGTATGCCCGCATTTTTATGGCTGACTTAGAATAACGCTTCCTCAGCTCTCATCCCCTAATGCCCCTACTCTACTTGGGCTACATTGATGACACCTTCATCATCTGGACCCATGGAAAAGAAGCCCTTTAGGAATTCCACCATGATTTCAACAATTTGCGTCCCACCATCATCCTCAGCCTGGACCAGTCCACACAAGAGATCCACTTCCTGGACACTACGGTGCTAATAAGCGATGGTCACATAAACACCACCCTATACTGGAAACCTATTGACCGCTATACTTACCTACATGCCTCCAGCTTCCAACCAGGACACACCACACGATCCATTGTCTACAGCCAAACTCTACGATACAACCGCATTTGCTCCAACCCCTCAGGCAGAGACAAATATCTACAAGATCTCTATCAAGCATTCTTACAACTACAATACACACCTGCTGAAGTGAAGAAACAGATTGACAGAGCCAGAAGAGTACCCAGAAGTTACCTACTACAGGACAGACCCAACAAAGAAAATAACAGAACGCCACTAGCCGTCACCTTCAGCCCCCAACTAAAACCTCTCCAATGCATCATCAAGGATCTACAACCTATCCTGAAGGACGCCCCATCACTCTCACAGATCTTTGGAGACAGGCCTTGCGTACAGACAGCCCCACAACCTGAAGCAAATACTCACCAGCAACCGCACACCACACAACAGAACCACTAATCCAGGATCCTATCCTTGCAACAAAGCCCGTTGCCAACTGTGTCCACATATCTATTCAGGGGACATCATCATAGGGCCTAATCACATCAGCCACACTATCAGAGGCTCGTTCACCTGCACGTCTACCAATGTGATATATGCCATCATGTGCCAGCAATGCCCCTCTGCCATGTACATTGGCCAAACTGGACAGTCTCTACATAAAAGGATAAATGGACACAAATCAGACGTCAAGTATTATAACATTCAAAAACCAGTCGGAGAACACTTCAATCTCTCTGGTCACTCGAACTCAGACCTAAAAGGGGCAATTCTTCACCAACAAAAAACTTCAAAAACAGACTCCAAGGAGAGACTGCTGAATTGGAATTAATTTGCAAACTGGATACAATTAATTTAGGCGTGAATAAAGACTGGGAGTGGATGTGTCATTACACAAAGTAAAACTATTTCCCCTTGTTTATTCCCCCCCCGCTACTGTTCTTGTCAACTGCTGGAAATGGCCCACCTTGATTATCACTACAGAAGGTTTTCTTCACCATCCGCCCCCTCCCCCGCCCACCTCTGCTCTCCTGCTGGTAATAGCTCACCTTTCCTGATCACTCTTGTTACAGTCTATATGGTAACACCAATTCTTTCATGTTCTTTATGTATATAAAATCTCCACACTGTATTTTCCATTGCATGCATCCGATGAAGTGAGCTGTAGCTCATGAAAGCTTACACTCAAATGTCTTTGTTAGTCTCTAAGGTGTCACAAGTCCTCCTTTTCTTTTTGCGGATACAGACTAACATGGCTGCTACTCTGAAACAGTGTTAGTCTTGCAGATGCAGACTAACACGGCTGCTACGCTTCCATGCCTCCACCCACTTTAACCCAAAACAAACTCAGGTTTTGGGTCAAAGGGGGTAGAGGCATGGAAGAGAGTATATAGTGAACAAAAGATTGATTTTAAAAGTGTCAGAACAATATTGTGAAAACAGGAAATTCCTAGTCTTGACAATCTTTCACGAAAAACCCTTGCATTCCAAAAATAGTCACTTTTCTACAGACAATCCTTCCTTTGGAAAAGATTTTCAACCGTGTCTAGAAATCGCTCCCAGGTCAGTGTCTCTCTGAGCGTGGGCTGCACTCGTTTGCCCTCCCCATCCCCTGGGGATGTGTATGAAGCACTAGTTAGAGGGGTACAGAGGAGGTATAAATAAAGATGATTAGGTCTTGACGAATACACATGTGGAGGGTGTGGGGGGAGAGAGACATGACTGATTGTATTGTCCTGAAGTAGTGCACAGCTTCCAAAGATTTGATTAATGCTTCTCTGGGGGAAGCAGTGAAACTGACTACACAGAGTGCTGTCAGTTGCACAAAGATAAAATGGAGAAATGTTGTGTGTGTTTAACCTCTTTCAATCAGTGGGCTCTTAAATGTTGCAAATAATTTCTAGCTCAACCAGAAGTTCAGGGCTTGAGGTAGGAGTCTCCCAGGCATTGTCTTCACTGCAAAAGTGTATTTACATGGAGATAGCTAACTTGATGTAAAATCCGAGTGGAGACAAGGCACAGGTGGCTTTAACCTCTGTGTCACTTGTCCAGGTAAATACCAGGCTGAGCGTATAGCATTCCTGGACTAGCTATATCAAGGTAAAAGACACCTCTCCCTCACCTCTACTAGTACTTTACATTGAGTTCGCCAGCTGAGTGTAAACACATACGTTTTGAGCTGGGAGGTTGATTTTTTTTGTTTTGTTTTGCTGCTTTTTGGTGGGGGGGTGGGAGGGCACTGAAGCCATAATAGTGACATTCTCTAGCCTGTGTTATTTGTATTACTGTAGCACATAGGAGCCCCAGTCATGGATCAGGACCCGATTGTGCTAGGTGCTGTACAAAACAGTACAAAAGACAGTCCCTGCCCCAAAGAGTTGACAATCTAAGTATAAGACAAGAGACAGATGGAGACAGACAGACAGGGGAGTGCAAGGAAATAATGAGAGTGTATCGGTCGGTATGATAGGCAGTGGTCTGAGCGCCCCAGGAGACAGGCTGTTGAATTTTTGGGAGACACCCGGGCAAAGAAGAGCTTTGATTTGGGAATTGGAGATGGATAATGAGGTAGGTTTGCAAATGTTTAAGGGGCTCTCCTTCCGAGCATGAAGGGCATGTGGCAGAAAGCATGAAGGTGGTTGTCTGAAAATTTAACAAGTGGGTTTTGCTGGCAGCATGGACCGATTGGAGGTGGGAGTCAACACCTTGGTACAGTGAATGAGAGATGTCCGGTTGGGAGAGGACAGTATGTGAAGGGCCTTGAAAGAGAAGACAAGCAGCTTCTGTTTGATGCAATAGAGAAGGGGGAGCCAGTGGAGGGATGCAAAGAGGGGTGACATGGTGAAAGCAGTGGGCTCAGAGAATGATCTTTGCAGCTTGCAGCAATATTCTGAATGGATATGAGCTGGGGAAGAGGGAAAAGAGAAGCATGTGGCGGTAACTGAGATGTGATGTGATCAAAGCTTGGATGGGAATTTTAGCTGTGTGGATGGAGAGGAAAGGCTGTATCTTAGAGATGTTATGCAGAAAAACACCACAAGACTTAAGCACAGCCCTGGATGTGAGGACCTAGAGCAGAGGTGGGCAAAGTACGGCCCGCGGGCCACATCCAGCCTGAGGGACTGTCCTGCCCGGCCCCTGAGTTCCCAGCAGGGGAGGCTAGCCCCCGGTCCCTCCCCGCTGTCCCCTCGCCCCTGCGGCCTCACCTCACTGTGCCGCTGGTGCTCTGGCCCGCTGCTGCTACCGGGCGGTGGGGCTGCGAGCTCCTGCTGCTCTGAGCAGCGTGGTAAGCGGGTGGGGGGTGGGTTGGATAAGGGGCAGTCGGGGGACAGGGGGCAGTTGGATGGGGTGGAGGTTCTTGGGGGGGGCGGTCAGGGGATGGGGAACGGGGGGGTTGGATAGGTGTGGGAATCCGGGGGGGGGGGCTGTCAGGGAGCAGGGGTGTGGACAGGGGTTGGGGCACTCAGGGACAGGGGTTGGTTAGGGGATGGGGTCCCAGAGGGGGCGGTTAGGGATGGGGGTCAGTCAGGGGGCGGGAAGTGGGAGGAGGTGGATAGGGGGTGGGGGTCAGGCTACTTGGGGAGTCACAGCCTTCCCTACCCGGCCCTCCATGCCGTTTTGCAACCCCGATGTGGCCCTTGGGCCAAAAAGTTTGCCCACCCCTGACCTAGAGAGAGGTGTAGTGGAAGATGGCAGGTTATGGGCCTGAGTGACAGGCAGGATGCTGGCGTTGTCCACAGCGATGGAGAAAGGGGGTAATAGAGAGGGCTTGGACAGGAGGGGAGAGACAGAGAGCTCTGCTTTAGCCATGTTGGGCTTGAGCTGACACCTAGGTAGGCACAAGGAGATGTCCCAGAGACAGGCTGAGGTGTTCATTTGGCCAGCAGGAGATGGGGCTGGTGCAGAGAGGCAAATGGGTGAGTTGTCAGCATGGAGAGGGGAGTTGAATTTGTGTTTACAGAGGAGACAACCCAGAGAGGAGGGGCAGAGGGAGAAGAGAACAGAAGAGGGAGGCTGGCCATAAACCATGTCACATTTACTGGTTTGTTTGTTTTTTTTTCTCAAGACCTCCCCCCTCCTTGTCACACACTGTTACACCGTAACAAACCAGTAAGGACCCTCCCCGCCCCATGTGTTTATAAACTATTTGGTCAGCCCCAGGGGACCAAGGACAGAGCCTATGGAAGGGCCCCGGGGAGCTGGCAGGAGGGGGAAGCAGCGATCAGAGGGGTCGGGGCTGGGGGGAGCAGGGGAGGGCAGAGGGAGGACAAGGTTTCAGGAGGAGGGCGGGCAGGGCGGGCAGGCCAGGGAGGGCAAGGACTGAGCCCCGATCGGAGCTTTGCCCTGGGCCGGGCGGGACGCCGCTCGGGCACCCGGCCAGCCCGGGAGAGAGGGGGAAGGTTTGTGGGGAGCGGAGCGGCCGGGAGTCCAGGGGTTAAATGGAGGCAGGGCTGAGGGCGGGGATCGGCCGCTGTTGCGGTGACCCCGGGGCAGGGACATTTCCGCTGTTCAGACCCACGTGGGAATGAAGCTGGTGCGGGGGTCACAGGGAAGCCGGTCGCTCTTCGGTCGCTCTGCGACTGCGAACTCACCCGGCGGGATCTGCTGCGAGCCCGCCTGGCTGCTGGGACCTCAGCTCCTCCCCGGGCTGCGGCGCCGGGCGCTCTTCCTGCGGGTGAGACTCTGGGTCCCAGGGGTCCCTGCCCGGGCCGCGGGTGGGTGGGTGGGTGCTGCTGGCTGCTCGGCGGTGGCTGGCTCGCTCGCTGTGCAGCGGGGATTGCGGGCCGGTTCCAGCCACCGCCGGACTGGGGCGAGGGGGGACCGCGGGCCCGAATGGGGAGGGGGAGGGGCCGGGGCTCGGGCCCGAATGGGGGGCGGGGCTCGGGCTCAGGGACCAAATGGGAAGGGGGAGGGACCGGAGCCCGCATGGGGACCACATGGGGGGCGGGGCTCCAAAGGTGGGGCGGGGCTTGGGCGGTGCCTGGGGACCACATGGGGAGGGCAGCGCAGCGGCGGGGGCCTGTCCTTGGCCGAAGGGCTGGGACTCTGGGCCAAAGGGGGGTGATTCGGGGGGCAGGCCCCGAGCTGAAGAGCGGGGTTGGGTTCGGAAGAGCCCCCCCCGGAAGGGAAAGGAGGGGCTGGGCAGAGGAGCGCTGGACACTGGTTCAAGTCCCGCCCTCCAAGGAGGGGGCTGGGCCAGGGACAAGGCTGTTTCGAGCCTCAGCCCCTCCCCTTCTGACATCTGACTCACACTTACTTCTAGGAGGATTGTGTGTGTGAGGAGGGTCTTCTCCCCCACCCCCCAGCTGGGTGCCTGTCACGGGTGGGAGGGGCCCGTAGGACATCAGGTCTCTGAGGCCCTGGGGGCGGAGGGGCCGATAGGAGTTAAGGGTTTTAATCATCATGGCACCGCCTTTGGCAGGGGGTTGGGCTGCTGGGCAGGGAGCAAGAAACCACAAATGGCCTCCCCCACCGCTGACCTGTCCTGCTTGGTTTGTCTCGGGTGCAGATCAGCTGGAGAGTCTGGAGCAGGGACGGGGAGCCAGGGCCAGGACCTCTGCCCCGGCTTTGCTGCTGCCAAATCGGACCCACTCAGACTGAGAGGAGCCGACCCCAGCCCAGCACCTGCTGCAGCGTCTGTGGCCTGAGTGTCGCTGAGAGGGACAATGGGGCCAGCAGCTGGGTTGCTGAGAGCGAAGAGCAGCTGTAGGAGTTGTGTGTTAATGGCAATGGACACCGGTAGACTGGAGAGAACCCAGGTAATGGGGCATCTCTGCCTGGGGGCAGGCTGGAGAGAGACACTGAGACTGCCCGGGGTGCTGGAAGGGGGCGTGGCCCTCCCACTTTTTGTCACTGGCCCCGCCCCTCCTCCTCCTCTTCCCCCTGAGGTCCCCCCACCCCACCTCTGGCTGGGTGCTGGAGTCCAGGCAGTTGCAGGGAGCTGTGGATGACCCTCCACTTGCCAGGGGTGGGGGGCTGAGAGCAGCCCCAGGTCCGTATCCCTCCCCCCAGGCTCCCTGCCCAGAGCAGGGGGAGGGTCTGTAGTTCCCCACAGCTGCGTCTTACCATGGCCCGGCTGCTGCTCTGAGGCCCTGCTACCCAGCCAGAGCCGGATCTTGGTAACAGCCCCAGGGTAGCTCTAGGGAGACATGGACCCTCCATCTGCCCTTGGTGGGGGGGTCTGCCTGACCCTCTGGGCTCCCCTCCCAGAGCGTCTGAGGGAAGGAGCAATCGACAGAACGGTGCATGTTCCAGGGCAGCTCCAGCCCCGCTGCTGTCAGTGAGACGTGTCCTCCCAGCCCTGCCTGACGGGTCTGTCTGTTTCAGACCCTCCTTGTAACTGCCAGAAAAGCCCAACCTGTGGAGTTGTGGTTGCAGTGATAGTTGTATCATCTCCTTTGATCGCTGCCATCATTGCTCTGGCAGCTGAGTTCCCAGCTTCCGCCCCGCTCCCTTCCCCTCCATCTACGATCTCCGTGCATCCCATTCCCCGTGACCTACCACGCTAACTCTCTCCTCCCGGCCTGTCTGGCTTCTGCCCCTGGGACAGAGGATTCCTGGGGGATCTTCCTCACCGACCTTCCTCCTGCTCCCTCCCAGACCCCGGCACCTGGGCACTCTCTGTGTGGGGACGATCTGACTGACATTAGCCCCCCCAGCCTATCTCTGAGCACTTTGGGCCCAAGTCGCCTTTGCCATGCGCCATGAAACAGTCCCTGTCCAGGGTGTCCAGTGGGACAGGGTGCAGTGCATCCCTGAGCCCTTTGCCTTCCCTGTGTTGCTCTGAGGTTACCAGCCTGGCCTTCCTGGATCTTCAGGTCACGCCTGTGGCCGGGCGGCAGGTGCTGCTGTGTTATTGAAATGATCCGTAGAGCTCAGTCTAGACCCCTCCACCAGCGCAGTGTGGAAACCCCCCAATCGCTGAGCGTGGCCATGAAGGCTCCCGTAGCACCATTCACTCCCCCCGGCTGCACAGACGGCGTGTGCTCGTGCAGAGGGCGTCTGTTTGCGGTGAACATGAACCCTGCTGTATCCCCCCGTCGTCTGGGGCAGGGCGTGCTGGAGGCTGTCGGGGATGGGATTTCTCTGCTGCCCTGGGATCTGATCACTGGGCCCCAGGAGGGTTTAGCAGCTGGTAGAGGGGATTGAATCCAGCTCTGTCTGCATTAGGAATCCTCTGTGCCGATGTCATGAGATCCGTGCAGTTGAATTGGTGCAAACCGCTAAAGCAGATGCACTGCACTGGTGCACAAAGGAGCTTGCCTTGGTGCAGTTCGCTGCAGGAAGTTACCAGAGCGAGCCGCACTGCTCCAGCGCATCTCCAGGAGGTGTTTGCCCTGATGTCACTGCGTCACTGTGATTATACTGGTGCAGATTGCTCGGATACAGATGGGCCCCGAATCCCAGCTCCCTGATGTAATGGCAGGCTATTGCAATGGGCAGCATTGGCTCTCACTGTGTAAGGTGGGAATCTGTGAGCTTAGGGTTGGTTACACACCTGCAGGTGCAGGGAGCTCTGCAGAACATGTGGCATCTGACCTGGAGATGGATGGTGGAGACAGCCTATGCCATCAACTGTTAGTCACTGACTTCTCTGCTCAGTTCAGTAGGGGAGGGGTGTGGGCTACCGTGCACTGGACAGTTAAATCTACAGGGTCAGACATGCCTTGTGCGTGAGGCGAACACATGCTCGTTTTCTGATCACCGCTGCCACGTTTCCTAACTCTTCCCGACTCAGAGTGTCTGTTCCTCGCTGAGCGCCAGCCACATGGGAAGGCTTGAAAACCAGCTACCAAGTTACTGTGGTGCAAAGAAAAGTGACGTGCTCAAAAACATCTGGAGGGGTTTGAGTCCGACTCCTCTCAACTAGACAGGTCTTTCAAATTCTCTTTGGTGTCACTTATGTCACTTATGGGTGACTCCACTGCTGCTCTTTCATGGCTCTGAAAGGGTTACACTGCCGTGAGGGCTTCCAGAAAGTGCCTTTCTTGCTGCTGTGTTTGGGGAAAGAAAAGTCCGCAGGTAGGAGGTGAATTAAGTTCCATCGTTCCTGGCCCACAGTGCAACAGGTCGCTTCCGGTTGCTGTGGTTTCTCGTGCCCCCTTGTGGCTTTCATGTCCCTGCGTGAAAGTTCCCAAGTTCTTCTCAGTTGTTCACCTGCTGTTTATTGCGAGGTTGAACGTCCAGCTGTTGATCTTGTGCCTGGGGTGAAATGCTCTGAGCTGTGTCAGTCCCTCGGAGGCTGGGAGTGTCCCTGGAATCCTTCTTGCCAGGCAAATTTACAGTGACAAACGTCTCCGTCCCCCTGCGTCTGATTGCCATGGTCCAGCCCCAGCTGGGGGTCCCAATGGGCTTGGCAAGCCGGTCAACTGACTGCCTGTTTGGCCACAGTCAAATACTCCAGCGAGAGCCCTGGGGGTAGGAGGCAGCCTGCCTTTCGGATTGCGTCTTGGAGCCTCACTTGTGTTTTCTGGAACCTGGTTTCATTGTTTTGCCTTTTTTTTCTGAGCTAAAATAACTCAGTGAAGTACATTTTTTTTTAAAAAAATAAGGTAGATCCGTATCTATCGAAAGCTAAACCTACTGGAGAGAATGACGCCTTGCTCTTTTTTGTTCCTAGCGGGAGGTAACCAATTCTGATAAATTTGGTATTTTAAAATATCTGACCACTCTTTGACAGATTTGACTGGTCAGTTGACCAATTTTTATACCCAGTCAAATGCCCAATTCTAGGTGTAACTCTTACCCTCCATGTGACTGTCTCATTCTCAGTACTGACATCTCAGCTTTCATCAGCTGATCTGTGCCCCCTGCTGGCCCCTAGTGCCCGGACGGCTGGATGGGATACAAAGGGAAATGCTACTATTTCTCAGAGACGGAAGGGAGCTGGATCGACAGCCGGAGCCGCTGCTGTGCACCGGGTGCCTCCCTGGCTGGCATCGACAGTGAGCAGGAAATGGTGAGAGACTCTCGAATTGCCATACACTGATCTTGGCTCAGCGGCGGCTGCTGCAGTAGGACCTGGGCTCTGCCCCGTGGGGTGAGGAGCAGCTCTGAGCCCTCCCGTGCTGGGAGGCCAGAGTGAATGAACTTCCAGCTGCTGAACAACAGCCGTGGCTGGGCCCAGGGCCCTACTGTCTGTGTGTGATCACAGGGATTGCCCATTCTCAGCTGCCCCCCTCCCCAAATAGGGAGACAGCTTCTGTCTAGGGCAGGGCTGGCTCAGGCATCTCCTGGCCTGCTGGCTGCTGGAGTGGGACTGAGAACCCAGCCAGTGCTCCTGTTGTGGGGATGGGAAAGGAGCAGCCAGCCGAGGAGGCGGGGGAGGAGGGGATCCTCTCAGACTGACTTCAGCTTGACTCGCTCCCTCCTCCTGCCTTGCTGTGGTGAGCGGGGGCTGATCTGTGAGAAGAGAGGTCTCTGCAGAGAGCTCAGACCCAGCAGCTGCCCCCAGCCCAGGGGACTTGGGGTGTGGGTGACTGGGAGCACAGGGGTGGGGCTGCTCTGTGCAGGGGGAGGGTTAATACTGCCTGGGTGATCTTGTACTTTGCAAAAGGCAGAGGAACACCCCCCCAAAAAAAAAAATAAACTGAGCACTCTTCAATATGGGGGGAGGGATAGCTCAGTGGTTTGAGCATTGGCCTGCTAAACCCAGGGTTGTGAGTTCAATTCTTGAGGGGGCCATTTAGGGATATGGGGCAAAAATCTGTTGGATGATTTAATTGGGGATGGGGGTGGGACTAGAAGATCTCCTGAGGTCCCTTCCAACCCTGATACTCTATGAATATGCAGCTTGGATTCTCTGCGGCACAGAGCCCTGGAGGGGTGGGGGTGGGGAAGCACCGGAGCTGGGGCTGATACCTGCTGTCCCTCGGCTTTCTTGAAGGTGTTCCTGCTGCGCCATAAGGGTGTCCAGGACCACTGGATCGGCCTCTGGAGGGAACAGGGTCAGCCCTGGAAATGGACCAACAGCACCAAATTCAACCACCTGTGAGTCTCTCTCACCCCTCTGTACTAATTCCCTGGGCTTGGGATTCTGGTGTCTGAGCTGTTTGAGTTCAGGTAGATCCACCATTCAGTGCTAGTGAAACAACCAGACACGACCTTGGTCCGTTCGCGTCCTGCGTGTATCGGAGACCAATGGGAGCCGGCATGTCCCTGAAATCTTGGCTCCTCCCCGCAGCACGGTGCTGGGCCGGAGACAGAGCCCGCCATAGCCAGAGATGCCCTCGCAGCGCGCTGGGATTTCAGCTGGGACACTCGCTGTTCTCCCCCAGCCCTCTTCAGCAAGGTCCCTGGGTTGTTTGAGCCCCCCTGGGGAAAGGAGGCAGCAGGGAGCTCAGGTTAACAGTGGCTGATAGAGAGGGCAGCATGCCGAGCACTGCATTGCAGGTGCAGGTCCCGCTGGGGATTGCAGCCGGCAGGTTTGAGTGACTTGGCTGGTGAGGCCTCTCAATCCGCAACAAGGCACCGATGTTAAAGGAGCCTGCAGTTCACAGGTGCTGGACTCCTGGGACTCCTACGGGAACGTGGTACAGTAGTGATGGCTGCCCAGCCAACACCCCGCGATGGGTTTCAGTGGGCTCCAAGTGTGATCACAAAACCAGCGCTGCTTGAACCCTGGGACTTCAGGACTAGAAGCATGAGCCTCTGCCATAGGAGCGAAAGAATCCACTTCTTTAACTGAAACCCCCCCCCCTTGATAAAGCTCTTTTGCAGGCCAGCCATTAGAGGGGGATGGAGACCCCCCCACTTCTCTGGTCTGGGTTACTTCAGTACTTTGAAAAATCAGGCTCTTTTGGCGCTGGGTCAGGGCTCCCCAATGGACAGTCCCCATCTGCTGTATTGGACCCAACCTTTGGATCCCACCTGCTTCCAGCCTCACTGGGTCTGAAGAGCTACCAGACACTGTCCTGAGTTCGGGCCCCTGTGGCACTCTCCTGGGGTACAGACTCCCTGTCTGGTATGCTCCTTAGGAAGTGGGACCCTGCAGATCAGCTGCTGTAGGATCCAAAACCAGTGCTGAACCCTCCCAAATCTCCCGAGAGGCATGTTGTCCCTAGAGCTCCACCCTCCACACCAGATGAACTCTGGGAGAGTCACGTGAGGGTTACAAACAAGGAACACATGCTTTCACAAAGGAACTTCTTCAACACTCTCTTTTCCCCCCATCCCCAATGGAAAGCTCAAGAGTTATAGATCAACGAAAAAGGAAACCCCTGAATGCAATTTCTTCTTTCAGTGTCATCTTGGTTCTGCTCCATGTGTTTCAAGGAGGCGAGATCCCTCCTGTCCCCCGCTTTTCCTGCTTAGTCGTCTGGTTCTGGTGATGGTCTGCCCCTCTTGTTAGAGGGCCGGTCCCTTTTGACAATCAGTCTAACAAATTCTCTCTGTCCTGCTGGGGACTGTCCATTCTCCAGCACCCCTGTGGGCTGCTCAGCATAGAGGGTCAGGAACAGTCAGCTGTTCTGCAAAGCCCCCGCTGTCCTGAGCTCTGCTCCTGAGGGGCTGGGAGAGTAGCTGCTCTGCACTCAGGCCTGCACTGTGGAGAACGGCTCCCCTGGCTGGGACTGGTGTGAAATGCCCGGCCTCTGCCTGACTGCAGCTCCCTGGCTTCTGTGTTTTGCAGGTTTCACTTAAGAGGAGGAGGTGACTGCGCGTATCTGAACGACGAGAAAGGGGTCAGCAGCTCACAGTGCTACATGGGAAGACGGTGGATCTGTAGCAAACCTGAGGTGTATGTGATGGTGTCATAAATATAAAGGGAAGGGTACACACCTTTAAAATCCCTCCTGGCCAGAGGAAAAATCCTTTCACCTGTAAAGGGTTAAGAAGCTAGGATAACCTCGCTGGCACCTGACCAAAATGACCAATGAGGACACAAGATACTTTCAAAAGCTGGAAAGAGGGAGAACATCAAAGGGGTCTGTGTCTGTCTGGGTGAGGCTTTTGCCAGGGACTGAACAGGAATGGAGTCTTAGAATTTAGTAAGTAATCTAGCTAGATATGCGTTAGCTTATGATTTCTTTAAATGGCTGATAAAATAAGTTGTGCTGAATAGAATGAATATTCCTGTCTGTGTGTCTTTTTGTAACCTAAGGTTTTGCCTAGAGGGGTTCTCTGTGTTTTGAATCTAATTCCCCTGTAAGGTATTTACCGTCCTGATCTTACAGAGGTGATCCTTTTCTTTTTACTGTTTCTTCTATTAAAATGTTTCTTTTCAAGAACTGAATGCTTTTGTCATTGCCCTAAGATCCAAGGGGTTGGGTCTGTGGTCACCTATGCAAATTGGTGAGGATTTTTACCAAACCTTCCTCAGGAAGTGGGGTGCAAGGTTTTGGGGAGGATTTTGGGGGGAAAGACGTTTCCAAACAACACTTTCCCAGAAACCCGGTTAAACGTTTGGTGGTGGCAGTGGAAGTCCAAGGGTCAAATAGTTTGTACCTTGGGGAAGTTTTAACCTAAGCTGGTAAAGTAAGCTTAGGAGGTTTTCATGCAGGTCCCCACATTTGTACCCTGGAGTTCAAAGTGGGGAAGGAACCTTGACAGATGGGAAAAGAGACTGCACTCAAAAGGGGCTCGAAATGAGACTCCTAGAAGTGAAACTTACACAACTCACACCTACTTGAACGAGCCAAGATCTCAAAATCAGGCAGTGGGGCCCTCAAGCAATAAGTGTGTCTTGTTTAAACTCGTTTAAACTTCGTATTCGCCTTCTGCTTTTGAACCTTTTAAACTCAGGGTCACGTTGTCAAGCTTTTCTCTGCAGCTGAGAGGGAGTGATCTCATGAGAAGGAGTCTTACCTCATTTCCCCAGCATGTGGCTAAGGGAAGGCCTTGTTCGTTTAGACTCCAGAACAGCATTTCTCAAATGCAGCCAGCAGCCGATTGTTTTGCAGCCACAAGAGCCTCCAAAGTGCCCCAACAATCGCTCAGATGTTAAGTATTAAAGGTGTCTTCTAAATGCCATAAATCCTAATGCGCGCTCCCTTTTAAATAGTACCATGCCGGCAGAGCTGAGCTACATAGGTGTGGTTTTCTTTCAAGTCACAAAGTGTATTCTTTGGCTAAGAACATAAGAACGGCCATACTGGGTCAGAGCAAAGGTCCATCCAGCCCAGTATCCTGTCTGCCAACAGCAGCCAACGCCAGGTGCCCCAGAGGGAGGGAACCTAACAGGCAATGATCAAGTGATCTGTCTCCCGCCATCCATCTCCACCCTCTGACAAACAGAGGCTAGGGACACCATTCCTTACCCATCCTAGCTAATAGCCATTCATGGACTTAACTTCCATGAATTTATCCAGTTCTCTTTTAAACCCTGTTATAGTCCTAGCCTTCACAACCTCCTCAGGCAAGGAGTTCCACAGGTTGACTGTGTGCTGTGTGAGGAAGAACTGCCTTTTATTTGTTTTAAACCTGGTGCCCATTAATTTCATTTGGTGGCCCCTAATTCTTGTGTTATGGGAACAAGTAAATAGCTTTTCCTTAGTCACTTTCTCCGCACCACTCATGATTTTATAGACCTCTAACCACTGTGTTTACATCTCATTTTATTGTAGCTCTGTAAGTGGCTATGGGCCATCACACTGCGTGGTGTTTGGGTAGGTTGCGATTGTTCATGGGGGTGGGGAGGGAGGTGAAAAAGTTAAAATGTGACTGGGTATCAGAAAGTATTTCAGATAATCTAGTGCCAGAAAATGACCTTGAATGTGACAGCAGGTGGCTCCTCTGGGACCTTCTGCTAAGAAAAGCAAAACATAGAAAGAAAAAGAAACACTTCAGCACCAGGGGGAAAGGCAGTTTCCTGTGTTTCCGAAGCCATCTGATTCCATTTCTGAACAAGTTGCAGTGTGAGAGAGAAATTCATCAAATTGAAATGTATGTCGTGCAATGTCCCTACAGCACTTGTGCAAGGGAAGTTGAACCAAATTACTACGGTGAGCTTCAGAGGCGCAAGCTGTTAAATGATACAAAAACCAAGCTGAAAAGACAACAGCAACGGCTCAGATTTTGTTGTTACTGTTATCATTATTATTACTGGGCTACGTTGATTGGGTTTTTTTGTCTGTGAAAGAAACTTTGGACATATTGGCAGATACATTCTTTCATTATTAGTCATTATCCTTTCTATTATGTAAAGCATTTTTAAATTTAGTTCAGAATTCTTGTACAGCCGTCCACCTTTGACCAACAAAGCAAAAGAACAACAAAAAAGACAAGACTGTGCAAAGCACTGGTTTCTTCTGTGTTTAGGTCCAGTAAAGATAAGACACAACTGTACCTTATATTTATTATTGAGTCTGCAAAAAATCCCTATGTAAATATGCACATGTAATTTATTTATTTGTTTTTCCTACAGTTAGTTCAGTATTGTCAGAGCCTCATTCTGAAGCTGCCAAAAATTTGTGAGAACCCCGGCTTTAGAAAGTGTTAGGATTTTGTTTTCTATGTGACCATTACTTTCCAGTATTTGCAAAAAGAAAAGGAGGACTTGTGGCACCTTAGAGACTAACCAATTTATTTGAGCATGAGCTTTCGTGAGCTACAGCTCACTTCATCGGATGTATTCAGTGGAAAATACAATGGGGAGATTTATATACTCACAGAACATGAAACAATGGGTGTTACCAGTATTTATTCACTCTCGCTTGCATCTCTGTTCTTTGAAAATAAACTCATTCCTGTTTTCTGTATATCTAATTGCTGGGTTCTCAGTAGAGTGGTTGGCCTGAATTGAATCTTACAAGCTGCTGTGGACCGTGCCTGAGGGATTAGAGTCACAGTTCTGCATGTGCTCTGGGGAACGGGCTGAGCACTCCCGAGGGACGCTCAGAGGCTTTGGGGGTGTCGATCGCTAACCTGTACACAGAGAGCGAGGCCTGCAGGGGGCTGGAAGGTCAGGCTTGCGCTGCCAGGGGTGGTGGTTTGAGAGAGCTGACCCATGGCAGGCCTGGACAAGGCTCCCCCAAAAGTGCCTCGTATGCCTGCTATGAATCACTCAAACGGGCAGACATCCCCGGCTCATTCCACCCCTGCACCCCCCAAGTACAACCCGCAGAAGGCATTCGACCAGGGTGAGGAGAACACCTGCAATGCCCTGTCACCTGACGTGCTGAATTTGCCTCTGAGCCCATTTTCCCTTCCAGCTTGGGACTCCAGAACCCTGCCTTGTTGAGCCAGACATGCTTGGCAGCTGCAAACACAGACCCAGGTCTGGGCCACACCCCCAACGCTGCAGACTTTAACCCTAAACTGCTCAGCAGGTCACCTGTCTCCAGCACCCAGCTCCCAATGGGATCCAAACCCCAAATAAATCCGTTTTACTCTGTATGAAGTTTATACAGGGTAAACTCAAATTGTCCACCCTCTATAACACTGATAGGGAGAGATGCCCAGCTGTTTGCTCCCCCAGGTATTAATCACTTACTCTGGGTTAATTAATAAACAAAAGTGATTTCATTAAATATAAAAAGTAGGATTTAAATAGTTTCAAGTAATAACAGACAGAACAAATAAGTTACCAAGAAAAATAAAACAAAACACGCAAGTCTAAGCCTAATACATTAAGAAACGGAATACAGATAAATCTCACCCTGAGAGATGTTCCAATAAGCTTCTTTCCCGGACTGGACTCCCTCCAGTCTGGGCCCAATCCTTTCCCCTGGTACAGCCTTGTTCCAGCTCAGGTGGTAATTCGGGGATTTCTTATGACTGGCAGCCCCCTTTGTTCTGTTCCACCCCCTTTGATATCTTTGGCACAAGGCGGGAATCCTCTCACGGTCTCTCTGGGTTTCCACCCCTCCTTCTAAATGGAAAAGCACCAGGTTAAAGATGGATTCAAGTATCATGTGACATGTTCACATGTCCTGTGAGCCCCCCTCCATTCTTTCAGGACTGGCCCGCACGTATGCAGTGAAGGCTTGCAGGTGAACAGAGCCATCTACAGTCAGTTGTCCTAGCTAATGGGAGCCATCAAGGTTCTAAACCACCATTAATGGCCCACACTTTGCATAACTACAGTAGGACCTCAGAGTGATATCTCATATTCCTAATTTCAGATACAAGAATGACACATTCATCCAAATAGGATGAACACACTCAGTAGATTTGTAAGGTCTCATTACAAAACTTATAGAGACCTTTTGCATAAAGCATATTCCAGTTACATCGTATTCACACTTAAACATTTTTATAAAGCTTATGAAGTGCAATGTCACAGGGTCAATACCCTCAGAGGATACCTGCAGATAGAGGCTTCCCTGGCTGGTGGAAAGGCCTCAACTGCCCTGCTTCCCATGGCCAGAAGGTATTGTAGTACAGCTATTCTCAGCTTACCCGGGCTTATGTGGAGCGGAATGTACATTAGAGCAGCCCCAAGGCTGCTCTGACTTAGACCTGGTCAGCACAAAGCCTGACGATCATTTGTCTACTCTCCGATCAGCACGGGCTGCCAGTGAGTTGGCCACCCAGGAAGCCTAGCCCCTGGCCCTTTCCCTTGTGCCTGAGGTCCCGCCACTCCCCTTCTGCCCGCCTCCCTCCCCTTCTACCTACCTCTCCCCCGCAGGAGCCCAAAGCACCCTTATCACAGCCCACAGCCCCAACACTGGACAGCAGAGGTCGGGGGGCAAGACCTCAGCCCCGGGGCACTGCAACCTCAGTGCCCACAGCCCCATGATACCTGCTGCCCATGCTGATCACGCTGTCTGGATTGAAGAGATTTGATGCATGTTACCCTACTGTTCCCGTATCGTGTCCGAATCCCAGAGCTGTTGGCATGAAGACACCACTGGAAACGGAACATTCATTCATCCCTAAATCTGCTCAAAGTTTGTAAGCGCAAAGAAGAAAGGAATAATAAAATATATATAAGAGAACCCCTGAGATGCCTAGCTCTGTAAACAGTGAGAGGTGAGGAAGCCCCTCTCGTGTGGGTGCATCGTATGGTGCCATATGCACACCCAGCACTTCTCAAATCCCAGATGTTCTAATCCACATCCATCTCCTTGCCCTTCCATTCTCCCATCTCCTCCACCTCCATCTCCTCCATGTCGCTGCTGTCAGGGTCGTCCTGGGGCTCCGTCGGAGCCCTGGCTTTTGGGCTATCTGCTGCTCCATAGAAATCCCTGGCAGCATCTCCCATTGGCAGCTGCAATGTGATATTCACAGCAAAGTACGAAGCATGGTTGAAATCTACAAGCACAGAGCCCTGCGGCTGGGTTAGAGGCCAAGTGCACAGAGGTTTGTGCTGCTCATGCAGGTGGAGGGATGAAGGCAAAAACATCAAACTAGGAACCGAATTGGACAACCGTTTCACTGTAGACAAAGATCTCATGCCCCTCAATCCCGACCAGCAGCTCCCTGCTAGCCCAGTTTTGTCAATACTCCTCAGTCCCACCCCAGAGCCCCCTGCGGTTCTGGCCTTAGGTCATCCCAGACAGCTCTCTTGATTCTCTTCACTCCTTCTGTGGCAGATACAGGATACACAGCGGGGCGGTGTGCGGGTTTCCTTGGCACTCACTTCGAGTGAGCTCCATAACTCAAGGCTTCACCGTTCATTAGTAACACGCCAGTTGCAACCCCACACCAGCCAAACCCATTTGCAGCACCAGCAGGGCTTCCTTTCTGTTCCTTACCCGCCTTACAATTCTTGTACTGATCCCCGTCTTCTCTAATTTAGCTAAGAATTTCCCACGTGATACCGTATCAAATGCTTTACTGAAGTCCAAGTACATTAGATCTGCTGCATTTCCCTTCTCTAAACAACCAGTTCTCAGCTCAAAGAAAGAGCTCAGGTTAGTCTGGCCCCATCTACCTTTGGTTACATCCCCTTTTCCATTTACCTCTGTTGGAGACCACAGGGCATGGCCACTAGTTAAGTTGAGGGGATGGAAGGCCATAAGGGTCGAGGAGGTCTCCCTGCAAAAGGTCTAAGGGCTTCTTCTCAACCCCCCTTAATAGAATTTAGGCCTGGCTGGTTTGAGTAAGCTCTTTTGCTCTTAAAACAATGTTGCAGCCGCAGACAATGTCCCATAGTGTAAAGTTTGCTGAAGCCAAGTTAAAGATAATAGGAGAGAGAGCTACAAGGCCAGACAGGATGTGCTGGTTCTTTAAGTTGCTAGGAATGCTTGTTAGAGGTTGCAGGAAATAAACATTGTTCTAACCCATATAAGAAAGGCAGAATATTTGTGCAAAGTTTTGATTGGCTGATGTGTAGTGCAGTAGCATTAAGGAATATAAAAGTGTGTGTAATGACCTGCTCTGATGTGCAGGATTTGAGATTCTATTCTCCCTGTACCTTGTTTGCAGCTGCAAATAAACTTTTCTGCTTCTCCACCCTGTTGTGATTATTGAGTGACGCACACCGGGTAACGAACCCCCCCAGCTGTTGTTCGCCTCTGGCACTCGGTGCTGGCAACAGCTTTTGGAGTCCCAACGTGGGGTGACGAGGATGCAATTTAGCCTTGCCCAGATCCCTTCTGGAGGTCGAGGATTGCAGCGACAACCGACGCCCAGCGCACACCGGTGAGTTCCTTGGGGGCCTCAGAGGAGACGCAGTTTGATCGACCCCGGAGGGCACGACGGTGCAACGCACTCACATAGTGGAGAAGCAGCTGTGGGAGACGGTGAGGAACCGGTTTCTTGGATGTAGGGGAGGAGCAGCTGTGGGCGATGTTGGGGAACCGGTCCTTTGGATAAGGTAGGAACCTTTTGAAATCCGGATTATATGCTCTGTTGGAACCTGGGGACACCCAGAGTTACTCTGTAGGTATGGGACAGGAACAGAGCACCGGAGGTACGGTACGATGCACGCCCCTAGAGTGTATTTTAGTAAATTGGAAGATATTTGGATCAGATCCAATGGCTAAGGGTAAATTGAAGCGATTTTGTACGGTTGACTGGTCTCAGTACCAATTAGAGGACCAAGAACAGTGGCCTCCCGGAGGATCACTAAATCATAATACAATCCTCCAGTTACTCCTGTTCTGTCAGCGAACGGCGAAGTAGAATAAGCATTCGTATGCTTACTTGTTTATAACCTTATAGTCTCGTACTGATATTTTACAATGCTGTAATTTAACCCCGATTGGCCCTGTAGCAATTAATGTCAGTCCTCAGATCCCCACCCCAAATGTAATGGCAGATCCGGTGTCTCCTTCGGCCCCTACACCCACACAGAGCGAGACTCAAAGTAAGATTCCTAGTGAAGCTCATAGTGAGGTTCAGGCTCCATCTGCTGGATTATACCCGTTACTTACCAAGACTAAAATCGCCCCTAATACAATAGAAAGGACAAGCTCTTACCATGCAGGTCTATACTCATGCACCTTTTAATCCTATGGACCTGGCCGCTTTCAAAGCACAGGCTGGAGAATTTTCTATCAACCCAAGCAAGTTGGTATCGGTTTTTGAGGGATGTCTTAGCAGCTACAAGCCAGACTGGGATGATTGTAATGTCCTCCTGCAAACATTATTGACTGAGGTTAAACAAGAACAGGTCATAGCTAAAGCAAGGAAAAAAGCGAAAAGGCGATATGACCAAGACCGTAACAACGTCCCGATCCCAGAAAATCAAGATCCTATAAAAAATCCTAGGTGGGACCCAAATGACAATCAGGCTGTGACCCACCTCACCTCCTCTAAGGAGCTGCTACTGTATAGACTCCGTCACGCAGCTGTCAGACAGAATCATTAAACTAAACCGTAGAAGGTAGTGCAGGATCCAAAGGAAAGCCCTGGAGCTTTTTTGCAGCACATTCGAAACACGATCCAACAGTATACCAATGCAGATCCTAATCATCCACAAACTGAGGCAGTTATTAAAGGAGTATTTACAAGCAGGGCAGCCCCCGACATTAAGAGAAAGCTACAGAAAAAGGAGGATTTCATAAGTATGACAATGGCACAGATTTTGGAAGCAGCAAATCAAGTGCATAGTTTAAAAAAAGTAAAAAAGACACAGCGCGCTTCTCTCCAAGGGGAGCTTGAACAGGGGCTCCAGCCCCAGCAGGAGGAAGCGTCTGCAACAGCCCCGGGGACCCAGCACAGAGACACCCCCGATCCCAGTGAGCTCCCCTGGGGCAGCAGCAGCCTGGCCTGAGGGGAGAGAGGGAGAGAGACACAGCAGGGGAGAGTAATAGGATAGTTCTGGTTTTGCACCGTGCAGTGAGGGAGAGCTCAGCTGAGCACCCAGGGCAGGCAGGGTGTTAGGGCAAGGGGCTGACAAAGGAGGAACTAGAGAGTGCCTGAATCCTGTACAATCCTCTAGTAAAGCTCAAATCTTGACCGCCTCAGGAAGCAAAGCATGGCTCGGAAAACTCTCCTCCCATTGCAAAGCGATTCCAGAGTTGTTAAATGAATCTCTAACCGGCTCTGTTGATCGTCTGGTGGAACTGCCCATGCACCGTTTACACCACCAGCTTACTGGGCTTTCGTAGAGTCAGGTGATGGTGGGCTGGCCTTAGCTTTTGGTGAAGTTGCCGCCGATCTCGCCCGTTCCTTTTGCGCCTCTGACATGCCATGGGTCGGGGTGTTTCTGGGGCTCTTCCTTCCAGCCCGCCCCTCTGGGTTTTTGGATGGCACTTCAGGTAAGAGATTCCATCTCCCTTCTGCACTGTTCAGTGGGGCTGGAGTCCTAAGCAGAAAAGGGGAGGGGGAGGTGTGTTGTCTGGGGGTTAGAGAAGGTAGAGCTGGGGCGGGGGGGGTGCATGGCGGGGGGGCAGCTGCAGGGCCCATGTGTTCCCAACACCTCCACATGCCCCTTTCTTCAGGCCCTGTCCCGCCCAGGGGCGCTGGAACAATTTGTACAGTGAGGGGGCAGAGAGCCACTGAGCCAAACTGTAAACCCTGGATAGGATGGAAACCGCTTCAAGCCGGGGGGGGGGGGGGGGGCGGCAGCCCCACTAGGTCCAGCACTGGTGGTCCTGCCCATGTCGATTTTACAGAAAATGTTTGGGGGCTTTTTTGTCCAGTTTTTTTATTTTTATTTATTTATTTGCAAATCCCCAGCTGCTGGCTGAGCAGGTGAAACTTAAAGACGCAGAGAATAGGGATGGAGGGAAGAGCGCATGGAAAGAACATACAGAGGAGGGGGGAGAGGGATTATTTTGTAAACTTTCTTTGAATGCAGTTTAGCAGCTGGAGACAGAGAGGATTGGCCAGTGCCTTGCATCCAGCCAGCCCCACTTGATCACAAGCAGAGAATCCCCTGGCAAGCCCCAGGTTAGGGAACTGGGGGTGCGGGGTGGGGCAGGTTTGAAGCGTGTGTCTTCTCGAGCAGGGGGAGTCGACCTTGGGTTTTAAGGTCTTGGGGCTGGGGGGAGCGTGTCCTCACTGCAGAGTTAACTGGAGTTATGGACACTGGGGGTTATAATCTGCTTGCAGAGATGTGCTGTGTAAATGCATGAGATGAAATCAGATCTGGTGCCGGCATGATAGGTGTGCATGGCGAGATGGGGGGTGTGTGTGTGAGTATGAGAAGCAGCCCTTGTTAATTGCACGTTGCCCACTCATGGCAGGGAAACCCCAGCACTCACCTCTAGATCTTTCTGTGATCTACCTACAGGAAGGAGCAGGTGGATGGGACACCCCTTCATTCCCTGTCTCAGGATCTTCCCAGGCCTTCCTCACCTCTGACTCCGCTCTCTCGGTTGATTGTTAGGGCTGAGCTCTGGCTCTTTGTCCGGCCAAGCCCCAGCAGAAAATGCACAAGCCCCATGCCTGTAGAACGAATTGTAAGAAGCTTGGGGTCACATTCTTTTAGATCAAAACCCCCTTTGTTCTGCCACAGCAAATATCTCAAACTTTTTGGTAGCAAGTTGTTCGTTTAAAATCATTTTGTTTAAGAAGAGTCCTACCTCTCTTCGAGCCAGCATTGTTGATGTTCCTGGAGATGTTTTGCTCAGTCATGGAATGTCGGGGGTTTAAAAAACGCCATGGTTTGCTACGAAAAAGCTCTAAAAGTCTTGAGCAGGTTTTGCAAAATAATGCCCAGAGTTCGGCTCCTAAATCCAGGTATAAATGGGCAGCACCCTGCAAATCTGCAGAGATCCGCTTCGTAGCCGTGGATCGTGTGCAGAAACAAATGTTGTACCCGCACAGGGCTCTATAAACGTGGCCTGATGCACAAGAGTGTGAGACCCTCTCGCTCTAACTGCAGCTGCTGAAGGCCTGGCACTTCAGTGTCCTTACAGGACCAAGAATGGACGGAAAGACATGAGAATGATTGCATTGCACGCTTCCCGTTGTGCTGCCCTGCAGCAGAATTGCATGAAGTGCAATGGGTGGGGAGTGGAGGGTTGTCAAGGGGAGAGGTACCTTCAGGCACAAGACCACTGATGTTCCCGGGGTACCCATGGCCTCTACCTCCACAGGGGGAAGAGCTAAAGAGCCTAACGATGCATTAATTAGAGGATTCCCTACAATTAGTTCCCTGTGACTTAGGCAAATATTCCTCATTCCCACCGTTGGCAACTCCCCTGATCTTTGTCATGCATCTCACGGTATTTGGTGTTTGATTTTCTAAAAGCCCCAGAGACTGGAGTCCTGTGATAAGCACATCCATTTGTTTAAACCAAAATATGGGGTTTATGTAGGACGACTTGAAAAAAGTGACTTCCCCTGCTCCCTTCTCTTCCCCGACCCCCACCCCCCCCGCTCAAAACTCAAAAGATGAAAAGGCAGACCCCACCACAAATTTATTATTTTTAAATATTTCATGATTTTTAAGGCAACCTGCTGAGATTTGAAGGCTGTGGGTTGGCAAAACTCTGCAAGATACAATAAAGTGGCATTCCAAGAGGATAGAGTTAAGGTTATATGGGGGAACCGGCACCTATAACTGAGCTCCTCCTGGTTAGCAGAGCTCTGTGGTTCGTTTTCCGCTCTAGTGCTAAGATTCTTTCCTAGTGTTACATGGGGAAGATCTCAGCTGAGCATTTCCTGGTTTTCTAACAGCTGAGTTTGGGGCAGTGACACCCCGGAAGGGCCTGGGGAGCAGAACTGCCTGTTGGTCAGCAAAAACAGGGTGGATTTGATTTTAAATCAAATTGATTTAAATCACTAGTCAGGACGACTCGATTTAATCATGGATTTCTACATAAAAGTGTATTCTTGTTGGTTGTTATAACCTTAATACATGTTCTTCACAACTCACAGATAGATGTAGGTTTCATTTTTAGAAGGTACACTCTATACATTTTTAAAGGGTGATTTATTCTGAAAACTTTTCAGATGAGTTTTACAGCTATCTCAGAAAATGAATGATTGTTTGGTTATTTCATTTACCCAAGGTTATTGAAGCAGATAGTTCCCCTCCCAATGACTTCATAAATATCTCCAATTCAACAGGTTAATCGTTAATATTTGGAGGATTTTCTTGCCAGGCTGTATATCACCTCTCTATATTTATTTATTTATTTGAAAACATTTTTGCTGTTAACAAGCATGTTACCTCTGGAGACACAAATCCACAGTTTGAGAACTGCAAAACTAAGCATCTCTGATGGTATCTTCTAGACTGAGCACTGAATCCCATTGGGTAGATAGATTAACCTACATAATCTATACAGAAGCCTGTGGAACCCCATAAGATTGGGTCCTTAATCCATGAAGTATTGGAACTCATTTACAAAACTTCTCTTAAACATTACATGAATATATTGTCTCATACTATAGAATTAGAATTTATCCTCCCTATTCCATGATGAGAGATCTTTGAACTAGAATGTATCTTAATTAAAACTATCTTTAGATAGCTTTTTGAGGGGCAAAAACCATTTTATCAAAAAAATCCAATTTTTTTGATTTTTTTTTTTTAAATCATTGATTTTTATCCACCCTGTTTGCAAGTGAATAGCAAAGCTGGTCCCAGCAGGGAGCCAGAGTGTCCAAATTCTTAGCTGGTGGGAGAGCCTGTCTGTGAGCATCTGTAAAGCATCTCACTTCAACAGTGACTGGTTGAACGATTTATTGTAAGGGACGCCCTTTCTCAGACCCTTTCCCTTTATTGTCCCCCAACCCCTCACGTCAGTCCCTGACCCAGGATTGCCAAGCCAAACTCAAATACTACTTGTTTGAAATCTCACAGCTCGCCAAGATTACCTAATTGTCCAGGTGGCTGAGCCCGTTTTCCACAGGGTCAGTCTGAGTTCAAGTCAATGCCGCAGGGCATTTCAGGCTGCTGTCCTGTCTGGTCCAGCCCAGGGGACAATATCCGATGCTTCCAGGAAAAGCAAGAACCCGCTATAACATACATGGCTAGTTTTACCATGCTGCAAATGCAGGTGGGGAATTAATTACTGACCTCGGTGGCGTTCAGACTATGTCCTGAAGCATGGGATTGGGCCAGAGGGACAGCTAGCGCTGGACACAGTGTGTAGGGTCTCGGAGTGGGAAGTTCCTTGGAGAATTCCACTGGGTAGGAGACTCAGCTGTGAAGGGAGGGGGCGGGCAGGAGCATCTCATCAACCCAAGATTGGAATAACTGAAGTAATGTTCCTTTTACATGGAGCCTCAGCTCTCTGGAACCTCTGCAAACGCTTTAACCACATGTTTAACTCCATCTGTAGGAGCAGCCTTGGATCGCAGTGGGAGGGCTCAGGTGCGTACGTGTTTGCAGGGTGGGCGCTCAGGGCAGTCCCTGACACCAGGGCAAAGCGGATGTGACGTGCCACTGTCTGGATTTGGGAGCCTGCCTGCACACCAAATTCACTAGGTGCTGGGTGCATGACTGCAAGGCGCTGGGCTGGGGAAAATCAGCCCCGGGTGGTTATTTTGAGAAGAAAACCAGAGCCACTTCTGGGGTCTTTCAGCTTCTAATGCCCTTTCTCTTCTGCAGCTGGATGTAAGCCTATGATAAAATCCTTCTCAATGCCAAGTCAGTGCCATAAATCACTGAGCTGGGTGCAGGAATCAGTAGGCGACGTTCTCTGGCCTGGGTTATGCCAGGGCTCAGACTAAATTATTCTTCCCAAAACTTTTAAAAGCTGAGCCCCCTCCTCAAGGCAAAGAAACCAATCATACCCCTCACCCATCAGCAATGTGTTAGTGACCCCACCCCCCCATTTTCCTGTATACATAGAATCATAGAATCATAGAATCATAGAATATCAGGGTTGGAAGGGACCCCTGAAGGTCATCTAGTCCAACCCCCTGCTCGAAGCAGGACCAATTCCCAGTTAAATCATCCCAGCCAGGGCTTTGTCAAGCCTGACCTTAAAAACCTCTAAGGAAGGAGATTCTACCACCTCCCTAGGTAACGCATTCCAGTGTTTCACCACCCTCTTAGTGAAAAAGTTTTTCCTAATATCCAATCTAAACCTCCCCCACTGCAACTTGAGACCATTACTCCTCGTTCTGTCATCTGCTACCATTGAGAACAGTCTAGAGCCATCCTCTTTGGAACCCCCTTTCAGGTAGTTGAAAGCACCTATCAAATCCCCCCTCATTCTTCTCTTCTGCAGGCTAAACAATCCCAGCTCCCTCAGCCTCTCCTCATAAGTCATGTGTTCTAGACCCCTAATCATTTTTGTTGCCCTTCGCTGGACTCTCTCCAATTTATCCACATCCTTCTTGTAGTGTGGGGCCCAAAACTGGACACAGTACTCCAGATGAGGCCTCACCAATGTCGAATACAGGGGAACGATCACGTCCCTCGATCTGCTCGCTATGCCCCTACTTATACATCCCAAAATGCCATTGGCCTTCTTGGCAACAAGGGCACACTGCTGACTCATATCCAGCTTCTCGTCCACTGTCACCCCTAGGTCCTTTTCCGCAGAACTGCTGCCTAGCCATTCGGTCCCTAGTCTGTAGCGGTGCATTGGATTCTTCCATCCTAAGTGCAGGACACTGCACTTATCCTTATTGAACCTCATCAGATTTCTTTTGGCCCAATCCTCCAATTTGTCTAGGTCCTTCTGTATCCTATCCCTCCCCTCCAGCGTATCTACCACTCCTCCCAGTTTAGTATCATCCGCAAATTTGCTGAGAGTGCAATCCACACCATCCTCCAGATCATTTATGAAGATATTGAACAAAACCGGCCCCAGGACCGACCCCTGGGGCACTCCACTTGACACCGGCTGCCAGCTAGACATGGAGCCATTGATCACTACCCGTTGAGCCCGACAATCTAGCCAGCTTTCTGCCCACCTTATAGTGCATTCATCCAGCCCATACTTCCTTAACTTGCTGACAAGAATACTGTGGGAGACCGTGTCAAAAGCTTTGCTAAAGTCAAGAAACAATACATCCACTGCTTTCCCTTCATCCACAGAACCAGTAATCTCATCTTCAAACATCTTCAAACCCCACCCTTCCCACCATGGCTAGCCCTTCCCCACGCTTCAGGAGATGCTGGAGGAGATGATCCTAACCATCCCCTCTAACCTTAAGAACCTGAGGGACCCCATCTTGGAGCATCTTAAAAATCCCAGTTCCCAGACTCTGGAACAGGGGCTGCTTTGCCGGGCTCACCTTTCTCCCTCAGGTTGGCCGATGGGGATAATGAGCCTGGAGATCTCATTCCCGCTGCTCTGAGTGCTGCCCATGTGCACTCGACCCAACTCAGCTCTTACTGTACCCTAGGAACGTCTTCATCTTCTGGGATCCTCATGGCAGCAGTGGGATGATTTAACGGACTCCCTTAGTCATGGGGCCTTTCTCTCTCTTTAGTTTCAGAGCCAGTGTCCTGGAATCGTCTCCTGGTGCATGGAGTGGTGGCAGTGGTGGAGGTGCTAGTCTTACTATACCTATGTGGGTTTTGGAAAGGTAGCGGGAAAGTGTTTGCATGCTCGCAACTCGTCTTCAGGAAGCTGCTGACTCATCCCTCCCAGTAGCCTGGAAGTCCGCAGGATTCCCAGGAATCTGAGCTTCTCGCAGTGTGTGACAGGGACGGGGACCAGGCCCAGGGAACCAGAAACAGGAATCGAGACCCAGCCCTGGAGAATGGGGAAGGAGACCTGTTTGCGATTTCGTATCCAGTCTGCTGAATTGTTCATGTCCAGACCCTCCCCCCAGTTCTTAAAAAGTCGAAGCATTTCGTTTAGACACTTTCCCAACAAACCATTTTGATTTTTCAGTTTGAAACTATTTTTTATTTAAAAATGTCCTTCACTTTTATTTTAAAAATTCAAAAAGTTATAACCCTTGAAATGTTCCTGGGTCTTTTTTTTTTTTTTTAAAGCTTTTTGGTTCATCAAAAATTTGGAAAAATGTTAGTTTTGTTCAACCTGAAACCGTTTTTTTTTCCATCTCTTTTTTGGAATTGCCAGTGACCAAAAATTTCTGTTTGCCCAGCTCTAGGGGCGGGTGAGGATTTTGGCGGTTATATTGTGGGTCTCTAAGTCCCCTTGTTGCTCAAAGTTTTCTTACTGCAACAAATTAATTTGGGATGAGGGCAGGATGGGCAAAAGCTTCCTAAAAGTGTGTGTGTGGGGGGGGCTGCTGGCACAAAAACTGTGGCCCACCCCCTGTGCCACCCCTTCTCCTCGAGGTCCTGCCCCCTCAAACTGCCCTTTTCCCTGAGGCCCCCCCTCACACCGCCTTTCTCCCTGAGCTCCCACTTCATGCCGCCCCTTGCCCCCAAAACACTGCCCTCCCCACTCCCTTCTCTCCCCCATCATCCAGTCGCTCACACTTATGGCCAGTAAAAAGTGGTGGGCCCTGGTCTCCCCTGTTCCGGCACCCCTGGATGAGAGTGGGAGAGGATGAAGAACTCCTTTCAAATATAACTCCCCCCCACCCTCAGAAAAGCACAATTTGCCAGCAACAGCAAAACATGCACCTAACCAACCCGGGCCAGTCACGCTGTGTTGTGTGTGACATTCCCGTCCTGGGGCGGTTTATGTCTTGGAGAATGTGAACCCTGCCGGCCTGGGTGTTTCTCTGCGTAATGTGACCTCAGTGCTCCTGATGAAAGCCATTGTTTGTAAATGTTTCAGTAGCAGACATATTTATCATTCATGTATAGACAGACATTTATTCACAATTAGAACTGGTCAAAAATAGGGAGGGTGGCGAGGGCCATGAAAATGGAAGAAGAAACCACTCCCCCCCCCCCCGCCATATTCTTCCAACTTATTTGGAAATGTTTTTAATGATCAAATTTTTGTTTCGTTTTGGTGGGAAAAACTCCATGTTCTCTCTCAAGTGGGCAGAGAAATCCCAAATGTTTTTTTTAAAGAGGTAACTTTTTTCAAATGATCAATGTAATCCAAAGTGGCATTTTTAGTTCAAAGGTTGCATTGTCAGTGTAAAACCCTTTTGAACCAGCTCTGTTACTGTATAACAAGATGAGTTTATTTTTCATGATGCATTGTTTGGGCCAGGTTCCAAGTGGCATTTCAGTTTTTGCACAGCTCTTCTCTTCTTGCATCTGCACCTCTCATAAGCTGTGGCCTTAATCTTGGGCCTGGAAACACTTACGTGCATATTTAACTTTAATGACTGCTGTGAATAATTCCATTTCAATGGGACAACTCTGAGATCGGCTTTACACTACGGCCCTATATCGGTGTACCTATGTCATTTATTTAATTTTCTTTCTTCTATATGTGAAAGTTCTTGAGAGGTTAAAGCAGGTAAAATACATGAACAGGTTCGGACAGTCCGAGTTTGTCCATGAAAAGTGACAGCAGAGATGTGGGATCTGCTAGTTTTCCATAAGTCTCTCAGGGTTACCCAGGATAACTTTGGGAATCTCTGTTTTGCATCAGGAATGTTCCCTGAAAGTGTCCAAACAGCTCAGAGCTACAGAACCATTCCCTGGATCCATTCTTCTAGCTGTCTTCCCCAGAAAGCAGTCTGGCAAGTGTTCCTGTCAGCTCATTGCTAAGTTATCTGTCAAAACACTAGAGTTTTCAGGTGCCTAAGTAGCCCCTGGAATCATGGTGAAATTATCCTCCCCGCCACCACCAAAATTGGAAATGGTGCCCCTGAGTGCACAGTACCCTACCGTGCTTCCCCCATAGGAACTGCATGAACAGGCAACTCTGCAAGTTCTCTGCATGCCTCTGCAAGTGACCCCCATGCCTCTCCATTTCCTTGGCCACATGTACCCTGTCCCCATGCCGGCGGCGAATCCAGAAAAAGAGGGAAAAGCTCACCACTGCGAACACCTGAGGGCGGTGTTGGGTTGAGATCAGCTGGTCAAAGCAGGCAATAGGGACAGAATCTGAGACTTGAAGTTCCTCGAGCGACCTCTGACCTTTCTAGACCTGCCCTTCAATCAGACACAGCGATTGTAAAGTTGAATGTGATAGTAACTAGACCCATTTTAAACCCTTCACCACACAAGACAAAGCCCGTAGGATTCATCATGAACTATTTATTTCTCCTCCCCTGGCTCCATGCAGCCACCTGCCACCTTGAAGCTTTCTCTCGTCTCTCCCAGGCTGTGCTCACTTGATTGCAGGAGCTCAGTGGAGGGTCCAGCTTTGCTCTTTCGCTTCCATTCTTTACCTCTTTGGGTGGCTGCATTTGCAAGTGAGCAGCCTGATGGAAGCACTGAGTCCTCTGTCTCGGCAGGCAGGCCCAGCCACGAAAGCCAAAGGCTCCCTGAGAACAGGGGGAGGTTCGCCTGAACTCTCAGGAGAGGAGGCTTGGCCCATAGGTTAGGGTTACCATATTTGAACTTTCAAAAAAGAGGACACTCCGAGGGTGGGGGAGGAGTGGTAGCCCTGCCACCTATCTACTCCCTCCCACTTCCTGCCCCCTGACTGCCCCCCACAGAACCGCCATCCCATCCAACCCCCCCTGCTCCTTGTCCCCTGATCACCCCCTCCCAGGACCCTGCCCTCTATCTAAGTCTTCCTTCTCCCTGTCTCCAACTGCCCCCTCCTTAGACCCCTCCACCTTAACTGCCCCCCTTGAACTCCACCCCCTACCTGTCCCCTGACTGCCCCGCCCCCTATCCGCACCCCTGCCCCCTGACAGACCCCTGGCTCTCCCACACCTATCCAACCACTCCCTGTCCCCTGACTGCCCCCGCAGAACCCCCAACCCATCTAATCCCCCCTGCTCCCTGCCCCTGACTCCACCCCGAACCTCCGCCCCGTCCAACCCCTCCCGCTCCCTGTCCCTTGACTCCCCCGACCCCTGGGATCTTCCATCTAAGCCTCAATGGGACCCCTGTTGCTTGATCTGACAGGAGGAGATCATCTGTCCCCACTGCTCCCTGCACTGGGCTGGCTGCAGCACACATCTGTGTAAGAGGCTGGGCCAGAGAGATGTTACAATCAGGGTCCAGGCAGCCCAGAAGGAGAACAGAGGGTCTGAAACCAGAAGACGAAGCAATCAAATCAGCGGATTCGACAGAGAAGTTTTCTACCCTACAGGGACATCAAAGAAGGTCTGTTAGGAAAGCTGAGATTTTAGTCTGGAAACTGCTAAGGCAAAGATTGTGACTTGTTAAGATTCAGTTTTAGTCACTGCAAAGTGTGTTGTGTTTTGTTTCTCTCTTTGAAATGTGTCTCTTTCTCTTGCTTAGTATCACTTAAATCTCTTCTTTGTTACTATGCTTCCCAAACCACCTCAGTGTTGTGTGTTCGAGTGAAGTGAGATTCTCCAGCCTACCCAACAGGCTGAGCTGTGCCCTGTCTCTCTGAAGGTAGCGAATAATTTCTGAGCGGTGCTGGGCCCAGGGTCCAAGGGCAGTTCACCAGACATATCCTGTGAAGCCCAAAGAGACCAAACAAGCAGGAGAGATTCAGGCCCCACTGATCCATGGGAACTTCCCACAGAAGAGCCTACACAGGGCTCTAGACACGGCCACTTTGGGTGTGTACCAGAGTTCACTCACCGCTAGATGCTGGCCAGGCCTCGTGTCACCGCTTTCTCTCTGGGCGAGCAACCGCGCTGATACTCACTCTTGCAGTTTCTTGGCTGGGAACTCAGCCCTCCAACCAGGTGACTGTCATTTACTCCACTCCTTCCTGGGTTGTGCTCCTTGCAAACAAAGTCCAAAAATGTCTTGAACAGAAACAAGGCCTTGCACCCTCATGGGGAGTTCTGCCTCAGCCTGATTTCGGTTCGGGTTGCCCTTCTTGGGTTTCTCTGGTCTTCCATGTCCCCTTCCTTAGGGACGGTGAGAGAAGCCAGTCCTACCCTGGACTCCAGGGTTTGGCCCAAGGCCTTCTACTGAAAAGCTCACTCTGCTTCTGGACTTTTGATGCTGTTTTCCCTTGTTTCCTCTCAGGTGGGGCTCACTTGATCATCAATTTGGCCTAGCCCCAGGCTAGGCAGCCATAGGCCAAGCCACCCTGTTAGATACCCTCCTCCTTCAAATCCGGTCCAGCCCGGCTGACAGGTTTGCTGAGGGGAGGGGGAAACCCCATTGCTGATCAGAAGGAGGTCAGAGTCTGTTCTCTAGGAGCTGAAGGTCCGTTTGTCCTGCTGCGGGAAGTGGACCTGGAGGGCGGAGATGTTAGGTGAAAGAGACTGCATGATGGAGTTGGAGACTGAGGGACGGGAGCCTCCTCCCAGAAACCCTGCCAGGAGAAGAGGTTTGAGGAGGAGTTCTCTGGGGAGCCTCTTCCTTGGAAAAAAACAAGGGTGGCACATTGATGGAGATGTCTCTGTCCCAGGGATGGGGGAAGCTCCCAGCCAGGCTATGCAGCAGGGATCCCATTTCTCCCCCAAGAAACCCAGATGTCCAAAGAAGTCAATGGCTCTTACCTCCAAGAGGGAGTAGGGTCTTCCCTCTCAGCCTCTTTGAGAACTACCACTGCTTGGCTTCCTCGGACAAGGGACCTGTCCCCACTGCTCCCTAAGGTGGTTCAGCTTCTGACTGCACCCATCTGGGAGGCTGTTACACACCCCAGGGCCTAGAAGACGTGGCGGGGGGATGAGGCTCCTCTTCATCTCAGACTCGGAGAGCCCAGAGAAGGGCCAAAGGATGAATAAAGGGCAGGAGATGAAGCTAGCCCTAAGCCTCTGTCCCATCCTCACCTCTTCAAATGTGGAGCTTCCTGAGCTTCAGTTGGGCAGACAGTCTGTAGCCCTGACCCAAAGGTCCTTCTGCGCCATATGGGGCAGGAAGATCTCTGCCTGGGAGCACGGGGAATGGGATGGGGGTGAGATCAAGAAAAGAGGGGAGGGGTATGGGTGTGAGGGAAAGAGCTTCTGCCCCAGATGAAGGAATTTGGGGAGGCCGAGGGAAGGACACAGCTCCACAGAGAGGGGAGAGAATTTCTGTGAGTGCCAGGGGCCTCCGTTTCCGCTTCCACTAGCCCCGCATTTACAGTGAGACAGAGCAGTACCTGCAGCAGGGAGCGGGACTTGCTGAACAGGGAGGGGAACCTTGAAGAGCATCAGACGAGCCACAGCCCTTGCAGCGCCTCGGGCATCTGGTGCAAGTGCCGGATGATGTGAAGCTGGCCCATGACCTTGGCTGTGACATCCTCATGCTGCAGGGGAACGAGAACATGTCAGAGACTGAGACACTCCCCAGGAATCAGGGAGGATAAAGGGCACCTGGAACCAGCACCATCATTTCCACCCAGCAGCTGCTCATGTCTGAGTGGTGGATTCACCCTCCTGACCCCCAGGATGGAGGCTTGCTGTCCTCTCTAGTGACCTCCAGTGCCAACCCCCCTCCTTGTCGGATGAGCTTCTGCCACCTCCCCATCAGTGCCTGTGACAGCTGTTCCAACTACAACCCACCTGGGGACATCGCTCACGTTCAGAGAACCCTCTCCTCCACCCCCACCTCCATCCCCACCCAGGTAGGGCAGGGAGGGGGCTCTAGAAGGGTGGCGGGGGGCGGGAAGGATTCTGGCAGCAGTGAAGTCGGATGGGGAGAGCTTGAGACCTTTCCCCAACACACCCCAGTGACAAAAGCTGAAGCCACAGGATGGCAGCCCTGGTGAACGAGGCAGGTCAGCAGCCCCTGCCAACTGAATCCTCCCAATCTCTCGAGAGCGGGTCCAGCCCTACCAGCAGCAAGACCAGCTTCCCACGCCCATGTGCCTCAGTCAGTCACCATCACCAGTCAGTCCTTGGCCTCCCAGGCTGCCAGGGATAGGAGCAACTCTCGATGGTGGCTGGGGTGACATGGACACTAGGCCATGGGGAAATGGGTGCAGCTCTGTGGGGCAGGAAAGGTTCCCAGAGGGCACTTAGGGGACTCTCCTGTCCTTCGCAGGAGTGATAGCAGAGCACCACATCCTAAGAAGAGAAGTCCATGAAGTCCAGAAGTCCCCACTAGGCTCCTTGCGACCAGGCCAGCGCATGGCAAGAGGATGGGAAGGAGGCCCTGGGCCCCACCCCAAGCTTCTGAGTCGATTGCAGCTGCTTACTGTGTCCCCCATCAGTTGCTGGGCTTCCCCCAGGAGGGAGTAGACGAGCACCAGCCCAGCCTGGCTGACATGCAGCAGGGGGTCGTGGATGGCCAGCAAAGCTGTCTGCACGAAGGATCTTCTCTCCCCGACGGAGAAGAATTTTCCAAAGACCTAAAACCAAGAGGACACGAGGCTCGAGCAGATTGGCCAGAGCCAGCCTCCAAGTCCTGGCGGTACAATGGCGTCTCATGCCCCAAAGGGCGGGGAAGAGAGCTGCTGTGGCCAAGGCACTTCATTCCCCAGGAGGCTTTCAGGGTCCCAGGGCTCAGGGAAGCCCCTTTATTAAAAGGTCACAGATGCTGAGGGACCAAAGCCTCCAGTGGCTCTTTCGGGAAGGCAATTTCTGGCAGGGGCCAGGATGGGCTGGAAATGGATCTCTAATGTGTGTGAGCAGGCCCAATCTGCTGTGCAGGGCACAGAGATGACAGGGGACCCTGTGTTGCTTCCAGCAGAGAGATCTCCTGCACCTCAGCGGCTAGAGGAGTGTGCGTGTGTTGTTACGTGGGGAGGGGGTTGGAGCTGACAGACCAAAGGTCTCTTCCCCGAGCTAAGTGATTTCTCTAGTTGCTGGCTATGGCCTCTGCAACTCCTTGGTTTCTTCAAGGGAATCCAACCTGCAGCCTGACAAGAACAAGGAGACTCATGGCCCAGTCCCAGTGTGGCACCTTTAGCACCAGCGTGTCCCACTGGTTGCTGGATGATGAACTCTGAACTGGAAATAAGGAGCGGGCTCTTTTCCTGTCTCCAGGAGGCATCCACTGCAGGGAACCCAGCCAGCTAGACTCCCTGAGATGTGTCATGCCCTGGCACAGTGCCCTTACCTCCCCCACTCTGGCTGTATTCTTGTAGCCCAACAGCCTGCTGTCCTGGTGCCAGTCATAGCACCAGAGATCTTCCGCCTCATGTATGGTCAGGCCTGGAAGAAAGAGAGAGAGAGAGACTTTTCTCCTCATTCTGGTTGCAGTTTCTGTGTCCTTCCAATCCCATTGGTGGCTGCACAGTGGAGTGGAGAAGAACAAAGGCAGAGAGAGACTTGTCCTCCAGCTGGGGTCAGTCTGAGAGAAATGGTCTGGGGTCCCATTATCAACCTGTGGTCACTCTCAGTCCCCTATTGGGTTCCGCGTCCCAGCTGGGTTCCTTACCCCTCTGTTGGAGCAGCAGTTGGTAGAGCCGGTAAGTCCCCTCCCTGGCCTGCCGGCTGATGTCCTTGTCTGGATCGCTGACAAATAGAGCCAGCTGGGCCACATGGTGCCCCATCCGAGGGAACTCGGCTGAGATCTAATGGAAGGGAGAGCAGAGGGGACTCCATCAGCATTTTCCTCTCAGCTCCCTGTCCGCCCTGGGCCAGAGGGCTCCTTCCCCTTAGCCCCTCTGCAGGAGATGCTGGGGGAGAGGAGCTTGAGATCGAGCCTTCACTTGCTCTGCTGCCAAGGGAGCCCGGGATGCCAAGCAGGGGCTGGAGCATGGTCCCCTTAAAGGCCCAGGGACAACACTGAACCAGGACAAGAAGAATTTGACTCAAGCTACCTCAGTCCTGCTCTGACTCTGCCTCCCCATGAAGAACCCTCCTAACCCACAGCCCAGGCAGCAGCAGCAGATCCTGCAGCCCGCTGGAGCCAGCCCGCCTCCGCCTGGAGCCAGCAAGCTGGGCTCAGAGCTCACTTACGTCAAACTCAGGGAGAGTGACTGTGTATCTCAGCAGGGCTGTGCTGCTCCTGATAGCCCTGGCTCGCTCCTGCAACACCCTGGACACGACCCAGAGGTTGACATGCTGTGGGGAAAGGAGGCAGGTCAGACTCAGTGGCCAGCTGCTCCTGCTTTGCAAATGAGCCCCCCAAGCCCCCAGCCCCAGGGGCCTGAGACATTCTGCGCAGGGGGGAATATCTGAGTCATTGATGGCAGAGCTTTAGAAGGGGATTCTTTCCCCCAGGATGCAGCTTTTACCCTTCACGTCACAACTTCTCAGCGTCTCTCTAGATTGGGACAATGTTCGGGGTCGGGGCTTGTCCCATCCTCCCAGAATTCCTGATTCCTTAACAGTTCACCAGAAAGAAGACTGAACCCTTGGCCCTTCCCTGCTACGCAAATCCTTGGGGAGATGTAGGGAGTGACTGAGAGCACAATCCCCCCAGGAATTTCAGAGCAGATCAGAGGGAAGGGCTGATTCCCTGGGGCCCTCCTGTTTCTCTAAGAAGGAGCATGTGCCTCTTCTCTGAGAACTATCTCCCTAATCTCATGGGCTCTGTGTGTTGGAGGGGAGGGGGAAGGGTGGATTTTCAGACTCTCACTCCGCAAGACATCCAGGAGCCCTGTGCTTAGTGCTCAGCAGAACCAGGCAGAGCTCTGCCTTGGAGTCCCAGCTCCTTCCTCTGTTCCTCAAGAAGGAAGGACCTGACACTACATTGCACTGACCCACCAACCAAGAATGGCCCACTGGGGACCCAGCTAGGAGGACAGAATAGAAAATGGATCTTCAAGTCTCTCCTTTCCAGTCCCCCAAAGAGATACGGTGAAATGGGGCTCACCTCCAAGATGAAGTGGAGCCTGTCTGTGTCTGGGGACTCTGCCAGCAGGTTCCCCAGCATGGCATCCAGGACCTCTGGGATGACTTTGTGCAGAGTCTGCAAAGCATGGGTCAGACTTAGGGAACCTGGGCCTACACCTCCCACAGGATGGGAAGAGGGGTCTCTGGGAAGCACTGGGGAGACTCCCAAACACATCTCCCGGCTTCTCTCCTTCACATCGCACTGCAGGCAATTCGCAAGAATTGATGACCCCTGGACCTTTAATCCACGAGCTTAACAGGTCTCTGCAGAGGGCCTTGTAGGCAGAAGAGTAGGAAACAGCCAAGTTGCTATGGATGGAAGCTGGGCTTCTGGGCAAAACACGGCTTATGAAAGAAAGAAAGAAAGAAAGAAAGAAAGAAAGAAAGAAAGAAAGAAAGAAAGAAAGAAAGAAAGAAAGAAAGAAAGAAAGAAAGAAAGAAAGAAAGAAAGAAAGCAATCCCCCAGGGAGGCGTAATCTCTTCCCTGCTGGAGGGAAGGATCCAAGCCTGCAGCTTGTTCCATCTCCACTACCCCACCCCTAAAGCTGGAGCTCCAGTGAATCAAGAGAGCAGGGACCAAGGACTACTCTGGAAGAGGAGGAGGATGGAGGAGGAGGAGGTACCTGGATGCCGGTGGTGTCCTTCTCCGTGCCCAGGGTGAAGACGGAGTGAAGGGCAGCTCGCAAGAGGTGGGTCTCTAGGGCTGGCTCCAGGGCAGGTTTCATGGTGCTGGCAAGAGAGAGGAGCTGGTGTTAGACTGTGCAGTACGGGGGTGGGACTGTCGCCAACACGGACACCAACCCACAGGGATAGAGGCACAGGCTGGCGAGAATGGAAACTGAGGCACTTAGCTAGGGAATTACAAGGCCAAGGCGTCCCAGACAGACAGTGGCAGGACAGGAATAGCTGCTGTTCCCTGGAGCCTGCTGCCCCTCCTGTATCTGATCCCCAGAGTGAGCTCCTCCCCAAGGCCCCTGTCATGTTATGGGAGTGAAAAGAAGAGCCCTGCCAGGAGAGAGTGACCCTTCCCACCCCATCATCTCTGCCATAGGCACCACTTTTGGGAGGTGACCTGGGAGGGACAGTGACGGTGACTCCCAGCCTTGGGCCCGAGCAGCACTGGGGTGAGGGGAGCCGGCGGGGTGGGGGGGTGGGGCTGTCTCGGTACCAGAGGTTGCCCACTGCAGCCAGGGAGTGGGCGAGGACGGCGCTGGGTGACGAGTCATCGGGAAGCTCCTCGATGAGCTCCTGTGAGACGCGAAGGAGAAAAAGGAGCGTGTAAGATTCAGGCCCCACTGACACCTCCTAGTGAGGAGATGACACAGCCAGTGCCCCACATGGCCAGCAGGATTCCCCACCACCTCCCACTCCTCCCATTCCTTCCTGCCCATCAAACTTGTCCCCCTTCCCGGATTCCTGCAAAGCTCACTCCCAATCTCCTTCTCTCCTCCTCCCTGTCAAAATTGCCCCCATTCAGCCCCATCCCGATGACCGAGCTGGGACCATGTGATTCCTTGTCCCCCACTCTCAGCTGTCCTCCAGCCCCACAATTCCCCCCCTGCCCACTACTGACCAGTCTCACAATTTCTCCCTTCTCTTCTCCCAAGTCTTCAGCCCGAGGAATCCTTGTCCTCTGCTGCCCCCTCCAACACCACCCAGCCCCCACCCATGAGCCCGGCCATACCCCTGCCAATCCCATGTCTCCCTCCTCCCTCCAGCTGCCATATGGCGTGTCTCACTCACCACGATCCTCTTCACCACAGCTGCCTTGCAGCAGCACGGCTCCAGCGTGTCCTCCCCTCTCTCCCGTGCAGCCAGACATGCGGGGTAGATGGCCTGAAGGAACAGGAGCTGCTGCCCCTCATCCTGTACCCACCGGGAGCGGGGTATAGCAAGAGAGAACCTGTTAGCTAGGGACCTTCCTACCCCACCCAAACCAGCTCCAGGGCTCAGGCCTCAATGGGAGATTGTGGGGACCCGACGATTGTCCAAATCCCCCATGACTCCTACGTAAGCAGGATCAGGAAGTGGGACAGTGCCTGTGGGGGGAAACGACCTCGGCTGTTGTGGGACAAACACCCCCATCTTGGGGGTCCCACATCATGCATGTAAAAGGGCCCCATTAGGGGTGGTGGATCATGAGGGACAAGACCCTCGGCAGGGGGTGGGGATGCTGGGAAGGGACAGGGCAATCTTGGTTCAAGCCCAGGTGGGGAACATTTCTACCTTCTCTCTGCACTGGAGCTGTTCTCGGATGATCTTGAGAGCAGCTTCATCTTTGGCCATGTGCACCCCTTCCTCCTGCTCCGAATCCAGGGGGGTCCCTGCACCAGGGAGGGAAGGACAGGGGCGTGGTGGGCAGAGCAGGATTCAAGACCCCCCTTCCCACCTCAGGCACCCAGGGGAGATCGGGCCCCAAACCTCCTTCTCAGGGATGCCTTCAGGCCCCAACAGCTTTAGAAGCCTAGAGCAGAGCCCCCCTCCCCTGCCCAGGACTCCAGGGGAGGTGCCTGTTCCCCCCGCCCAGAGCAACAAGGACCAAAGTGGCAGCAGCTCTTCACGCCCCCACCCCCAGGTCCCCGTGCGGAAGGGGCAGCTGTGTGATGGCTGCTGCTGTCCGTAGGGTTCCCGTGGCTCAGGCCAGACACCTGGGATGGGGACCTCCCCCCGACCCCTGTATCCCTGGGAGAGCGTCTGGGACCAGAGTGTTCACATCCCCGTCCTCACCCCTCCCTCAGCCCAGCCTGGCTCCTCACCTGGTACAAAGCAGTGGCCTCCATCGGCCTGGCTGCTGCCAGAGGCCCAGGTGCTGCCACTGTCCCCTGCTGAGCTGCCCGTGCTGGGACAGGGACCTTCCCCCTCCTGGCCGGCGGGGGCTGGAACGGCCTCAGAGACTGGGCAGGGCGATGCCTCCTGATGGGAACGAGGGCTGGGCTCCTGGGGCCACTGCTGCCCACACAACAAGCCCCAGAGCCACCCTGCCAGGCGCCCCTCCTGTGCTGGGTCCTGTCTGCAAAACCGCAGCCTGGGCCAGCTCCACTGGGGCCTGGTCGGGGCCTCTCCCAGCTCGGCGCCTGCGCCGGGAGCCGGGTTCCTTTTCCAGAAGGCCGGGCACTTCCGCCGTCTGGCCTGGACGGGAGCTGCTTCCCCGCCAGCGCGGACGCAGGGCTTGCTCTGCCCCTTGGGAAGGTGGCAGCTGCTTCCCTCAGGCTCTGGGGCCACCTGCAGAGCCTTCCTCCGCAACATCCGCAGGAGCCTGGCCATCCTGGAACCGAGCGGGGAGCAGGGGTGAGTCTGGGCTCAAGGCAGCCTTTCACTCCTGGCCCTTTTCCGTCCCTCCTCCTCCCTGCTCCAACCACAGCCGCCCCCTCTGCCCCCACAGGAGTGCAGGGAGTGCCATCTACACACACGGGCAGGAGTTCATTGCATGATCTGCTCCCAACGTTCCCCCTCGTAATCCCTGCTGCTGCAATATCCAGGAAGTCTCATCCTTTTCCAGCAATGGGGTCAGTCCCAAAGACCATCGGTTCCTCTGGACAAGCAGTCCCCTCCTGTCGTCCCAGGCCACTCTCCCACCCAGGCTAGAGAAGGAACAGAAGCCAGGAGTCCGGACTTCTCCTGGGAAACCATTCCCCACGGCAAAGTCACAAAGAGCCAAGGCACAGGAAGACCAGGGCCCCCCTTGTTCCCCCTTGATTTCCAGACTCAGCAGCTCACAGGGTCTGGCCCAGCTCTGAGACTCTCAGCCTGGGGAACGGTGTCCCACAAGGGAAGGGTTGGGAGCCCCATTTCTGGAACCTTTCCAAACACACTGGAGACGGCTCTGGAGAAGCCCCTGCCTGGCCTAAGAGTGAGGGGCTCTTGGGGGCTGTTTGCAAAGGAAATCCCCCTTTGGAGATAGTCTCTCCCCATTTGTGCCTCTCCCTAGACAGACAGGGGAAGCTACCGAGGAACCCGAATGCCACTCACTTGCTCTCAGTGATGGGATGATGGATGGTAGATGTTCAGGGTCATCAGACTTCCCACGCCCTCCTCCTCACTCTCCAAGCCCAAGGCAGGCTGGAGAGGGTGGTGACCTCAGGAGTTACCCTGCCCAGCCAGCAGGCAGGGTGATGACACTAGGGCGATCGACTAGCTGTGAAAACAAGAGTCTGTCTTATTGCCAAGGGACGGAGAAACTCAGCCAGCAGCAGGGGGGTGCAGAACACTGCCCTAGGGCGGAGGTGACATCGCCTCCAGGATCCTGACATCCCAGCACTTTACACACCTACCTGGAGCCTCCCAAACCCACTGAGCTGTAGCCATGGGACCCTAACCCGACTGACGGCAAACGGGCCTCAGCTGGGAGCACAGGGTCACACTGAGTGTCAGAGCCATGGATGGACCCCTTCACTAACCACTGCTGCACACTCCCTCCACAGCTGGCAATTGCAACCAGGCCCTAATGGCTGGTCCCCCTGCCTTTGAGAGGGAGGGTCACTCCTGCTTCCATTGCTGCCTCTTGATCTGTGGGACTTTGGGCAAGTTGCTCCCCCTCTCCATGGCTCTCTGGGACTCACATCCCTGAATGGGCTTTAAAAAAAACAATGGTTAAAGTTTGGCCCCAACTAGTTCTTGTTTCTCGAGACTAGCCATTTCAGCAAAGTTTAGAATTCTTGACATTCAACACCTGGAAACATCCCTTTCTCCTTCGCAGATGGCCTTAACATCCTTTATCTCACCCAGGCTCCCTGCTGCCTGGAGTTAGAGAATTGACACTATTCCCACTGGACCTACCCAAGGTGTCACACAGCAAAGCGTGACGGAGCCAGAAAGAGAAGACAACAATCCTGACTCCTGTTCTCACTAACAGACAACAACCCCCCCGGAGGCAGGGATAAAGCCCAGGAAATCAGGTGTGAACATTTTCATGGAAACCGTTTTCTGTCTGAAAATCCATTCAGATGAAACCACTTTGTTTCTTGAAATCATAAGAAGTAGCATGAAAATTCTTTGCAAAAATATTTGTTTGCAAAACAAGAGCATCTCCTGTTTGTCACAGTGCATTCAACTGTCTCGTCGTACACAAAGGGGAGACACTATGATCTAGCAAAAAGAAAAAGGAGTACTTGTGGCACCTTAGAGACTAACGAATTTATTTGAGCATAAGCTTTCGTGAGCTCCAGCTCACTTCATCGGATGCATCTGTAGCTCACGACAGCTGTAGCTCACGAAAGCATATGCTCAAATAAATTGGTTAGTCTCTAAGGTTCCACAAGTCCTCCTGTTCTTTTTTGCAAATACAGACTAACACGGCTGCTACTCTGAAACCAACTATGATCTAAAAAATTAGATGAGATGCTTCAGTCTGAACTAAGTAGTTGCTGCTCTTCACAATTTCAAAAGAATAAAATACAAATAAAAGAGAATATTAGGTCATAATCGGATATGGCTCAGTGTGACAGGACACCCCTAGTCTGCACTGCTCCGAGTGACACTCTTCAGTGGATCCCCAGCAGCCACCCATGGCGAGGTGGGTGGGAGAGGATTGTTATTCATTCTTGACAGAAAGAGAAACGAAGGCTGAGAAAGGAGCAGGGACTTGTCTTAGCTGATGCAGCCAGTCAGTAGCAGAATTGCTCTCAAATGAGCTACAGACCAGCAATTGTTCATAGTAATTATGCAGCAAGTATTTGAGAAGAATTGGATTGTTCGAGAGGATATTGAACTGCTCGGAGACAATGAATGGAGAGCAGCATCCACATTGGTCAGACATATAACTGGTTGTGACTTATTTGCTTGGTCATAAAAGAGAACAACAAAGACCAGAGTTTCCTCCCTGTCAATAGCTCCCTCCTCAGCCAATCAAGGTTGAGACTTGAGGGGTGGGAGGCTAAGGGTTCTCATCAAATAGCCCAAAGAATGGCCGTGGTCACCACCGAGGCGATCATTCTCGGAGCCCTATTCCAGTCTCACCTCTCTGTGAGGGCCTCCCACAACACCCCCGGCCCCCGCTCCACACACAGAGCTCCTGGTGAGCAGAGGAAAATGACAAAGGAAGCAAGAAGAGAAAGGTAGGAGGGACAGAGGAAAAGGGAAAACAAAAAGGAGAAAAACCAACGTCCCCAGTAATTCTAAGGGACAAAGTCCTAGGTCGGAAATAAAATACTTCCCCCACAATCTAATGTTTTCCTTTCCTAAAAATCAACCGGCACCTGATGGATCAGACTGAAGAGGTTCCAAACCTCTCCGAGGCTCTTACCTTCTATACAGGGATGTCTGTTTTCGATCAAAACCACTACAAGAAAAGGAGAAAACTCCGAAGAGGGTCCTCCTTGCTCTCACGAATGTGAAAGTGAATGCTCTCTCAGTCGTCCAGGAGAGACCTCGAGAAGGAGACGTGCTGAAGCAAAGCCACAGGGATCTCCGAGCTTGCCCCTGTCCTGCACCCCTGTCCTGCCTGGCTGATGTCAAGATCTCTCTGTGAGATCATCGCCTCCCCACCACCTTTGTCCAATAGGCTGAGGTCCTGCCAAAGGCCCTTGTGATGTCACTGCCACACCCACCCCTCCCCTGCAGTGCTGATGTCCTGCCCCTGTCCAGCCACATTGGATGTTTTAGCCGCTTCCCCTGGATCACCCCACGCAATGACTCTTCCTTGTGGGGATGACACTGACTACACAGTATAACACAGAACTTCTTCCCCAGGCCGCAATTAGGTTTTCACAAGTTAGTTGACTTTATGGCCAGAAGCAACCGTTAGAGCATTTAATCTCATCCCCTGCGTATCCTAAGGCCTCCTGTATATCAGAAGAGCTGGGCTTTTCTTTTACTCAAATGTTTTCCAGAAAGGCATCTAGTCTTTATTTGAAGAGATCAAGAGATGGAGAATCCATCATTTCTCTTGGCAGTTAGTGCCAATGACGAATAACCCTCTTACAAATCCGGGTCTTATTGTCATTATACTTTTTCTGATTTCTGCTTCCATCCATGGGGTCTTGTCATGCCTTTCTCTGCTACATAAAAGAGCCCTTTTATACTCAACATTTTCTCTCCATGAAGTCAAGCAACTCACCTCTCATTTGTCTTTTGTGTATACTAAACAGATTGAGCTTTTTCAATGTCTCATTAGAAGGCATCATCCCCATCACTCAATTACGAATCTTTTCTGTACCCTCTCCAATTGTTTTAACATAATATTCAAAATGTGGACACAATTACTGGATTCAACATTCCAGCATCAGTCTCACCAATGCTCTTTCACTTCCCTTTCCATTCTCACTACTCTATCCAGCCAAGAATGGTTTTAACCTTTTTTAACACAGTTTCACATTGACAGACCGTGCTGAGAAGCTCATCCTCTATGGCCCCGAAATCCTTTTCAGGGTCGCTGCTTTCCAGCGGATTGTCCCCCATTCTGTAGGGTGCCACCTGACTCCTTTGTTACTGAAGCTATGGGGTTGCATTTGGCTTGATTAAAACCTAATTATTTCGTAAGTATTTTAGAAGAACTAGCCCATTAGAGAGAGAATCGTGAATTACTCCAAGACAATGAATGGAGAAAAGCGGCAAGAGCAATCAAATACATGTTTGGTTATGGCCTATTTCCTTGGTCTTAAAAGAGAGTAAGGAGGACCTGAGTCTCCTCCCTCACAATAGCCCCAAGCTCCCCCAATCAGCATTGAGACTCTGAGAAGCAGAAAGCTGAGAGTCCTCACCAGATGTCCCGGGTCACCACCGGAGGGAGTCACTCTTAGAGCACCATTCCAGCCACACGTCTTTGGGAGCAACCCCCCATCCCCAACTCCACATGCACAGACAGGTCCTGGTGGTGAAAGGAAAGCAGGGGAAAAGGACAAAGATGCAAAGGAAGACGAGAAAGGAGGGAGAGACAGGAAAAGGGAAAACAAAAAGGAGAAACCCCAGTGTCCCCAGTAATTCTAAGGGACAAAGTCCTAGGTCTGAATTAAAATGCTGCCCCCACAATCTAGTGTTTTCCTTTCCTAAAAATCAGCTGGCACCTGATGGATCAGACTGGTCAGGTTCCAAACCTCTCCGAGGCTCTTACCTTCTATACAGGAACGTCTGTTTTTGAGCAAAACCACTACAAGAAAAGGAGAAAACTCTGAAGAGGGTCCTCCTTGCTCTCACGAATGTGGAAGTGAATGCTCTCTCAGTCCTCCAGGAGAGACCTCGAGAAGGAAACGTGCTGAAGCAAAGCCACAGGGATCTCCGAGGTTGCCCCTGTCCTGCACCCCTGTCCTGCCTGGCTGATGTCAAGATCTCTCTGTGAGGTCATCGCCTCCCCACCACCTTTGTCCAATAGGCTGAGGACCTGCCAAAGGCCCTTGTGATGTCACTGCCACACCCACCCCTCCCTTGCAGTGCTGATGTCCCGCCCCTGTCCAGCTACATTGGATGTTTCAGCCGCTTCCCCTGGATCACCTCACGCAATGAGCGTTCATTGTGGGCTCAAGTCGAACAAAGTAAAACATCAGAGGCTTCTCCCCGTGCTACGCTCAGTTTTTCATAAATTAGCAGACTTTATGGACAGAAGAGACAATTAGAGCATGTCATCTGACCCCCTGCATATCACATGCTTTCTGTGGAGCGTAGGAGCTAGTTTTTGACTACACACGTTCCAGAAAGGCATCTAGTCTTCATTAGAAGACATCAAGAGGTGGGGAATTCCCACCACTTCCCTTTCTAGTTTGTTCCTTTGGTGATTCATCCTCACGGTTGAATATGTGTGCCCTCTTTCTAAGATGAATTGGTCTCTTTTGAGTTTCCAGCCACTGGGTCTTGTTATTCTTTTCTCTGCTAGATTAATGAGCCCTTTCATACCCAATATTTTCTCTCCATGAAGTCACTTCAACACTTCAATGATGTCACCTCCCGATCTTTTTTATCATCTAAACAGGCTGAGCTCTTTCAATAGCTTATTCGCAGGCATTTTTCTCCAGCCCTCAAAACGTTTCATTGCTTTTTGCTGCCCCATCTCCAATATTTCCAAATCTTTTTTCAAAGGTGGATGCCAAAACTGCATGCAGGATTCCATGATCAGTCTTCCTCATGGTTTCAGAGTAACAGCCGTGTTAGTCTGTATTTGCAAGAAGAAAAGGAGTACTTGTGGCACCTTAGAGACTAACCAATTTATTTGAGCATAAGCTTTCGTGAGCTACAGCTCACTTCATCGGATGCATACTGTGGAAAGTGTAGAAGATCTTTTTATATACATACAAAGCATGAAAAAATACTTCCTCCCACCCCACTCTCCTGCTACTAATAGCTTATCTAAAGTGATCACTCTCCTTACAATGTGTATGATAATCAAGTTGGGCCATTTCCAGCACAAATCCAGGTTTTCTCACACACACCCCCACCGCACACACACAAACCCACTCTCCTGCTGGGAATGGCTTATCTAAAGTGACCACTCTCCTTACAATGTGTATGATAATCAAGGTGGGCCATTTCCAGCACAAATCCAAATTTTTTCATGCTTTGTGTGTATATAAAAAGATCTTCTACACTTTCCACAGTATGCATCCGATGAAGTGAGCTGTAGCTCACAAAAGCTTATGCTCAAATAAATTGGTTAGTCTCTAAGGTGCCACAAGTACTCCTTTTCTTCCTCATGGTGTGTCACCTCCCTATGCTCCTCACTGCTCTTTTCATACATCTAATGATGGCTTTAGCCCTGTTCACCACAGCATCACCCTGGGTGCTCATGTTGAATGGCTTGCCTAGCATGGCCCCGAAATCCTCTTCACGCTCAGTGCTTTCCTGGATACACTTCCCCACTCTGTAGGTGTGGCCTGTATGCTTTGTTGCTAGCTATAGGACCCTTCTTTTGTTTCTTTTCCAACTTGTTTTCTTTGAATGGCTCCTCTTTATCAAGGGATCCGATTGCTCTGTGTCACTGCCCTCTCCTCATCATTAATTACCACTCTGCTACTATTTTATCACCCACCAACGTTAGCAGCAGTGATATTTTATTTGGGTTGCAGTTCATTGGTATTTATTTTCAAGAATTAGTCCTTGAGAGCCTCTTCATATCCCTCGTGCCCATAACCTGCTCCACACAGCACAGTGAGAAAAGGCCGCCCAGCCCAGCTGTGCCCTAGGGGCTAAGCACAGAACAAATGTAGGAGCTTGTGTCATCCACAGCTTCTGAACAACATGTGGGGGTCATCAGCTTACAAAGACACTCTAGACCGGTAGCATAGACAGGCCCCAAATGTATCTAAGTGTCCCGCCTTGAAAAACAGAAGACAAAAAAACATAACCTTGAGTAGCTTTATTTTATAGTCGTGGAAACTGAGGCACACAGAAGCAAAGAGATTTGCTCATGGTCAAAAAGTCACGAATAGAAAATGGCCAATCTGCTGATAGTCAGTCCTGGGCCGTAGCCGTGTTTGTCCTGGCCTCTCTGCTTCAGCTCCAATAACAACCCGAGTGGAGGTTTTCTTCCTCTCCGTGTCCTTTAACTTCACGCCACTGGAGAAGAAAGATTGTTTCTGCCCAGCTGGCTCTAATGCTTAAAAACCTTCATTTTTTTCTTTCACTAGGAGGATAATGCTGGACGTTTTCTCTCATCCACTTTCCTTTGGAATAATTTCAATCCAGTCCAAAGGATTTCCTTTTCCAGTGTGTCTTCAGCACCTTTCCTAGCAAACAGTTCCTGTTCGAGCACAGGTTTCCAGTTTCAGGCTGTCCCAAGGTGAGATGGCCATGAAAGGGGTAGTAGCTCAACTCAACCTATCCCCAGGTGAAGGGAATAAGTGCAGGGGTCACATGGGAAGAAGGAGCAGCATGTAACTAGGATCCAGGCCTGTTGGGCGATATAAGAACAGCCTGTGCTCAGCCAGGAGAGAGACCCGCAATGGGAGCAGGCCTGGGAGGGGCTTGGATAGTCCTTTCAAGTCAGTTTTGGTACACAGCAGGGGATGGAACAGCCAAGCTGCTAGGGTTGGGAGCTGGGCCTCCTGGCAGTGTCCAGGAACGAAAGCACAGCACCTGCCAGGAAGGGAGTCCCCACAGAGGGACACCGTAATCTCCCAGGGAGGGAAAAGTCTCTTACTGCCATTTCTTAACCTCATGGGGTGTTCTCCTGCTCTGCCAACCCCACCCCTATTTCAGCATCTCCAGGTGCCTGAGGAAGCAGGCACCAGAGGCCATCCTGCAGCTGGGACAGAGATGGAGGTTGATGACCTACCTGCCCGTGGTGACCATGGTGCAGGACAGCCCTCAGGACATGCGAGTGCAGCTCCAGATCTGCAGAATGCACCTTCCCTTTGCTGGCACGAGACCTTGCAGGTTGCGGGAGGGTGAGACAGGCACTAACTTTTGGTAACCCTCAGTGGGATCAGAGGGTAATGGTTTGTAGAAGGTGGTGTTGGAGAGCTTTACAAAAACTAGGCAAGCCATTTACAACACACACTTTGTTTCTCTACAAAAGCAAAAGGACACTAAACTATCTAAACTACTACATGCCACAAGGGGCCACAACAGTGGTTCCCTTAACCCACCCAGCAATATTGTTAATGTCTCCAACTATACTCTTAGCCCAGCAGAAGAATCTGTCCTATCTCGGGGCCTCTTCTTCTGCCCCTCCACCCCCACGAATATGATACCGTTCTGTGGTGACCTAGAATCCTATTTTCGATGTCTCCGACTCAAGGAATATTTCTCACACCTCTGAACAACATACTAACCCACAGAGAGCTTCCTACCAAGACGACAAAAAGAAGGATTCTGGGTGGACTCCTCCTGAAGGTCGAAACAACAGACTGGACTTCTACAGAGAGTGCTTCCGCCGACGTGCACGGGCCGAAATTGTGGAAAAGCAACATCACTTGCCCCATAACCTCAGCCGTGCAGAACACAGCGCCATCCACAGCCTCAGAAACAGCTCAGACATCATAATCAAAAAGGCTGACAAAGGAGGTGCTGTCGTCATCATGAATAGGTCAGAATATAAACAAGAGGCTGCTAGGCAGGTCTCCAACACCACTTTCTACAAGCCATTACCCTCTGATCCCACTGCGGGTTACCAAAAGAAACTACAGCATCTGCTGAAGAAACTCCCTGAAAAAGCACAAGAACAAATCCGCACAGACACACCCCTAGAACCCCGACCTGGGATATTCTATCTGCTACCCAAGATCCATAAACCTGGAAATCCTGGACGCCCCATCATCTCAGGCATTGGCACCCTGCCAGCGGGATTGTCTGGCTATGTAGACTCTCTCCTCAGGCCCTATGCTACCAGCACTCCCAGCTATCTTCCAGACACCACTGACTTCCTGAGGAAACTACAATCCAACGGTGATCTTCCTGAAAACACCATCCTGGCCACTATGGATGTAGAAGCCCTCTACACCAACATTCCACACAAAGATGGACTACAAGCCGTCAAGAACAGTATCCCCGATAATGTCACGGCAAACCTGGTGGCTGAACTTTGTGACTTTGTCCTCACCCATAACTCTTTCACATTTGGAGACAATGTACACCTTCAAGTCGGCCGGATTGCTATGGGTACCCGCATGGCCCCACAGTATGCCCGCATTTTTATGGCTGACTTAGAATAACGCTTCCTCAGCTCTCGTCCCCTAATGCCCCTATTCTACTTGGGCTACATTGATGACACCTTCATCATCTGGACCCATGGAAAAGAAGCCCTTGAGGAATTCCACCATGATTTCAACAATTTGCGTCCCACCATCATCCTCAGCCTGGACCAGTCCACACAAGAGATCCACTTCCTGGACACTACGGTGCTAATAAGCGATGGTCACATAAACACCACCCTATACTGGAAACCTATTGACCGCTATACTTACCTACATGCCTCCAGCTTCCAACCAGGACACACCACACGATCCATTGTCTACAGCCAAACTCTACGATACAACCGCATTTGCTCCAACCCCTCAGGCAGAGACAAATATCTACAAGATCTCTATCAAGCATTCTTACAACTACAATACACACCTGCTGAAGTGAAGAAACAGATTGACAGAGCCAGAAGAGAACCCAGAAGTTACCTACTACAGGACAGGCCCAACAAAGAAAATAACAGAACGCCACTAGCCGTCACCTTCAGCCCCCAACTAAAACCTCTCCAATGCATCATCAAGGATCTACAACCTATCCTGAAGGACGCCCCATCACTCTCACAGATCTTTGGAGACAGGCCAGTCCTTGCGTACAGACAGCCCCCCAACCTGAAGCAAATACTCACCAGCAACCACACACCACACAACAGAACCACTAATCCAGGATCCTATCCTTGCAACAAAGCCCGTTGCCAACTGTGTCCACATATCTTTTCAGGGGACACCATCATAGGGCCTAATCACATCAGCCACACTATCAGAGGCTCATTCACCTGCACATCTACCAATGTGATATATGCCATCATGTGCCAGCAATGCCCCTCTGCCATGTACATTGGCCAAACTGGACAGTCTCTACATAAAAGAATAAATGGACACAAATCAGACGTCAAGTATTATAACGCTCAAAAACCAGTCGGAGAACACTTCAATGTCTCTGGTCACTCGAACTCAGACCTAAAAGGGGCAATTCTTCACCAACAAAAAACTTCAAAAACAGACTCCAAGGAGAGACTGCTGAATTGGAATTAATTTGCAAACTGGATACAATTAATTTAGGCTTGAATAAAGACTGGGAGTGGATGTGTCATTACACAAAGTAAAACTATTTCCCCTTGTTTATTTCCCCCCCTACTGTTCTTGTCAACTGCTGGAAATGGCCCACCTTGATTATCACTACAAAAGGTTTTCTTCACCATCCGCCCCCTCTCCCGCCCACCCCTGCTCTCCTGCTGGTAATAGCTCACCTTTCCTGATCACTCTTGTTACAGTCTATATGGTAACACCAATTCTTTCATGTTCTTTATGTATATAAAATCTCCACACTGTATTTTCCATTGCATGCATCCGATGAAGTGAGCTGTAGCTCATGAAAGCTTACGCTCAAATGTCTTTGTTAGTCTCTAAGGTGCCACAAGTCCTCCTTTTCTTTTTGTGGATACAGACTAACATGGCTGCTACTCTGAAACAGTGTTAGTCTTGCAGATGCAGACTAACACTGCTGCTACTCTGCCATGCCTCCACCCACTTTAACCCAAAACAAACTCAGGTTTTGGGTCAAAGGGGGTAGAGGCATGGAACAGAGTATATAGTGAACAAAAGATTGATTTTAAAAGCGTCAGAACAATATTGTGAAAACAGGAAATTCCTAGTCTTGACAATCTTTCACGAAAAACCCTTGCATTCCAAAAATAGTCACTTTTCTACAGACAATCCTTCCTTTGGAAAAGATTTTCAACCGTGTCTAGAAATCGCTCCCAGGTCAGTGTCTCTCGAGCGTGGGCTGCACTCATTTGCCCTCCCCTTCCCCTGGGGATGTGTATGAAGCACTAGTTAGAGGGGTACAGAGGAGGTATAAATAAAGATGATTAGGTCTTGACGAATACACATGTGGAGGGTGTGGGGGGAGAGAGACATGACTGATTGTATTGTCCTGAAGTACTGCACAGCTTCCAAAGATTTGGTGAATGCTTCTCTGGGGGTCTGATTCTGCAAACCAACTTCCAGGAGCATCAGATGTGCATCTGACAAGGCCCTGCTCCCTCCTCATGTCCAGGCCACTTGGCCAGTGGCTTGGCATGAGTAACTCTGATGCTGGACTGCCATTTTCCTACCCCTGCCTCTATGTGCATTGTAAGCAGCTGCACTGCTGCACATCCAAGTGGCTAAAGAACAATCAACAGGCTTCACTCTTCTTCACTCTCTGGTCACGCAATTACAGACATGAAAGTTGCGATATTACAACAGAAAAACTTCAGAAACAGACTCCAACCAGAGACTGCTGAATTGGAATTCATTTGCAAATTGGATACAATTAACTTAGGCTTGAATAGAGACTGGGAGTGGTTGAGTCATTATGCAAGGTAACCTATTTCTCCTTGTTTATTCCTTCCCCCTCCCCCACACTGTTCCTCAGACATTCTTGTTAAACCCTGGATTTGTGCTGGAAATGGCCTACCTTGATTATCATACACATTGTAAGGAGAGTGATCACTTTAGGTAAGCTATTACCAGCAGGAGAGTGGGGTGGGGGAGAGAAAATCTTTTGAAGTGATAAACACCCATTTTTTTCATGGTCTGTGTGTATAAAAACATCCTCACTGTATTTTCCACTTTATGCATCTGATGAAGTGAGCTGTAGCTCACGAAAGCTTATGCTCAAATAAATTGGTTAGTCTCTAAGGTGCCACAAGTCCTCCTTTTCTTTTTGCGAATACAGACGAACACGGCTGCTACTCTGAAACCTGACTACACAGAGTGCTGTCAGTTGCACAAAGATAAAATGGAGAAATGTTGTGTGTGTTTAACCTCTTTCAAACAGTGCGCTCTTAAATGTTGCAAATAATTTCTAGCTCAACCAGAAGTTAGGGGCTTGAGGTAGGAGTCTCCCAGGCATTGTCTTCACTGCAAAAGTGTGTTTACACGGAGATAGCTAACTTGATGTAAAATCTGAGTGGAGACATAGAATAGAAACATAGAATATCAGGGTTGGAAGGGACCTCAGGTCGTCATCTAGTCCAACCCCCTGCTCAAAGCAGGACCAATCCCCAATTAAATCATCCCAGCCAGGGCTTTGTCAAGCCTGACCTTAAAAACTTCTAAGGAAGGAGATTCTACCACCTCCCTAGGTAACGCATTCCAGTGTTTCACCACCCTCCTAGTGAAAAAGTTTTTCCTAATATCCAACCTAAACCTCCCCCACTGCAACTTGAGACCATTACTCCTTGTCCTGTCCTCTTCCACCACTAAGAATAGTCCAGAACCATCCTCTCTGGAACCACCTCTCAGGTAGTTGAAAGCAGCTATCAAATCCCCCCTCATTCTTCTCTTCCGCAGACTAAACAATCCCAGTTCCCTCAGCCTCTCCTCAGAAGTCATGTGTTCCAGACCCCTAATCATTTTTGTTGCCCTTCGCTGGACTCCTTCCGATTTATCCACATCCTTCTTGTAGTGTGGGGCTCAAAACTGGACACAGTACTCCAGATGAGGCCTCACCAATGTCGAATAGAGGGGGACAATCACGTCCCTCGATCTGCTCGCTATGCCCCTACTTATACATCCCAAAATGCCATTGGCCTTCTTGGCAACAAGGGCACACTGCTGACTCATATCCAGCTTCTCGTCCACTGTCACCCCTAGGTCCTTTTCCACAGAACTGCTGCCTAGCCATTCGGTCCCTAGTCTGTAGCGGTGCATTGGGTTCTTCCGTCCTAAGTGCAGGACCCTGCACTTATCCTTATTGAACCTCATCAGATTTCTTTTGGCCCAATCCTCCAATTTGTCTAGGTCCCTCTGTATCCTATCCCTGCCCTCCAGCGTATCTACCACTCCTCCCAGTTTAGTATCATCCGCAAATTTGCTGAGAGTGCAATCCACACCATCCTCCAGATCATTTATGAAGATATTGAACAAAACCGGCCCCAGAACCGACCCCTGGGGCACTCCACTTGACACCGGCTGCCAACTAGACATGGAGCCATTGATCACTACCCGTTGAGCCTGACAATCTATCCAACTTTCTACCCACCTTATAGTACATTCATCCAGCCCGTACTTCTTTAACTTGCTGACAAGAATACCGTGGGAAACAGTGTCAAAAGCTTTGCTAAAGTCAAGATACAATACATCCACTGCTTTCCCTTCATCCACAGAACCAGTAATCTCATCATAGAAGGCGATTAGATTAGTCAGGCATGACCTTCCCTTGGTGAATCCATGGAATAAAGTCCTTATTTACTTTCTCCACACCAGTCCTGATTTTATAGACCTCTATCGTATCCCCCCTTAGTTGTCTCTTTCCCAAGCTGAAAAGTCCCAGTCTTATTAATCTCTCCTCATATGGAAGCTGTTCCATGCCCCTAGTCATGTTTATTGCCATTTTCTGAAGCTTTTCCAATTCCAATATATCTTTTTTGAGATGGGGCGACCACATCTGCGCACAGTATTCAAGATGTGGGCATACCATGGATTTATATAGAGGCAATATGATATTTTGTGTCTTTTTATCTATCCCTTCCTTAATGATTCCCAACATTCTGTTTGATTTTTTGACTGCCACTGCACATTGAGTGGATGTTTTCAGAGAACTATCCACAATGACTCCAAGAATTCTTTCTTGAGTGGTAACAGCTAATTTAGACCCCTAAAAAGTATGGCTCTGGTTTGGGAATCCCCCTCACATTCTCAGTCATGAAGACTGATGCAAAGAATTCATTTAGTTTCTCCGCAATGGCCTCATCATCCTTGAGTGCTCCTTTAGCATCTTGATTGTCCAATGGCCCCACTGGTTGTTTAGCAGGGTTCCTGCTTCGGATGTCCTTAAAAATTTTTTTGCTCTTAGTTTTTGACTCTTTGGATGGCTGTTCTTCAAATTCTTTTTTGGCCTTTCTAATTATGTTTTTATGCTTCGTTTGTCAGAGTTTATGCTCTTTTCTATTCTCCTCATTAGGATTTAACTTCCATTTTTTAAAGGATGCCTTTTTGCCTTTCACTGCTTCTTTTACTTTGTTGTTTAGCCACAAGTGACACTTTTCTGGTTCTCTTACTATGTTTTTTAATTTGGGGTATACATTTAAGTTGAGCCTCCATTATGGTGTCTTTAAAATGTTTCCATGCAGGTTGCAGGGATTTCACTTTTGGCGCTGTACCTTTTAATTTCTGTTTCACTAACCTCCTCATTTTTGTGTAGTTCCCCTTTCTGAAATTAAATGCTATGGTGTTGGGCTGCTGTAGAGTTTTCCCCACCACAGGGATGTTAAATCTTTACTAGTGTGTCTTTAAGTGAGGTGTTTGGGAAAATCTCTGCTTGGTAAACAAAGGCTGTTGCACATCTTCCCCACATCGAGGGGGGAGAGAATTAATTAATGAGCTTGCATTGTACAGATCCTGTGCAGTGCAAAATGATACAATTCTGGGCTCATACTCCAATAGGGGTGCAAGGCTGGGGAGCTGGGAAAATGGAGGTTGTCTCCTGTTTGTCCTTGCGTGGCTTAGGTAAAGCACTGAGGTAACTCAGTTAGGTGTGTGGCGTCACCTGCTGTCATGTTGGGTGATAACAGGGCCTGGAGGGGCTGGCTGTGTATCACCAGTAGAGCAGTGTGAGAAAGGACAACTCAGCTGAATTGTTAGGAGGCACAGCAGTTCCAACCACTCCCAGACTACACCCCGGGGAGTGACAACCTCTCACAGCGGGCAATGACCCTAACTCAGGCTGAGCAGAGGGAACCTTTTCCCAGTGCCCTCCCCAGCAATCCTCCCACCCTTTGCCCAGCCCAGTGCTGCCACGCTCTCCCTGCCAAAGTTACCGACTGGGTGTGGGAGACCTTTCCTTCTCCTGCTGCACCTCCCCCTGGCATTTTTCTAGCTCACTCAGCTTCTCTCCCTGGCAGCCAGGCCCAAATGTGGAGCAGAGGGGGCAGGACAGAGATGCTTCTCACGTTTGAGGGTGGCTACTCTGGTTTGCTGCCTTTGTGTACAGAGCCTGGCTGGGGAAGGGGTGGCTCGCCTCCTGTCTCACTGCCTGGACCTGGCTGCCAGGAAGAGGGGGCTGGTTGCAGGACCACAGCCCAGCCTAGTGGTATTGTTTTCACAAGAGCCCCAGGGCTGTAATGTTACCAGGGGGCTCGCTCCAGCTCAGCAAACAGCAGGAGTCAGTTCCAGGAAGGGAAACACCCAGGTGCTGCTACAGGGGGGGCTTGTTTCTGAGCTCGGGAAAGTGAACCTTACCCTGTTACACTGTCCAGAGGGAGCCATGGCTGCAGGGAGCTCTGTGGAAAGTCTCCAGGATGAAGCTACTTGTCCCATCTGTCTGGAGTATTTCACAGAACCTGTCACTCTGGAGTGTGGGCACAATTTCTGCCGAGCCTGCACCACCCAGTGCTGGGGAGAATCAGACACAGGCATCACCTGCCCTAAGTGCAGACAAGCTGTGCAACAGAGAAACCTCAGGCCAAACAGGCAGCTGGCCAATGTCCTAGAAATAGCCAAATGGCTGGGTTTCCAGGCAGCGAAGGGATCAGGAGTGTGTGTGGAACACCAGAAGGCTCTGACACTGTTCTGTGAAGAAGATCAAACCCCCATCTGTGTGGTTTGCCATCTGTCCCGGACTCACCGAGCTCACACTGTGGTTCCCATAAGGGAGGATAACCAGGAGTACAAGGTAGGGAATTGCTGTCAAGTTCAATGAGTAACAGCTTTGGATTTTTATGCCAGGTGGAAGTTGCCTGTCAGAGGTGTGACTGCATTGTTCAACTCTGTAAGGCCTTCATTGTATGGGAGATGCTATAAACAATAAATGAGACAGCTGGGTGGCAGGAATGGCAAACAATTAAGACTTGAAAAATTTCTAATGTGGGAAAGTTTTACCTGAGAAGCAGAATCCTTTTCAAACCCAGCTCCCACTGGTGAACTAAGGGAACTCTCTATGGAACAGAAGCTGTTAAATGATCAGTGAGGTTTAAATCACCTGCAGGCCTGTCTATGTGAGACTGTTGCCTTCAGACTGGAGAATATCAAGTTAAAAGCTGATGTTGTCATTGCTGATTTGTATCTTAGCATTTATCATCATTGTTGTTATTTGCATCCCAGTAGCCACTACAGACCCCAGATGAGATTTGACCTTGATTTTGCTGGAACCTGCACAAAACAGTGTGAGGGACAATCCCTGCTCTGAGCAGGGATAATCTAATGTATAGGCTAATCTGAGAAGAAAAATGCAGAGTGGGATGGGAAATGGAGGGTCAGAGTAGGGAAGTTAATTGTCTAAGGTCACCCAGCAGGAGAGTGACTGGGTGGGCAATAGGACCAAAGTCTCTCAAGGGCCACACCAGTGCCTGAACCATGAGACCATGCTGTTGTGGCTCTAGCAGCGATGAAGTCTGTTAGAAGGGGAAGACTCTTTGAGAAAAGTCTGAATCATAGAATATTAGGGTTGGAAGGGACCTCAGGAGGTCATCTAGTCCAACCCCCTGCTGAAAGCAGGACCAATCCCCAATTTTTGCCCCATATCCCTAAATGGCCCCCTCACGGATTGAACTCACAACCCTAGGTTTAGCAGGCCAAAGCTCAAACCACTGAGCTATCCCTCCCCTCAAGCCAGTAAGGAGATGAAGTTTCTCCTTGGGATTCTGAATTTCCATGAGGGGTGAAACTGAGATGCACTCTCACCCCTAAAAATAAAAATCAAACCACCCAAATCATTTCTGTTGATTCAGGATAAAATCCAGCTCTATTTGAAGATTCTGAAGGAAGAGAGAGAAAATTTCCAGGGATTTAACTTGAATAGAGAGAAGAAAAGCCAGGAGTATCTGGTAGGTTCCTGTTGTTATTAACCTGCATTGACATGGGGTGCGAGGTTGGTTTGTAGGCAGATTCCCTTGTGGCCTTAGGAAATGTTGGCTTTTATCTACTACTCCGTTACCACGGATGCTCTGTGCGTATGTGTGCACTCACCTCCAAACAGAAGGCCTGAAAAATCCTCTTCTCCATCTTCAGATTCTAAGCTTTCATTTCTGGTAATGAATTCTTGTCCACCTTTTGTGCCTTTGACGAAAATCTTGCCAAAATGATCTGAATGTATCCAATGCACAGTTCTGTGCCTGTCTGCACTTTTTGTTCAATTGATTCATTTTTTCTTTCCATACATCTGTGTCAACGTCGTTCTGTGTAGAGCTGAGTAAACAACAGGACTTTTCATTGACTGGAAATTGGGAAAAAAAATGGTCAAACCAAAAATAATTTTAAAAAGTTTAGCAAATCAGTGTTCCATTTTTTCTTGGGCAGAGTGTTTTGTTTCAATTTTGACCATGAAGAAGGACTTTTTGAAGCAAAAACTAATTTCAAATTGAATAATCAAAACATTTTCTTGATTTTTTTAATGATTTATTTATTTATCTGCTTATTTATTTCTTTATTTATCCATCCAAAAAAGGTGGGTGACATTGAGAAGAATTCATTAAATATTTCAGAGTCAAGGAATCTGCCTTTTCCCTCCAAAAAAGTTTAGTGCAAAAAATGTCACTCAGCTCTAGTGCTAAATCTTGCCTCCAGCTGCCTTGGATCTGCATTTTTAAAGGCCCCTGGTAACACGATATCCTAACCATGTCAGACATGAGAATATCCCTTTAAGAGATATAGGGGCCAAATGGGAAGGTGTGAGAAAATCCTCTTTCTACTAACCACAGGTCACAGGCAAGTGTTAGATGTCTTAGAATGTGCAAAGAAATTCTCCCTCCTGCACACTCAGCACTCCATGAAAGGACCCCAGGCTCCATTCACATCCCAAACAAGCCCTTTCCCTATTTTCTTACAGAAACAGACAGAAACAGAGAGGCAGAAGATTTTATCTGAATTTCAGAAACTGCGGCAGTTCCTGCAGGAAAAAGAGCGACTCCTGCTGGCCGAGCTGGAAAAAACAGGACAAGGAGATTGTGAAGATACAGAATGAAAATGTTACTAAACTCTCTGAGGAGATTTCCCACCTCAGTGAGCTGATCAGTGAGATGGAGGGGAAGTATCTGAAGCCAGTAAGCAAATTCCTGCAGGTGAGACAGAGTAAGAAATACCCCAGATCCCACACAGGGACAGGACCATTCCCAAATTGTGGGCACTGGAGTCCAGCTGTCAGTGAATTCCTGAAATGTGCATTACAATTTTTCTATGACCAATTAGAGATATATAGATATGAGAGATGGAAAAGCCCCATTAGCTGAGATAATCCATGGTTCTGGGGCCAGACCAGAGCTTCTTTTTTCAAGATTTGCAAAATCCCTTCCCTGCAATCCTCAGTGTGTTTCAAGTGGGTCTCAGATTATTTTTCTCTCTTTTTCCCCTCTAGGATGTCAGAAGTACCTTGAGCAGGTACATGGCTCTTTCTCACTCCCACACCCACTTCACATGCTGGGAAAGGACTTGGAAGCCATGTTAACCCCGCTTCTCTCCAGGGCTACATGGCAAAATGTGTGGGGCAGGTTCACATTTTGGTTACAAATCTCTTTAATGAATTTAATCCTGATGTTCTCACTGTCTTTCTGTCTGGAATAGCTCACAACTGTGAAAGCCAAATTCAGGTCAGATGCCAGAAAACAGGGCAGACACCCTAAACTGGTGGTATATTCTATAATTAGATTTCACCGAACCAGTAACGAACATGCACTCCTGGATCTCTGTATCAGTCTTACCATGGAGTCAAAGACAGGCCCCTTAGGATCTCCAGCCCTTCTTGCCACCCAGACAAACTGGGCTTTTTGATATTGGTCACTATACCAAATATCACATCACATTAGGTTACTCCCAACCACAAACGGTCAGTTACTTACCCTGGTCAAATTTGTACTCTGGATCTCACCAAAGACAAAGCTGAAGTAAATTCACTAGTAAACTAACTAAAGATTTATTAGCTAAGAAAAAGAACTGAGACTTATTGAGAGGTTTAAGCAGGTAAAATACATTAACAGGTGAGTCAAAGTTTATAATTCCAAGATGATAGCAGAGATGTAGTAGTCTGCTAGTTTTCCAAAAGTCTCGCAGGGATACCCAAAATCACTTTGGGGACCTCCTTCCACTCGCTCAGTATTCCACCCTCTTCGAATCTAAAACAGTTCAGAGATACAGGATCATTCCCTGGAATCAGTATTTACGGCTTCTTTCCACAGAAAGCAATCATCCAAGTGTTTTCATCACAGTGTGCATTTTTCCTTTGTTGACTAAATACAGACTGAGCCTGAAGATTTCCATTGTCGAATGCAATGACCCATGCTTTGAAGTCAGCATGCTTCTTCATTTCCTGTTCCAAGGCTCCAATCCTGTCTGATGGGCAATTAAATCACAGAGATATTACATTATGTATGTCCCTGTACTTAATTGATCCTAGATCAAAAGTGTGTGTTAGCATCAAGATGAAAATTTACTTGATGTGTAAAGTTCATGAAAACTAATGGATTGTTACATGCTATTACCTAACAATATGCATTATGTATGAGATAGCAGAGAACAGGTTACAGATGAGAAGACAATATCATTCACATTTCCTTTGAACTAGATTAATACTCAAATGAATTAGTACACTTAACATTTCTTTGACATTCACACAGAAGTGAATTGGCCTATGGCTTTGACCTGAGCTGGCCTGGTGGTGTCACACTGACCCTTTTTAGAGAAGACTCTGGAATTATCCATTCAGGGGGAAAGATTAACCTAAAGTATTTCTTAGAGATGTCACACAAAGAACAGCCCCCCAACAGTTAAAAACACAGAACATAGGGAATACTTATAGGATGGGGGACTCTAATGTGGGAAGCAGTTACTCTGAAAAAGACTTGCGGATCATGGTGGATAATCAGCTGAACATGAGCGCCCAGTGTAATGCTGTGGCTAATTGGGCTAATCTGATCCTTAGCTGTCTAAACAAAGGAACATCAAGCAAGAGTAAGCAGGTTATATTACCTTTGTATTTAGCATTGGTGCAACCACTACTGGAATACTGTGTCCAGTTCTGGTGTACTCAATTCACGAAGGGTGTTGATAAACTGGAAAGGGTTCAGAGAAGAGCCATGAGAATGATTAAAAGATTGGAAAACATACCTTATAGTGAGAGACTTGAGCAGCTCAATGTATTTAACTCAAAGAGAAAGTGAAGGGGTCACACCTTATCACGCAAGAGAATGTGATCTACCTACCTGATCACACAAAAGAATGTGCTTAAGGAGCTGATAAGCCTACCTATAGTATATAGGAAAAGCATCTGCAATATCTTGGGAGACTAATCTGAGAGACATACAGTCACACTCCAGGGTGCAGTCCAGACCAGAGAAGGGTTGTGTCACTGCCTGCCCTGCAGCCTTGGGTCCCTCACAATGCTTTGCTGTTGTAGCTCCCCCACTGGGCTGCTCTCAACTAGCCTACCAGCATGCAGGACACACCCTGAGTGTTTCTATGTTGCTTCAGCCCTGGTCTAGTATCTCTGACCCCAACAGCCTCTCAGTAACATGCCAGCCACACTCCGGCTTCCACCAGCCTTGGTTACTACTTGCAGGGTGACCCTACCATATTCCCAGTCCTGAATTTTCCCCAAAACATGTGCTCTGCAATGTCCAACCCTCTCCTGAACAGTTCAGATATTAAGGTTCATTGCTCTTGTACAAAGTAATTATTCAACAATTTGCTACTTTAACTGGAGTTGCCAAACAGTTCAGTTTAAACACAGCACTGGATTGGTCTAGATTAAAAAACAAACAAACAAACAAAACAAAAGAAGATAGGATTTAAATTAACTCACAGATAAGAGAGAAAATTAGAAATGGTTTTAAGCAAATAGAAGTAAAAACATGCATCTAGAAGTCTAAAACAATCTAGCAAGTTTTGGTTCAAGGTTTTGTTCAAGAGGGACTTTCTCAGTCACAGTCTTCTGGGCAAGATTATGACTGTCCCTTTCCTTGGTCAGGATCTCTCCCAGAGGCCCAAAGATGTGTTGTTTTAGGTGAAAGAGAGACTGTGTGGGGTTTTCTGCCCCCCTCTTTTATGTGCAGTGTTGTTGTAGCCCAGGATATTAGAGAGACAAGGTGGATGCATGGACTTCTATTGGTGAGAGAGACAAGCTTTCAACCTTACATAGAGCTGTTCTTCAGCTTAAAAGCTTGACTCTCTCATGAGCAGAAGTTGGTCCAATAAAAGATACTACCTCATCCACCTTGTCTCTCTCTCTTTTATAGTCCACGTGAACCTTTGAAATGAATAGGTACCTTGATGAAGAACAGAAATTTGACAGTATAGGGCTCTTTAGTTTAGCAGACAAAGGAATATGAAGATACAATGACTGGAAGTTGAAGCTAGGTAAATTCAAAAAACATAAGGCTCGTATTTTTAACAGTGAGGATAATTTACCCATGGAACATCTTACAAAGGGTTGTTGTGGATTCTTCATCACCAGAAATTTTAAAATCAAAATTGGATTTTTTTTTTTTTTGGAAATATATGCCCTAGTTCAACCGCAGCTATTGGGCATGGGACAGGAATTAATTCAGGTGAGTCCCAGAGCTTGTTGTACAGGAGGTCAGATTAGACAATCACAGTGCTTCCTTTGGGCTTAAAAAATCTATGAATTTATGAATTAATTTTAATTAAGTTGAAAAATTAAGTCCACATTATTCCATTGTTGAGATCATTTTATACAAAGACTGCAACACAGGGTCAATTTCTTAAAGGGCCCAGTTTGTAATTAAGTTTGATTTATAGGCTAATTAACAAATTTGTGAATTCTCAGAAAATTAATTCTTCCCTCGAAGACTAAGTGCTGTAAATTTGGGGAGGGTAATGTATGGTTTCTCAGACATAACAAAGAGGTGGAATTCTCTGATTGAGGTGCTAAACAGAACTCTGCCTGAACAATGATGTGACTACCTCAGCAGTGTGCCCTTGTTGCCAAGAAGGCCAATGGCATTTTGGGATGTATAAGTAGGGGCATGGCGAGCAGATCGAGGGACGTGATCGTCCCCCTCTAGTCGACATTGGTGAGGCCTCATCTGGAGTACTGTGTCCAGTTTTGAGCCCCACACTACAAGAAGGATGTGGATAAATTGGAAAGAGTCCAGCGAAGGGCAACAGAAATGATTAGGGGTCTGGAACACATGACTTATGAGGAAAGGCTGAGGGAACTGGGATTGTTTAGTCTGCAGAAGAGAAGAATGAGGGGGGATTTGATAGCTGCTTTCAACTACCTGAGAGGTGGTTCCAGAGAGGATGGTTCTAGACTATTCTCAGTGGTAGAAGAGGACAGGACAAGGAGTAATGGTCTCAAGATGCAGTGGGGGAGGTTTAGGTTGGATATTAGGAAAAACTTTTTCACTAGGAGGGTGGTGAAGCACTGGAATGTGTTGCCTAGGGAGGTGGTGGAATCTCCTTCCTTAGAAGTTTTTAAGGTCAGGCTTGACAAAGCCCTGGCTGGGATGATTTAATTGGGGATTGGTCCTGCTTTTGAGCAGGGGGTTGGACTAGATGACCTCCTGAGGTCCCTTCCAACCCTGATATTCTATGATTCTATGATTCTATGCTGCTACCGTGTCTGTATAGTGGAGATAGCATTCCTGAAAAGAGATTATTACCCTGGTCCCTGTACATTGGGTAAAGGGTCCAGAGTAGAGTAAATGGGGTTCTAAGAACCTCTGATCCAGCTGTGGGAGGACTGCCCTGGTGCAGCCTCAGGTTGTCCTGAGAACGCCTTTGCAGTCCCTGGTGTAGGGGGCAAGCCAGGGGCATGGCTATTGGTACTCCTAATAGCGCAGCACAAAATCTCACCCCAGTCAACATATAGCAGTAGAAATATTGCTTTTCTTGCAGAATGGACTATTTTCAGTAGTCATTCTTTAGTCTTCCAGGTATTTTTGACGTCAGGTGATGTCTCTACTTATTGGCATTTGTTAACATCAAGCCATTTCTGTTTCTCCTGCTACGACAATTTTTCTTGCTATTCTCAGGGGTTGCTGGGTTGTGGCTATTATACCTGATTCAGCTGTGTCCCCGTCTTTACCAAGAAAGACTCAAAACCTCGTCTTCACACCCAGACTCCACACAGCGCTTAAAAAAAAAGAGGGAGACTGGTTTAAAAAAACAGCACACCAAGAAGCTCTTATTTTCAGTCTTTCACTTCTGACAAAGTGCAGTTTCTATAGCTGCTTCAGTACAATTACAGAAATCATTCCCACTCTTGAACCCTAATTTGCTGCCAGAAAATCAGGGTTGTTCTATGTACTCTGTATACTTCAGTTTAATGAACCCCACCCCACAAGATTACTGAGTGGTAGTGAGGAATGGGTTGTGGTGGATTTGCAAGAAAAGTCAGAGGCCTCAATGGGGTGTACCACCATAGTTTACCATTGTGGAAATATCCAAAAGAATTGAATAGCAAATGATAAGCTTTCTATAGCTTCTTGAACCATTCTGGAGAACATAATGGAGAATGATGTCCCTGTTACAAAATTGTACTGTTTGGTTTCGAAAACACATAGGAAGGATGTGAATTCTATAGTTTTTTAGAGCAGTGGTTTTCAACTTGTGATCCGTGGACCCCCAGGGGTCCACAGACTATGTCTAAGATTTCCAAAGGGGTTAGCACCTCCATGTGAATAGTTTTAGGGGTTCCGCAAATGAAAAAAGTTGAAAACTACCATTTTGGAGTAATTCTTACAGAATGCTTACATTTCTATAGACCCCTATTGGTTTAATATCTGTTAACTTTATGGGACTAACATTGGGTGGTTACCTCCAGGGACAACCCCTCATGGCCTCACGGTGGCCCTGCAGGAGGCCTCTTTTTCAATTTCCTTCTTCCAGACTCCCCCACACACTCCAAGCAAACTTTCTGAGCACAAATAGCCCTTTGTGGGGCTAGTACCAAAGTCCCACAACCATAATCCCGAATTCCCCAGCACAGTCCAAACAGTACATTCAATCTCCAGCAGCCCATCAACAGCTCTGGCATCTCTGATCATGCTCTGGATCTCCAGTATAGCTCCATCCCTGACAGGTGTTTGTCCAACCTGTTCTTAAAAAACTTCCCATGATGGGGATTCTACAAACTCCTTGGGAAGCCTATTCCAGAGCTTAAATGTCCTTATATTTAGAAAGTTTTTCATGCTATCTAACCTAAATCACCCTTGCTGCAGATTAAGCCCATTACTTCTTGTCCTACCTTCAGTGGACATGGAGAACAGTTGATCACTGTCCTCTTTGTAACGTCCCACCTCAGTCTTCCTTTCTCAAGACGAAATAGGCCCAGTTTTTTTAACATTTCCTCATAGGTTTTCTAAACCTTTTATCATTTTTGTTGCTCTCCTCTGAACTCTCTTGAATTTGTTCACATCTTTCCTAAATTGCAGAGCCCAGAACTGGACACAGTACTCCAGCTGAGGCCTCATCAGTGCTGAGTAGAGCGGGACAATTACCGCCCATATCTTACCTACGATACTCTTGATAATACATTGCAGAATGATATTAACCTTTTTTGCAACTGCATCCCATTGTTCAACATTCAACCTGTTATCCACTATAGCTCCCAGTTCCTTTTCAGCAGTACTACCATACAGTTTGTTATTCCCCATTTTGTATTTGTGGATTTAGTTTTTCCTGCCTAAGTAAAATACTTTGCATTTGTCTTTCTTGAATTTCAGATCCATTCTTTAATCTGTCAAGGTCATTTTGAATTCTAGTCCTGTCCTGCACAGTGCTTGTAATCCCTCCCAGGTGACATCCTCCACAGATTTTATAAGTACACTCTCCACTTCATTATCCAAGTCATTAATGAAAATATTGACTAGCACTGGACGTAGGACTGACCCCTCTGGGACTCCACTTGATACATCTCCCATTGTGACAGCCAGAGAGATAACTACTCTTTGAACTACTTTTTCAACCAGATGTATCCCTACCTTATAGTAATTTCATCTAGACCACATTTCCCTAGTTTGCTTATGAAAATGTCATGTGGAATGATGTCAGAGACTTACTAAAATCAAGATAAATCAAAGAAGGAAATTAAGCTGGATTGGAATGATTTGTTCTTAACAAATCCATGCTGGCTACTCTTCATAAACACTGATTTGCTAGGGGCTTACAAATTGATTGTATAATAATTTGTTTCAGTATCTTTCCAGGTATCGAAGTTAGGCTGACTGGTCTATAATTCCCTGCGTCTTCTTTGTTGTCATTTTTTTAAAAAATAGATAATACACCTGCCCTTATCCAGTCCTCTGAGATCTCATCTGTCCTCTGAGAGTTCTTGAAGGTAATTGCTCATGGTTTCAAGATTGCTTCAGCTACTTGCCTAAGTACCCTAGGATGAATTTCATCAGGCCCTGCCAGCTTGAATACACTTAACTTATCTTAATATTCTTTAACCTGTTCTTTCCCTATTTGGGCTTGCATAACATGTACCCTGCAGAGGAAGATTGGGGCCTGCATAGTATAATCTATTTCCACTGCAATTTAGTGGCAGAGGCCCCAGTCCTGCAAACACTCATGCAGATAACTTTATGCTTACGAGTGGGCTCATTGACTTCAATGGCATTTTTCATGTGCATAAAATTAAGCAAATGTGTGCCTGTTTGCAGGATCGGGACCAGAGTTTGTAGTAATTTATACACTGGCTCTAATGTGGTTTAGAATCCCCATTGTGAAGAAGGTTCCTGGAACAGTTGTAAAAGAGCTTCTTGTGGCACAGTTCCTGTGGGAGATCCAGTATTTAGTAGCGATATCTTTGGCAAGGGGGTTAAATCCCACTCTTCCTCCTGCATAAGGCTGGGAAAATTCATAACTCCTCTTTGTAATTATTCTTGCATCAGGGAGAATGCTTCCCATATTGGGAAGCAATCTCATCTTGTGTGGAGCCATTTGTCCAAACCTAGGCCTTGAATCTAGAAGGTACTTGCACATATGATTGACTTAAAGCGTGTGAGTAGTCCCCTTGCATTTAGTGGGACTACTCTCATGATTAAAGTTAGGCATGAGTTTAAGAACTCCTATGAATCACAGCCCTAATGAACACTTGAGAACAGGCACAGCTCTCTGCACCAAACGAAAACAAACTACATTGACAAAGGGTGTTTCATGACTAACTTAAAAAAACAACAAAGCATTTTATTTGGAATTTATTAATTTGTTTTGTCTTTCAATAATTAAAGGGGACTGATTACCATTCAAAAAAAAATATAACAGGTTGGCTATTCACCTTTGAAAGATGGTATTTGTAGTGCTATAATAGCAGACAAGAACTTGGAAAATAATGAAGAAGCATAAAAATGCAAATTACTGCTGCTAATTGGCTGTGTCTTCTTACACCTTCTGAATTATTAAATTATGATAGAGTAAATCTGCCACATTTAAATATATAGTGAGGAACATAGTTGTGTTCTGCGCTGTAGAGCAAGACTTATAATATGCTACTATTTGTTCCCTAATTTGATGGTAAACTGTTCTTTTTCTTTGCAATTGCAAGATACTTGCAATGTTCTAAAAATGTACACGGTATATGGAACTCTGATCATGCAAAATGGCACCATTACATTTCCTATTTCTAGTCCTGATTGAAAAGAAATGATGCAATTATTACAATAATGCTAATAACAGCTTGTGCTGTTGGCCCTAACATGTAATCTGAATGTATTGAGTCTAATCCTGTAGACTCTGATGTATGTGACTATTTTACTCACATGAGTAATTCTGTTGACTTCAGTGGGGTTATTCACATGCATAAATGATGGCAAGATTGAGGCTGAGAAGGATAAAATTAAATAAATAGGCTTGGCTTGAATTATTTTTTTCTTTTAACTTCAACAGAATTTGCACAATAACCTTCCTAATAGCAATTCTCTAATTGTGATTTATATCCCATCCAAAATCTTCATATGAGGTACTAATAAAATGCTAAAAATATGACTTTGGGGCTGAAATTTCTCATGCTTAGTTTCAGCCCGGAAATGATTTTTTTTTTTTTAAGTTTGAACAGAATAGGTTTTCAGCTATTTTTGAGTTTTGTGATTGTGAAATAAGTTTTGTTATACTGATTGTGTGTTCCATATATAACAGAAGTGCATGATGCTTTATGAAACAAATTAGGATGAAACCCCTATCCTGAGAAGCTTATAAGTCCCAAGCCTGCAAACATTTGTTTGCACATTGACCTGCGTGGAACTACTTAAAGTTATGTTCTTGTCTAAGTGTTTGCAGGATCGGGGCTTGTGTTATGGCGACAGAAGGAGATGGCAAACACAAATGATGACGGGCATGTGAGGTAGGGGGAACAAAGGTGAAAAAATAAGTTCATGGGGTAACTTGTTTTAATTTTTCTCGACATTTTGTACTCAGAATACTCACAAATCTAACACTGATTGACATGGCCCTCATCACTAGTATCTGAGCGCCTCAAAATTAATATATTTTATAGTCACAACAATGCGATGAGGTAGAGTGGTATTATCTCCATTTTACCAATGGAGAATTAAGGCCCAGGGTAGGTTAAGTGTCTTCCCCAAGATCACACAGGAAGTCAGTGGTTGAGCTGGGAACTGAACCAATGTCTCCTGAGGTCACTGGACTACCCTTGCTATCCAAGCAGCCTTGTTTGCACCATGGATGTGCATGAGATTCTCATGATATTTTTTAAGTTTAAAAAAACCTGATTTTTTAAAAAAACATCAGCAACTCTAGCTGTCAGAGTCAAAGCCTAAGGGGCCACTAACTCATTCCGTCTGAATTGATCATAAACCTTCAACACCACTCAGAAACTGCACACTAAACCCAATAACTGGAATTAGAAAATATTAAAGTTCACAGGAGACAAAACTATTGTCTGCCACAGGCAGAGAACAGAGGGAGCATGGTGCACCAGTGCCCCAGGTCCCTGTAAATGTCAGGGAAATGATTAAATGAGATATTCCCAGATAATCCTGGCAAGCAACCCATGCCCCATATTGCAAAAAGAGAGGCAAAAATCAGCTAGTGTAACTGCCAATTTGATATGGGGGAAAATTCCTTCTCAGTCCTCAAAAAGCAATCAGTTAGACCTTGTGCCTGTGAACAAGAACCAACCAGACAGCCAAGCATGTGAGAAAGAATTATCCATCCCACCTCAGAGCCCTGGCCCACCCTGTGCAGTGTCCCATCTCCAGCTGTGGATATCCCTCATGCTTCAGAGAAAGGAAACAACCATCCCCTCCCTCCCTCCCTCCTTCAGTATACATTTGGGGGAAAATCCCTTCTGACCCTCGCAGGTGACCTACTGAAGGCCTGAAGCATGAGATTTAAGGAACATAAAACATGATCCAGAAGAGACCTTCAGGGCTGTTGAGCCCCGGTCACCCACACCACAAGTAACCCAGTCATAAAGTCCCACTCAGACAAAAAATTGGAACTTATGGTAAACTCAAGAGTTTAGTGCGGAACATGAGGATTGGCAGAAATATATTGAAAGACTGGGCTTTTATTTTCTTGCAAATGAGATAATAGGATAGGACAAAAAGAAAGCAAATTTCCTCAATTTTGTGGCAGTAAAACCTACTCCCTCATAAAGAGTTTGTTAAAGCCTCAGAAACCAGGAGATAAAAGTTTAGGAGACCTGAAAAAGATCTTAACAGAGCACTACACAAAGCCAAACATTACTGTGGAACGTTTCAAGTTTCATAGTAGGATGAGAAGACAAGATGAAAGCATACCTGTGTATGTTGCAGAGCTGAAATGATTAACAGAATATTGTTCCTTCAGAAATGTCCTAGAGGATATGCTCTGGGACAGATTTGTTTGTGGTATAAGAGTAACAGCCGTGTTAGTCTGTATTCGCAAAAAGAAAAGGAGTACTTGTGGCACCTTAGAGACTAATAAATAAATAAATAAATTGGTTGGTTGGTCTCTAAGGTGCCACAAGTACTCCTTTTCTTTTTGTAGTATAAGTATTCAAAGACAATTGCTGGTGGAGATGAATTTAATCTGTCCCAAAGCAGTAGAACTGGTAACAGCAATGGAAGCAAACAGTGAAAAATTTGCACTTACAGTGCAGGGGAACTCAAACTGACTCAGTTAAATGGGGAGTCTCTGAAAATTGAAGGCTTTAAATCAAGATTTGAGGACTTTGGTTATTCAGCCAGAGGTTGTATGTCAGGGAGGTTCTGTGGCCTATGATATCCAGGAGGTAAGGCTAGATGGTCAGGATGGTCCCTTCTGGTCTTAAAGTCTATGAGTATAAAAAAGGCAAAGCAAGCTGAAAGGGACTCAGGCTCCAAAGGGTGTTTCTGCTGTGGAGAAGCTCATTTTTAATCTGTTTGTAAATTTAAAAAGGCCTAGTAACTCAAGATTGCACACTTAGAAAATGCAAAGGTGACTATCAAACAGTATCTCAAACTCAGGAGGGTAGACTCCAAATGTCCAGAGGGAAAGAACAAAAAACAGAGGACTCTTTTCCTCAAGGGGGAGGAGGTATATACTATGTATTGTCTGAAAGGAAAGAAAGTCAGTCCTTATGAAGTAATGGTAGAGGTAAACAGGCAGTCAGTATCCCTTGGGGAGGGATAGCTCAGTGGTTTGAGCAGTGGCCTGCTAAACCCAGAGTTCTGAGTTCAATCCTTGAGAGGGCCATTTAGGGATCTGGGGCAAAAATTGGGGATTGGTCCTGCTTTGAGCAGGGAGTTGGACTAGATGACCTCCTGTGGTCCCTTCCAACCCTGATATTCTATGATTCTATGAGTACAAATGGAAATAAATACAGGGACTTCAGCTAGTGTGATCAATGAATATACATATCAGCAGCATAAAGCAGGACTGAGACTTGTAGTTAATGCAGGAGTGATCCTGCATACCTAAACCAGGAACCTGTCATGGTGATAGGTTCTGTGCTTGTCCCTGTAAAATATAAGGGTATGTCTATACTACGGAATAAGGTCGAATTTATAGAAGTCGGTTTTTTAGAAATCGGTTTTATATATTCGAGTGTGTGTGTCCCCACAGAAAATGCTCTAAGTGCATTAAGTGCATTAACTCGGCGGAGTGCTTCCACGGTACCGAGGCTAGAGTCGACTTCCGGAGCGTTGCACTGTGGGTAGCTATCCCACAGTTACCGCAGTCTCCGCTGCCCATTGGAATTCTGGGTTGAGATCCCAATGCCTGATGGGGCTAAAACAGTGTCGCGGGTGGTTCTGGGTACATATTGTCAGGCCCCCCTTCCCTCCCTCCCTCCGTGAAAGCAAGGGCAGACAATCGTTTCACGCCTTTTTTCCTGAGTTACCTGTGCAGACGCCATACCACGGCAAGCATGGAGCCCGCTCACCCTATGTCTCCTAGGTGCTGGCAGACGCGGTACTGCATTGCTACACAGTAGCAGCAACCACTTGCCTTGTGGCAGCAGACGGTACAGTACGACTGGTAGCCGTCCTCGTCATGTCCGAGGTGCTCCTGGCCACGTCGGCTGGGAGCGCCTGGGCAGACATGGGCGCAGGGACTAAATTTGGAGTGACTTGACCAGGTCATTCTCTTTAGTCCTGCAGTCAGTCCTATTGAACCATCTTACGGTGAGCAGGCAGGCAATACGGATTGCTAGCAGTCGTACTGTACCATTTTCTGCCAGGCAGGCAAGAGATGAGGATTGCTAGCAGTCGTATTGTACCATCTTCTGCCAGGCAGGCAAGAGATGAGGATGACTAGCAGTCATACTGTACCATCTTCTGCCCAGCAGCCATGAGATGTGGATGGCATGCAGTCCTTCTGCACCGTCTGCTGCCAGCCAAAGATGTAAAAGATAGACGGAGTGGATCAAAACAAGAAATAGACCAGATTTGTTTTGTACTCATTTGCTTCCCCCCCTCCCCTGTCTAGGGGACTCATTCCTCTAGGTCACACTGCAGTCACTCACAGAGAAGGTGCAGCAAGGTAAATCTAGCCATGTATCAATCAGAGGCCAGGCTAACCTTCTTGTTCCAATAAGAACAATAACTTAGGTGCACCATTTCTTATTGGAACCCTCCGTGAAGTCCTGCCTGAAATACTCCTTGACGTAAAGACACCCCCTTTGTTGATTTTAGCTCCCTGAAGCCAACCCTGTAAGCCGTGTCGTCAGTCGCCCCTCCCTGCGTCAGAGCAACGGCAGACAATCGTTCCGTGCCTTTTTTCTGTGCGGACGCCATACCAAGGCAAGCATGGAGGCCGCTCAGCTCACTTTGGCAATTAGGAGCACATTAAACACCACACGCATTATCCAGCAGTATATGCAGCACCAGAACCTGGCAAAGCGATACCTGGCGAGGAGGCGACGTCAGCGCAGTCGCGTGAGTGATCAGGACATGGACACAGATTTCTCTGAAAGCATGGGCCCTGCCAATGCATGCATCATGGTGCTAATGGGGCAGGTTCATGCTGTGGAATGCCGATTCTGGGCTCGGGAAACAAGCACAGACTGGTGGGACCGCATAGTGTTGCAGGTCTGGGACGATTCCCAGTGGTTGTGAAACTTTTGCATGCGTAAGGGCACTTTCATGGAACTTTGTGACTTGCTTTCCCCTGCCCTGAGGCGCATGAATACCAAGATGAGAGCAGCCCTCACAGTTGAGAAGCGAGTGGCGATAGCCCTGTGGAAGCTTGCAACGCCAGACAGCTACCGGTCAGTTGGGAATCAATTTGGAGTGGGCAAATCTACTGTGGGGGCTGCTGTGATGCAAGTAGCTCACACAATCAAAGATCTGCTGATATCAAGGGTAGTGACCCTGGGAAATGTGCAGGTCATAGTGGATGGCTTTGCTGCAATGGGATTCCCTAACTGTGGTGGGGCCATAGACGGAACCCATATCCCTATCTTGGCACCGGAGCACCAAGCCGCCGAGTACATAAACCGCAAGGGGTACTTTTCGATAGTGCTGCAAGCTCTGGTGGATCATAAGGGACGTTTCACCAACATCAACGTGGGATGGCCGGGAAAGGTACATGACGCTCGCATCTTCAGGAACTCTGGTCTGTTTCAAAAGCTGCAGGAAGGGACTTTATTCCCAGACCAGAAAATAATTGTTGGGGATGTTGAAATGCCTATATGTATCCTTGGGGACCCAGCCTACCCCTTAATGCCATGGCTCATGAAGCCGTACACAGGCAGCCTGGACAGTAGTCAGGAGCTGTTCAACTACAGGCTGAGCAAGTGCAGAATGGTGGTAGAATGTGCATTTGGACGTTTAAAGGCGCGCTGGCGCAGTTTACTGACTCGCTTAGACCTCAGCGAAACCAATATTCCCACTGTTATTTACTGCTTGCTGTGTGCTCCACAATATCTGTGAGAGTAAGGGGGAGACGTTTATGGCAGGGTGGGAGGTTGAGGCAAATCGCCTAGCTGCTGGTTATGCACAGCCAGACACCAGGGCGGTTAGAAGAGCACAGGAGGGCGCGGTATGCATCAGAGAAGCTTTGAAAACCAGTTTCATGACTGGCCAGGCTACGGTGTGAAAGTTCTCTTTGTTTCTCCTTGATGAAACCCCCCGCCCCTTGGTTCACTCTACTTCCCTGTAAGCTAACCACCCGCCCCTCCTCCCTTCAATCACCGCTTGCAGAGGCAATAAAGTCATTGTTGCTTCACATTCATGCATTCTTTATTCATTCATCACACAAATAGGGGGATGACTACCAAGGTAGCCCAGGAGGGGTGGTGGAGGAGGGAAGGAAAATGCCACACAGCACTTTAAAAGTTTACAACTTTAAAATTTATTGAATGACAGCTTTCTTTTTTTGGGCAATCCTCTGTGGTGGAGTGGCTGGTTGGCCAGAGGCCCCCCCACCGCGTTCTTGGGCATCTGGGTGTGGAGGCTATGGAACTTGGGGAGGAGGGCGGTGGTTACAGAGGGGCTGCAGTGGCAGTCTGTGCTCCAGCTGCCTTTGTTGCAGCTCAACCATACACTGGAGCATACTGGTTTGGTCCTGCAGCAGCCTCAGCATTGAATCCTGCCTCCTCTCATCACGCTGCCGCCACATTTGAGCTTCAGCCCTGTCTTCAGCCCTCCACTTACTCTCTTCAGCCCGCCACCTCTCCTCCCGGTCATTTTGTGCTTTCCTGCACTCTGACATTATTTGCCTCCACGCATTCGTCTGTGCTCTGTCAGTGTGGGAGGACAGCATGAGCTCAGAGAACATTTCATCGCGAGTGCATTTTTTTTTCTTTCTAAGCTTCACTAGCTTCTGGGAAGGAGAAGATCCTGTGATCATTGAAACACATGCAGCTGGTGGAGGAAAAAAAAAGGGACAGCGGTATTTAAAAAGACACATTTTATAAAACAGTGGCTACACTCTTTCAGGGTAAACCTTGCTGTTAACATTACATACATAGCACGTGTGCTTTCGTTACAAGGTCGCATTTTGCCTCCTCCCACCGTGTGACTACCCCCTGAACCTTCCCCTCTCCCTGTGGCTAACAGCGGGGAACATTTCTGTTTAGCCACAGGCAAACAGTCCAGCAGGAATGGGCTCCTCTGAGTGTCCCCTGAAGAAAAGCACTCTATTTCAACCAGGTGACCATGAATGATATCTCACTCTCCTGAGGATAACACAGAGAGATAAAGAACGGATGTTGTTTGAATGCCAGCAAACATACACTGCAATGCTTTGTTGTACAATGATTCCCGAGTACGTGTTACTGGCCTGGAGTGGTAAAGTGTCCTACCATGAAGGATGCAATAAGGCTGCCCTCCCCAGAAACCTTTTGCAAAGGCTTTAGGACTACATCTAGGAGAACCGCGAATGCCAGGGCAAAGTAATCCTTTCACATGCTTGCTTTTAAACCATGTATAGTATTTTAAAAAGGTACACTCACCAGAGGTCCCTTCTCCGCCTGCTGGGTCCAGGAGGCAGCCTTGGGTGGGTTCGGGGGGTACTGGCTCCAGGTCCAGGGTGAGAAACAGTTCCTGGCTGTCGGGAAAACCGGTTTCTCCGCTTGCTTGCTGTGAGCTATCTTCTTCGTCCCCAAAACCTGCTTCCGTATTGCCTCCATCTCCATTGAAGGAGTCAAACAACACGGCTGGGGTAGTGGTGGCTGAACCCCCTAAAATGGCATGTAGCTCATCATAGAAGCGGCATGTTTGGGGCTCTGACCTGGAGCGGCCGTTCGCCTCTCTGGTAGGCTTGCCTCAGCTCCTTCAGTTTCACACGGCACTGCTTCGGGTCCCTGTTATGGCCTCTGTCTTTCATGCCCTGGGAGATTTTGACAAAGGTTTTGGCATTTCGAAAACTGGAACGGAGTTCTGATAGCACGGATTCCTCTCCCCAAACAGCGATCAGATCCCGTACCTCCTGTTTGGTCCATGCTGGAGTTCTTTTGTGATTCTGGGACTCCATCATGGTCACCTGTGCTGATGAGCTCTGCATGGTCACCTGCAGCTTGCCATGCTGGCCAAACAGGAAATGAGATTCAAAAGTTTGTGGTTCTTTTCCTGTCTACCTGGCCAGTGCATCTGAGTTGAGAGTGCTGTCCAGAGCGGTCACAATGGAGCACTCTGGGATAGCTCCTGGAGGCCAATACCATTGAATTGTGTCCACAGTACCCCAAATTCGAGCCGGCAAGGTCGATTTAAGCGCTAATCCACTTGTCAGGGGTGGAGTAAGGAAATCGATTTTAAGAGCCCTTTAAGTCTAAATAAAGGGCTTCATTGTGTGGACGGGTGCAGGTTTACATCGATTTAATGCTGCTAAATTTGACCTAAAGTCCTAGTGTAGACCAGGGCTAAGAGCCAAAAGAAAAGGTTACCAGCCCTAATAAACTAGGGAGAAAGTCAGAATCAGTTAGGCGAAGATTGCTTGCAAGAACAGAATCTGAACTGGGAGGAAATTTTCAAATGAGACCCTAACAAAACACCAGCATTCTAGGAAGTCTTGAATGTTCACCCATCTATTTTAAAAGAAGGGTCAGAGGCTCTGGATAGAGTAAGAGTCAGGATTTATGTCCAGGATGGGGTCAAACCAAAATTACTTAAAGCAAAACCAGTTTCTTATGCCCTCAGAGAAAAGACAGACTGAGTTAGACAGGCTGGGGGAAAAGGGAATCATGTCACCATCATTTCTGAATGGGCCACACCTATCATACCCAGGGTTAAACCAGATAAGACCATCCACAACTGTGTGGATTATAAAGCCATGGTGAATCAGGTCTCCAGGTTAGACAATTACTCCATTCCAAGGACAGAGGACTTACTGGCAGTGTTAGGTGGGGGTTGAAAAATTTAGTAAGTTAGAAATGTTGCAGGCTTACCAGAAGATAAGGCTGAAGGAGGACTGTAAAAAATAAGAAAGAAAGAAAAAGAAAAGAAAAAAAGTACCACTATAAAACACTCAAGGGATTATATCAGTACCATCAATTACCATATGGAATATTAGCAGCACCTGGAATTTTCCAGAGGGCTGTAAAAATTTGTTGAACCCACATGTTGTAGTGAGGATCGATGACATCCTCATCATAGTTGGAAGTGATGCTGAGCATCTGTCAACACCGGAGAAGGTGCTTCACAGATTGGAGGCAACAGGACTTCACTTAAAACAAAGTAAGTGCTTTTTTGTAAGACCGGAAGTGATGCACCTGGGTAATAGGATGGATTAGAAGGGATTCATGGAGCTCCAGTTGGTATGGAAGAGCACATTCATTCCCTCCACAGCCTGCCATCCACTAATATGCATTTCCATCTGGCATCTAGGGCCCCCGACTGACCACCCCAGTAAAGGAACAAGTACATGAAAATATCTGGAATGTAAGTAAATAAATATTTGATTGCTGTGAGCTTTGCAAGTGGCCAAAAGACAAGGAGAACGGAGACCCAACTCTATCTCCCTCTCCCCTCCGAACAAGATGGCTGATGTGGGCACGGCAGACACGTCAGATATCAAGGCCATAGCACAGCTGACTTACTTCAATTGACTCCTCTCTGGAAGCGCTGACAGGATGCATGAATGAAACAGAAGGGTGAATATCAACGGTGGAAATTCAGGTACAAGGGCTCTCTGCCCAGGTGCAGAGAAGCCTCACAGACTAATCTTCTCTTAAATCAAAAGTGGCAGACATTGAGCAGAGGTCTTGCTGAAATGATTTGGGCATTATAGGAGTACCTGAAAGAGAGAGAAAGAATTTGTTTCCCATCTCCTTGCAGAAGTGCTCAGTCTGCCGGATGATTTTAAATTTGATTTAGAGAGAGCACATAGGTCCCTCGCTCCTAAGCCCATCTCAAATGCCAAATCTCACACATAGATTGTCAATTTTCTCAGATTTACTGTAGAATAAAAATACTACACCTAGTTTGTGGGGAAAAAAAACTGTTTGGGGGAGACCATAAGATAATGATTTTTCAAGATTGTGCAAAAGATGCGGTTGAACAGAGATCAGCCTTCAGAAGAGCAAGGGTACTTGCCAAGCACTGAGGGCTCAAATATTTTATGAAATTTACAGCTCAGTTCCCTGTCAAGGTGAGGAAGTGAATCTGTTCCAAGAGCCCCAAGAAGCAGAATGTTTTTAAACAGCCTGCAGTGAACTGAGTAGTTCTGTTTTACAACAAAGTTTACTTCTTATTTGTTATGTCTGCCCTACTCGGATACATAAGCTTGTCTAGTGACTGGGACAAACTTACTTGGGTCATCTTTTGCTGCAAGCTTTTACTCTCAACTTTTGGGACATGTAGATCAATTCTCAAATGGCTGAATGTGAAACACCCTAGCAGGGGAGTTGAGGGAATACCTCATCCCAAACTGATATCATCAGAATGATGTATGAGCAAGATTAAGTGCCTTTGCTTCTGTATTTGTGTTGGGGGAACTGATGAAACATTTGACAACATCATTATCAAGGCAGAACACCTTCTATGTGTTTTCAATTATATAAAGGTCTGTATATTAGCTAGGTACTGACATACACTAAAGGAATCACCAGAGTGTGGTGCAGCTCCTGTTGCTGTGTAGAAATTTGAAAGCTCTGGTTCCACTTTTTAAAATTGGTGCCAGTGGCAGATCCTGCTGTGTCACCCGTCTCACTGGGGGTTCTCAAATCCTGGCAGCTTTACATTCCACGTACTGGAATTGCAAGAGACAGCTCTCCTCCCTGCAAGATGTACGATATCTGGCAGCTCATATGCCTAACAGGTGGGGACTATTCATACTTTTCCCCTCTCTTGTGAGTTCATTTCAATTTACTTTTGATCTCTAGGGACGTGGTAAATTCTGTAACTGACTCCTCCATTGATGCAATTGCTGTCTCTGCTGATGATCCTCTACTTCTTTGAAGAGCAACAGTTTGGGGCCAGAAAGAACCATGTAGATGAAGTTTGAATTCCTCACTTTTAGTACATCCCCATTTCAAATTTTTTATTGAAAAATAAATTAGCCTGTTCATGAAGACAAATGACCCCCAAACATCTTCTAACAGGCTCAAGCAGGGTGGCAGTACTTAAAATTAAAACACTTACTAACAGATCAGTTGGATGCACCAAGACTGCCAGAGGCTCCAGAACTATGGAGAAATGCTTCATAAACTCCCCAGGTCCACATCCGCCATGCTTTGCAGAACCCAAAACCATGACTATGATCCAGAGACAGAGACGTGGGCCCAAAGGACCTGGTCTATACTAAAGGTTTCAATAGTGATCAGCCAACATGGATTCCAGGTACTGTCCTAGAGCAAACTGCCCCCTTGTCTTTTAAAGTCGGTTTAAGTGATGTTTGAGTCGTAAGATGGCATTGAATGATATCCGTTTACAGGGTGACATGTGGGTGCCAGAGCCTTTGCTCTTGGGTGATGAGTCTGGAGGAGCTGAAGCCAAGAGAGGATGCCGTTTTGCCCGGAATGCCGGAGATCTCAAGAGGGTATTTGCAAAACTGCTGGAGCAGGAGACTGGAGGCAGTGGGCCTCTGCCCCATGGCTGCCATGGAGAGGTACTACCCTGTGTAAAAGAGAACAGTTCCAAGTTTTTTAGAAGACTAACTCAGGGCTGCAGATTGAAAGGTGAGCAATGTAGCTAAGTGGTCATCAAGGACTTAACTGGGTTACTCAGAGTATTATGGGTTGGAGCCACGCTCTATCCCCTCCCTTACCTCCTATTGAGTTAGTGAGTGTTTTACCCCACTCTTTTTGTGTATAGTTGAATAAAGCAGCACGTTCCCAGCCTGCAGTATTGGAAGTAAAGTGTGATTCTTGTGCTCAGAGTGGTTCTTTTTAGGGCTGTCAAGCAATTAAAAACATTGCAATTAATCACTCAATTAAAAATTTTCTATCACGATTAACCGTGGCATTAAACAATAGAATACCACCTATTTAATTATTTTTGGATGCTTTTTACATTTTCAAATATTGATTTCAATTATAACACAGAATACAAAGTGTACAGTGCTCACTTAATATTTTTAACAAATATTTGCACTGTAAAAAAAGACCCAACACACACATGATACTGTAGACCCAATTGTTTAATAGACCCAATACTGTTTACAGTATTATGTAAAGTTTACCCAAGTTTACATTTAAATCGTAATATAAAGTGAGCACTGTACACTTTATTTTCTGTATTGTAATTGAAATCAACATATTTGAAAATGTAGAAAAACATCCAAAAATATTTAATAAATTTCAATTGGTATTATATTGTTTGACAGTGCGATTAAATCTGCGATTAATCACAAATAATTTTTTTAAATCACCATTAATTTGTGTGTTGATTGTGTGATTTATTTGAACACATTAAACTAAGTTTTTCTCTCATCTCAGATGTGAGCATTGCCATTTCTGTGCGCATTTCCATCAGCTATCCTGCCGTCATGTTCATGTTCTATATTATCATCCTTATTGCAAACTGAGTCAAAGTAGTCATTTAGTTTTTGGCCAATGCCTAGATTCTCTTTCCCACCCACCTGGGCAGCCCAACCTCATAATTCCATGTTGAAACTGTGGCCAATGGGAGCTGCGGGGGTGGGGCTTGCAGGCAGCAGCAGCGTGTGGAGCTACATACCCTTCCCCAGGGGACACAGGAGCATGCTGGCTGGTTCTGGGAGTGGCGTGGGGCCAGGGAAGGCAGGAAACCTGCCTTAGCCCCCCTGTGCCACCACCTGGGAGCTGTCTGAGGTAAGTGCCGCCTGGCGGGAGCCCACACCCTAATCCTGAGCCCCCTCCCAGAGCCTTCACCCCGCACCCCCTCCTGCACCCAAACTCCCTCCCAGAACTTGCATCTCTACCCCAGGCTCAGCCAGGACCCCCCTCCCAAACTCTGAGCCGCTTGGCCGCAGCCCAGTGAAAGTGAGTGAGGATGGGGGCGGGGGAAAACAAAGGGGAGTGAGCGGGGCAGGGGTGGGGTAAATCCTGGGTTGCACTTAAATTCAAAAAGTGATCTTGGGAGTAAAAAGGTTGGAGACCACTGATTTATATAATTAGAAATCCTCTTACTAGGTGTTTTGTCTTCAGTGGGAGTTACAGGTATTCAGTACTTCTCATGTAGCCACATCATGCCACTGAATGTTACACAGAACTTCCCATTGATTTTATTGAGGTATTCTACTTCAAATATCCATGGCATATTATGGTCCAGGATCAGGTTCCAAGTTTGGGAATGGCATACTGAGCACGTGGCATAAATCATTTTGGTTACTTTTAAAATATTAATTATGCATTTAATCATTGTTAGATTAACGCCAACAAAAGAAATGGAAAATACACCCTGAATATGAATCATGTGAATGAGAAAAAACAAAGGGAAACAGAGCATACACCTGGGATCATTCTGCCAATAGGAGTCCATAGCTGATAATTAAAGCAAACCACAGAATTTTTTTAATTAAAGAGTGCCTTGCTATACTGGTAGAAGTGAGTCAGACTCAATCGGTAAAGAGAAAAAGAGCAGAAAAATATCAGGTGTCCATTTTTCAGGTAAATAACAAGGTTTTTTTCCTTAATTAAAAGGCCCATGGGAAATGCATCCATTTGTAATATGAAATTCCAACAACAAAATCCAGTAGCCTTACATAAGCAGGGCCTGAATGAGCTCTCCCCTGACATCTAGTGATGAACTGGGGAAAGACTTCAGGAGTAGATACTCCTACTCTGCCTAGGTGTTCACCAGACAGACCTGCTTTGCCAGAGTGATGAGTTTTGGGTTAAAATTCACTTCAGTATTGAGTGCAGGGGTAATAAAATTGTGATGCTTTGGGGTTTCACCCAGACCAGTAAGAGTTTGGGTCACCACCTGCCCAGTAACCCTGACTATTTCTGTGCTGTGCAGCTTCGGCTCAGCGCCCAAGTAGCCTGCTCACAGCACAATGACCTCACCCAGCAGCTTCCAGCAACCAGCAACACACCAACTGCCCCTCCAGTCCCGAGTCACCCCAAAACCATCTCCCTGGTAGTATCCAGTCCCTCTCACTGGACCCTCACAGAAGTTATCCAGTTAGCTGCCTCCAAAGGGAAAGAATACACACCAGCCTGCTAGAATAGCTGAGGATTTTGCCCTTTAGTTTAACATACAACACTGACATGGTAATAAACTTGTTTTACCTTTTACAAAACTAATAGAACCTGGATTTAAGAGATACCAAGTAGAAAGAATAGGGATAGAAGTGGTTACAAACAACTAAAAATAAGGCTTCTAAGGCTAAAATCTAAGTTACACTTTAGATTTTTATTCAAAGTAGTTTGCTCACCAGTCATTCTTCCAGCATGACTGGCCAGTCTTTAGCCAGGATCCAACATGGAGCCTAAAACACTTCATTTCTTGGTCTTCTCAGGGGAACGATGACAAATGGCTTTCCCCCTCTACTTATATCTTCCAAAGTCCATTGACCCTGTTTCAAGAAGCAGGAAAGCATCCTTGGGGAGGTGGGTGCGGGGGTGCAGTCTCCATCCCCCACCAACATTGTTAAGTGGTTGTCTTCTCCCACTTACTTGCCTGATGGCTTTGTCTAACCTTGCATATAAATGTGCTTTTCATGGTCTTTGGTCACACCTTATGGAATTTACATTGGAGCCACACTCAAGCCTGTGAAGCATTCCTTTCCCTAGGACAAGCTGTGCTTAGGTACTGCAATGCCAAACACATTTGAGGAACATATCTCCAGCACACATCTATAACTCTTTATACACTTCTGGTACATACATCATGCGCTAATATTAATGGCCAGTATATTACCAGTTTGCATGTGACACCTTCCATGGCACGTTATAGATACAGATGACAATAGAGAGTTGGGGCAATGTGCTAGGCCTGATGAGCATTATAGGGTATCCTCTGCAAGTGAGCATTGAGGGTCTCCCTGGGACACAGAAATGTTATCCTGATTGTATGAGTAAAGGTACTTAACATGCCCTGGTTGAACCTAAATTTAACCTCACTCACTAAGCAGGGGGTAAGGGTGCTGTGTTCTGAGGTTCCACTATTTAGCCCAGTTCTTAATGATTGGAGTGCTTAATGATTGCACCAGGTAGCAAAGCAGTGGGGTTGGGGACAGGTGTTCCTACCTGGGGGTGTAGGCTCTTTAAATAGAGTCATAGACACCATTTGAACCTCCCCCTCTATGTTTAAAGACAAAGCTGATCATACTCATTGAAGAGTCTTTGTTTCTGCTCAGTGATGACTAGAGCTGAAGTCACTGGTGACCGGGTCTGGGGGCTAAGTCTTTGACTTGGTATGAGGACAGTGTTGGAGAGAAAGACAATGCAGACGTTTCAGTTGCAGAGAGGTTCCCCCCTCCGTGGTGAAGTCACTAAGAACAGGGCTAGGTGATGGAACCCCAGAAAACGTTATCACAGAGGCAGCAAGCAGTGCCAGCAGTGGCAAAGGTGGCAGCAGGGACAGTGGGCAGTGGCAACTACAGAGGGATTGTTAGACCTTCCCTTTGAGATGTGGGAGGTGAACCCACATGAACACACCCCTGAATGCTGGGACTTCACTGACTACGGACAACCAACTCTGAGCAGAGCGCAGTGGAGGGGAAAGGAATAGTATGATAAAGGGTCATTTGTCCCTCAGACTTTTGTACTACAAGGGGGGAAACTGAGGCAACGGGGGGAAACTGAGGCAACACGGTGGGGTGTTGACTTGTGGTTTGCATACTTTTGCATCACTGTTGTGCTGTTTTTCCGAATTAATGCTGAGTTCCCCCTTCCTTTTAATACAAGTTTTCTTGTGTTGTACACAGATTCAGTGCTTATAAGTGGAGAACTTTCACTTCTTAGAGGTGCCTAGGGTGGTGGTAAGTTTTCCCACATTGAGTGAGGCTCGAGCCAGTTCTGTTTTGTAATGTTAAGAGGAACTTCTGAATATTGAACCTGGCCTTTGTTGTTCCTGATACCACCTGGCAGAAGAGTTGCCTCTAGAAGACCCAATTTTATAAGCATGCAGAATGCAGCTAGCTAAACTCTAACCTGAGCCAAGGTTCCAATCGCCATCTAGGCTGATTTCCTAGATGCTGGAGACTAGCTGTATACTTACTCGACTCCTTCGTTTTGCTTCAGCCAGCAAGCCCCCTTCACATTTTCCTGCTGCATTTCTAGCATTTGATGGTGCTATGTTAGGGTATAAATAGAAGCAATCAGATGCTCCATCACATGACCTAAAATGGAGTTCAACAGCTATCAGAAAGTACAGTTGGTACCGCTTAGTTTTGAAACAAAAACAAGCCTCTCCCCTACTTTAAAAGTTCTCAGGTCTCTGCTGTTGGAAAGGGAAAATAGTGCTGTATCCTGTATGCTGCAGTTGGCTTCTTCTCTGTCTTTGCTCTTGAGGCTTTATATACAGTTGCAGCAATTTTTAAAATATATAGAGTCAGAATACCTCTTGATATTAACCTATTAATAGATCTACCCCTTGCGTTCTCATTCTCCAGTGGGGGCTTGACCAGGCATAGAAAGACAAGTGGGAAATATGGAATTTATTCCAAGACCTGTCTATCACTATAATATCTGCTCACCTGGAATTTGCTTTTATCTTCACTAAAAAGGAGAAGACTAACAGATGTATTTATGCAGCAGTGGTTAATGAAAGGGAGAAAAGACAATCATCATCTCTGGCTCCATGGAGAGCTAACACGCATACAGGGAGCAGTCTCATTTATCAACAGACCAAAATATAAAGGGGAGAGTCTGCAGCAAATTAGGTTAAATACAAAGAAAACCAAGAGTATAAATATTAGTCATGCAGGGGATATTGCAGAATCAACATCAGTGACTATTCAAGTTTAGTCTTCATAACCATCTACTGAGGATGATTAAGGATTAATTAAATAACTCCTATCACAATGCAGGCAGATGGACTGGAGAACTCCTGAGGGGGCTAGATCCTGAGGCTCAGAACTTCTCACAATCAGCTGACAGAAAACCCACTCAGCCCAAATCATCATATTATTCTGCCTAGTGCCTGAGTCAACTGAATGTAAGCCAATTGCAAAGTGAGATTCCAGCGGTGAAAACAAAAACAAAACTTAAACCCCCACCCCAGCAACATGCTTTAGCCCAGGGGTTCTCAAGCCTGTTTTTGCTGGAACCCCCTTTGAAAAGGTTTTGGGTTGTGATGACATCCCCTACCACCATGCCACCCTTGCTTCTATGCCGCCGCTGGTGGCGGCGTCTTCAGAGCTTGGTGCCCAGCCCAGCAGCTGCTGCTGCTCTCTGGCCGCCCAGCTCTGAAGGCCGCACAGAAGAAAGGGTGGCAATACCGTGATCCCCCTACAATAGGTTTGTGACCACCTTTTGGGTCAGGACTCCCAGTTTGAAAAACACTGCTTTAGCCCTTACATTTATATTTATTAATTTACATTTCTCTAATTCATGAGTGTAAAACTGGTATAAATCAGGCCCCCGGAGCCCTGGAATTCCACTTGACTTGCAGTAAGAGGTTTTTTTAACTTAATGTTATTCAGTGAAATTCACACTAAAAGGAATGAAGTCTCCTGCAAGACAGTGGAAATGTATGGCTCAAGGACTATAGGTTTCAAAAGGGAATCTGCCCAAGCAATTCTTTTGAAGTGAAGCCAGAGGATAATTAGCAATGTCTCTCATACCCCTGTTGGAATGCAGCAATCTTCTACTTCCAAAACCTCCAAACACACTATAAAAGACTCTACTACAATGACCACTTTATTTGGGATGAGCTGCAGAACTCACCCACACCTTCACCATGTGTGTAAGCTGGCCATCTAGAAAAGCCTTTACGCCATCTCACCATGTATTCCCTCTAAATATACCTTTGTTACAGTGAATATATAAAGAGTGCTACTTTCACTCAAGAAAAAAAGAAAAATACATTTGGTTTGAATTCTTACACTGCTCTTCAGTGGTAGAGACAGAACAGTAAGCAGCCTAAAGCAATGTTATGTTAGTGCAAGAGTGTCCTCCAGTGGTGACAGTGTTATGTAACTCAAAGGATGCCTACTATAGAAGGATCCAACATGGCTGCCTCCTGAATGTAACATGGATCATGCCTGTCACAATGGTGAGGCTGAATGAATATAAAATACAGGGTCAGATTCTTCATTGCATTTTGTGTAGTCATTTACCTCTATGCAAAGTGACCTCAAATTGGGTATAAGCCACAACCATTTTCATTTTGCGGTATTGTATATCTATTTTACATTAACTTTTCACAGGGGTAATTTCCTACACAAGGAACAAAGCAATAGAGAACAACATCTATATTTTTACTTATTGACTTTTTAAAAAAATCTCTGATCTGTGCTTTATTTCTGAGGGGGATGCAAGTAGAATTTTGCAAAAAACCCACTGCAGTCTGTAGAACATAATATCCAAATCAATACTGGCCTCCTGGTCCTTTCTGGAGATCGCACAGCTGTGCACAGATGGGACCTCATCACCACAAAGACAAGACTCTCTCTACCTGGAATGTTGAAAGGGGTACAAAGAATAAACTATGGGGAAAGATTTCTCTCTATTCTCCTCACCCTCCATTTCCTTTCCACTATTATTTAACTTTGTGGGTGATGGGTGTTTCCCTTTTAAAATGGGAGAAAGGCTGCCAAAACTTACAATTCTCTTCATCGCCAGCTGGCTTCTTGTGCCAAACCACAGCTTTCCACCTCTTTCCCCACTCTCCTCTTTCCTAAATTTGTACGAGTGAAACGAGATCCCTAAATCAACTCCTTAATTCAGGTCCAGTTTAGGTTTATTGTTCCCAATTGTGAAAAAACCTACCGACATCAGCCAGGGTAAAGGAAAACTACGAGATTCTCTTTGAAGTTTATGAATTCTTCTGTCAGGGGGAAGTTCAGGGTTTGGCCTGCCCTTCACTTGTGTTTAAGATGTCCTCATCTGCTTTCAAGCAACTGTTTGCTTTCATGAGCTCAAGTAAAAGGGGAATCTTACATCCTGGGGCTCTGATTTTAGGGGGGCTACGTTAGCCACCAACAGCTATATTGAAGTAGCTTCTAGGTCTTGCTTTTAAGTGTTAGGGTTTCACACAGGGAATGTGGGATATGGACATGTAAGGTAAACTCAAATCAAACAAGAAAATTGATAGTTAGTTTGTCAGCTGAGGGTTGTGAGTCTGTACAATTACATTATTCAAGTTTAAGGGTATTTGCCTGTATTAAAAGCAATGTTATCCAGATGACTGAAGGAGATATTGATAAAATTGCATTAAGCCTTTCTCTCGTTTTGCTGAGATATCTTGAATTTGACAATCTAGTCATTCCGGTTATCTCATAAATGTCTCGGTTTTGTGACTGAAGACTTACTTGCAGGAGCCACCATCTATCAAGGGAAAAAAATGCTTTTATTGTGATGTGCAGGTCCTCAGCTGATGTGAATTGTCTTGAAGTCAATGGAACTAGACAGTTGACACCAGCTGTTTATACTGAAATATACCTCTGATGTTCATGTGAACTTATCAGGAGGCATTTTCTGGCTTTCAAACTAGGTTTAGATAAATCCCTAGGTTTATTTTGATAAAGTAAATGCCTTTAAACGGGTCATTTCTGCTTTCATTACATATTTTAAATGCATCAGAACCAATCTAATAAAATGGGCTAGATTCCTTGAAGGCTGCAAGAACAAGGTGAGTGTCACCAAAAATGGGATATATTAATTATTAATGTCCAACATCACATTTTTAGTATTGAGTTAAAGTGCATAATCTTTCAACCAGTTTTGGGAACAGCTAAAATGCATATTGGAGTAACAAGTTATTTAAAATAGGGAAGTGAAACTGTTCCATTGACTTTGGTACAGAACCATGCTAGACACTGTCTGTTGAACCAAGACATAGGCCCCAACATAAACCAATCAATTTACTGGAATAATGGACATTAACCTAATGATTTACTGGAATACTTAATTGGGAATATTAGGATGGGCTTCTGAAGATATTTATCATGTCTAGCCCCAGAAATGTTACAAACGCTCATGACTGGTGAAATATTGAGATGTGCTCACTGGGCCTGCCAATTGGGGTGACCCATAACTGTTAGGAAAATGGGCTGCATTTGATTGTGTCAAATGACTTGAAATTGAGCTCAATGTTGATTCATCGAGGGACCCTGGAGGAGGTGCAAGTGGGAGGAGCAACAGATCCTCATAGAGAATGACTGCTTCCAATGCAAAACACTGCATCCGAAACCAGAATTCTAGGATCTGGTCTACAGCCACACTAGTACTTCTGAGCCAACTCACACCTGAGTTTGAGAAAGAAATTGGAGATAGGACATAAAAGGCTGTCCAACTTGCAAGGACCAAACGATCTATGAAGCATTTAACATTCCATCTCTCAGAGGCCTGTTTCAAGGGAACTCCCTTGCCAAGATCCAGGAACAACACAGAGTTATACATATCATTGCGGAAGAAACTTGAACTGTCCTTCCCTATCTGAAGACCCAGTCACTGCCAGCTGTCAAACTGAGCTGGGGAATCCAGCTCCATGAGGCATCTACCTAATAAGTACCAGAGACATTGTTAATTCATTTTCTTTTGAGTAATGGCTCAATTAATTGAAGTTAAGTGTTTTCCAGATGTATTCCTGTGAATATTTATAAGAAATATTTATTTAGATCACCAATGCCATAACTGGACTTTGTGTGATAAGTGTCAGCAATGACTATTGTACTCTGGGAGAGGTAGTTTTGAATTGAATTGGCATCTTCAGTAAATAAGTTATTGGCTGGAGACCTCAGTTCTTCAACTTGTTGCCTGTGGGCAGATTCTGGAGCCCACACGGAGCCCCACTGACGTCAGTGGGGCACAGGTCAGCCCATGTGCACCAAATTGCAGAATGGAGACCTAAGCTTCTTTGGAGTTATTTGGATGACTTGGCGCAAAGAAGGGCCATAGCTTGGAACTGGCATATTAAATTGGAGTGGCAAATTAGAAAAGGACTTGTATTAAGGATCCATGATTTTATATCGATATTGAAATTACTTACCTGAATAGGTTATGTTTTAGCTGCAATAAGGTACTGCTATCTCAAAAGGTTTGTGATAAAATGTTTATGGAGTCTACATAAAGTTCTAGTACTTCATATTCCATTCATTATTTTAAAACTCTATAAACACTCATTTAACTATTTTTATTTTCCATTCTTTAACTTAGCACTGTAATATTTTGTTTTACAAGATTTATAAATTTAAAATAATTTTTGAGTCTGTACTTTAGATTGGATTAACCAAACAAACAGCCATGAAAATTAGGATATGGATAATTGGTTAATTCAAGTTACTTAACCGATGTGTGTCTAATCCCATACGTAGTCTATTGGTCTTATCTGGGTAAAATGGAATTTAAAACAGCTACTGCTATTCACTTTCAAACTGTAAGTGTTTATAACAGCTATTAAATTTCTGTATTTATAGAAAAAACACTTGATAAATATCAAACTATACATTTATAAATATGCCAGTCTTACAGAACTATAGAAATATGGCAAATGCCACGAAAACTATTCATTAAAGTTCAAAAATAAATAATGAATAGGCATATCCTGTCACCAAAATTGAGTGACAGATTAATGAATCCAGGCAAACAGCTCAATTTATTTGTAATACTATATATTTTCACTGAACACCTACTCACGACACATTTGTGTAGGATGCATATTTGAAGACATGAGTCTAGCAAAGAATAACTTGCAGAGTAATAAACCTATTGGATTGACCATTGGTCCATCTAGTCTTGTATCCTGTCTCTAGCAAAGTCTAGAACTTAATGCTTCTGAATAAGGTGCAAAAAACCCATAGTGGACAATTATGGGATAAGCTACCTACTGAAATTTCTTCATAAGACCCATCAGTTAGATGTTTTATTCTCAGGAGGTAGAAGAGTTTCTCTTAAAAATAACCTTACATAATGCAATTATAGATGCTTCCATTGCCAATATATTTATTTTTATTTGTTTCATATAAGCTGATAAAAAGGACATATCTAAGACTCTGGGCACCTTAGCACATTAACTATATAATACAGTTGTCAAGGTTCCTTCCCCACTCTGAACTCTAGGGTACAGATGTGGGGACCTGCATGAAAGACCCCCTAAACTTATTCTTACCAGCTTAGGTTAAAAACTTCTCCAAGGTACAAACTTTGCCTTGTCCTTGAACCGTATGCTGCCATCACCAAGCGTTTTAAACAAAGAACAGGGAAAGAGCTCACTTGGAGGGATATTTTGGGAGAAGATGTCTCCAAGCCCTACACCCCCCTTTCCTGGGGAAGGCTTGATAAGAATCATTACCAATTGGTACAGGTGAACACAGATCCAAACCCTTGGATCTTAAGAACAATGAGAAATCAATCAGGTTCCTAAAAGAAGAATTTTAATTAAAGAAAAGGTAAAAGAATTACCTCTGTAAAAATCAGGATGGTAAATACCTTACAGGGTAATCAGATTCAAAACAGAGAATCCCTCTAGGCAAAACCTTAAGTTACAAAAGACACAAAAACAGGAATATACATTCCATTCAGCACAGCTTATTTTATCAGCCATTAAACAAAAGAATCTAATGCATTTTCTAGCTAGATTCCATACTAACTTTCCAGGAGTTGTAAGGCTGCATTCCTGATCTGTTCCCGGCAAAAGCATCACACAGACGGACCAAAACCTTTGTCCCCCTCCTCCAGATTTGAAAGAATCTTGCTTGTCCCCTCATTGGCCATTTTGGGTCAGGTGCCAATGGGATTACCTTAGCTTCTTAACCCTTTACAGGTGAAAGGGTTTAGCCTCTGGCCAGGAGGGATTTTATAGCACTGTATACAGAAAGGTGGTTACCCTTCTCTTTATATTTGTGACAACAGTAATCCCAGCATCATCAAAATAACCATTCCAACAGGAACTCAGCCATTCAGAGCTTACAGGGAGTGGGACTCCCCTCTACCCCTTGAGTATTATGGGGTAACGTATACCTCTCTGAATGTTATTGAAACTCTTGGTCTTATGATATCTAGTGGCAATGAGTTTTACAGTTTAGTTATGCATGGTGTAAAAAAGTATTTCCTTTGATAAAGTTACATTTATCCCCTTACAATTTCATTGAGTGTCCCTTGTTCTATTAGAGAGGAGTCAAATAAAAGCACTCTCTCTTCTCTGTACATTTAATTTTATACCTCTATCATATCCACTTATTCATGTAAAATAATTTTTAATTTAAATCCAGATTTTCAGGCTCTCTTCCTGTTGAAATCTTTCTAAGCTTCTAATCATTTATGTTGCTCATCTCTGAGCCTCCCCACACCATTTCTGATTTTTTTTTAAGACAGGGTGATGAGAAATGAATATAATGGGTGAAATCCTGGCCCAGTTGAAATCAATGGGAAGTCTATTATTGACTTCAATGGGACCAGGATTTCATTCATTTGTTCAAGGGGGTGTACCAATGATTTGTAAAACAGTATTACCATAGCTTCAGTATTATGTTCCTTATGAATTCTTACATTGTGTTTGCTGCTTCAGCAGCCCTTGCACATTGAGCAGAGGTTTTAGTCTAGCTGTTCACACCACCACTTTGGTCTTTTTCCAGAGTGGTTGAAATGAACGTAGAACCCAGTAATTATTTAAATTATTCTTTCCAATGTGAACTACTTTGCATTTGTTAACATAGAATTTTAGCTTCTATCATGCTGTCCTTTAATTTAGCTTGGTTAGGTCCCTCTGAAGTTTCTCAGTCTTCTCTAACCTGAGTCATTTTGGGTCATCTGAACATTTTTCACCTCACTTTTAACCCTCTTTTCCAGATCATTAACATAAGCACCACTTTTAGTGCAGAATCTCGGGGCATCTCTGTTAATCTTTGGACAAATTGAAAATTGATCATTTAGTCCTACTCTGTTTTTTTATCTTAGCATCTGCACAATATTTCACCTCTCATTCTGTAATTACTTAGTTTCCTTAGTATTTTCTAATGCAGGTGAGGCACTGTGTCAAAGGCTTTTTGAAAGTTCAAATAAAAGGTCATCTCACTCTCCTTTACTAGCTATTTTGCTGACATGCTCAAATTACCTAGATGAGTCACAATATTTCTTTATAGACGCTTTCTTTGTAGGAGTCCATTGTGGTCTTAAATCTATTGATATCTTTTCCTCTCAGCATCTCGTGTCAGAACCTCCAACTTGGACAATACCTCATCTTTATTACTGCTAAGAATAGATTTGAGGAAGGTATTCCCCACAACAGTAGCCTCTGTTGTGAAAATGGATACAAATAAATCCTTTATTTTCCTGCATTGCCATTATTCTCCTTAATTATGGATAGTCCAGCAAACCTACTGGTTTCCTTACAACTTTCCTGCTTCTATTGTATTGAAAAGAAATATTTATTTATTTTTTATAACTTTGGCTACTTGCTCTACAAATTCCATCAGTACCACACTTTTTCATCTTCTTACCCGATCCTTTCTATTACCTTCATTTAAGCTAGATTTCCATTTTCTGAAGCCTGTTTGGCTAGAATAGTCACTTGGGCTTTGCCATTCAGCTATACTTTTTTTCTTGCCTTTCTGCTTCCTTTCTTTTTAAAAGGTATGCATGTACCTTCTGTGACTCTATTTTGCAGTACTTACGTGACCGCCATAGTAATTCTAAGGCTTTTAATTTCTTTGTAGTTGTCTATAGAGACGTTTTGACTAGCTTCCTTATTATTTGAAATATATCTTTCTAAAGTTTAGTGTCTTGTTGACAATTCTTTGTAGTATGGTTTTGGTGTCTCATGTATTAGTATTAATTTACTGCTTGGGAACTTGCACCAAGATTTTTAAAAAATGGGCGCCTAAATTTAGGCTTCTGAATAAGTAGGTTGATTTTCTAAAGGGCTGAATACCCAGTCATTTCCACTGGAGTCCATGCTGGGGCTCAGCATCTTTCAAAGTCAGGCCACTTCAGAAACCTGTTTTTGAAAATATTGGCCTCAAATATGTTGACAGAGGAAATAAAAGCTTTGCAAAAGTTGTGTTTTGAAAGCAGTGTTTTGCTTATAAACTTTTCACTTTGCAGTTCATATAACAATAGAGGCTTTTATTCTTTTCGAGACTTATTGTCTAGCCTGTGGGATATACTGTACAGTTAGCAACCAAAACAAACCACTTCATTGGTTATGAGGAGAGGCTTGTGATAGCACCATTTGTTCAAATACAAAAATAAAAGTGAAGTAATTAATCTAAGGAGTAGTGACAGACAAAATGCAATAATCGCTAAATTTCAATCCTAGTCTTAAAAACCCTAGCAAAGGTGCCAGTCTTCAGAGATCAAGCAGCATCAAGAGCAGACTGCAGTCTCATTACCCGCTAAAGCTTTTTGCCTTCTTTAGGGGCCTGCCTCTGATTCAGTATTCCATCTCAATTCAGCCAAGCACATAAGCATGTGCTTAATTCTCATTGATGTCAACGGGACTTACACACATGCTTAATGATTTGCTGAACAGCGGCCTACACGTAGCTGTGAGAAGACTTCTGTTTGTTCCCACTTTCATATCAGAACCGCAGCAGCAAAGGCCAGGAGAGAGTCATTGTAGTTTATATTTCAGAATAGAGGCAAACATTTGTAGCTTACTCTGGTCAGTATTACAAACTTCGCATATTGTTCACATGTGCTAGCAGCCCTATCAGCACTTTTATTATTGTTTCACTTGCACACTTGAACCATCCCATCCAATATTGGAGATCGGATCAAGAGTCCTGTCTTTCTGATGGGAGAGCCTTCCAACCAACGTTCAGAGAAGGAGGTAAGGACTGCTCTAAAAGTCTATCCCCCACAATCCTTATATGCCAGCAGCAACAGCAACTTGAGCCCAGGGGCTACTGGTCTGCTGCTGTTCCATTTCATTGATAACTGTAGCAGGTTTTCAAGTAACTTGCTATTTATCCAACAACCAAAAACATAACCACAGTCCTCATACTGATTTTACTCTGCTGTCTCCACATCCTAGTTCTAGGACTTTATCATCAGTGCTGATATATTGGGCTATTGAATAATAAATAATTTTATGTATATATTTTTCTCCCACAGTAATGGATTATTTATCACAACCTACAAGATTCTGAGCAGAATAAAAGAATATTATTGAGTATTTAGAGGTTGTTCTGCTGATCAGCTTGATTGAAAACAAAGAAAGTTAATCAGCTAACACTCAGCAGACCACAGTTTAAAATCTTTTTTAAAAAGACTTTACCATGACCCACTGATCAGCACTGTTGTGACTAAACATATTTAGCTATTTTTATCTAACACCTGGCAACAACTTGTGCATCACTACTGAGGTCATAAATTGAGCTATTAAGAATGAGGACATTCGCAGTTCTCATAAAAAGCAGGGCAAGGGGTAATGGTATTTAGTTCTTAACACCAGCACTGAATTCTGGTATAAATTATCATCTTGTCCATTATTTTTCCATAGTTAGAATCTGCAGCAGGCTTACAAAGCATACACTTACCACTACAAATATGAGAGGTTTCCCAGTTGGCAGGAGTGGTCATAAGTCAGTATAATAATCTTCTCAGGGAGTAGAGAGAGAAAAAAGTCTGAGACTGTAAAACATGAGGTGGCTACAGGACCTACAGAGAAAATAATGGAGGCAGTCTCTTCCACCGAGCATGACAATGGAACCTAACAGTGGCATGAGACACCTTCTCAGTGGCATTGGAACTTCTATAGTTGGCACGCTGAAAGTCCTGTAGACAATGGCAAGTACTTCATGCCAAGGGGTGCTGCCCCAGTATCACTCCAGTATCTCTAGTTCCAACACCCCTGCAACTTCTTCCCCTGGTGTAAGCAGCTGGAGAGGATTGCCATGTTCAGCAGGAAAACAAAAGTCTTTTGATGAGGGAGTCTTTTATCCAAGGCTTTAATCTGTCTGTTATGTATAGAAACAAAACATTCTTACTTAAAAAACATTCAGCTTGGGGTTATGCACAACTGCCAGGTTATCAGGAGCACCCGGAACTGTTTGTTCGTAGAGGAAAAGCAAGTAAGCAAAATTTTACTAGGGAGGGCTGAGTCCATGCCCCTCAAGGAAAAAAACCCATGAATTTGGTCCCACCTCTCCCACTTCCAGATGCCCTCACTTACTTGATGATCCACTGTGTTAAGCTTGATGGGACCCACTGTGTTAAGCCAACATATTTATCAACGTTTCCAAAGATGATGGCAAGACAAAGGTTCACACGGTACACTGGCTCTTGACAAGAGCCTATAGGGCAGGCATGTATTGCTGGTGCAGATCAGATGCTTGGGTATCTCGGGGGATGCTGTCTGCAGGGACTGATGGAAATGGTTGTGCGAGGAGTACGTGACTGAGATCAGGTGGTTGCAGACCATATAATGCAAGCTGTTTGGTCAACTTGCAGTATTGCCAACCCCAAGCATTTAAAAATCATGACTCAAGCCCTGAAAAAACAAAAAACCCAACCCTCCAACCCCAAATCCCACAAGATTAAAGCTCAATTTTAAACTAAAAAAAGAAGAGGTTTGGGTGCTTTTTATGTGCTATCTGATTCTGGAGTTTTTGGGTACACTTCATCCACATTAAAGCATCTCTGCCATCATAAGGGCTAGAAAGTTATTTTTTTTAAGAAAGTAAAGCTGAGGTTCTCAAAATCATTTGGCCTTAGGAGCTAAAAATAAAGTTGTTGGTGTGGCACCACTGATTTTAGAGGAGTCCTTGTGGCACCTTAGAGACTAACAAATTTATTTGGGCATAAGCTTTCGTGGGCTAGAACCCACTTCATCAGATGCATGGAATGGAAAATACAGTAGCAGGTATATATATACAGTACATGAAAAGATGGGAGTTGCCTTACCAAGTGGGGGGTCTGTACTAACAAGATAATTGAATTAACAGTAGAATACCAAGGGAGGAAAAATCACTTTTGTAGTGGTAATGAGGATGGCCCATTTCAAACAGTTGACAAGAACGTGTGACTGTTAATTGAATTGTCTTGTTAGTACTGACCCCCCACTTGGTAAGGCAGCTCCCGTCTTTTCATGTACTGTGTTTATATACCTGCTACTGTATTTTCTCCTTGTTGTTTTTGCTAATACAGATTAACACGGCTACCACTTCTGAATACTGATTTTAGAGATATCAGGGATAAGGCAAGACAGGAAAAGGGCTCTCCTCCAAAGGAAGGCAGCCTGTGACGTCGGGCCTGTGGTGAAAAGGCCTATGAAGAAACTCAGGAGGAGGTCTTACAGATAAGCAGGGGAAGAAAAAGGACCTCCAAGGAAGAGTAATAAACACTTGAAGGAAAGATCTTGGGGCATCACAATAATGGTGTTCGCTTGAAGCCTGGTGTTAGCATGTATCCTTGTTTAGGGGCACCAGACTGGAGTTTCCAGAGTTCTGTTGCCAGCTCAGCTATAGACAAAGATGTGAGGATACTTTTTATCCCGAGTGTTTGGAAGAAGTCCTTTGTTATTCTCCCTGCAACAATCAAGAGATTATTTAGCCTGTGAGGGAATCGCTTAGCTTTGTTTCAGTGGTGTAAGAGACTGTTGAGCCTGGAGAGAGCTGAAGGACTATTGAGCTGAAGGAAGGGAAAATCTGAAACAGTCTCAAGGTTATGAACATTTACATTTCGCTACTGCTATTTTTTAAAAATATCTACTGAAACCTAACATGTTGAAGGCTGTGAAAGGTCTTAGGTTTGAATGAGTCTTACTTTAGCTGTTGAATGCTTCAGAATTAAGTGCAAAAGAGGAGAAAAGATTGACTTTTGGTGAAGACATGGCACTAAGCTAGGAAATGAGAGTTCCACTGCCAGCTCACCCATAGACAAGGGGGTGAGCATACTTTGCGTATAAAATTGATATACCATAGAGAGAAATGTGTACTTTCAATGACTTTTCAAAGTCCATCATGGAGCAAAGAAAGAGCAGCGCCTCCCAGGCCCAATATAAAACTATCTTCTCCACCCCACTAAAAGTCACAAAAATACCATTGTTACTCAAAAAAAACAAAACAAAAACAAAAAAACCACAACCACTCTCCAAACACAAATGTTCTAATTAAAAAATTAATCAAACTCAGGAAAGACGCTTCTGCTTGGTCTCAGAGAATGTCAGAGGAACAGTGTTCCACTTGCAGAGAAAAGAACAAACTTAAAAAACGCCTTTCACACATGTTATCTTTAACTTTCACTATACTTACTTCTATAGTTATCAAATTCCTTGTTCCACAGCAATCATCATGTGAGAACCAAGACTAATTAGGAGACTAATCACGCTTTTATGTTGATTGGCTGTTTTGCCCCCAACTCTTCAAAGGTTGTGACCCTACACTGGTTATTTAAAGAAATGAGATTCATAGTGGGGTTTTCAAGAGCACCTACATACCTAATCCCCATTGGGTGTGAGGTGCCCAGGCACTTTTGCAAACCCCACTAACTGTATCAGTTTTATAAAAAACACTTGAACTAATATAAAAATCAAGAAAACATATCACCAAAACCAAGCTATTATTAATGTTAAACTGAAGTAAAAATGGAACGTTACAAAAACTGAATTAAAATCAAATTGGCAAATTAGTCTCAAGATTTGATTGAAATTAAATAATCATATAAATAAAAGTCATAAAATTAATCCACTTAATACCAAATGTAATCAACATAATCAATTCTAAAGAGGATTTTAAGTAGGTAGCTGTCTGTTTAGTTATAAAACCCAACTAAAGAATTTTACCAAAGTTAATCAAATCTATGATTTACAGCTGGTCACAGGATTGATACTGAGAACAAGTTATCTAATGTCTAAGGCCTGGTCTACACTACATGGTTAGGTCAACATCAGCTGCCTTGCATCAACCTAGCTGTGGAAGTGTCTTCACTTAAATTTGGCTCCCATTGATGCAAGTGCCTCTCTGCACTGATTTAGTAACATCACCTCCCCAAGTGGCGTAGAGCTCCAGTTGATGTAACTAGGTCAACACAGAGACAGTGTAGACACTGCGTTGCTTACATTGACTATTATTGGCTTTCAGGAGCTGTCCCACAATGCCCCACATTGGCAATACAATCAATACCAGCCCTCCTAGTGAGGACACGCACCACCGACACACGGAGCCAAGTGTATGCGCACACGCGATTTAAAAGTGCAGGGGGTGTATGCTGATGTAAATTAGGTTGCCATAATTTTGTAGTGTAGACATGGCCTAAGGCACATCCTCAGAGCCAATTATAAAGCTTCCTTAGAATTCTATTCTTGTGAGATGGGTAACCCTTTCCTCCCTCTTCCCATCAGAGAGATTATGGTCTAGACTTTAGCAGACTACTTAAGCAGAAGTTAGACAACTTTTATTTACCAGAAATTACAGATGACGATCTCAAGTCTCTTAAGACAAACAACCACAGAACACACTTTAGTGAATAATTTTATGAGACAATATTTTAAGCTACTAAACAGAGAACTTTCTGTCACCTTTCTGAGGTGGACTTTATGGTTATTCATACCCACACATGTACACAACCACGCTTTCAAACCCTAACGTTAAAAAGAATATAAAAAGGCTGCTATGTCTCCCAGCTACAAAAATATTCAGAAAAGAAAAACAAAATACTTAACAGAAGCTTTGCAAACTCTTCAACTGATGTCTGTGACACATCCCCTCAAAATATAATAAATTCAATTACATGAGACCACTTTTGAATAAGCTGGTACTGTCTTATCTGTGTGAAAGTTCTTAAGAGGACATTGTGTTATCAGTTTAAGGAAAGTTCAACAACAAAATCCTTTAAAAATATTTGACTGAAAAAACCAAACAAAAACAAAAACACCCTAACAGTCACTCAACATTCATCCATCAGTAAAATTAAAAATAAGTTCAAACAAATAATCAATTTCATCACTTCAGTTTCCTCAGAAAGAATAGAGTAAATGCCTCATTTCTATTTTAGAACTGGGCTATAAGTCAAACAGCTTGTCTTCTGCAATCTTCATCTTGAAGGATAAAAGTTATTGTAAAGCCTCTGAAGATGAAACCCATCTAAAACATAAATACCTTTATATGAAATTTAAGGTAACTATACCCATGAAGCTATTCTTCTCACAACTGTATTCCAGTCCTGTGATTTTTCCATTTTGTAGTTTCAGGAACTCTATTTTTTATCCCCTTGATCAGAAAGTTTGTATGTGTCAGAGTCATTGTCAGAGGACCAGGAAAAAACAAAAATAATCCTGATTCTTGTTTGCAGAATAATAATTCTACACACCACTTCAAATATAGATTGATAAAAAATTCCAAGGTGTACAACACAATTTTAAAATTTATTTTATTCTGTGATTGGATGATTTTTGTGTATCAATGGATTGAGGTGTCAACACACCTAACGTTGGGAGTACATAACACCCACCCACACCATGCTTATAGTTATACTTCTGGCCACAAGCTCTCTGTTTGACGTTGGGCAAGTTATTTAGCGTATTTGACTCAGTGTCCTCTCGCTGTATAACAAGTACAACAATATTGACTTATCCACAGCCGTACTTTAAAGCTTACTTTGTTAATATCTGCAAATCCCTCTGAAATCCTCTGATTCAAGATGCTATACAAGTACAACATTCAAAGTAATGAATTCAAAAATATTAGATGATAAATTTATCTTAGTGAGGATATGTGTAATGTTTCTTTAAAACTGTAGCAGGAAGCCAGAAGGAAAGGGCCCTGGAGAAGTTTGTAGGAAAAGCTCTACAGTGAACCAGAAAGACAGAATAGTTTCAGGGAATAACACTCAGTCTAATAAAGTTCCCTTTTCAGTGTTAAAAAAGATGTACTTTACCATTTTCACATGACAATGCCTCAGTTGAGGTCAAGCCTGTAAAAGGCAAGCCTACCTTCAAGGAAATCATATAACTAACATTAATTGTATGAACATTTTACATTAAATATTTCAACTTGCTTAATTTCATTTAAGATTGAATCAGAACTGGCGTGGGGTAGAACATTGGACAGTTTCAAACTCTAGCACATCTCAAATTCAGGATTGCCTCAAACTCTGGATCATTTAAGTAACTTCTCCAGTGGGAGAGCACCTGAAACTGGAACACATAAAAAAACCTCTGAGATTATTACAATCTGTGGACCAGCTCAAATTTGGGACCAGCTCAAACTCCAGGCCATCAATTTGAAACTTCATTACTTTAAAAGTACTGAACTGATTTTCTTCACATTTGGCTTGTTTTGTAGATATAATTGAAAAAACAAGCAAGGCTGAAGATTATAAGTACTACACTGTGATTTACTGTATGCAAGTATAAGAAATTTCAGCTGTGTATCATATTAAATTTTAAAATAACTAGAATTCTATAAGGGACAATACTTAAATATAAGCCTGAGGGGAAGGAGTTACATTTGAGACTTAAGCTCATCATTTCTTGATTATATTTCTCCTGTTGCAGAATTACAGGCAGTTCAGAGAAGAGTGACAAATGATAATAAAGCACTTGGAAAACCTCATCTGTGGAGAGATTGAAAAGATTGGGATGGTTTATTTAGAAAGGAAATATGAGAAAAGTATAATACAATGAATGGTTTAGAGAAGGTACATTTGGGAACTTCTGTTCTCCCAGTCTCATTACTCAGGAACACAGAGCCATTCACTGCAATTAAAGGACATGAAATTTAAAACTGATAAAAGGAAATACTTTTTCACACAATGTTTGATTAAACAGTGGAACTTTCAAAGATTAAAAAAGATCTTACAGAAAAATGCATCGCTCTTTCCCTCAAGTGTGGATTCTTCTTTCCCCTCGTCTGCAAAAGTTACACTGGTCCATGATCAAGGATGGGCCTTACACAGCTGTAATTCCCATGGATGAGGCAGATCAAAACACAGTGCAGAGGTCAGAGTTCAGGTAAGGATCCGATAGCCTGGAGATCCAATCCAAGGGGACAGTTCAGCAAGGCAGCAGAAGGGTCCAAGTAGCAACAAGCAGGCAATGGCTTGTTGGTCAGACAAGGACAGGAAGGAAGCAGGAAGTTTATATAGGGTCACTAGCCAATCAGGGTCAAGATCATGTGGCCAATCAGGGAGCAGGCTGCAAAACCCTGGCTGTTGACCCACTCAACTCTGTAAAGTCCCCTATAGCCTGGTGCATGGCTGTGGTGTGATGGGTAAGGCTGTTTTCTGAGCTTCTAAAGGGCTTTGCTTTGAGACTAGATTACTGACAACAGCCCCATTCCAGTGATAGATTAAGGTCCAATATCTTATATGTCTTCTTGGATAGAAATGTGAGTTCAGCCCTTAGACAGAGGATATTATGGCTTTTCCAAAGGAACACATAACACTTTCTTCCACTTCTCTGAACATACCTGGACTTACAACGTATATCATTTAAATGCATAGAATAGCTACTTTAAGTTATTTTCAGAGATTTCTAAAATGTATTAGAAATTGTATTACAATTTTTTATTAAGGTACATTTCTGCTCTTCCGCTGATCACTGTACAGTTGGATTTGTCATACAAAAGCAATCTGGCTTTTTAGACAGGGGGATACAAAAAATAATCCTCTCTTTTTAAACAACTCTCTAAAATGCTTTTCCTGTTAAGTATGTGGCGTAGAATCAACCCTGGTTATATGCATCTATATTATATCATATGCACACACAAAATAGGACAAAGTTCATATAACATCAACATCTTACTATATCCACCCATATCTTTCTTTTTCCATAAATGTGACTATTCAGTTGTAAAAGTGAGATGTTCCTGTATTTGCTTATTTAACTTTCCTTTTCTGTTTTTGATGTAACTAACAACCAACCTCTCTACTTTAAGCAGACTTTTACTCAAAAAAGTAGACATGCCAGTAATTCCATGCACTCCAGGAGGATTTTACTTATGTTTCCAATTTACATGGAAGATGCTCAGATACTACACTGATGGGCAACTGTGTAAACCCTACAATGGACAGAGAGATAGATATAATAATTAACCAGATCATCTGTCCACCTTCTGGGAAATGTATACTTATTATTAGTGTAATACTCTTTCCCAAAGTGACATAAAGGGGTTGCTGATTAATAAAAAAGGCAACACATTGAAAAGAAATATGTTTTAACATTTTTCGAAACCTAACAACAACAAAAAGGTATCTTGTAAGGCTTTCATCTTCTAATTACTACTGATTTGAGACTCTATTTCTGTAATTATATTTATGTAACCTGTTTTAATAACTGCTATATTGTGCTACTGCACAATAGCAGCTGCCTCCTATGACTGTGAAGACTACTTAGAATGCTTTCTTTCCATCAAAACAATAATTCCAATAATTTTAATGACCAGATTTCTGCAGATGTTTATTGCAATACAAGTGCCTGATGCATTGAAGTGAATGGCAGAACTCCTATTGACTTCTGTAGGAGCAAGATTGAGCCCTTGATTTTCACTATTGAGATATTTCTTCCCCCATTCAGTTAAAGGAGCATTTCAAGACAAGCATCCTTTGATCAAACTGTTTGGAATCTTTCCCAGAATTACAAGTGAAGCAAGTCTGGTCATCTCATACTTCATTTTATCCCATGCTATATAGATGGTTCTCAGATCCTTCCGATCATATTTTAAAGAATGACAAAAGATTCTCACAACAGTTTTTCTCAATATCCCTTTAAGAAAAGTTTACACACCAAATTCATGAACATCTTCTTGTTTGGGTCATAGAATCATAGAATATCAGGGTTGGAAGGGACCTCAGGAGGTCATCTAGTCCAACCCCCTGCTCAAAGCAGGACCATTCCCCAATTAAATCATCCCAGCCAGGGCTTTGTTAAGCCTGACCTTAAAAACTTCTAAGGAAGGAGATTCTACCACCTCCCTAGGTAACGCATTCCAGTGTTTCACCACCCTCCTAGTGAAAATTTTTTTCCTAATATCTAACCTAAACCTCCCCCACTGCAACTTGAGACCATTACTCCTTGTCCTGTCCTCTTCTACCACTGAGAATAGTCTAGAACCATCCTCTCTGGAACCACCTCTCAGTTCGTTGAGAGCAGCTATCAAATCCCCCCTCATTCTTCTCTTCTGCAGACTAAACAATCCCAGTTCCCTCAGCCTCTCCTCATAACTCATGTGTTCCAGACCCCTAATCATTTTTGTTGCCCTTCGCTGGACTCTTTCCAATTTATCCACATCCTTCTTGTAGTGTGGGGCCCAAAACTGGACACAATACTCCAGATGAGGCCTCACCAATGTCGACTAGAGGGGGACGATCACGTCCCTCGATCTGCTCGCTATGCCCCTACTTATACATCCCAAAATGCAACTTCTTGGCAACAAGGGCACACTGCTGACTCATATCCAGCTTCTCGTCCACTGTCACCCCTAGGTCCTTTTCCGCAGAACTGCTGCCTAGCCATTCGGTCCCTAGTCTGTAGCGGAGCATTGGGTTCTTCTGTCCTAAGTGCAGGACCCTGCACTTGTCCTTGTTGAACCTCATCAGATTTCTTTTGGCCCAATCCTCCAATTTGTCTAGGTCCCTCTGTATCCTATCCCTGTCCTCCAGCGTATCTACCACTCCTCCTAGTTTAGTATCATCCGCAAATTTGCTGAGAGTGCAATCCACACCATCCTCCAGATCATTTATGAAGATATTGAACAAAACCAGCCCCAGAACCGACCCCTGGGTCACTCTACTTGACACCGGCTGCCAACTAGACATGGAGCCATTGATCACTACCCGTTGAGCCCGACAATCTAGCCAACTTTCTACCCACCTTATAGTGCATTCATCCAGCCCATACTTCTTTAACTTGCTGACAAGAATACTGTGGGAGACCATGTCAAAAGCTTTGCTAAAGTCAAGAAACAATACATCCACTGCTTTCCCTTCATCCACAGAACCAGTAATCTCATCATAGAAGGCGATTAGATTAGTCAGGCATGACCTTCCCTTGGTGGGAAGGGATCACTTTCCTCTCATGTAAGTGCTTCAGGATTGATTCCTTGAGGACCTGCTCCATGATTTTTCCAGGGACTGAGGTGAGGCTGACTGACCTGTAGTTCCCAGGATCCTCCTTCTTCCCTTTTTTAAAGATTGGCACTACATTAGCCTTTTTTCAGTCATCCGGGACTTCCCCCATTTCCCACGAGTTTTCAAAGATAATAGCCAATGGCTCTGCAATCACAGCCACCAATTCCTTTAGCACTCTTGGATGCAACGCGTCCGGCCCCATGGACTTGTGCACATCCAGCTTTTCTAAATAGTCCCTAACCACCTCTTTCTCCACAGAGGGCTGGCCATCTACTCCCCATGCTGTGATGCCCAGCGCCGCTGTCTGGGAGCTGACCTTGTTCGTGAAGACAGAGGCAAAAAAAGCATTGAGTACATTAGCTTTTTCCACATCCTCTGTCACTAGGTTGCCTCCCTCATTCAGTAAGGGGCCCACACTTTCCTTGGCTTTCTTCTTGTTGCCAACATACCTGAAGAAACCCTTCTTGTTACTCTTGACATCTCTTGCTAGCTGCAGTTTCACCTTGATTATCATACACATTGTGAAGAGAGTGGTCACTTTGGATGGGCTATTACCAGCAGCGGGGGGTTGAGAAAGCCTGGATTTTTACTGGAAATGGCCAACCTTGATTACCATGCACGTTGTAGGGAGAGTGGTCACTTTGGATAACCTATTACCAGCAGGAGAGTGAGTTTGTGTGTGTGGTTTTTGGAGGGGGGTGAGGGAGTGAGAGAACCTGGATTTGTGCAGGAAATGGCCCACCTTGATTATCATACACATTGTGAAGAGAGTGGTCACTTTGGATGGGCTATTACCAGCAGGAGAGTGAGTTTGGGTGGGGGGGGGGGCGGAGGGTGAGAAAACCTGGATTTGTTCTGGAAATGGCTCAACTTGATGATCACTTTAGATAAGCTATTACCAGCAGGACAGTGGGGTGGGAGGAGGTATTGTTTCATGGTCTCTGTGTGTATATAATGTCTTCTGCAGTTTCCGCGGTATGCATCCGATGAAGTGAGCTGTAGCTCAGGAAAGCTCATGCTCAAATAAATTGGTTAGTCTCTAAGGTGCCACAAGTCCTCCTTTTCTTTTTGCGAATACAGACTAACACGGCTGTTACTCTGAAACCTGTCATTATGCAGATTAAAAGGTGTCTCTCCCCCCACCCCCACCCCCCATCAACTTAAACATCACCCTGGTGGCGGAACATTGTTCTCCCGCTGTAGTTACGAGCAGAGCGAGCCCGCCCGCCCCAGCCAGGCCAATGCAGGGTCAGACACCGTCTCCCCTTCACCCGGAGAGCTCCCCGCCACACGGCCTATTCGCGGCTCCTGCTCGCAGCCCCCGAGGGGCGAGCGCAGCTGTCGGGTTGGTCGGGTGTGAGCTTCTCTCGTGAAGGCTCCTGCAAAGACCCCGGCTACCCTGTCCCCCAGGAGCCTGCCCCCCCCTCAGCTGCCGTAACACCCCCCCCCCCAGCCACGAGCATGGGACCCCAGAGGTTGGAGGGACCGGGGCAGGAGGCCAAGCGATGCGCGCCGCGCTCTGGGCCAGGCTCCTCGGGAAGGGATAAGTGACGTCTGCACACGGGGTTGATTTGTCCCCCGAAGGGAGGATTTGCCAGAGAACAGGAGCCCTTTCTGAAAGGCAGGACGTCTCGCTGACTTGGGAGCAATTCTGGGTTTTTTGCTGGGTTTTCTGGCACGTCTAAAAGCTACTGTTCATTTCCTGGAAACCCCCCCCCCCACCAGTCTCCCCTTAACCCAACACCTAGCTTTGGGGGAAACAAAAATATTCGATCTCAATTTGTGGCCGAAGAATGGACACACAATTAAACAGCGGCTGCAGTACACATCGTACGTCATTCACAGACACTGCGGGGCCCTGCAGCCTGCCAGGCTGTAAAAATAATCACAGGGCTGCTATGACACTGGGATCTTGAGAATAACCCCCTGTCTCCACCCTAACCCCAGTCCCTCCATTGCAGAGCAGGGGTGGGAGTCAGGTTCCCAGGGCACTGCTCTGGAGGAAGATCACAGCTTACCTCCTCCAGGGACTCCATGGCTGCAGCAGCCTTTGCAAGGCAGGTCCCTGCTCCATCTCCCCCTCTCTGTGCATTAGCTGAGGGGGGAGCCCCAACTCCCCCCTTCACACAAATCATGTCTTCCCCCATGGCTCGGGCAAGGGAAAGCGTGCGAAAAAGCCAGCCGCGAGGAGAACGAAACTACACAGCACGGGGGAGATCATACACCTTATTAGCATATTGCTTCTGATTGGACAAGGGGCAGGAGCGCCACAGGGGGAGGAGGGTCCACTTGCTCTGGCCCAGGGCCCCAGGAAACCCCCATCCGCTTCTGCTCGTCTCGCTATTGGCCTAGTTTTACCAGGGGCTGCCTGAAAGCACTGGTGACGTCAGTGCAAACCAATATTCCAGACAGTGACGTCTTCATCTTGCTCTATGGAGTGTACACCGACATGTACATTTCCAGCTGATTTCTTTTATAATTATATGTTAACAAGGAGAGAGTCAGCAATTTTTCCATAATAGTGGCTGTGTGACACTTTTGTATTTTTATGTCCGGCTTTGTAAGCGAATGGTTTTTAAGTGAGGTGTAACTTGGGGTCTGTGAATCAGACTCCTGAAAGGGGTACAGCAGTATGGAAAAGTTGAGAGCCACTGCAATCCTTGGGCGAGCAGGGGCAGAGACTGGTGGGACGGGGGGAGAAGGGGCAAAGAAGGGCCTCTCTGCCCCGGGCACAGACTGGGGGAGGGTTGGAACTGTGACAGAGTGGGAATTTTCTGTACTATTTTGTATGAATACTATGTGCCTCAGTTTCCCCTATGTGCTGCATGGTTAAGTAGGTGGTGGGAAAAGGTTGTTTATCCTTTGTAGAGACCCAGAGATACAGACGTGGCCGACGCCTAGATGCCTGGGCCCTGGGGCCCCATGCCCATGGAGACGCCCAAAAGACAATGGCCACTCCAATTGCCCAGACATTTGGCACCCAGCAACTAACAACCATGGATGGCCCACCCTCTGCAGGAAGCCAGTGGGATGGGACCAGCTGGAGAACAAAGGGCTGAGGAGGAAGGCCAGGGGACAAGGTTTGCCCAGGATCAAAAAGAAAGGGCTGAAGAGGAGCCACGTTGGGGGTTGTTCAGTGTGGGGCCGCTGGAATCGGGGACGCTCTCCTGAACTGGGACAACAAAGGGGTCAAAGGGCTCTCGGTTGACGCGGATGGACCATGCCGGAACTCTCTGTTCTAACCAAGGACTCTCTACGCTGTGTTCCAGACAGCTAATAAACCCTCCTGCTTTTACAACAGTGGCTGAGAGCCACATCAGTTTAAGGAAGTTGGGGGTACATTGCTCCCTTTGGGGGTACAAGTCTCCCTGATGTAAGGCGACTGTTGTCCACTTCCTAAAACTCAGTGGGGGTGTTTGAGTTAGCTAGCTCCCAGTACCAAAAGGAAGGGGAAGGGTCAATGGGAAATCAGGACCTTGAGACTGCCAGTCCCCAGGAACAATGGGGAGAGGCCAATGCGCCAGGTCAGTCTGATTGACAGGGCGGGCAGGCTAATCAGGGAGTCAGGAGGCCAGGGGGGTCCCATCCTCTGTGTAAGCCAGAATTGCCTAGGTCAGAGAGAGAGGGGCCGAGCTAAGGAGAAAGCAGGGGTTCAAGCTGAGATGGGGAACAAGGTCGTGCCAGCCAGGGGGGCCAGAAAAGCAGCCCAGGGAGCACATCAGTGCTGGGAACGGATCCAAGAAGCAGCCAGCCACAAACCCAAGGGAACAAAGTTTCCCTGGAAAATTGTGGAATGTAATTATCACTTGCCATTCATTCTCAACTCTGCCACACGCTTCTCTCCGGAATGGGGGGCTTGGAGAGACAGCCCCATAGACATCTGGGGGCAGGGAGAGACCCAGGGGTGCAGGGAAAATGGGGGTAGGATGGAGGGAGCTGGAGAAAAGTAAAGATACATGGGGGAGGTGTTATGTGTTGGGACAGGGACTGACCAACTCTCAGTACATGCTGGGGGGGTGCCTGGGTGCCATTTCAGATGGGGGGGCAACTTTAATAGGTACTACTTAGGCATCTGAAAAATCTAGGGTTTTTTTTGCAGATAACTTGGAAATTAGCTGACAGGAGCACTGTATCTAATTCCTATGTAACTGTAACCCTTCTGCACGTCAGAGTTAGCAGCAACAAGGGCCAGGTTGAGTATCTAGGGGTTTCAATAACACAATACAAAACTAGCTCGAGCCCCCACCCAGAGACCTGGGACAATTACAAATCACCCCCGGGTGCCTCCAAGAGGCAATACTTCCCCTCTCGCAAGCACAGAGTCTGAACGTAGCAAAAGCCTTTTAATAAAGGAGGGAAACAATGCGGCATTATGCTGGGGAAACACCACCCACGGGATTCATAACACAACCCATGAGCAAAAGACCCACCCCCAAGTAAATCTGGCAGGGTCCTTTTCCCCTCAGGGTCTTGAGCCGGTGAGAAACGTGCAACCCACACCGGGCTCGCTGGGGGAGCTCCGGGACACTGGGGGGCAGGGGCTGGAACCCCCCCCCTCCAGAATCCCCCCGCCGGAACCCCGACTCATGGGCTGGGCATCGCTGTTTGGCGACCGCTCCCCCTAAGGGGCCCCCTCCCCCTCTTTGAGCTGGGGGGGCCTCTCTCCCCCCTCTCCCCTCCCCTTCCCCCTCTCCGGGCTGGGGGGGGTCCCCTGTCCCTTCCCCCTCTCCTCTGTCCCTCGCCTCTAATTCCCAGGTTTCTGATGCTTGAGTTTTGCTGATGCCCACGTTCTGGAAGGGAAGGAGCTGTCCCTGCCCAGCAAGCCGGACCTCTGCCTGCATGAAGTCTCTGCTGTTTAACTGAGTTCAGATTCCTGCCCCTGGTTGGAGCTGAATTCACACTGCTGCGGGGTGGCGGGTGGGGACAGTCTCTCAGAGCCCCACAAGTCTTGTCCATCCCAGCGGCCTTTCAACCCTCTGGCTCTCTTTCTGTGCATGCTCAGTGTAGTCCAGGGGTCCTCAAACTGGGGATTGTGAGGTTATTATGTGGGGGTCATGAGCTGTCAGCCTCCACCCCCAAACCCTGCTTCATCCCCAGTCATTATAACAGTGTTAAATATATTAAAGTTGTTTTTAATTTATAACAGGGGGTTGCACTCAGAGGCTTAACCTCAGAAGGGGTAACCAGGACAAAAGTTTGAGAACCACTGAAATGGTTCAATTAATTTTTTTTTTTTTCAGAAAAATTGGGTGTTTGATTCAAGGCAACATTTTGTGGAAAGTGTCGGCTTTAATAAAAACCATTCACTGTCTCCTTGGAAAATTCAAAAACCAAAAATTGTTCTGTTTTCAGTCATTCTGGACTAATTTTTTTCTGATTCTGGTAGAAGATTTTCGCAGGGTTGGCCATTTTTGTCAGAAGTTTTTCTTGTTCTAGCCCTACTGGAGGGGGACAAAAGCTTGAAAAGGTGACCCCTAAAGGCTCCACCACCAGGAGATCAAGAACAGAACCCAAAGTTGTTTTCAAAATCTCATCTTGTTTAAGCCAATCTGATGGTTTTGGGGGGCTCTGACTTGTGATTTTTGGTCACTGGGGGTTGGCCACATGGGCTAGAACCAGCTTGGCCAGGATCCAGATGTTAACCCCGGTGTAGAGGGCCCTGGCAGTGGTCCAAACCCAGCAGCTGTGGGGGACAGGAGAGAGATTTGATGTGTTCCCTGAGGTTCAAATTAGCAAGAGAAGCGGCCGGGGAGACGCATTCTAAACTGGGGGATCAGTGACATTCAGGGTGAGGCAACATTGAAAATACTCAGCAGTGTTACAGTTACTTTGCTCTGACACTCTCAGGAGCAGAGCCCCCGGCCCTTCCCTGAACACACCCACAGCTACTCCTGCAATGGGGGTCCAGAGCTAGGAGCGGAGCAGGGGGACCCCTGGGCACCAACTCCTCACCACACTCTCCTCTCCCTGTTCTCTCTCTCTCTTTCCAGATCCAGCCAGCTGGAGCGGGGTGGAAGCTCCTCCCGCCCCACAGGGACCCCTTGCTGCAGCTGTCATGAGTAAATGTTGGGGAGCGAACCCCTGTGCCAGGCCGGGATCTCGGTGTCTGGGGTGGGGGGATTTCCTGGGGGGTGTCTCTGTTCTGCGCTCTCACAGCCCCGCTTTCCTCTCTCTGTTAAATCTCCTGGGGTGGGATCCACCTTCCACCCCTCCGCTGACCTGCCTGTGCCCCTCTCCTCTCTCTGCCAGGCCCCTGCCTTCGCTTGGAGCTCTCGCTGGGGAGGGGCTGCTGCTGCTGACTCTGCTCTGAGCTCTGCCTGAGGCTGGGGGAGATGCACTCGGCCCCTGGAGGGGTCAGGAACTGAAGGTAGAGAGCATCTTGCAGGGGTTCCTGTTTCAAACGGATCGCTGCACCCAGGGCCTGCTGCACTGGGAGAGCCATCGAGGGCCTGATTCTGGGAGCTGCCTCCTCTGAGAATCGGCCCAGAGACGCCTGGGAACTAGTTCATGGTTTGAGATTGTCTAGCTTGGCATTTGTCCAACTGGGAGTCCTGACCCAAAAGGGGGTTGCAAGGCTTTGGAGGGGGAGGGGGGGGTCAAGAGATCACAAAAAATATTCTCAGGGGAGGGGGGCAGGAGGGGAAGAGGGCTACCACAGCTGCCCCTCTCCAGCTGCCCAGCTCTGAGGGCAGTGCCCCGCCCGTAGCAGCCCAGAAGTAAGGGTGGCAATACCATGCGTATGTTTCTATGAGTCCGTACAGTAACTTGCTATGACTGTTTGGGTGTTGGGGGTTGTCATAGCCTTTCAAAGTGGGGCCAGCAAAACCAAAAATTTGAGAAGCCCGGGTCTAGCTTATTCTGATACCTGTTGCTCCCAGCCTTCCCCCAGCTGGTTTTATAGAGCTGGTGAGGCTCTTCCTCCTCATCTAGTGTCCGATGATAGTAAAGCAAGAGGGAAAAAAGTGATCCAGGCAACTACAGACTCATTCATCTAAGCAAAAAGAAAAGGAGGACTTGTGGCACCTTAGAGACTAACCAATTTATTTGAGCATGAGCTTTCCTGAGCTACAGCTCACTTCATCGGATGCATACCGTGGAAACTGCAGAAGACATCATATACACACAGAGACCATGAAACAATACCTCCTCCCACCCCACTGTCCTGCTGGTAAAATACAGTGAGGAGATTTATATACACACAGAATGTGAAAAAATGGGTGTTATCATAAACACTCACTTCGAATGAGCTATTACCATCAGGAGAGTGGAGGAGGGGAAAGAAAACCTTTTGTAGTGATAATCAAGGTGGGCCATTCCACTCTCACAAATCTTGGGAGACAGGCCAGTCCTTGACTACAGACAGCCCTCCAACCTGAAGCAAATACTCACCAGCAACCACACACCACACAACAGAACCACTAACCCAGGAACCTATCCTTGCAACAAAGCCCGTTGCCAACTGTGTCCACATATCTATTCAGGGGACACCATCATAGGCCTAATCACATCAGCCACACTGTCAGAGGCTCGTTCACCTGCACATCTACCAATGTGATATATGCCATCATGTGCCAGCAATGCCCCCTGCCATGTACATTGGCCAAACCGGACAGTCTCTACGTAAAAGAATAAATGGACACAAATCAGATGTCAAGAATTATAACGTTCATAAACCAGTCGGAGAACACTTCAGTCTCTCTGGTCACTCGATCTCTGACCTAAAAGTTGCTATATTACAACAAAATGACTTCAAAAACAGACTCCAACGAGAGACTGCTGAATTGGAGTTAATTTGCAAACTGCATAGAATTAATTTAGGCTTGAATAAAGACTGGGAATGGATGAGTCATTAGACAAAGTAAAACTATTTCCCCATGTTTATTCCCCCACCCCCACCCCCCACTGTTCCTCAGACGTTCTTGTTAACTGCTGGAAATAGCCCACCTTGATTATCACTACAAAAGGATTTCTTCCCCACCCCCAACCCCCAATGGTAATAGCTCATCTGAAGTGAGTGTGTATGATAACACCCATTGTTTCACGTTCTGTGCGTATATAAATCTCCTCACTGTATTTTCCACTGAATGCATCCAATGAAGTGAAGTGAAGTGCATCCAACTATACTCTTAGCCCAGCAGAAGAATCTGTCCTATCTCGGGGCCTCTCCTTCTGCCCCTGCACGTATTCCCTTCACCTGGGGATAGGTTCAGTTCAGCTACTACACCTTTCATGGCCATCTCACCCTGGGACAGCCTGAAACTGGAAACCTGTGCTCGAACAGTAACTGTTTGCTAGGAAAGGAGCTGAAGACACAATGGAAGAGGAAATCCTTGGACTGGATTGAAATTATTCCAAAGGAAAGTGAATGAGAGAAAATGTCCAGTGTTACCCTCCTAGCGAAAGAAAAGAATTAAGGTCAGAAAGGACCATTCTGTCCATCTTCTGTGTAACACAGGCCCTAGAACGTCACCGAGCGCTTCCTCCAGAAAACCTACGACATGGGACTGAGCCAGAGCACGTCTTGTGGAAAGACATCTCCATGCATTCGAGCCAGCTGGTCAGAAACAATCTTTCTTCTGCAGTGACGTGAAGTTAAAGGACATGGAGACGAAGAAAACCTCGACTCGGGTTGTTGCTGGAGCTGAAGCAGAGAGGCCAGGACAAACACGTCTAGGGCCCAGGACTGACTATCAGCAGATCTGCCGTTTTCTATTCCTGGCTTTTTGACCATGAGTGAATCTCTTTGCTTCTCTGTGCCTCAGTTTCCACGACTATAAAATAAAGCTAATCTAGGTTCTGTTTTTTTCTCTCCTCTTTTTCAAGGCGGGACACTTATATACATTTGGGGCCTGTCTACGCTACTGGTCTAGAATGTATTTGTAAGCTGATGACCCCCACATGTTGTTCAGAAGCTATGGATGACACAAGCTCCTAAGGTTGTTCTGTGCTTAGCCCCTATGGCACAGCTGGGCTGGGCGGTCTTTTCTCACTGTGCTGTGTGGAGCAGGTTCTGGGCACTGGGGATATGAAGAGGCTCTCAAGGACTAATTCTTGAAAATAAATATCAATGAACTGCAACCTAAATAAAAAATCACTGCTGCTAACATTGGTGGGTGATAAAATAGTAGCAGAGTGATAACTAATGATGAGGACAGGGCAGTGAAACAGAGCAATTGGATCCCTTGAGAAGCTGGACCCATTCAAAGAAAACAAGTTTGAAAATAACCAAAGGAAGGGTCCTATAGCTAGCAACAAAGAATGCAGGCCACACCTACAGAGTGGGGAAGTGTATCCAGGAAAGCACTGACTGTGAAGAGGATTTCGGGGCCATGCTGGGCAAGCCATTCAACATGAGCACCCAGGGTGATGCTGTGGTGAACAGGGCTAAAGCCATCATTAGATGTATGAAAAGAGCAGTGAGGCGCATAGGGAGGTGACACACCATGCGGAAGACTGATCATGGAATCCTGCATCCAGTTTTGGCGTCCACCTTTGAAAAAAGATTTTGAAATATTGGAGATGGGGCAGCAAAAAGCAATGAAACCTTTCGAGGGCTGTAGAGAAATGCCTGCGAATGAGCCATTGAAAGAGCTCAGCCTGTTTAGATGATAAAAAAGATCGGGAGGTGACGTCATTGAAGTGTTGAAGTGACTTCATGGAGAGAAAATATCGGGTATTAAAGGGCTCATTAATCTAGCAGAGAAAAGCATAACAAGACCCAGTAGCTGGAAACTCAAAAGAGACCAATTCGTATTCGAAAGAGGGCACACATATTCAACCGTGAGGATGAATCACCAAAGGAACAAACTAGAAAGGGAAGTGGTGGGAATTCCCCACCTCTTGATGTCTTCTAATGAAGACTAGATGCCTTTCTGGAACGTGTGTAGTCAAAAACTAGCTCCTATGCTCTACAGAAAGCATGTGATATACAGGGGGTCAGATGACATGCTCTAATTTTCTCTTCTGTCCATAAAGTCTGCTAATTGATGAAAAACTGAGCATAGCATGGGGAGAAGCCTCTGATGTTTTACTGTGTGGTTGGTGTCATCCCCACAAGGAAGAGTCATTGAGTGGGGTGATGCAGGGGAAGCAGCTGAAACATCCAGTGTGGCTGGACAGGGGCAGGACATCAGCACTGCAGGGGAGGGGTGGGTGTGGCAGTGACATCACAAGGGCCTTTGGCAGGACTTCTGCCTATTGGACAAAGGTGGCGGGGCGGTGATGATCTCACAGAAAGATCTTGACATCAGCCAGGCAGGACAGGGGCAACCTCGGAGATCCCTGTGGCTTTGCTTCAGCACGTCTCCTTCTCGAGGTCTCTCCTGGAGGACTGAGAGAGCATTCATTTGCACTTACGTGAGCGCAAGGAGGACCCTGTTCGGAGTTTGCTCCTTTTCTTTTTGTGGTTTTGCTAGAAAACAGACGTCCCTGTATAGAAGGTAAGAGCCTCGGAGAGGTTTGGAACCTGTTCAGTCTGATCCATCAGGTGCCGGCTGATTTTTAGGAAAGGAAAACACTAGATTGTGGGGGCAGCATTTTATTTCCGACCTAGGACATTGTCCCTTAGAATTACTGGGGACATTGGGGTTTCTCCTTTTTGTTTTCCCTTTTTCTCTGTCCCTCCTACCTTTCTCTTCTTGCTTCCTTTGTCCTTTTTCTCTGCTCTCCTCCCACCACCAGGAGCTCTGTGGGTGGGGCGGGGGCCGGGGGGGCTTGTGGGAGGCCCTCACAGAGAGGTGAGACTGGACTAGTGCTCCGAGAGTGATCCCCTCGGTGGTGACCAGGGCCATTCTTTGGGCTATTTGATGTGAACTCTTAGCCTCCCACCCCTCAAAGTCCCAACCTTGATTGGCTGAGGAGGGGGGTATTAACAGGGAGGAAACTCTGGTCTTTGTTGTTCTCTTTTATGACCAAGCAAATAAGTCACAACCAGTTAGATGTTTGACCAATGTGGACGCTGCTCTCCATTCATTGTCTCGGAGCAGTTCATGATCCTCTCGAACATGCCAATTCTTCTGAAATAATTGCTGAATAATTACTATGAACAATTGTTGGTCTGTAGCTTATTTGAGAGCAACTCTGCTACTGACTGGCTGCATCAGCTAAGACAAGTCCCTGCTCCTTTCTCAGCCTTCGTTTCTCCTTCTGTCAAGTACGAATAACAATCCTCTCCCACCTACCTCGCCATGGGCGGATGCTGGGGATCCACTGAAGATTGTCACTCGGAGCAGTGCAGACTAGGGGGTGTCCTATCACACTGAGCCATAGCAGATTATGACCTAATATTCGATTGGATTTGTCTTTTATTGTTTTGAAATTGTGAAGAGCAGCAACTACTTAGCTCAGACTGAAGCATCTCATCTAATTTTCTAGAGCACAGTGTCTCCCCTTTGTGTACGATGAGACAGTTTAATGCACTATGATAAACAGGAGATACTCTTTTTTTGCAAACAAATATTTTTGCAAAGAATTTTCATCCTACTTGTTACGATTTCAGGAAACAAAGTGGTTTCATCTGAATGGATTTTCTGACAGAAAACGGTTTCCATGAAAATGTTCACACCTTATTTCCTGGGCTTTATCCCTGCCTCTGGGGGGTTGTTGTCTGTTAGTTAGAACAGGAGTTAGGACTGTTGTCTTCTCTTTCTGGCTCCGTCCCCGTTTTGCTGTGTGACACCTTGGGTAGGTCCAATGGGAACAGGGTCAATTCTCTAACTCCAGGCAGCAGGGAGCCTGGGTGAGATAAGGGATGTTAAGGCCATCTGCGAAGGAGAAAGGGATGTTTCCAGGTGTTGAATGTCAAGACTTCTAAACTTTGCTAAAATGGCTAGTCTCGAGAAACAAGAACTAGTTGGGGCCAAACTTTAACCATTGTCTTTTTTAAAGCCCATTCAGGGATGTGAGTCCCAGAGAGCCATAGAGAGGGGGAGCAACTTGCCCAAAGTCCCACAGATCAAGAGGCAGCAATGGAAGCAGGAGTGACCCTCCCTCTCAAAGGCAGGGGGACCAGCCATTAGGGCCTGGTTGCAATTGCCAGCTGTGGGAGGGAGTGTACGGCAGTGGTTAGTGAAGGGGTCCACCCATGGCTCTGACACTCGGTGTGACCTTGAGCTGGTAGCTGAGGCCCGTTTGCCTAGAGTAGGGTTGGGGTCTCATCGCTCCAGCCCAGCGGGGTTGGGAGACTCCAGGAAGGTGTGTAAAGTGCTGGGATGTCAGGATCCTGGAGACGCTGTCATCTCAGCACGAGGGCAGTTCTCTGCACCCTCCTGCTGCTGGCTGAGTTTCTCCGTCCCTGGGCAATAAGACAGACTCTTGTTTTCACAGCCAGTAGATCGCCCTCGTGTCATCACCCTGCCTGCTGGCTGGGCAGGGTAACTCCTGAGGTCACCACCCTCTCCAGCCTTCCTTGGGCTTGGAGAGTGAGGAGGAGGGCGAGGGATGTCTGCTGACCCTGAACATCCACCATCCATCATACCATCACTGAGAGCAAGTGAGTGGCATTCGAGTTCCTCCGTGTCTTCCCCTGTCTGTCTGGGGAGGGGCAGAAACAGTGGGAGAGAATATCTCCAAAGGGGGATTTCATTTGCAAACAACCCCCAAGAGCCCCTCACTCTTAGGCCAGGCAGGGGCTTCTCCAGAGCCGTCTCCAGTGTGTTTGGAAAGGTTCCAGCAATGGGGCTCCCAGCCCTTCCCTTGTGGGACACCGTTCCCCAGGCTGAGAGTCTCGGAGCTGGGCCAGACCCTGTGAGCTGTTGAGCCTGGAAATCAATGGGGAACGAGGAGGGCCCTGGTCTTCCTGTGCCTAGGGTCTCTGTGACTTTGACGTGGGGAATGGTTTCCCAGGAGAAGTCCATACTCCTGGCTTCTGTTCCTTCTCTAGCCTGGGCGGGAGAGTGGCCTGGGACGACAGGAGGGGGCTGCTTGTCCAGAGTAACCAATGGTCTTTGGGACTGACCCCATTGCTGGAAAAGGATGAGACTTCCTGGCTATTGCAGCAGCAGGGATTACGAGGGGGAACGTTGGGAGCAGATCATGCAATGAACTCCTGCCCGTGTGTGTAGATGGCACTCCCTGCACTCCTGTGGGGGCAGAGGGGGCGGCTGTGGTTGGAGCAGGGAGGAGGAGGGACGGAAAAGGGCCAGAAGTGAAAGGCTGCCTTGAGCCCAGACTCACCCCTGCTCCCCGCTCGGTTCCAGGATGGCCAGGCTCCTGCGGATGTTGCGGAGGAAGGCTCTGCAGGTGGCCCCAGAGCCTGAGGGAAGCAGCTGCCGTCTTCCCAAGGGGCAGAGCAACCCCTGCGTCCCCGCTGGCGGGGAAGCAGCTCCCGTCCAGGCCAGATGGCGGAAGTGCCCGGCCTTCTGGAAAAGGACCCCGGCTCCCGGCGTAGGCGCCGAGCTGGGAGAGGCCCCGACCAGGCCCCAATGGAGCTGGCCCAGGCTGCGGTTTGGCAGACAGGACCCAGCCCAGGAGGGGCGCCGGGCAGGGTGGCTCTGGGGCTGGTTGTGTGGGCAGCAGCGGCCCCAGGAGCCCAGCCCTCCTTCCCATCAGGAGGCCTCACCCTGCCCGCTCTCTGAGGCCCTTCCAGCCCCCGCCGGCCAAGAGGTGGAAGGTCCCTGTCCCAGCACCGCCAGCTCAGCCTGGGACAGCGGCAGCACCTGGGCCTCTGGCAGCAGCCAGGCCGACGGGCGCCACTGCTTTGTTCCAGGTGAGGAGCCAGGCTGGGCTGAGGGAGGAGTGAGGACGGGATGTGAACACCCTGGGCCCAGATGCTCTCCCAGGGATACGGGGGGGGGTCCCCAGCCCAGGTGTCTGGCCTGAGCCCCGCGAACCCCACGGACAGCAGCAGCCGTCACACAGCTGCCCCTTCCGCACGGGGACCTGGGGGTGGGGGCGTGAAGAGCTGCTGCCAGTTGGTCCTTGCTGCTCCGGGCGGGGGGAACAGGCACCTCCCCTGGAGTCCTGGGCAGGGGAGGGGGGCTCTGCTCTGGGCTTCAGCAGCTGTTGGGGGCTGAAGGCATCTCTCAGAGGGAGGTTTTGGGCCCCATCTGCACTGGGTGCCTGAGGTGGGAAGGGGGGTCTTGAATCCTGCTCTGCCCACCACGCCCCTGTCCTTCCCTCCCTTGTGCAGGGAGCCCCCTGGATTCGGAGCAGGAGGAAGGGGTGGACGTGGCCAAAGATGAAGCTGCTCTCAAGGTCATCCGAGAGCAGCTCCAGTGCAGAGATAAGGTACAAATGTTCCCCACCTGGGCTGCAACCAAGATTGCCCTGTCCCTTCCCAGCATCCCCACCCCCTGCCGAGGGTCTTGTCCCTCCTGATCCACCACCCCTAATGGGCCCTTTTACATCCATGATGTGGGACGCCCAGATGGGGGTGTTTGTCCCACAACAGCCGAGGTCGTCTCCCCCCCACAGGCACTGTCCCAGTTCCTGATCCTGCTTGCGTAGGAGTGGTGGGCGATTTGGACAATCGGCGGGTCCCCACAATCTCCCATTGAGGCCTGAGCCCTGGAGCTGGTTTGGGTGGGGCAGGAAGGTCCCTCGCTAACAGGTTCTGTCTCACTGTACCCCACTCCTGGTGGGTCCAGGATGAGGAGCAGCAGCTCCTGTTCCTTCAGGCCATCTACCCCGCATGTCTGGCTGCACGGGAGAGAGGGGAGGACACGCTGGAGCCGCGCTGCTGCAAGGCGGCTGTGGTGAAGAGGATCGTGGTGAGTGAGACACGCCATACGGCAGCTGGCGAGAGGAGAGAGACATGGGATTGGCAGGGGTATGGCCAGGCTAATGGGTGGGGGCTGGGTACTGTTGGAGGGGGCAGCAGAGGGCAGGGATTGCTGTCGCTGAAGACTTGGGAGAAGAGAAGGGAGAAATTCTGAGATTGGTGGGTAGTGGGCAGGGGGGGAATTGTGGGGCTGGAGGGCAGCTGAGAGTGGGGGACAAGGAATCACATAGTCTCAGATCGGTCATCAGGATGGGGCTGAATGGGAGCAGTTTTGACAGGGAGGATGAGAAAAGAGGATTGGGAGTGAGCTGGGCAGGAATCCAGGAAGGGGGACAGGTCGGATGGGCAGGAAGGAATCGGGGGAGCGGGAGGTGGTGGGGGATCCTGCTGGCCATGTGGGGCACTGGCTGTGTCATCTCCTCACTAGGAGGTGTCAGTGGGGCCTGAATCTTACACGCTCCTTTGTCTCCTTCGCGTCTCACAGGAGCTCATCGAGGAGCTTCCCGATGACTCGTCACCCAGCGCCGTCCTCGCCCACTCCCTGGCTGCAGTGGGCAACCTCTGGTATCGAGACAGCCCCCCCCACACTCCCCGCCGGCTCCCCTCACCCCAGTGCTGCTCGGGCCAAAGGCTGGGAGTCACCGTCACTGTCCCTCCCAGGTCACCTCCCAAGAGTGGCGCCTCTGGCAGAGATGGTGGGGTGGGAAGGGTCACTCTCTCCTGGCAGGGCTCTTCTTTCCACTCCCATAACATGACAGGGGCCTTGGGGAGAGGCTCACTCTCGGGCTCAGATACAGGAGGGGCAGCAGGCTGCAGGGAACAGGAGCTATTCCTGTCCTACCACTGTCTGTCTGTGACGCCTTGGCCTTGTCATTCCCTAGCTAAGTGCCTCAGTTTCCATTCTCGCCAGCCTGTGCCTCTATCCCTGTGGCTTGGTGTCCGTGTTGGCGACAGTCCCACCCCCGTACTGCACAGTCTAATACCAGCTCCTCTCTCTTGCCAGCACCATGAAACCTGCCCTGGAGCCAGCCCTAGAGACCCACCTCTTGCGAGCTGCCCTTCACTCCGTCTTCACCCTGGCCACGGAGAAGGACACCACCGACATCCAGGTACCTCCTCCTCCTCCATCCTCTTACTTTTCCAGAGTGGTCCATGGTCCCTGCTCCCTTGATTCGCTGGAGCTCCAGATTTAGGGGTGGGGTAACAGAGTTGGAACAAGCTGCAGGGTTGGATTCTTCCCTCCAGCAGGGAAGAGATTACCCCTCCCTGGGGGATTTCTTTCTTTCTTTCTTTCTTTCTTTCTTTCTTTCTTTCTTTCTTTCTTTCTTTCTTTCATAAGCCATGTTTTATCCAGAAGCCCAGCTTCCATCCATAGCAACTTGGCTGTTTCATACTCTTCTGCCTACAAGGCCCTCTGCAGAGACCTGCTAAGCTCATGGATCAAAGGTCCAGGGGTCATCAATTCTTGCGAATTGCCTGCAGTGCGATGTGAAGGAGAGAGGCCAGGAGATGTGTTTGGAGTCTCCCCAGTGCTTCCCAGAGACCCCTCTTCCCATCCTGTGGCACGTGTAGGCCCAGGTTCCCTAACTCTGACCCATGCTTTGCAGGCTCTGCACAAAGTCATCCCAGAGGTCCTGGATGCCATGCTGGGGAACCTGCTGGCAGAGTCCCCAGACACAGACAGGCTCCACTTCATCTTGGAGGTGAGCCCCATTTCACCTGAACTCTTTGGGGGACTGGTAAGGAGAGACTGGAAGATCCATTTTCTACTGTGTCCTACTAGCTGGGTCCCCAGTGGGCCATCCTTGGTTGGGGAGGTCAGTGCAATGCAGTGTCAGGTCCTTCCTTCTTGAGGGACAGAGGAAAGAGCTGGGATTTCAAGCCAGAGCTCTGCCTGGTTCTGCTGAGCACTAAGCACAGGGCTCCTGGCTGTCTTGGGGAGTGAGTGTCTGAAAACCCAACCTTCCCCCACCCCTCCAACACACACACCCCATGAGATTTGGGAGATGGTTCTCAGAGAAGAGGCACACGCTCCTTCCTAGAGAAACAGGAGGAGCCCAGGGAATCAGCCCTTCCCTCTGATCTGCTCTGAAATTCCTGGGGGGATTGTGTTCTCAGTCACTCCCTCCATCCCCCCAAGGATTTTCGTAGCAGGGAAGGGCCGAAGGTTCAGTCTCCTTTCTGGAGAACTGTTCAGGAATCAGGAGTTCTGGGAGGATGGGACCAGCCCCAACCCCGAACGTTGTCCCAATCTAGAGAGACGCTGACAAGTTGTGACCTGCAGGGTACAAGCTGTGTCCTGGGGGAAAGAATTCCCTTCTAAAGCTCTGCCATCAAGGCCTCAGATATTCCCCCCATGGAGAATGTCTCAGGCCCCTGGGGCTGGAGATGTAGGGGGCTCATTTGCAAAGCAGGTGCACCTGGCCACTGAGTCTGACCTGCCTCCTTTCCCCACAGGATATCAACTTGTGGGTCGTGTCCAGGGTGTCGCAGGAGCGAGCCAGGGCCATCAGGAGCAGCACAGCCCTGCTGAGATACACAGTCTCCCTCCCTGAGTTTGACGTAAGTGACCTCCGACCGGAGCTTGCTGACTCCAGGCGGAGGCGGTCTGGCTCCAGCAGGCTGCAGGATCTGCTGCTGCCGGGCTGTGGCTTAGGAGGGTTCTTCATGGGGAGGCAGAGTCAGAGCAGGGACTGAGCTCGGCTTGAGTCAAGTTCTTCTTGTCCTGGTTCAGTGTTGTCCCTGGGCATTTAAGGAGCCCATGCTCCACCCCTGCTTGGCATCCCAAAGCAGCTCCATGCTCCCTTGGCAGCACAGCAAATGAAGGGTCGATCTCAAGCTCCTCTCCCCCAGCATCTCCTGCAGAGGAGCTAAGGAGAAGGAAACCTCTGGCCCAGGGGAGCTGACAGGAAAATGCTGATGGAGTCCCCTCTCCTCTCCCTTCCATTAGATCTCAGCCGAGTTCCCTAGGATAGGTCACCATGTGGCCCAGCTGGCTCTATTTGTCAGCGATCCAAACAAGGACATCAGCCGGCAGGCCAGGGAGGGGACTTACCGGCTCTACCAACTGCTGCTCCAACAGAGGGGTAAGGAACCCAGCTGGGACACAGAACCCAATAGGGGATTGAGAGTGACCACAAGTGGACAATGGGACCCCAGACCATTTCTCTCAGACTGACCCCAGCTGGAGGACAAGTCTCTCTCTGCCTCTGTTCTTCTCCACTCCACTGTGGAGCCACCAATGGGATTGGAAGGACACAGAAACTGCAACCAGAATGAGGAGAAAAGTCTCTCTCTCTCTCTCTCTTCCAGGGCTGACCATACATGACGCGGAAGATCTCTGGTGCTATGACTGGCACCAGGACAGAAGGCTCTTGGGCTACAGGAATACAGCCAGAGTGGGGGAGGTAAGGGCACTGTGCCAGGGCATGACACAGCTCAGGGAGTGTGGCTGGCTGCGTTCCCTGCAGTGGATGCCTCCTGGAGACAGGAAAAGAGCCCACTCCCTATTTCCAGCTCAGAATTCCTCATCCAGCAACCAGTGGGACGGGCTGGTGCTAAAGGTCCCACATTGGAACCTCGCTAGTTGCCGTGATTTGAGTGTCTTACATGGCTGCATTGCTCCGTGGCATAAGGAAGATCCCCGGGTGGGTGAGTTAAGATAGGATTATGGCTCTGGGTGTCTCTCTGCTCCTTGTCCCCCTGGCTGATCCCCAAGTGTCTGAGAGGAGAGCCCTGAGTCAGTCAGTCACGACTGCTTGATCAGACCCTTGTTTAATTCCCTGCACCCTGTAGAAGCAGAGAAAGGAGGTGGGCTTTGCCCAATTCCATTGGCGGTCAGGAAGCAGAATGCCCCAACCTGGGAACTGGGTAGGGGACATAGTGAGCTCCAGAGCCAATATGGACCACATGCGCCCCCCTCATGTCTCCAGCCCTGGCCAGGGAATGGCAGAGTATCTGGACCTCAGCCACTGTTCCAAAGAAGCACATTGTCACTGAGCCAAGTTGCGGCTCCTTGCTGCACAAGTAGAAAATCAAAGACACCCCCCGGCCCCATCTCACAACTGTGGTGAAAATATCCAATCCTTTGAACACACCGTAACACAGTGCCCCGAGCCTGGAGTGAAAGGTGAAATGGGTGATTGCCACAACATCACAGAGGAGGCCTTGGAGCGGCTCCTGGATCGACAAAGGCATCGACAGAACGCTGCTCCACAGACGCCCCGTGAGAGAGACTGTGTGAGCTTGTCCCGCCTCAAACAAGCTGAATTGCTGCCGCGGAAGAAACGTCTCCGAGGAGCGTATGGGATGGGGACTGGGCCATGAGTCTCCTTGTCCTTGTCAGGCTGCAGGTTGGATTCCCTGTGAAGAAACAAAGGAGATGCAGAGGCCTTTCCCAGCAACGAGAGAAATCACTAAGCTGGGGTGACAAGACCTTTGGTCTGTCAGCTCCAACCCCCTCGCCCCCCACAACACACACAGACTCCTCTAGCCGCTGAGGTGCAGGAGATCTCTCTGCTGGAAGCAACACAGGGTCCCCTGTCATCTCTGTGCCCTGCACAGCAGAGTGGGCCTGCTCACACACATTAGAGATCCATTTCCAGCCCATCCTGGCCCCTGCCAGAAATTGCCCTCCCGAAAGAGCCACTGGAGGCTTTGGTCCCTCAGCATCTGCCACCTTTTAATAAAGGGGCTTCCCTGAGACCTGGGACCCTGAAAGCCTCCTGGGGAATGAAGTGCCTTGGCCACAGCAGCTCTCTTCCCCGCCCTTTGGGGCACTAGACGCCATTGTACCGCCAGGACTTGGAGGCTGGCTCTGGCCAATCTGCTCGAGTCCCGTGTCCTCTTGGTTTTAGGTCTTTGGAAAATTCTTCTCCATTGGTCAGAAAAGATCCTTCCTTCAGACAGCAGTGCTGGCTATCCACGACCCCGTGCTGCGTGTCAGCCAGGCTGGGCTGGTGCTTGTCTACTCCCTCCTGGGGGAAGCCCAGCAACTGATGGGGGTCACGGTAAGCAGCTGCAATTGACTCAGGAGCTTGGGGTGGGGGCTAGGGACTCATTCCCATCCTATTGCCTTTCGCTGGCCTGGTGGCAAGGAGCCTAGTGGGGACTTCTGGACTTCATGGACTTCTCTTCTTAGGATGTGGTGCTCTGCTATCACTCCTGGAAAGGACAGGAGAGTCCCCTAAGAGCCCTCTGGGAACCTTTCCTGCCCCACAGAGCTGCCCCCATTTCCCCATGGCCTAGTGTCCATGTCAACTGAGCCACCATCGAGAGTTGCTCCCTTCCCCGGCAGCCTGGGAGGCCAAGGACTGACTGGTGATGGTGACTGAGCAGGAAGGGCTGAGGCACATGGGCGTGGGAAGCTGGTGTTGCTGCTGGTAGGGCTGGACCCGCTTTCGAGAGATTGGGAGGATTCAGTCAGCAGGGGCTGCTGCCCTGCCCCGTTCACCAGGGCTGCCATTCTGTGGCTTCAGCTTTTGTCACTAGGGTGACTTGGGAAAAGGTCTCAACCTCTCCCCATCCCACTTCACTGCTGCCAGAATCCCTCCTGCCCCCCGCCACCCTGCTAGAGCCCCCTCCCTGCCCTACCTGGGTGGGGATGGAGGTGGGGGTGGAGGAGAGGGTTCTACGAACTGAGCGGTGTCCCCAGGTGGGTTGGAGGTGGAACAGCTGTCAGGGGCACTGATGGGGAGGTGGCAGAAGCTCACCCGACAAGGAGGGGGGTTGGCACTGGAGGTCACTAGAGAGGACAGCAAGCCTCCATCCTGGGGGTCAGGAGGGTGAATCCACCACTCAGACATGAGCAGTTGCTGGGTGGAAATGATGGTGCTGGTTCCAGGTGCCCTTAATTCTCCCTGATTCCTGGGGAGTGTCTCCGTCTCTGACATGTTCTCGTTCCCCTGCAGCACGAGGATGTCACAGCCAAGGTCATGGGCCAGCTTCACATCATCAGGCACTTGCACCAGATGCCCGAGGCGCTGCAAGGGCTGTGGCTCGTCTGATGCTCTTAAAGGTTCCCCTCCCTGTTCAGCAAGTCCCGCTCCCTGCTGAAGGTACTGCTCTGTCTCACTGTAAATGCGGGGCTAGTGGAAGCGGAAATGGAGGTCCCTGGCACACACAGAAATTCTCTGCCCTCTCTGTGGAGCCGGGTCCTTCCCTTGGCCTCCCAAATTCCTCCATCTGGGGCAGGAGCTCTTTCCCTCCCACCCATACCCCTCCCCTCTTTCCTTGATCTCACCCCTATCCCATTCCCCGTGCTCCCAGGCAGAGATCTTCCTGCCCCATATGGCGCAGAAAGACCTTTGGGTCAGGGCTACAGACTGTCTGCCCAACTGAAGCTCAGGAAGCTCCACATTTTAGGAGGTGAGGATGGGACAGAGGCTCAGGGCTAGCTTCATCTCCTGCCCTTTATTCTTCTTTGGGCTCTCAGAGTCTGACATGAAGAGGAGCCTCGTCCCCCCGCCACGTCTTCTAGGCCCTGGGGTGTGTGACAGCCTCCCAGATGGCTGCAGTCAGAAGCTGAACCACCTCAGGGAGCAGTGGGGGCAGGTCCCTTGTCCGAGGAAACCAAGCAGTGGTAGTTCTCAAAGAGGCTGAGAGGGAAGACCCCACTCCCTCATGGAGGTAAGAGCCATTGACTTCTTTGGGCATCTGGGTTTCTTGGGGGAGAAATGGGATCCCTGCTGCATAGCCTGGCTGGGAGCTTCCCCCATCCCTGGGACAGAGACATCTCCATCAATGTGCCACCCTTGTTTTTTTCCTAGCAAGCGACTCCCCAGAGAACTCCTCACACCTGTTCTCCTGGGAGCGTTTCTGGGAGGAGGCTCCCATCCCTCAGTCTCCAACTCCATCATGCAGTCTCTTTCACCTAACTTCTCCGCTCTCCAGCTCCACTTCCCGCAGCAGGACAAACGGACCTTCAGCTCCTAGAGAACAGACTCTGACCTCCTTCTGATCAGCAATGGGGTTTCACCATCCCCTCAGCAAACCTGTCAGCCGGGCTGGACCGGATTTGAAGGAGGAGGGTATCTAACAGGGTGGCTTGGCCTATGGCTGCCTAGCCTGGGGCTAGGCCAAATTGATGACCAAGTGAGCCCCACCTAGGAGGAAACAAGGGAAAACAGCATCAAAAGTACAGAAGCAGAGCGAGCTGTTCAGTCGACGGCCTTGGGCCAAAACCTGGAGTCCAGGGTAGGACTGGGTTCTCTCACCGTCCCTAAGGAAGGGGACACAGAAGACCATAGAAACCCAAGAAGGGCAGGCCGAGCCGAAATCAGGCGGAGGAAGAACTCCCCACGAGGGTGGAAGGTCTTGTTTCTGTTCAAGACATTTTGGGACTTTGTTTGGAAGGAGCACGACCCAGGAAGGAGTGGAGTAAAGGCCAGTCACCTGGTTGGAGGGCTGAGTTCTCAGCCAAAAAACTGCAAGAGTGAGTATCAGCGGGGTTGCTAGCCCGGCTAGAAAGCGGTGACACGAGGCCTGGCCAGCATCTAGTGGTGAGTGAACTCTGGTCCGCACCTGCTTCCATTCTGGAAACAGCCTGGTATTGGAGAATGAGTGGGGAGAGCAGGGAGGTGGGAGGGGTTCCTGAGGCTGGGGTGGGGAGGAAGCTGTGGGGCTGGGAGGGGAAGGACACGGCCCAGCTTGTGGGAGGGATCCTGCTGGCTGTGTCTGGAGCCCTGTGTAGCCTCTTCTGTGGGAAGTTCCCATGGATCAGTGGGGCCTGAATCTCTCCTGCTCCTTTGGTCTCTTTGGGCTTCACAGGAGATGTCTGGTGAACTGCCCTTGGACTCTGGGCCCCGCACCACTCAGAAATTATTCGCTATCTTTAGAGAGACAGGGCACAGCTCAGCCTGTTGGGTAGGCTGGAGACTCACACTTCACTCGAACACACAACGCTGAGGTGCTTTGGGAAGCACAGTAACAAAGAAGAGATTTAACTGAAACTAAGCAAGAGAAAAAGACACATTTCAAACAGACAAAGAAAACACAACACTCTTTGTATTGACTTAAACTGAACCTTAACAAGTCACAATCTTTGCCTTAGCTGTTTCCAGATTAACATCTCAGCTTTCCTAACAGACCTTCTTTGATGTCCCTGTAGGGTACAAAACTTCTCTGTCGAATCCGCGGATTTGATTGCTTCATCTTCTGGTATCAAACCCTCTGTTCTCCTTCTGGGCTGCCTGGACCCTGACTGTAACATCTCTCTGGCCCAGCCTCTTACAGAGATAGGTGCTGCAGCCAGCCCAGTGCAGGGAGCAGTGGGGACAGATGATCTCATCCTGTCAGACCAAGAAACAGGGGTCCCAGTGAGGCTTAGATGGAAGATCCCAGGCATGTCCTGGAGGTAAGAACCGTCCACTCTTCTGGGCACTTGGGGCTGTTGCAACAAAGAGGGGGCTCCTGTTCCATAGCCTATTTGTCATCATGACTGTGTTTTTTTATTCTCAGAGGATGCGTCCGGGACCCTGGAGACTGTTTCATGCAGGAGGTTTGAGCGGGGAGAGATCAGTCAGTGTCATGACCCATGGGTCATTAACCCAGGTCTGCAGGGTTCCTGGGAGCAGCCACCCTCCAGCACGCTACCTGGAAGCCTACAAAAAACTGCTTACCTAGGACTGATGAAGTCCAGACCCAGTTTGAGGCTCTGTTGGCAGAGTCCCTGAGCAGCTAATCGGCCCCCGGGACCTCCTTAAACCAGCAGCAGGAACAAGAAGCTGTCTGAACACCCGAGCTGCCACCCGCCCCCTCTGGACCGTGTGTTGGCTGTTCCTGCTCCCTCTCCCCAGGCTTGATTTCCTGGCATCCGGACTCAGGGTGACTCATCTGACTTGAGGTGCTGAACACAATTTGGTCTTTTGCTTCTGCTCTTCCAGTGTCCTGACCCAGCTGACTCTCGACTCCTGTGTCATGAGTGTGGACTCTGCCTCTGACCACTAGATCTGGCTGCCCATGACTCGGCCATGACACTGACTTTTCTACAATTCCTCCAATGCCCTTTTCTGCTCTCCAGCTCTGCTCTCCCAGGAAGACACACCGATCCTTGGCTCCCAGAGTCCTGCTTGCCTGCTAGTCAAGGGCTCAGGGGGAGAGCTTGTCTTGCCCCCTCCCCTACCACAGCTGCTTTTCCTCTGGGACTCTCCCTAGCGCAGAGGAGAATCAGTCCTGGCAGCAATTCAGGAAGTCACAGAAGGGACGGTCTGCTCAGCTCCCTCTGCAATGCCACTTCCCGAGACCATCACGAGTGGGTGCCCAGTGACTGCGCCGGCAGCTCCTTGAGTGACTCCTGGGGCAGGGTAGTTGTGTTTCCCGGTGACAGCGTGAAGCCATGCAAAAAGTGCGGCATTGAGGAGACTCTCCTGCTGTCCCAAAGGGTTTCTGTTCTCCTGCACGGTCAGACTGTGGGGCCGGGTGGCAGAATGGGGAAGAGCTGGTTGGTGATGAGTTGGAGGAATCACCATAGAGGTGGCAGCAGCTGCAGATCCTGGAGTTGCCTGTGGTCGGGTTACCATGCGTCCAGATTTTCCCGGACATGTCCGGTTTTTGGGGTTTTCAATCGCCCTCCGGGAGGAATTTGTAAAACTCTCCAGAGGGCCGGGATTTCCCTCCCAATGCAGCACTCTGGGGGCAGGGGTTGGGGAGCTGTGCGCTCTGCGGGGGAGCGCGGCACTGTGTCTGGCTCCGCACCCCAAACACACTGCTCTGAGCAGCAGGGTAAGGGGGCCGGGGGGCTGGAGAAGGGGCATGGGGTCCCAAGGGACAGTCAGGGGACAGGGAGCAGGAGGGGTTGGATGGGTCAGGGGTTCTGGGGGGAGCCTGTCAGGGGGTGGGCATATGGAGAGGGGTCGGGGGAGACAAGGGACAGGGAGCAGGGGGGGTTAGATGGGTCGGGGGTTCTGCGGGGGCAGTCAGGGGACAGGGAGTGGTTGGATAGGTGTGGGAGACCTGGGGTTCTGTCAGGGGGCAGGGGTGCGGATAGGGGGCGGTGCAGTCAGGGGACAGGTACGGGGGGAAGTTCTAGGGGGGCAGTTAGGGTGGGGGGGTCTAAGGAGGAGACAGGGAGAAGGAAGGCCTAGACAGAGGGCGAGGTCCGGGGGGGGTGGCGATCAGGGGACAAGGAACAGCAGGGTTTGGAGGGGTTAGCAGTTCTGTGGGGGGCAGTCAGGGGGCAGGAAGTGGGAGAGAGTAGATAGGGGGTAGGGCTACAACTCCCCCCCGCCCCCCCCGGAGTGTCCTCTTTTTTGAAAGTTCAAATATGGTAACCCTGCCCTATGGGCCAAGCCTCCACTCCTGAGAGTTCAGGCGAACCTCCCCCTGTTCTCAGGGAGTCTTTGGCTTTCGTGGCTGGGCCTGCCTGCCGAGACAGAGGACTCAGTGTTTCCATCAGGTTGCTCAGTTGCAAATGCAGCCACCCAAAGATGTGAAGAATGGAAGTGAAAGAGCAAAGCTGGATCCTCCGCTGAGCTCCTGCCATCAAGTGAGCCCAGCCTGGGAGAGACGAGGGAAAGCTCCAAGGTGGCTGGTGGCTGCAGGAATCCAGGGGAGGAGAAATAAATAGTTCATGATGAATCCTACGGGCTTTGTCTTGTGTGGTGAAGGGTTTAAAATGGGTCTAGTTACTATCACATTCAACTTTAGAATCACTGTGTCTGATTGAAGGGCAGGTCTGGAAAGGTCAGAGGTCACTCGAGGAGCTTCAAGTCTCCGATTCTGTCCCTATTGCCTGCTTTGACCAGCTGATCTCACCCCAATACATGCCTCAGGTGGTCGCAGTGGTGGGCTCTTTCCCCCTTTTTCTGGATTAGCCGCCAGCATGGGGACAGGATCCATGTGGCCAAGGAAATGGAGAGGCATGGGGGTCACTGTCAAAGGCATGCAGAGAACTTGCAGAGTTGCCTGTTAATGCAGCTCCTACAGGGGAGCACGGTAGGGTACTGTGCACTCAGGGGCACCATTTCAAATTTTGGTGGTGACGGGGAGAATGTGATTTCACCATGATTCAAAGGGCTAGTTAGGCACCTGAAAACTCTAGTGTTTTGGCAGATAACCTAGCAATGAGCTGACAGGAACACTTGCCAGACTGCTTTCCGGGGAAGACAGCTATAAGAATGGATCCAGGGAATGGTTCTGTATCTCTGAGCTGTTTGGACACTTTCAGGGAACATTTCCGATGCAAGACAGAGATCCCCAAAGTTATCCTGGGAAACCCTGAGAGACTTATGGAAAACTAGCAGATACCACATCTCTGCTGTCACTTTGCACTGACAAACTTGGACTGTCCGAACCTGTTCATGTATTTTACCTGCTTTCACCTCTCAATAACTTTCACATATAAAGGAAAGAAAATTAAATATATGACGTAGTTACACCGATATAGGGCCGTAGCGTAAACTCGACCTCAGAGTTGTCCCATTGAAATGGAATTATTCACAGCAGTCATTAAAGTTAAACATGCACGTAATTGTTTCCAGGGCTGAGATTAAGGCCACAGTTTATGAGAGGGGCAGACGCAAGAGGAGAAGAGCAGTGCAAAAGCTGAAATACCAGTTGGAACTTGGCCCAAACAATGCAGCATGACAAATAAACTCATCTTGTTATACAGTAATAGAGCTGGTTCAAAATGGTTTTACACTGACAATGCAACCTTTAACTAGAAATGCCACTTGGGATTACATTGATCATTTGAAAAAAGTTCCCGTTTAAAAAAAAAACATTTTGGATTTCTCTGCCCACTTGAGAGAGAATGTGGCATTTTTCCCACCAAAACTAAACAGAAATTTGATCATTAAAACCATTTGCAAATAAGTTTCAAGAATATGGGGGAAGTGGTTTCTTCTTCAATTTTCATGACCCTCTCCACCCCCGCTATTTTTGACCAGTTCTAATTATGAATAAATGTCTGTATGTCCATGAATGATAACTATGTCTGCTACTGAAACATTTACAAACAATGGCTCTCATCAGGAGCACTGAGGTCACATTACACAGAGAAACACCCAGGCCTGAATTAAATTAATCTTTAATTCCTGCAGACTCCCGGTCATCCTGGAGGATTGGCAATGCTACTCCAGTTTCCTGGGCCACATCCATGTCCCCACCTAATGGATCCCTTCCTCTGGGTTCCTGGGGGAAGCGTCTGTCCTCCATGAGCAGGTCTCCTTCCCCATTCTCCAGGGCTGGGTCTCGATTCCTGTTTCTGGTTCCCTGGGCCTGGGCCCTGTCCCTGTCACACACTGCGGGGAGCTCAGATTCCTGTGAATCCTGCGGACTTCCAGGCTGCTGGGAGGGATGAGTCAGCAGCTTCCTGAAGACAAGTCACAAGTAGGCAAACGCTTTCCCTCTACCTTTCCAAAACCCACATTCGTATAGTGAGACTAGCACCCCCACCACCCCCACCACTCCACGCACCATGAGACGATTCCAGGATGCTGGCTCTGAAACTAAAGAGAGAGAAAGGCCCCATGACTAAGGGAGTCCATTAAATCATCCCACTGCTGCCATGAGGATCCCAGAAGATGAAGACATTCCTGGGATACAGTAAGAGCTGAGTTGGGTCGAGTGCACATGGTCACCACTCAGAGCAGCGGGAATGAGATCTCCAGGCTCATTATCCCCATCGGCTAACCTGACGGAGGGAGAAAGGTGAGCCCGGCAAAGCAGCCCCTGTTCCAGAGTCTGGGAACTGGGATTTTTAAGATGCTCCAGGATGGGGTCCCTCAGGTCTTAAGGTTAGAGGGGATGGTTATGATCATCTACTCCAGCGTCTCCTGAAGCGTGGGGAAGGGCTAGCCATGGTGGGAAGGGTGGGGTTTGAAGATGTATACAAGAAAATGGGGGGTGGGGTCGCTAACACATTGCTGATGGGTGAGGGGTACGATTGGTTTCTTTGCCTTGAGGAGGGGGTTCAGCTTTTAAAAGTTTTGGGAACAATAATTTAGTCTGAGCCCTGGCATAACCCAGGCCAGAGAACGTCGCCTACTGATTCCTGCACCCAGTCCAGTGATTTATGGCACTGACTTGGCATTGAGAGGGATTTTATCATACGCTGAAATCCAGCTGCAGAAGGGAAAGGGCATTAGAAGCTGAAAGACCCCAGAAGTGGCTCTGGTTTTCTACTCAAAATAACCACCCAGGGCTGACTTTCTCTGGCCCAGTGCCTTGCAGTCATGCAGCAGCGCCTAGTGAGTTCGGTGTGCAGGCAGGCTCCCAAATCCAGACAGTGGCACTTCACATCCGCTTTGCCCTGGCGTCAGGGACTGCCCTGAGCGCCCATCCTGCAAACACGTATGCACCTGAGCCCTCCCACTGTGATCCAAGGCTACTCCTGCTGATGGAGTTAAACACGTGGCTAAAGTGTTTGCAGAGGTTCCAAAGAGCTGAGGCTCCATGTAAAAGGAACATTACTTCAGTTATTCCTATCTTGGGTTGATGAGATGCTGCTGCCGGCCCCCTCCCTTCACAGCTGAGTCTCCCACCCAGTGGAATTCTCCAAGGAACTTCCCACTCCAAGAGACAGAGGTGCCTGAAGTGGCCATTAGCCTCTTAAGTCCCTTTGTGAATCCAGCCCTAACCCTTCATCGGGACAAGTCCTCAGCTTCCTGCAGCTGTCCTGTTACCCAGGTTGCACGGTGCAGGTTTCCTCTCACCCATCAGACTTCATTTTTAAAGGAAAGCTGAGATGCAGGAGATCAAGGTGGCGCTTCCAATGAACAAGTACCAGGTCACGGACCCCATGGGATTCAGCCTTGTATGGTCCTTGCTCCAGACCCTGTAACTCTGTGGTTCTCAAGCAGGGGTACATGTATCCCTGGGGTAAACAGAAGTCTTCCAAGAAGTAGGTAAGCTCATCTAGATATTGGCCTCGTTTTACAGGAAAGTTAGAGATGAAGGACGCCAGAGACAAGCCTCCCATTAGGGTGAGGGGGAGGAAACACTCACCCCTGGGCCTTTCCTTGTTACAGGGACCCACAGTGACACGGACTTTCTCTCACTCTGCAGCTTCTCAGGCTCTGCTGCTGGGAACAGCTGCGGGTGGATAAAAGGCAGCCAGGTTCTGTCTGAGACGTGTGCCGCGGAGCTCAAATGGATCTGCCAGAAAGAAGCGGCCCTGATATAAACAGTGCAACTGAAGATCCACATTTGTGTAGCTGTAATGTGAAGTACCCCCTGTTCAGTCTCCTGGGTAGGGCCCTACCAAATTCACCCATCCAGTTTGGTAAATTTCATGGTCATGAGATTTTTTTAAAGTCTTTTAAATTTCACAGTTTTAGCTATTTCAATCTGAAATGTCACCCTGTTGTAACTGTGTGGATCCCATCCCAGAAGAGGGTCATGGGGGGGTCTCAGGGCTATTGGGGGAGGGGTGTCACGGTATTGCGACCCTGACTTCGGCACTGCTCCTGGCAGTGGTGCGACCTTCAGAGCTGGGCTCCCGGCCGGCAGCCACGGAGCTTTCTGCTGCTGGGGGAGGTTCCTGGCGGTGGCTCTGATCTGGCCCTGGGAGCAGCCCATGCAGGGGACGAGGTCCTGTTCCTCCCCAGCCCAGCCCGAACTTGCATCTAGAGCCTGGCACACAGTAGGAGCCCCTGCCCGGGACGCTGCCAGCCCTGCCCCTCCCCCGTTCCAGGGTCCAGCACTCAGAGGTTAAAAGGGCCTGGAGCTGGCGGGTGACGGGGTTCCCTCCTGACCACCGCGCTCGGGGCAGTTGCCCACAGCACCCACCCATAAGGTTGCCCCCCCCAGTAGCTGCTGCTCTTTGGCCGCACAGCTCTGAAGGCAGCGTAGACATAAGGGGGGCAGTACTGGGACATATTTCCCGCCCCCCCCAGACAGATTTCACAGGGGAGACCAGATTTCACAGGGGAGACCAGATTTCACAGGCTGTGATGCATTTTTCATGGTCATGAATTTGGTAAAGCCCTACTCACGGGGCGGGACTGGGGCTTTAGGCAGAGCAGAGCTCTGGGCGGGGCTGGGACTCAGGTGCCCCGCGCAGTCACAGTTCCTCTCCTCGGTCCTCCTCACTGGGCTGGGGCCTTGGGGCGTAATTTTTAACTGCCCCAAACCTGCAGTAAGTTAATACCCTGCAATGCTTCCCAGGGTACCCAGGGCTGGGAGGCACCTCGCCACCACCTGCCCTTTGCCTGAGGGAGCCTTGTCTGTGCCTGCCAGGGGTCAGCTCCCCAACTCCACTGGCCACACGCACTCGCTGCTGGGCCTGCCGTCACTGCAGGGTAGCAATAGGCCCACTCTGCCCTCAAGCCCTCTGAGCATCTGTCTGGAGCGTCCAGTCCCTGGTCCCCTGGGCACTGGCAGGATTCACAGATTCACTGTTTCCAAAGGAACAGTAACATCCTCGGCCCCAGCTTACCAGCTCCAGCTCAGATCACTGCTCCACTTAACACACAGCGCTGCCATAGGCTCATAGTGAAATCACCCCTCAGTTCAACAAAGCCAAGAGTCAAGTGGAAGTGTTGGAAACAAATGGTTACATATAACAAAGTCATAACATGTGTTCTAGAGCCTAGACCGAACTAACAAGGTATTCTCCTGTCTAACCAAGTACAACTCACCCGAAATCCTTGCAGCACTTCACAGCCAGGCAGGCTCGGACCCTTCTTTCTTGAGACGTGCGTACGGTCAGTTTGTCTCCAAGGGGAAGGATCCAGTATGTCTCTGCACACCGAGAGAGATCAGACCAATCCTTTGTCTTTATGCTTAAACTCCAGAGATGGACACACACACAGCCCCCTGCTGTAAGTTTCTTCCTGTAGATTTCCCTTTTTTGTGGATTTTGCACTCTAATTTTACACCTGGCTCAGTGGCAAAGAGACATCCTACGGCAGGCACAGAATACACAGATGGCCAGACAGGGAGGTAACCTCAGTTGCCTCCTGTCTGAAAGGAGCATCTGGCATACATCACCTCCCGTGACCTGCCTTAACTCCAAGACCTTAAAGGCATCATTGTCAGTCTAGAGACACAGCTCCTTATATAGTATCCGTACAGAGGTCTTGCTCCAATTATGGTGACCATTGGGCTACTGGCCCTTGATACAGACCTCACATGCCCCCTTTGGTGAACTATTCTGTAGACCACTGGTTCTCAACCAGGGGAACATGTACTCCTGGCCATATGCAGAGGTCTTCCCGGGGAGACATCAACTCATCCAAATATTTACCTAGGTTTACAACAGGCTACATAAAAAGCACTAGCGAAGTCAGTACAAACTAAAATTTCAGATAGTGACTTGTTTACACTGCTCTATCCCTATACACTGAAATGGAAGTACAAGATTTATATTTCCATTGATTTATTTTATTATACGGTAACAATGAGAACGTCAATCATTTTTCAGTAATAGTGGCTGTGATGCTTCTGTATTTTTTGTGTCTGATTTTGTAAGCGAGTAGTTTTTAAGTGAGGTGAAACTGGAGTTTCGCTTTTTAAGTGAGGTGGCAAATCAGACTCCTGAAAGAGGTACAGTCATCTGGAAAGGTTTAAAACAACCGATGTAACAATCAGACCCAGGGGATTCCTGGAAAACCTTCTGTGCTGCCTGCCACTTGGCACCAAGGGGTCCCTGGGTCACATACATCAGTCCCCTAAACTCCATCTCTGGGCAGGCTCAGCTCCTCTCTCCTGCAAGGAGGGAACTGGAGCCAAGGCCGTGCAATAGCGCTGTCTGCAGTGTCTTGAGAGAGTGCGCGCCAACCTCAGGGCAGACTGCTGGGAACCAGGACACAAATCCAAACTGGCTGAGAATTCTAGACATAGATTTCACCAACCAAACATGCAGGGTAACCTCCCCCGGCATCCTAACAGCCTAGCCATGCAGTCCCCTTGGGTACTCCGATCTGTCTCACAACCCAGGTGAGCCTGCCTTTGAGAGACAGATGGTCTCTTACACTCAGAATCACAACAGTATTCAGGTTACTCCCAGTCCCACAGGTCCAGGCACCCCAGGTGAACTGCACCTTAGACATCACACCAAAGACAGCGCATGTAGCCAGTCTTATTCTATGATAATTTATTAAAAAGGAAATAAGATTTAGTTACAAGGCTAAAGAGGGCAAACATACATACACAACGAAGCTACAAAGTTTCAAAAGGTAACAGAAGCATCTATAGCAGACATGGGGACTTTGGCATGACCTGCCACCTGGTCTGTCTGTGTCACACCTACCCCCTCCCTGCCCTTTTCAAACCCACTGGGCTCCAGGAAGGGAGAGAACAGACATTTCTGCTCTTGCTCCTACGTTCCAGGCCCTAGGTGTCCCACGAGGAGTGTAACAGGGGGTCTACTCCCTTGGCAGGTACAGCGCTCTTAAAACTAAAAATGGAAAATTAGAACCAGTTTAACACATTCATGCTTTTATCCAAAGCAATATCTGGCAACAACAAAAAAAGGAACTGGTGGTCTAATCCTGCAAACTTCAAAATCAATTGGGTTTTCAAAAGACCCCAAAAACTGCCCCATAAAAAAAACTTTGTTAAAAAGTTCCTGGGCGGGGCGGGGGGGGGGGTGTGCAGCGGCGCGGGAATGTAGAACATCCCCCCATAGCTCTATGCCAGACCACCGAATGGGAATGATGAATATTTTTGAAAGATTCCATACATAATTTTCTAGAGTAAAAAGCTTCTGTGAGGGGAATGTCAGGGCAGCGAAAGCTGAGGCTGGTGCCTTGGCTCAGTTAGGCAGAGCTCCTGGTCCAGCTGAGGTAGGTTAGAAAGGCTGGATTTGAGCCGTTCCACTGGCGGAAAAAGAGATGGCACGGGTGGGGGGACAAGATGTGCAAATAGCATCTCTGGTTTTCACCTAAGTCCACAGTGCTCTGCCCAGTCATGCGCAGAGCATTCCCCGATATTCTGGAATTTTTCAGATGTGATCTTGTAAAGAGATCAGTCCGGCTTTTCCGGGACTAATTCCACAGTACTCTCCTTACAAGCCCCCTACCACGGCAGCCTCCTGTGCCTCTGTAAATGCATCGGGTTTGGTGCAGATCCAGGGTCTCTCACTGGTGCATCGCCAGCTGCTGACCCCATTCACATCGTTCAGATACGCGCAGTCTCCTCCTCCTCCTATCACAAACCTGCAAGACAGAAGCCAGGGAGCTGGTGTCAGGTAGGAGTTGGACATTTCCCATCAGTCACAGGCAGGGAGAGACGCTCTCGCACAGTGCAGGGAGCTGCTGCACTCACAGCCCCTCACAATTCCCCTTCCTGCACCTGCCACAGGCCCCAGCTAGAAAGGGGGCAGTGGGGCAGCAAGGCCAGGAAAGGTTCTAAGATCAACTGACCTCCATGGAGCATTTATGCCGGGTGGGTATTAACCCAGTTCCTACTCTCCCCCCCTACACACCCAGCTGGGTCTGGATGGGCCCCTGCAGGCCCAACCCACCCAAACTGCCCTGGGCGCAGGTTCCAGGTGACTCTCAGCGTGGCGAGGAGCAGGAGTAATGCTGCACAGAAGAGCTGGGTCCAGGGCTCCCTGGACAGTTTACATCAGCTCTCAGGCCAGAGGCCTGTCAGGACAGGCTGCATTGCAGGGGGCGGCTGGAGTGAAATGCCAGACGCACAAACCCAGCGGCCATGGGGTGACCCCAGCCACTCACACAGAGCTTCCCGTCAGAGCTGGAGGCCAGCGCTTCCCATCTGGGAACAGGGTGGGATCCAGGTCCACAGGCAAATCCTCCCCCATGGTCCCATCCTGGCTACTCACAGCTGTCATGTGCTGGGCTGGGAGGAGGTCCAGCACTACTCTTTGGGCAGGCCGGGATCTCCCTGCCCTCAGGCCACCAGCCTCTGGCTCAGGGTGAGATCTGTCCCAGAGAAGGGAGAGCCCAGCTCACAGCCACCTGAGCAGATGGCTGTGGGTGGCTCCCCCACCAGCATCACCCCAGACAAGCTCTGAGGGGATGGCAATGATGCACCCAGAGCCTTCTGCTGGGGGGGGGCGCCCACAGGGTGGCAGATTTCAGGGTTAACACCCCACTGAGATGCCTGTTTACCCAGTTCCGGTAAATTGGCGTCACATTAGCTATCCTCCAGTCATCGGGTACAGAAGCAGATTTAAATGGTAGGTGACAGACTACAGTGAGTAGTCCTGCCATTTCACATTGGAGTTCCTGGTCCTGGTGACTTGTTACTGTTTAGTTCCTCAATTTATTCCAAAACCTCCTCTAATGACACCTCCATCTGGGACAGTTCCTCAGATTTGTCACCTAAAAAGGACGGCTCAGGTTTGGGAATCTCCCTCACATGCTCAGCCGTGAAGACTGCTGCAAAGAATTCATTTCATTTCTCTGCAACGGCATGGTGCCAGCTGCGGTGTGGACAGACCCCAAACAGGCCGGCTAACAGATGGGCTCCTGAGGCAATCACAAAGACAGACTGCTGCCGACATCAGGGCATCCTTGCTGGAATATGTGAAAATATCTGACTGGGATCAAACAACAGGTCATCAACTGACTTGTTTTCTAAGCCTCCTCTGGGCACATTTTCCAGCTTCCCATCAACCGCAAAGGGCTCTTTTAAAAATGCCATTCAGCTGTAAGTACCTAAGACTGGCCACATGGGTCAGACCAATGGTCCATCTAGCCCAGTGTCCTGTCCTCCGATACTGGCCAGCGGTAGGTGCTTCCGAGGGAATGAACAGAACAGGGTCAGTTTCGAATGATCCATCCCATTTACACCCAGCTTCTGGCAGTCAGATGTTTATGGACACTCAGAGCATGGGGCTGCATCCCTGACCATCCTGGCTGATAGGAACTGGTCGAGCTATCCTCTGTGAACTGATCTACTTCTTGTTTGAACAGAGTTATACTATTGGCCTTCACAACATCCTCTGGCAACAAGCTCCACAGGTTGACTGTGTGTTGTGTGAAGAAATACTTCCTAATAACATCAGCCACACTATCAGAGGCTAGTTCACCTGTACATCCACCAATGTGATATATGCCATCATGTGCCAGCAATGCCCCTCTGCCATGTGCATTGGTCAAACTGGACAGTCTATACGTAAAAGAATAAATGGACACAAACCAGATGTCAAGAATTATAACATTCATAAACCAGTCGGAGAACACTTCAATCTCTCTGGTCACGCAATCACAGACATGAAGGTCGCTATCTTACAACAAAAAAACTTCAAATCCAGACTCCAGCGAGAAACTGCTGAATTGGAATTCATTTGCAAATTGGATACTATTAATTTAGGCTTAAATAGAGACTGGGAGTGGCTAAGTCATTATGCAAGGTAGCCTATTTCCCCTTGTTTTTTTCTTCCCCCCCGACGTTCTGGTTAAACTTGGATTTATGCTGGAAATGACCCACCTTGATTATCATGCACATTGTAAGGAGAGTGGTCAGTTTGGATGAGCTATTGCCAGCAGGAGAGTGAGTTTGTGTGTGTATGGGGGTGGGGGGGTGAGAAAACCTGGATTTGTGCAGGAAATGGCCCACCTTGATTATCATGCACATTGTGAGGAGAGTGGTCACCTTGGATGAGCTATTACCAGCAGGAGAGTGAGTTTGTGTGTGAGGGGCGGAGGGTGAGAAAACCTGGATTTGTGCTGGAAATGGCCCAACTTGATGATCACTTTAGATAAGCTATTACCAGCAGGAGAGTGGAGTGGGAGGAGGTATTGTTTCATGGTCTCTCTGTGTATATAATGTCTTCTGCAGTTTCCACAGTATGCATCCGATGAAGTGAGCTGTAGCTCACGAAAGCTCATGCTCAAATAAATTGGTTAGTCTCTAAGGTGCCACAAGTACTCTTTTTCCTTTTGTTTGTGTCAGACCTGCTGCCTATTCATTTAATTGTGACAGGTTTCAGAGTAGCAGCCATGTTAGTCTGTATTCGCAAGGAGAAAGGAGGACTTGTGGCACCTTAGAGACTAACCAATTTAGTTGAGCATAAGCTTTCATGAGCTACAGCTCACTTCATCGGATGCATTCAGTGGAAAATAACAGTGAGTAAATTTATATATACACAGAACATGAAAAAATGAGTGTTTAAAACTATTTCTCCCCCCCACCACTGTTCCTCAGATGCTCTTGTAAACTCCTGGAAATGGCCCACCTTGATTATCACTTCAAAAGGTTTTCTCTCTCTCTCTCCCCCCACCCCACTCCCCTGCTGGTAATAGCTCATCTTAAGTGATCACTCTCCTTACAGTATGCGTGTTAAACACTCATTTTTTCATGTTCTGTGTGTATATAAATTTACTCACTGTTATTTTCCACTGAATGTATCTGATGAAGTGAGCTGTTAAACGTTAAATTTAATTACATTATGGTCACTATTACCGAGCAGTTCAGCTACATTCCCCACTTGGACCGGACCCTGTGCTCCGCTTAGGCCTATATCAAGAATGGCCCCTTCCCTTGTGGGTGCCAGGATTAGCTGCTCCAACAAGCCGTCATTGATGGTGTCTAAAAATCACTTCTCTGCATCCCATCCAGAGGGGACATGTTCCCAGACAATATGGGGATAGTTGAAAACCCCCATTATTATTGGGTTTTCTGCTTTTGTAGCCTCTCTAATCTCCGTAAATTTCACAGTCCCCATCCTGGTCAGTAGTATATTCCTGCTGCTAGATTCCTATTCTTCAAGTGTGGAATTTCTATTCTGAGAGATGCTAGGATACAGTTGCATTTGTTTAAGATTTTTACTCTAATTTACTCTATGCTTTCCTGGGCATGTAGTGTCACTCCCCCGCCAGCGTGACCTACTCTGCCGTTCTTTCAGCGCTGATGGTCCAGGGTCAAACCCTGCTATCGGATCAACTGGGGTTTGGTTATTTGATCCCACCCACATCCCACTGAAATCCCTCTTGGGATGTCGTCTGGGCCATCTCTACTGTACCCCACTTCTCATGGCAGCCCCAGGCACTCAGCATTTGTGACTATCAGGCATCTTTAACGCAGATGGCCCCACTAAAGCCAGACAGATCTGAAAGCTTTGGCCAGTCTCCCAGCAGACAACACTTGCTTCCACCCATCACTAATACACAGAGTACATAGCACTGACTGGTGCGTCGGCCTGAACTCGCTATCTCAGACGCCAGGGACCCAAAGCCCAGGGAATTCACAGAGGACTTACAGGTTGTTGAATTTGGTGCCATTGGCCCATTTCCAGAGCTGCCCAGGGTCCCTCTGGAGGCCAATCCAGTGGTCAAATCTGCCTTTATAGCACAGCAGGAAAGCTTAAAAACAGCAGAGGGAGAGATGGGGTCAGAGCACAGGCTATGTGCACCAGAGACTCGCAGGGATACACTGATGGGCTCTGTTTTCAGGGAACGGCTGGGGATTTTCACCTCCCTCTTGCCCAGCTCTGGGTAATTCATTATTAACTTTCCCATCCCAAACCCAGCTCCCCCTCACACCAATCCGCCCAGGGCTGGAGCACCTCTTGGGTGCTGCTGGGTCTAAGCTGCCCCAGCATCTCTCTATAGAAGGCCACATTCTGTGTCAAAGCCTCACCTTTCAGAACAGCTGAGCTCCCCTCCCCATCACAGGGGAAGGGGAAGGAAAGAGCCCAGCTGAGCTCAATAAGGGATGCTGGGAAGGGCCAGGGATGAGAGTAGAGCCACCAAATCCTCAGCTAGAAGGGGCCAGGGCTAAGAGGAGCCCCTCCCGCCCCCCCATCCTCATCTGGCTACCCAAGAGCACTGGCTCTTCAAGTCAATCTGGGATCTCAGTATCCCTTTGGCCCCATGCCACCCAGAAGACACTCAAGCCAGCCTAGCCCGAGAGAGGGGCGGTCTCCTTTTGAGAGGGCTGACAGTGAGTGATCCCTGCAGTCAGACACGGACACTAGAGGTGCCCCGGGACAGCCAGCCAGGCCTGGCATTCAGCAGCTGGAAGCTCATTTACTCAGAGCTGCTCCTCGAGCCCAGGTTCTCCTGCAGCAGCTGCTGAGCCAAGACCAGAACGTTGCAATTCAAGCATCTCTCACCATTTCCTGCTCACTGCTGATCTCAGCCAGGGAGGCGCTGAGCGCAGAGCAGTGGGTCAGGCTGCAGGTCCAGTTCCTTTCGGCCTCAGAGAAATAGTAGCATTTCCCTCGGTATCCGATCCAGCAACGGGCCCCGGTTCAGCTGATGGAAGCTGAGGTCTCCACACTGAGAATGAGACAGCGACACGTGGTGTGAGCGAGACCCGCCAACGAGGAGAACAGGGGGAGATCAGCCCCTGCGCCCCAGGCTTCTGAGACACCTCGAACCAGGGTGGGTACTGAAAGGCTGTGAGGGAGCCAGGAGGACGCTGGGAATCCAGCCCGAGAGGGGGGTTATCTGACTCTGGTCTCCCTCTCTTGGGTTCACATTCAACAGGGATGCAGCTGACAAACCGCTCATGCCATGAAGCCCAGGACAGAGAGCTGGGCCCAAGCTCCATGTTACAACACGGGGTGGGCAGAGAGCTGCATAGGGAGGGGACGGTTACCAGGGGGCCAGCAGGGGGGCAATAATTAATGGGTAGGAGATTAACTGCAACATGATTTCCCAGGTCTAGTACCTCAAGGAGTTCTGCTAGCCTAGACTGCTGCCCCCTCCCCCTGCTCTGCGCTTTGCTTCCCTGGAGAGGCAGGTTGAGATGAAGACGGGAACAAACTCCCTTCCCTTCAGGAGACTGAACACCTGCTGCCCGGCCTGTCCAGCGCAGCCAGCCAGGTTCACGGTCACCATAAGCAGCTGCCATCTGCGCTCGCACACGCTGTCTGTGCAGGCGGGGACGTCAATAGCGCGACGAGACCCTGCCCTGCCGAGGTCACCAATGGGTGGGTTTCACGCTGCGTTAAGGGAGGTGTCCATACTGCGTTCCACGGCTCCTTTCAGTGACACGCCAGCACCTGCCCAGCACTGGGCACCACCCGGGGATGCAGGAAGGCCAGGCTGGCACCTCAGGGCGACACGCTGCAGGCAGAGGGCCCAGCTCATTGCTGCCCTGCACCGTCAATCACCCCCACACAGGCCTGGGGCCCAGCAACAGTGACTTGGACCCAGAGTGCTCAGAGATGGGCTGCGGGGAGCTAATGTCAGTCCCGACACAGAGTGCCCAGGTGCAGGGGTCTGGGAGGGAGCAGGAGGAGGGTCTTGGAGGAACATCCCCCAGGAATCCTCAGTCCCAGGGGCAGAAGCCAGACAGGCCAGGAGGAGAGACTGAGTGTGGTGGCTCCAGGGGGAATGGGATGTGCAGAGAGGGGGAAGGGAAGGGCGAGAACTCACCTGCCAGGAGAATGATGAGAACTAAGAACATGGTTGCGAGGGCGACTGGGAGCACAATTGTATGTTTCTTGTAGTTACATTTCCTGCAGTTATGACGAGGGTCTGAAACAGAAAGACCCGTCAGGCAGGGCCGCGAGGACACGTCTCCCAGCCCTGGTGCCGTCAGGAGCTTCCTTAGAACAGTGGTTCTCACCCACCGGTTCGTGTACCCCTGGGGGTAAGCAGAGGTCTTCCACGGGGCACATCAACTCATCAGGAGATTTGCCTCGTGTTACAACAGGCTACATAAAAAGCACTAAGTCAGTACAAGCTAAAATTTCCTACAGACAATGACTCATTTATACTGCTCGATAGACTATACACGGAAAGGTACAGCGTTGATAGTCCAATTGATCTATTTCATAATTAAATACGCAACAATCAGAGAGAGTCAGCAATTTTTCAGGAATAGTGGCTGTGACACTTTTGTATTTTTATGTCCCATTTTGGAAGCAAGTTGTTTTTAAGTGAGATGAAACTTAGGAGAGTGCAAGACAAATCAGCCTCCTGACAGGGCGACAGTCCTCTGCAAAGGCTGAGAACCACTGGACTCGAACATGCACCGTTCTGTCGATTGCTCCTTCCGTCAGACGCTCTGGGAGAGGAGCCCGGAGGGTCAGGCCTGCTGGGCCTGGCAGAACAGGCCCTCCTTCCTCTCAGCCCAGTGCCCTCCCCTGGGCACTCCCAGCCAGGCTGCCAGGAGGCCTGGTGAGCTCAGGGGCACAGAGATAAGGACCCGCATGTCCTGGTGGCAGTTGCTCAAACTGCCCCCCCCGCACCATCCCCACCCCCATTCTGCCCCCTGCCAAGCACTGGCTGGGCCCACACTGCCGAGTGCCCCTATTCCCGCACACTGGGGTCTCACACTGGCCATACACAGCAGAAGGGGGGAGAACGAACCAGGCAGAGATGGGCCAGGGCTGTCACAAGGGGTCTGACACACCCAGCCCAGGAGGGCCCTGCACAGCCCCACGACCTCCGCTGTGTGCGCCAGACAGCAGCTGTGAGCCGGGGATCAGTGCCCTGAGAGCCCCTGGGGGTGATCCAGTCCCTGCTGCCCACAGACGGGCAATGTCCAACTCCTACCTGACACCAGCTCCCTGGCTTCTGTCTTGCAGGTTTCTGATCGGAGGAGGAGGAGACTGCGCGTATCTGAACGATGTGAATGGGGTCAGCAGCTGGCGATGCACCAGTGAGAGACCCTGGATCTGCACCAAACCCGATGCATTTACACAGGCACAGGAGGCTGCCGTGGAAGGGGGCTGGTAACAAGAGTATTATAGAATCTAGCCCTGGAAAAGCCGGACTGTGATTTCTTGTGACCATCATATCTGAGCAATTCCGGAATATTGGGGAATGCTCTGCGCATCACTGGGCAGAGCACTGTGGACTCAGGTGAAAACCAGAGATGCTATTTGCACATCTTGTCCCCCCACCCGTGCTGTCTCTTTTTCTGCCAGTGGAACAGCTCAAATCCAGCCTTTCCTACCCCTCCTCAGCTGCACCAGGAACTCTGCCTAACTGAGCCAAGGCACCAGCCTCAGCTTTCGCTGCCCTGACATTCCCCCACAGAAGCTTTTTACTACAGAAAATTATCTATGGAATCTTTTAAAAATATTCCTCATTCCCATTTTATGGTCTGGAATAAAGCTGAGAGGGGATGTTCTCCATTCCCCCCCCCCCCCCCCCGCAGCAACTTTTTAACAAGATTTTTTTATGGGTCAGTTTTTGGGGTGTTTTGAAAACCCAACTGATTTTGAAGTTTGCAGGTTTACACCACCAGTTCCTGGTTTTTGTTGCCAGATATTGCTTTGGATGAAGGAATGAACGTTTTAAACTAGTTTTAATTTTCCATTTTTAGTTTTAAGAGCGCTGCACCTGCCAAGGGAGTGGGACCCCTGTTACACTCCTCGTGGGACACCTAGGGCCTGGAACGTAGGAGTAAGAGGAGAAATGTCTGTTCTCTCCCTTCCTGGAGCCCAGTGGGTTTGAAAAGGGCAGGGAGGGGGTAGGTGTGACACAGACAGACCAGGTGGCAGGTCATGCCAAAGTCCCCATGTCTGCTATAGATGCTTCTGTTACACAACTAAGCTACAAAGTTTCAAAAGGTATGTATGTTCACCTGCTTTAGCCTTGTAAATAAATCTTATTTCCTTTTTAATAAATTGTCATATAATAAGACTGGCTACGTGCGCAGTCTTTGGTGTGATGTCTAAGGTGCAGTTCACCTGGGGTGCCTGGGCCTGTGGGACTGGGAGTAACCTGAATACTGTTGTGATTCTGAGTGTGAGAGACCATCTGTCTCTCAAAGGCAGGCTCACCTGGGTTGCGAGACAGATCGGAGTACCCAAGGGGACTGCATGGCTAGGCTGTTAGGATGCCGGAGGAGATTACCCTGCATGTTTGGTTGGTGAAATCTAGGTCTAGAATTCTCAGCCAGTTTGGATTTGTGCCCTGGTTCCCAGCAGTCTGCCCTGAGGTTGGCGCGCACTCTCTCAAGACACTGCAGACAGCGCTATTGCACGGCCTTGGCTTCAGTTCCCTCCTTGCAGGAGAGAGGAGCTGAACCTGCCCAGAGATGGAGTTTGGGGGAAAGATGCATGTGACCCAGGGACCCCTTGGTGCCAAGTGGCAGGCAGCACAGAAGGTTTTCCAGGAATCCCCTGGGTCTGATCTTTACATCAGTAGTTTTAAACCTTTCCAGATGACTGTACCTCTTTCAGGAGCAGTGTAAACAAGTCACGATCTGAAATTTTAGTTTGCACTGACTTCGCTAGTGCTTTTTATGCAGCCTGTTTTAAAACTAGGTAAATATCTGGATGAGTTGATGTATCCCCTGGAAGGTCTCTGCATATCGCCAGGAGTACATGTACCCCTGATTGAGATGCCTGATAGTCACAGTGGTCTACATAACAGTTCACAAAAGCGGGTATGCCAGCTCTGTGTCAAGGGCCAGTAGCCCAATGGTCACCATAATGGGAGCAAGACCTCTGTACGGATACTATGTAAGGAGCTGTGTCTCTAGACGGACAATGATGCCCTTAAGGTCTTGGAGTTAAGGCAGGTCACGGGAGGTGATGTACCCCAGATGCTCCTTTCAGACAGGAGACAACTGAAGTTACCTCCCTGTCTGGCCCTCTGTGTATTGTGTGCCTGATGTTGGATGTCTCTTTGCGCACTGAGCCAGGTGCAAAATTAGATTGCAAAATCCACAAAAAAGGGAAATCTACAGGAAGAAACTTACAGCAGGGGGCTGTGTGTGTGTCCATCTGTGGTGTTTAAGCATAAAGACAAAGGATCAGTCTGATCTCTCTTGGTGTGCAGAGACATACTGGATCCTTCCCCTTGGAGACAAACTGACCGTACGCATGTCTCAAGAAAGAAGGGTCCGAGGCTGCCTGGCTGTGAAGTGCTGCAAGGATATCTGGTGAGCTGTACTTGGTTAGACAGGAGAATACCTTGTTAGTTCAGTCTAGGCTCTAGAACACATGTTATGACTTTGTTATATGTAACCATTTGTTTCCAACACTTCCACTTGACGCTTGGCTTTGTTGAACTGAGGCGTGATTTCGCTGTGAGCCTATGGCAGCGCTGTGTGTTAAGTGGAGCAGTGATCTGAGCTGGAGCTGGTAAGCTGGGGCCGAGGATGTTACTGTTCCTTTGGAAACAGTGAATCTGTGAATCCTGCCAGTGCCCAGGGGACCAGGGACTGGATGCTCCAGACAGATGCTCAGAGGGCTTGAGGGCAGAGTGGGCCTATTGCTACCCTGCAGTGACGGCAGGCCCAGCAGCGAGTGCGTGTGGCCAGTGGAGTTGGGGAGCTGACCCCTGGCAGGCACAGACAAGGCTCCCTCAGGCAAAGGGCAGGTGGTGGCGAGGTGCCTCCCAGCCCTGGGTACCCTGGGAAGCATTGCAGGGTATTAATTTTCTGCAGGTCTGGGGCAGTTAAAAATTACGCCCCAAGGCCCCAGCCCAGTGAGAAGGACCAAGGAGAGGAACTGTGACTCTGCGGGGGGCACCTGAGTCCCAGCCCCGCCCAGAGTTCTGCTCTGCCTAAAGCCCCAGTCCCGCCCCGTGAGTAGGGCTTTACCAAATTCATGACCATGAAAAATGCATCACAGCCTGTGAAATCTGGTCTCGCCTGTGAAATCTGGCTCGGGGCGGGGGGGGAATATGCCCCCCTTACGTCTACGCTGCCTTCAGAGCTGGGCGGCCAGAGAGCAGCAGCTGCTGGTCTGGTGCCCAGCTCTGAAGGCAGCGCTGCTGCCAGCAACAGTGCAGAAGTGAGGGTGGCATGGTGGGTGGGGGAAGGGCCGATCTTACGGGTGGGTGACGTGGGCAACTGCCCCGAGCGCAGTGGTCAGGAGGGAACCCCGCCACCCGCCAGCTCCAGGCCCTTTTAACCAATATGGTCTCTGTGTGTATATAATGTCTTCTGCAATAGCGCTGTCTGCAGTGTCTTGAGAGCTAATGGGAAGCTGGGCTCTGGTGTTGTCCTTCATCTCTAATTTTCCTGCAGAGCGTCAGTCGAGAAGACGTCCCAGGCTGTGAGGTGAGTTAGGGCAGTGGCTCTCAACCTTTCCAGACCACTGCACCCCTTTCAGGAGTCTGATTTGTCTTGCGTACCCCAAGTTTCTCCTGACTTAAAAACGACTTGCTTAGAAAATCAGACCTAAAAATACAAATGTTGCCACAGCCACTATTGCTGAAAAATTGCTGACTCTCATTTGTACCATACAATTATAAAATAAATCCATTGGAAATAAGTATTGTACTTACATGTCAGGGTGTAGCGTATAGAACAGTGTAAACGAGTCAGTGTCTGTCTGAAATTTTAGTTTGCACTGACTTCGCTCGTGCTTTTTATGTAGCCCGTTGGAAAACTAGGCCAATAACTAGATGAGTTGACATATTCCTCGGAAGAGCTCTGTGTACCCCAGGGATACATGTACCCTTGCTTGAGAACCACAGACTTAGGGGGTCTGGAACAAGGAGCATACACGGCTGAACCACAGACTTAGGGAGTCTGGAGCAAGGACCATACGAGGCTGAATCCCATGGGGTGGGTGACCTGGTACTTGTTCATTGGAAGCGCCACCTTGATCTCCTGCATCTCAGCTTTCCTTTAAAAATGAAGTCTGATGGGTGAGAGGAAACCTGCACCGTGCGACCTGGGTAACAGGACAGCTGCAGGAAGCTGAGGACTTGTCCCGATGAAGGGTTAGGGCTGGATTCACAAAGGGACTTAAGAGGCTAATGGCCACTTCAGGCACCTCCATCCCAGAACCAAACCCCAGCTCAGCTGCCACCAAACCCTGGAAGCGCCTGAACTTGCTCGGTGCCTCAATTTTCTGAGTAAAAGTTTACGAGGTGTCTGTGTGTGCCCCGAGCACCTGTGCTGCTCCCTCCCTCTAGGCTGCTGGCTGCCTAAGCCCCAGTACGATCCAGGAGCCAGCCTCCGCCTGACTTGCCATGGGGCCCCAAGCCAGTGGGTATGTTCAAAGGACCCGTTCCAGCTTGGGCCCCACAGGCGAGTGCTCACAAACTGGCAGAGAGGAGCAAGCGCTTCCTGGTAACGTTTAGCCCAGGGGTTCTGGCACTGACCTGGAAAGTAGGAGACCCCAATTCCAGTCCCCCTTGTAGCTGGGTGGGAGAAGGGGTTTGAACAGGCGTCTCCCACCTCTTAGGAGCAGCCTCTCGCCACTGAGCTAGGGGAGAGTCTGAGGTGGTGGTGGTGGTGGTGGGGTTCCCTTATTCTCTCCTGTTAACCCTGTTCCAGACTCGGGATAAAGAGTGATTGGAGCAGACAGACTAACTGTCACCTCAGGGCATGATGCAGAGAGATGATTTCTAGCCCCCACCAGTGACTGCTGCTTGGAGAAGTGGGCCCTGGCCCCCACAAGGGGAGAGGCAATTCCTGATTTAGTCCTCAGTGGAGCACAGGATCTGCTCCAAGAGGTGAAGGGAGCTGAACTGCCCAGCAATAGTGCCCACAGTGTAATGACATTTAGTATCCCTGGAGGGGACGTAATACCAGACCAGCCCACAGCAGTATCATTTCACTTCTAAAAGGGGAACCACAAAACCATGTGGATGCTTGTTGGATGGAAATTGCACAGAGCCGTCACCAGGGTCAAACGTCTCCTAGTATCACGGACACGACTTAAAAACAGCATGAGAGGCTCGGACGAGGGGCTTGTCTCCACTCACAGCGCTGCAGGGAAGACGCTACCTACGCTGACCAGAGAGCTTCTCCCATCAGCGGAGCCAATCCCCCTCCCCAAGGGCGGTAGCTATGGGGACAGGAGAAGCGCTCCCCTCAACGTAGGGCTGTCTACACTGGGGGTGAGGTCAGGATACCGGCATCGCTGGGGGGTGGATTTTTCACACCCTTGAGCAACATCGTTACACCGTCATAAGTCTGTAATGTAGAGCGGGTCTAAGGGCAGGTCTCCACTACCCGCCGGAAACGCAGGTAGCGATCTATCTATTGGGGGTCAATTTATCACGTCTAGTCTAGACGCGACAAATCGAACCCCGAGCGCTCTCCCGTGACTCCGGTACTCCAGCGCCGCGAGAGGTGCAGGCGGAGTGGAGGGGGGAGCGCCGTGAAGATGCCAAGGGAAGTCGACCTGGATACGTCCACTTCAGCTATGCTAGTCTCGTAGCTGAAGTTGCATATCTTAGGTCGATCCCCCCCACACACACACACACCCAGTGTAGACCAGGGCTAAGTGTGTACCCCAAATAAAAAAAGACAGGAGGAGGACCAAAAAAATGCTATCCTGGCTAAACAGCAGAGTAATGGAGGCCATTAGAGGCAAAAAGCATCCTTGAAAAACTGGAAGTCTAAACCTAATGAGGAAACTAGGACAGAGCACAAACTCCAGCAAGTAAATTGTAAAGTATAAGGAGGCAGGGCAAGGAAGAGTTTGAGAAGCAACTTCCTAAAGATGCAAAACCTAAAAAAATTAAGTACATCAGAAGTAGGAAAATATAAGGTCCCTCACCAAAGGCTTTTAAGCAAAGGAAGCTGTCATGGGATAAGGGGGAAGGTTCTCTCATGGATCAGTAACTGGTTAAAGTTAGGAAACAACAGGAATAAATGCTCTGTTTTCACACTGGAAAGAGGGAAATAGCTGGGTCCCCTCAGGATAAGAACAGTTATATCCACACACAACTGCTCCTCCCACTCTCGCTTATGCCAGCTCCCCTGATCCCCCTCAGCGGCACGGCTGCACACAGAGATACTGGGAGAACAGCAGCGACACTAGGGCCTTTGCTGGCGCACCTCTGTTAGGAGAAATACCCTGAACCAACCTAGTTACACTGCTGAGACTTTTCCGTGTAGACCAGGCCTTGAACAGACATTGGAGATTCAACGTTAGCAAGTTATACAATGGGAGCTTTCCTCAAACATCTCAAAGAGTAAACGTCAGGCAGCACTCACCGCACTGGATCTAATGGGGAACCGGCCACCCAGGTCCATTTCCCCCCTGGGGGTGTCACTTTAAGGCCAATCCAGATGCAGTTTGCATCTTGTACAACATCTTGTATGAAATCCTGTGATGTGCAAAGCAGAGGGGGTGGGGAGGAGTGTCCTGTAACATGCCAGAATTCCCGTAGTGATCCCATGAAGTGCCTGCTCTCTCCTTCAGCAGCTCCGCCCATAATGCCAGCAGGAGACCCCACCAGCCCCTGAGTTAGTTCACCCTCTCCCCTGGGTGGGCAGGGTCCAGTGCAGGTAAACGTGGCTCTCTCTATGCAGACATGGTAACACCAGTACCCGTCCTTGGTGGCACAGGGTGAGCTGGACCTTTAAGGGAGTCCTGGGTTGAGCCTCACCTGTGACTAGGTGCCCATGGACTCAGAGGCAAAGGTGATGGAAGCAGGTGACCAGGAGCCAGGCCTGGTGGGGCTACACGGGCAGCCAGTCTGGGCAGGGAGAGATTTGATGGGGTAGGAGGTTTGTGTGAGTAGCTCTATGCAGAAGGGCTCTGCTGAGCTCTCAGACAGAGAGCCTGGGAGTGAAACGCCTACAGGAGCCAGCTGGGCAGTCTGGGGCGGGAAAGCTGTGGGGTTCTTGTTCTGAACTGTATGTTAATAAGCCAGACCCCCAGAAGGGGAGAAAACACCCCAGTGTGGAGTTTGATTCGGGGGCGGGAGGGTAGAGTCAGGCTACACTGGGATTGTAACTAATGACACACGTCTTTCCCCAGCTGGAGTTGGATGAGCCTGTATTTTCTGTTACCATCTCCTCCCAGTTCTGGATCACAAGCATGCGAGAGCTCTTCCCCGAGCAGTCGTCACGGCTCCCAGTCCAGTCTTTACGCTCCTTAGACAGCCAGTAGCTCTTGTCCCCATGCAGCAGCCAGTCCCTGGGCAGAGGTTGCACCCAGATCCCTCTGGAGGGAGAGATGGGAACCGAGGTGTCATTAATTCTGAACCTTCAAACTACAGCTGGATGAAAACTCTTGTTCAAAGTTGTTTTTTAATGGAAAATGCCATTTTGACCCAAATGAAAGGTTTTATTTTGATTGCCGTTTTTCATTTTTTGATGGGGGGAGAGGACTTAAAATGGAAATACTGGTTTTGAGGGTGGGAGGGAGGATTTCATTCAGTTTTGGAGGGGAAATAAACATTTACTCTTAACAGTTCCCTCCATTTGAAAAGTGGGGGAGGACTTTCACTTTTCTACTTCCTTCAAAGGACATCAAACTGTCATTTCTTTTCACGTTTTTCATGACCTAGGCTTACACTATGACAGGTTTCAGAGTAACAGCCGTGTTAGTCTGTATTCGCAGAAAGAAAAGGAGTACTTGTGGCACCTTAGAGACTAACGAATTTATTTGAGCATGAGCTTTCGTGAGCTACAGCTCACTTCATCAGATGCATACCGTGGAAACTGCAGCAGACTCTATATATACACAGAGAATATGAAACAATACCTCCTCCCACCCCACTGTCCTGCTGGTAATAGCTTATCTAAAAGCCATTTCCAGCACAAATCCAGGTTTTCTCACCCTCCACCCCCCCACACAAATTCACTCTCCTGCTGGTGATAGCCCATCCAAAGTGACAACTCTTTACACAATGTGCATGATAATGAAGTTAGGCCATTTCCTGCACAAATCCAGGTTCTCTCACTCCCTCACCCCCCTCCAAAAACCCACCCCCATACACACACAAACTCACTCTCCTGCTGGTAATAGCTCATCCAAACTGGCCACTCTCCAAGTTTAAATCCAAGTTAAACCAGAACATCGGGGGGGGGGGTAGGAAAAAACAAGAGGAAATAGGCTACCTTGCATAATGACTTAGCCACTCCCAGTCTCTATTTAAGCCTAAATTAATAGTATCCAATTTGCAAATGAATTCCAATTCAGCAGTTTCTCGCTGGAGTCTGGATTTGAAGTTTTTTTGTTTTAAGATAGCGACCTTCATGTCTGTGATTGCGTGACCAGAGAGATTGAAGTGTTCTCCGACTGGTTTATGAATGTTATAATTCTTGACATCTGATTTGTGTCCATTTATTCTTTTACGTAGAGACTGTCCAGTTTGACCAATGTACATGGCAGAGGGGCATTGCTGGCACATGATGGCACCAATGTGATTTATGCCATCATGTGCCAGCAATGCCCCTCTGCCATGTACATTGGTCAAACTGGACAGTCTCTACGTAAAAGAATAAATGGACACAAATCAGATGTCAAGAATTATAACATTCATAAACCAGTCGGAGAACACTTCAATCTCTCTGGTCACGCAATCACAGACATGAAGGTCGCTATCTTAAAACAAAAAAACTTCAAATCCAGACTCCAGCGAGAAACTGCTGAATTGGAATTCATTTGCAAATTGGATACTATTAATTTAGGCTTAAATAGAGACTGGGAGTGGCTAAGTCATTATGCAAGGTAGCCTATTTCCTCTTGTTTTTTCCTACCCCCCCCCCCCGATGTTCTGGTTTAACTTGGATTTAAACTTGGAGAGTGGCCAGTTTGGATGAGCTATTACCAGCAGGAGAGTGAGTTTGTGTGTGTATGGGGGTGGGTTTTTGGAGGGGGGTGAGGGAGTGAGAGAACCTGGATTTGTGCAGGAAATGGCCTAACTTCATTATCATGCACATTGTGTAAAGAGTTGTCACTTTGGATGGGCTATCACCAGCAGGAGAGTGAATTTGTGTGGGGGGGTGGAGGGTGAGAAAACCTGGATTTGTGCTGGAAATGGCTTTTAGATAAGCTATTACCAGCAGGACAGTGGGGTGGGAGGAGGTATTGTTTCATATTCTCTGTGTATATATAGAGTCTGCTGCAGTTTCCACGGTATGCATCTGATGAAGTGAGCTGTAGCTCACGAAAGCTCATGCTCAAATAAATTCGTTAGTCTCTAAGGTGCCACAAGTACTCCTTTTCTTTAGGCTTACACTGTATCAGCTCTAGTTCTAGACATTGCTGAAGTTTCCCCTACAGTTGTGTAAAAAGCAGGGCTGTCAATTAATCGCCGTTAACTCACGTGATTAACTGAAAAATTAACTGTGATTAAAAAAATTAATCGTGATTAATCACACTGTTAAACAATAGAATACCAATTGAAATTGATTAAATATTTTTGGATGTTCTTCTACATTTGCAAATATATTGATTGCTATTACAACACAGAATACAAAGTGCACAGTGCTCACTTTACATTATTGTTTTTTATTACAAATATTTGCACTGTAAAAATGATAAAAGAAATAGTATTTTTCAATTCACCTCATACAAGTCCTGTAGTGCAATCTCTTTATGCTGAAAGTGTAACTTACAGATGTGGATTTTTTTCTTACATAACTGCACTCAAAAATGAAACAATGTAAAACTTTAGAGCCTACAAGTCTAGTCACTCCTACTTCTTGTTCAGCCAATTGCTAAGACAAACAAGTTTTGTTTACATTGACGGGAGATACTGCTGCCCCCTTCTTATTTACAATGTCACCTGAAAGTGAGAACAGGCATTCGCATGGCACTTTTGTAGCTGGCATTGCAAGGTATTTATGTGCCAGATATGCTAAACATTCATCTGCCCCTTCATGCTTTGGCCACCGTTCCAGAGGACATGCTTCCATGTTGATAATGCTCGTTAAAAAAAATAAACGCGCTAATTAAATTTGTGACTGAACTCCTTGGGGGAGAATTGTATGTCTCCTGTTCTGTTTTACCCACATTCTGCCCTATATTTCATGCTATAACAGTCTCGGATGATGACCCAACACATGTTCATTTTAAGAACACTTTCAAGCAGATTTGACAAAATGCAAAAAAGGTACCAGTGTGAGCTTTCTAAAGATAGATTCAGCACTCAACCCAAGGTTTAAGAATCTGAAGTACCTTCCAAAATCTGATCAGGATGGGGCGTTGTAGCCAGACAGACAGCCCCCCCCACCCCCAGACCAGCATTGCTGGAAACACAGGAGGAAGCCGGATCAGGGCACTTAACATATATTCCAGCATAGCCTTTGAAGCTGTGAAAAGCACAGGTGTGCTGCTACAATGTGCCTCTGGGAACATATACAACGATTAAGCTCACAGCAGGCAGAGGCCCTGTGACAGACATGGCTCTTAGCCCCTACTAAATAGCGTGATGCACACACACCAACATCCTAGGTGGAAAATATTTACCCTGATAAAAGAAATGTCCAGTAGTCAACACTTATTGTTTCTCTCCCTTGCAAGTGTAAACTACTCTTGCGAAAGCTGGCATCACCCAGACAGACCAGCCTCAATTTGGCATAAGAAAGGCGAAAGAGAATAAAGGAGTACAGAGGTATAAGTAGGGGACCTACAGCACCATGACTTTTGAATGCTTTTTACTATCTATCTGCTGGTCAGATAAGTGACAGCCTCCCAAGGCTTCTGCAGCTAAGAGGGTCCCTAAGCCTTGTCCCTTATTCGTCTTTCCGCGGAATTGAGTGACCGATCCTGGCTTGGCACCGCTGGAATCGAGAGATGCAAGGAGGGTAAGAAGCACCCACACCTGATCTCCTATCTTTAGTGTACACATATTTTGAAATAGAGCTCTATACTTCGTTTTCTTTCTTTGGGATTGTGGCTTCAGTTTTGTAACTTGTTTGTGTGTGTAACATCTCTACATTTAAATAAGTAGGCACTAGCAATTTTGTAACCACATGATTAGAATCTAGCTTAATAAATTTTGGTAACCATTTGTGCATAAGCCTGACTTGTTTTCTCTGGTTTACTGCAAAGCAGCCAACACAATGAAAGAACCTCAGCCGTTTTGGCTCTAAAGCCTGGCCATGAGGTGAGAGTACTAAGAGCCTAGCGTTGAGTTGTGCTGCCTCCACGGGGCAAACTCTTGGGGCACCTGTCAGTCAATCCTGGCTGCCCGCTGCGAAGGAGCTCTGAGCTCTAGCAGTTAAAGTCACGGGTGGTTAGGACCTTGGGGCATCCGACAGCCTAGCCCGGGCTGCCCGCCGCGAAGGGACAGTGCGTCCTAGCGGTTAAAGTCACGGATGGTATAAACGGGCATAGCTGGCACCTCACCAAACATCCTTGGCCGTCGGCTAACAGAATTTTGGCGTCACGAACAGGATTGTGATATAGGCTGCACTACAGTAACACAATGAAACCAGTCATGATAAACACCACAGAATTCCCTGAGCTAGAGAAAAGTTTGACCCAAGAGGGATGGGGAAATCCTCTGTGGAGCAAAGAACTGCTGGAGAAATATTGGGGAAAACCAGCAGAGATCTGGCAGCATTTCTGTAACTGGAGAACTGCCTGCAAGATGAAGAAAGGGAAAGGAAAAGGTGCTTGTATATGGCTGCTTACTAACATTTGGCAAGCTGCCTGTAAGGATTATCATAGCCTGGCAATAGAATTTAATAGGCTACAACAGGAAAGGGACACACTGTGCCAGGAATGCCAGAATTTAGATACCAGAGTAAGAACACTGAATAGGGATATGGAACATCTTCAGAAAAGATTACTTCCCTTAATTGAGAAAGAAGGGATAGAACGAAGGGAAAAGCTGGAGACTAAAACACGCAGTATCAACCGGGCTAAAGTTGAGACTGCTCTCTGGCTAGACCCTGAGGAATGGGATGGAGACATTTGGGATTCAGCAGATGAGTCCTCCTCCTCTGAGGAGGAAGGTCCCTCTGTAAAATTAAGACCAGCTATCACACATCACAAATCAGAAGAACATGAGGAAAATTTGAGTGGGGCAGAGCTGGATGAAGAAGGGGATGACAATTATCCATCCACCTCTTCAAAAACAAAGAAGGGAGGTAAAAAGGGAAAAGGGAGTAAAGCTCCAACACACTTTACCAAAATTACCACCCGCCAATATACTCCCATGGAGTTAAAAACAATCCAGGGAGATTTTGCTAAAAAGCCTGAGGAAGGTATAATAGAGTGGCTGGTCCGCCTCTGGGACACTGGGGGTGGATATATACGCCTGACAGCCCAAGAAACTGAGCGCCTTAACTTAGGTGCAGGAATATTCCTGGAACATTCAGAGGGGAACACCCCTAAAACACTTTGGTCTCTGGCTTGTCAATGGGCAAGAGGAATTTACCCAGCAGACCGAGATGAACCCACAGTAATGCACTGGACCAACATAGATGAGATAAAAACAGCTCTATTAACTGTGGCTGTCATTAGCATGCTTGGCCAAAACCCTCAAGAGTTAGCCTATGAAAGTCCATGGGAGGGTCAGGTAGATGTAGATGATCTCAGACCCCTGCTTAAGGGAGTTCCGAGTAACCACAGGGCTATGGCACTGTCCCTTAGATCAGAAGCTGCAGCACATAACAGAACCTTTCGGGCACTGCTAAACCATCTGGTGTCATACTTTAGAGAATTCGGAGACATCAGAGCACTGAGAGGCAAAACTAAGATGCGTTCCCTTCAGGGAAACAAGGGGGCACCATCTAAAGGACATAAAAACAAGCGAGAGCCAACCCAGGAGGAAAAGGAGCTTAGAGCCAAGTTGTGGAGACAATGTCTGGCTTTAGGTTATCCCAGAGATTTGATAAATGGACTGCCCACAGAGCGGCTAACATTATTCACCACCTTTAAAAGAGCTGACTGGGAGACAACTAATGCTACTCCCAGTGCACCTCTGCAGCTCTCTCCTCTTTCCCCACCTGCAGACACCTGGTATACTCCATTGCTGCAGCAACTGCAAGAGTTACCAGAGCAGGGAAACTAGCTTGCGGGGGTCAATCTCCTCTCCTAATAAACCAGCTTAAATCCAAAGAGGAGAAAACAACAGCAAAAGACCCCCGGATACATGTAACTGTAAATGACAAACACATTATTCCTTTCTTAATGGACACAGGGGCTCAAAGGTCCATGATTAAGCCAGAAAGTTTTTCAGGACTCGCCACCTACTGGCCGAAAGCAGGTACTTGTTACAGGAGTAAATGGCAGCACCATAACTTACCCATTAGTTAAGATAAAACTGGATATCCCATTGCAACCCCACCATCAGCCCCGAAAATATGAGGTGATTTTGGGCAATGCCAACATACTGGGCATGGATGTTTTAAGAGGAAAGAAGGGAAGGCTTAATGGGGAAAGATGGGCTTTTGGAGTCAGTTCTGTTCCTCATGCCACCCACCTGGAAGAGGAAAGCCCTCCCCACTATTCTGTAAACTTACTTAGCAGCGCACCTGCTCTCCCGCCCTCAACAGTAACAAACATAAAGCAGTATAATGTCCCAGCTGAGGCCATAAGCCCTGTTACTGACCTGATCAAAGATTTGGAACAGCGAGGAATTTTAATTCGTACCCACTCTCGCTTTAATTCTCCTGTGTGGCCCATCAAGAAACCAAATGGCAAATGGAGACTCACTATAGACTATAGGAAGCTAAACAGTAACACTGGACCATTAACTGCAGCAGTCCCTAGCATAACAGATACTGTAAACACCATACAAACCTGGGATAAACCCTGGCTAGCAGTATTAGATGTAAAGGACATGTTCTTCATGGTCCTTTTGCAACCAGCTGACCAGGAAAGATTTGCTTTTACTTGGAAAGGTGTACAATACACTTTTACCCAAATGCCACAAGGGTTTAAACACTCACCCACTATTTGCCATGGGGCACTGGCAAAGGTCCTAGATGACCTTATACTGCCACCCAATGTACAAACTGTGCAATACATTGATGACATCTTAATAGGTGGGAAAACCTCAGAAGAGGTACAGGAGGCTATGAATCAAATCAAAGGAGCACTAGAAGCCCTTAATTTAGAGTTACCAGCTGAGAAATGCCAAGGTCCCTCCCAAGAGATAAAATTCTTAGGTACTGTATGGATGGGAGGTAGGAGGTCTGTGCCTAATGACACTGTGCAAGAGCTAAATCAGGCACCCTCCCCTGAAAGTAAAGATCAATTGAGACAGATTTTGGGAACCCTGGGGTTTTGGAGAAAACGTGTACCTGGCTTTGCCATTATAGCCAGACCATTGTACAATTTGTTAAAGAAAAGTGCTGCCTGGGAATGGGCTCCTGCCCATGAGGAAGCCCTCAGGCAACTGATAGGGGAGATACACACCTATCAGGCTCTGGGTCCCATACATCCTGAAGCCCCATTCCATTTGTACCTAACTGTGGGAGCCACTGGAATGTCTTATGCTCTCTGGCAAGAAAGTGACACTGCTCCCAGACGACCAATTCAGTTTGGTTCCAAGTCATGGCAAGGGTCACAGGCTAACTACGCGCCTTATGAGAAGGTGCTTCTGGCAGCTTACACAGCCTTGAGAGAAACTGAGGAATTAACTCAGGATAAGGACATCACAATTCACACTCCTCTTCCAATCATTAAACCTATATTGGAAGGGAAAGAGTTACCACCTGGTGCAGCACAAAAGATGACTATCCAAAGATGGGCACGTTACATACACCACAGGGTAGGGAGTGCAGACACTGCACAGAACCCCACTATGATTCAGGAATCCCTATGGAAAGTAGGAATGCCTGATGAATACCGCCTACCTCCACAGCAGTCTCCCGTTAAGGATGCTGCCCCATTTGATCCTTCTAAGCCTGACGGAGTATGGTTCACTGATGGCAGTGCCAGGCTGGTAAAAGGAAAATGGAAGGGAAAAGCTGCAGCAGTGCCTGCAGACACCTCTGCAGCACCCCTAACTGCTGGAATTGATGGGTCAGCACAACTTGCAGAATTGGCTGCAATTAAACTGGCCTGTGAAGCAGGAGCCACCGCAGTATATACGGACTCCTATGCGGTCTGGGCAGGTGCCACTCAGTGGATCACTAGCTGGAAAAATAGCCACTGGGAAATAGGAGGTAAACCAGTCTGGGGACTGGAATACTGGAAGTGGTTATATCAGCATGCCCTGCAACAACCCCTGTCTATAGGACATGTCTCAGCTCATCAGAGGAATAATACCCCAGCTGCACAGTTAAACAATTTAGCCGATGCAGCTGCCCAGCTCTTTACCGCACAAGTCGAATGGGAACGCTTATATTCATGGTTACATGATAATTTAGGACACACAGGAAGTGATGAGTTAGTGCGGCAAGCACATATCAGGGGGTGGCCTATCACCCACAGACAGGCTAGAGACCTGGTGCAAGCCTGCGCTATTTGTGCTGAGACTAGAAAACATATAGCAGAAGGACAAAGGTTTGCCAAGCTAAGAGATGGAAAAACACTATGGGCAACCTGGCAGGTCGACTATGTCGGACCACTGCCCACTACAAGGCAGAGGTGGAAATACATCTTGACTGGGGTAGAAATTGTTTCAGGGATTGGTTTTGCATATCCAACCCGATTGGCAACAGGGTTGTCCACAGTTATGGGACTAAACCGCTTAACAGCAATTGTCCCAATGCCTCAAGAAATCCAATCAGATAAAGGTTCGCATTTTAAGAATAAACTTGTAAGGGAATGGACCCTTAACCATGGAGTCCAATGGACCTTCCACCTTCCATATCGACCTCAATCTAATGGCATGGTCGAGCGCTGGAATGGGTTGCTAAAGAATCACTTGAAGCCTACTGATGACACATGGGGAGACAGACTGGACGAAGTGGTGCAGAGATTAAACAACAGACAGACTCCTACAGGAAGTCCAATCAGCAGGGGATTCTTCCCTACAGGGAAAGTTATCTCCCCTGCCAGAACACCACTGCACAGTTCCAAGTACGCTCCCAGAGATACTGTTGTGATTAAACACCCAGCCCTGGGAACCTTTACCTGCGTTTTGCACGCCTATAAAGAGAAAGGTGTATGGAGTGCCTTAAATGCTGATAAAAGGCTAATAACCATTACAGAGGCTTGGATCGCATCCAAGACCGGCTGACCATGTGATTTATTGCAGGAATGGTCCCATGGTTCCGAGCAACCTGCCAGCTAACCTGTCAGCAAAATGGACCATGCAGCAGACCTGTTTGATCACTAGAGACTACTATGGACTGTTGATATATTTGTCATTACTTATAATAGCAGGTGTAATTTTTGCTTTTGGTGTTAAAATAAGTTTTTTTAGCTAGAACACGACCCACCAGAGATATGTTCCTGCGAGCCCTCACGATCCTTCTGTTGGCTCCAGTCACCTTGGCAATACCAGAACATCCTCTTCGGGGAGCAATCCAAACCATCGCCTCAGCTGCTGGTGCTACAAATTGCTGGATGTGCACCTTGCTAGATTCAACCAATGGACTGGGAATTGAATTTGTACCACTTGCTATTAAAGGTGCAGTTAAAATTTTACATGCAGTGGCTGAGAATGGACAAACCTCATGGATGCAATGGTTAGCTCAACACTTGGGATTTTCCCTCTCCCCGTCTTTACATTCGGTTGTAAATACTGTTTTAACCATTTTAATTATTGTAATTGTTTTTTGTGTAACTTTATGTATTATGAAGCGTTTGATTCAAACTGCTCTTTCCTCCACGCAAATCAGATACCTAGAGCTAAAAAGGGATCCTAACCAATTCCGCGAACCCTCATCCTCTAATTTGGTTGTTGGGTATTTCTAGATTTCCCCAAGGAGGGCAAGAGGTGCTGGCATCACCGCCACCTTGCAATCTGGGATGTAGTGTGGTGCATCAGGGGGTGGAATGTAGCCAGACAGACAGCCCGCCCCACCCCCAGACCAGCATTGCTGGAAACACAGGAGGAAGCCGGATCAGGGCACTTAACATATATTCCAGCATAGCCTTTGAAGCTGTGAAAAGCACAGGTGTGCTGCTACAATGTGCCTCTGGGAACATATACAACGATTAAGCTCACAGCAGGCAGAGGCCCTGTGACAGACATGGCTCTTAGCCCCTACTAAATAGCGTGATGCACACACACCAACATCCTAGGTGGGAAAATATTTACCCTGATAAAAGAAATGTCCAGTAGTCAACACTTATTGTTTCTCTCCCTTGCAAGTGTAAACTACTCTTGCGAAAGCTGGCGTCACCCAGACAGACCAGCCTCAATATGGCATAAGAAAGGAGAAAGAGAATAAAGGAGTACAGAGGTATAAGTAGGGGACCTACAGCACCATGATTTTTGAGTGCTTTTCACTATCTATCTGCTGGTCAGATAAGTGACAGCCTCCCAAGGCTTCTGCAGCTAAGAGGGTCCCTAAGCCTTATCCCTTATTCGTCTTTCCGCGGAATTGAGTGACCGATCCTGGCTTGGCACCGCTGGAATCGAGAGATGCAAGGAGGGTAAGAAGCACCCACACCTGATCTCCTATCTTTAGTGTACACATATTTTGAAATAGAGCTCTATACTTTGTTTTCTTTCTTTGGGATTGTGGCTTCAGTTTTGTAACTTGTTTGTGTGTGTAACATCTCTACATTTAAATAAGTAGGCACTAGCAATTTTGTAACCACATGATTAGAATCTAGCTTAATAAATTTTGGTAACCATTTATGCATAAGCCTGACTTGTTTTCTCTGGTTTACTGCAAAGCAGCCAACACAATGAAAGAACCTCAGCCGTTTTGGCTCTAAAGCCTGGCCATGAGGTGAGAGTACTAAGAGCCTAGCGTTGAGTTGTGCTGCCTCCACGGGGCAAACTCTTGGGGCACCTGTCAGTCAATCCTGGCTGCCCGCTGCGAAGGAGCTCTGAGCTCTAGCAGTTAAAGTCACGGGTGTGGAGAGGCTCTTAGTGCTGCCATTGGGGCACCTGTCAGTCAGTATTGACTGCCCGCTGCGAAGGAGCTCTGAGCTCTAGCAGTGAAAGTCACGGGTGGTTAGGACCTTGGGGCATCCGTCAGCCTAGCCCGGGCTGCCCGCCGCGAAGGGACAGTGCGTCCTAGTGGTTAAAGTCACGGATGGTATAAACGGGCATAGCTGGCACCTCACCAAACATCCTTGGAAGTCGGCTAACAGGAGTGGAGCATGCTGTCAGATGTCTTCAAAGAGCAACACTCTGATACGGAAACTACAGAACCCAAACCACCAAAAAAGAAAATCAACCCTCTGCTGGTGGCATCTGATTCAGATGATGAAAATGAACATGCCTCAGTCCGCTCTGCCATGGATCGTTATCGAGCAGAACCTGTCATCAGCATGGACGCATGGCCTCTGGAATGGTGGTTTAAGCATGGAGGGACATATGAATCTTTAGCGCATCTGGCACATAAATATCTTGTGATGCCGGCTACAACAGTGCCATGCAAACGTCTGTTCCCACTTTCAGGTCATATTGTAAATAAGAAGTGGGCAACATTATCTCCTGCAAATTGTAACCAAACTTGTTTGTCTGAGCGATTGGCTGAAGTAGGACTGAGTGGACTTGTAGGCTTGAAAGTTTTACATTGTTTTATTTTTGAATGCAGTTATTTTTTGTACATAATGCTACATTTGTAAGTTCAACTTTCATGATAAAGAGATTGCACTCCAGTACTTGTATTAGGTGAATTGAAATATTCTCTTTCTTTTGTTTTTTACAGTGCAAATATTTGTTACCAAAAATATAAAGTAAGCACCGTACACTTTGTATTCTGTTGTAATTGAAATCAATATATTTGAAAATGTAGAAACCATCCAAAAATATTTAAATAAATGATAGTCTCTTTTTGTTTAACAGTGCGATTAAGCGCAATTATTTTTTTTAATCGCTTGCCAGCCCTAGTAAAAAGCCTTCAGGCCCAATGTACTAGTGAGGGCTTTTCTCAGGGTCAGCACTCAAACAGCCGGGCACGCTGTAGGTCAGGAAAGCAAGGTGCTGGGAGGCCGGAGAGGAGAGAATTCACTCAAAGTCTTTACACGGAGTTGCTCTCTTACGAATGATCTGCTCTAACTCAGTCACAAGTTCTGGGCTCGATGTAGGAATCACTGGCTGGGAGGAATCTCTGGCTTGGTGCATTCAAATGTACCTAGGGAGGTGGTAGAATCTCCTTCCTTAGAAGATTTTAAAGTCAGGCTTGACAAAGCCCTGGCTGTGATGATTTAGTTGGGGATTGGTCCTGTTTGAGCAGGGGGTTGGACTAGATGACCTCCTGAGGTCCCTTCCAACCCTGGTATTCTATGATTCTATGATTCAGAGACTCAACCTGGCCGCTGGGGGCGCTGTTACCTCTGCTGGTGTCAGGATTCAGCTGGGAGTTAAAAGCAAGGTCCCATTATGGTCGTTACAAATCCTATGGCTCCTCTTTAATGGGGGAGACCTGAGTCGGTTCAAATGACAGTTCGGGGGACTACAATTTGCCTCCCTCAAATGCCCTGTGAAATTCCAATAGGCGAGTGGATTCTGCTTCAACCATTCCCCTAAGACATCGTCTGCCCGTGTTGTGTGCTGCTGAACAGTTGTGGAGTTTCACCCCAGAGGTGGCTGCATGTCAGTAGTGGGGGGAAAGGAGTCCCATAAGTACGGCGTGGTTGGTAAAGCCCTTTGGGATCCAATCTCTCAATCAGTTGTATTCTTTATTACACTATTGTTATGATTGTCTGTGCTCGAGCAATGGGAATTCCTCTTCCCACTTGAGGTCACGGCTGCTCCTCTGCACAAGCGGCTGAGAATTACTTATTGTGCTTCACCTGCACACTCCCTGGGGAAAGAATTGTCTTTTTGTGATGTGTTTTTTATGGCATCTGGCACAATGGGGCTTCCATCCCTGAGGCAGGACTGCAGTGGAAAGAAATAGGGTAGAGCTGAGAGGTTCCTGTCCTGGATCGGGTTAAGGGTTGGTCTGGGGATGCTGCGCACAGATAGTAAGACAATCTCTGCCACAAAGAGCTCCCAGCCTGAACATCTGATGTGAAACGGGTGGAGAGAAAGAGGAGGACGGCAACAAGGCAAGAGAGAGACCAGCCAGGTAATTCCTGTTCCTGGACTAACTTCCACTGGTGGAAGATACAAACTGGGAGCTCCACAGAGCTCGTCTTCAGGGCTGGGGGAGGACATCAGAGGAAACCCGAAGAAGAGCTCTGTGGCGCTCCAGAGTTTGTACCTTTCACCACCAGAAGTTGGTCCAAGAAAAGCTATCAGCTCCCCGCCTTGTCTCTCTCACATTCTGGGACCAGCCCGGCCACAACACCCCTGCCCCCGAGAAGGGAGAGAAACCCGGCCATCGGGGTACAGACAAAGGCAGCCACAGCCTGGGTCTTGCACCCACCACCTGGGAGAGATGAAGTGAAAGAAGACAGGGGGTGACAGCGCATCACAACGGCACCCAGAGCATTCAAGCAGATTTAAAGGTGTCTCTCCCCCCACCCCACCCTCAACTTAAACATCACCCTGGTTGCGGAACATTGTTCTCCCGCTGTAGTTACGAGCAGAGCGAGCCCGCCCGCCCCAGCCAGGCCAATGCAGGGTCAGACACCGTCTGCCCTTCACCCGGAGAGCTCCCCGGCCACACGGCCTGTTCGCGGCTCCTGCTCGCAGCCCCCGAGGGGCGAGCACAGCTGTCGGGTTGCTCAGGGGTGAGCTTCTCTTGCGAAGACTCCTGCAAAGACCCCAGCTACCCTGTCCCTCAGGAGCCTGCCCCCCCCCAGCTGCCGTAACACCCCCGCCCCCAGCCACGAGCATGGGACCCCAGAGGTTGGAGGGACCGGGGCAGGAGGCCAAGCGATGCGCGCCGCACTCTGGGCCAGGCTCCTCGGGAAGGGAGAAGTGACGTCTGCACACGGGGTTGATTTGTCCCCCGAAGGGAGGATTTCCCAGAGAACAGGAGCCCTTTCTGAAAGGCAGGACGTCTCGCCGACTTGGGAGTAATACTGGGTTTTTTACTGGGTTTTCTGGCACGTCTAAAAGCTACTGTTCATTTCCTGGAAACCCCCCCCCGCCCCCAATCTCCCCTTAACCCAACACCTCACTTTGGGGGAAACAAAAATATTCGATCTCAGTTTGTGGCTGAAGAATGGACACACAATTCAACAGCGGCTGCAGTACAAATCATATGTCATCCACAGACACTGCGGGGCCCTGCAGCCTGCCTGTGGGGGCTGTAACAATAATCACAGGGCTGTTATGACACTGGGATCTTCAGAATAACCCCCCGTCTCCACCCTAACCCCAGTCCCTCCATTGCAGAGCGGGGGTGGGAGTCAGGTTCCCAGGGCACTGCTCTGGAGGAAGATCACAGCTTACCTCCTCCAGGGACTCCATGGCTGCAGCAGCCTTTGCAAGGCAGGTCCCTGCTCCATCTCCCCCTCTCTGTGCATTAGCTGAAGGGGGGAGCCCCAACTCCCCCCTTCACACACATCATGTCTTCCCCCATGGCTCGTGCAAGGGAAAGCGCCCGAAAAAGCCAGCCGCGAGGAGAATGAAACTACACAGCACGGGGGAGATCATACACCTTATTAGCATATTGCTTCTGATTGGACAAGGGGCGGGAGCGCTGCAGGGGGAGGAGGGTCCACTTGCTCTGGCCCAGGGCCCCAGGAAACCCTCGTCAGCCTCTGCTCGTCTTGCTATTGGCCTAGTTTTACCAGGGGCTGCCTGAAAGCACTGGTGACGTCAGTGCAAACCAATATTCCAGACAGTGACGTCTTCATCTTGCTCTATGGAGTGTACACCGACATGTACATTTCCAGCTGATTTCTTTTATAATTATATGGTAACAAGGAGAGAGTCAGCAATTTTTCCATAATAGTGGCTGTGTGACACTTTTGTATTTTTATGTCCGGCTTTGTAAGCGAATGGTTTTTAAGTGAGGTGTAACTTGGGGTCTGTAAATCAGACTCCTGAAAGGGGTACAGCAATACGGAAAAGTTGAGAGCCACTGCAATCCTTGGGCTAGCAGGGGCAGAGACTGGTGGGACGGGGGGAGAAGGGGCAAAGAAGGGCCTCTCTGCCCCGGGCACAGACTGGGGGAGGGTTGGAACTGTGACAGAGTGGGAATTTTCTGTACTATTTTGTATGAATACTATGTGCCTCAGTTTCCCCTATGTGCTGCATGGTTAAGTAGGTGGTGGGAAAAGGTTGTTTATCCTTTGTAGAGACCCAGAGATACAGACGTGGCCGACGCCTAGATGCCTGGGCCCTGGGGCCCCAGGGCCCCATGCCCATGGAGACCCCCAGAAGACAATGGCCACTCCAATTGCCCAGAGATTTGGCACCCAGCAACTAACGATCATGGATGGCCCACCCTCTGCAGGAAGCCAGTGGGATGGGACCAGCTGGAGAACAAAGGGCTGAGGAGGAAGGCCAGGGGACAAGGTTTGCCCAGGATCAAAAAGAAAGGGCTGAAGAGGAGCCACGTTGGGGGTTGTTCAGTGTGGGGCCACTGGAATCGGGGACGCTCTCCTGAACTGGGACAACAAAGGGGTCAAAGGGCTCTCGGTTGACGCGGATGGACCATGCCGGAACTCTCTGTTCGAACCAAGGACTCTCTATACTGTGTTCCAGACAGCTAATAAACCCTCCTGCTTTTACAACAGTGGCTGAGAGCCACATCAGTTTAAAGAAAAGGAGTACTTGTGGCACCTTAGAGACTAACCAATTTATTTGAGCATGAGCTTTCGTGAGCTACAGCTCACTTCATCAGATGCATACCGTGGAAACTGCAGCAGACTTTATATATACACAGAGAATATGAAACAATACCTCCTCCCACCCCACTGTCCTGCTGGTAATAGCTTATCTAAAGTAATCATCAGGTTAGGCCATTTCCAGCACAAATCCAGGTTTTCTCACCCTCCACCCCCCCACACAAATTCACTCTCCTGCTGGTGATAGCCCATCCAAAGTGACAACTCTTTACACAATGTGCATGATAATGAAGTTAGGCCATTTCCTGCACAAATCCAGGTTCTCTCACTCCCTCACCCCCCTCCAAAAACCCACCCCCATACACACACAAACTCACTCTCCTGCTGGTAATAGCTCATCCAAACTGACCACTCTCCAAGTTTAAATCCAAGTTAAACCAGAACATCTTGGGGGGGGGGGGGACAAGAGGAAATAGGCTACCTTGCATAATGACTTAGCCACTCCCAGTCTCTATTTAAGCCTAAATTAATAGTATCCAATTTGCAAATGAATTCCAATTCAGCAGTTTCTCGCTGGAGTCTGGATTTGAAGTTTTTTTGTTTTAAGATAGCGACCTTCATGCTCTCGTCCCCTAAAGCCCCTACTCTACTTGCGCTATATTGATGACATCTTCATCATCTGGACCCATGGAAAAGAAGCCCTTGAGGAATTCCACCATGATTTCAACAATTTCCATCCCACCACCAACCTCAGCCTGGTCCAGTCCACACAAGAGATCCACTTCCTGGACACTACAGTGCTAATAAACAATGGTCACATAAACACCACCCTATACCGGAAACCTACTGACCGCTATTCCTACCTGCATGCCTCCAGCTTTCACCCTGACCACACCACACGATCCATCGTCTACAGCCAAGCTCTGCGATACAACCGCATTTGCTCCAACCCCTCAGACAGAGACAAACACCTACAAGATCTCTGTCAAGCTTTCTTAAAACTACAATACCCACCTGCCAAAGTGAAGAAACAGATTGATAGAGCCAGAAGAGTTCCCAGAAGTTACCTACTACAGGACAGGCCTAACAAAGAAAATAACAGAACGCCACTAGCCGTCACCTTCAGCCCCCAACTAAAACCCCTCCAACGCATTATTAAGGATCTACAATCTATCCTAAAGGATGACCCAACACTCTCACAAATCTTGGGAGACAGGCCAGTCCTTGCCTACAGACAGCCCCGCAACCTGAAGTAAATACTCACCAACAACCACATACCACACAACAGAAACACTAACCCAGGAACTTATCCTTGCAACAAAGCCCGTTGCCAATTGTGCCCACATATCTATTCAGGGGACACCATCACAGGGCCTAATAACATCAGCCACACTATCAGAGGCTCGTTCACCTGCACATCCACCAATGTGATTTATGCCATCATGTGCCAGCAATGCCCCTCTGCCATGTACATTGGTCAAACTGGACAGTCTCTACGTAAAAGAATAAATGGACACAAATCAGATGTCAAGAATTATAACATTCATAAACCAGTCGGAGAACACTTCAATCTCTCTGGTCACGCAATCACAGACATGAAGGTCGCTATCTTAAAACAAAAAAACTTCAAATCCAGACTCCAGCGAGAAACTGCTGAATTGGAATTCATTTGCAAATTGGATACTACTAATTTAGGCTTAAATAGAGACTGGGAGTGGCTAAGTCATTATGCAAGGTAGCCTATTTCCTCTTGTTTTTTCCCACCACCCCCCCCCCCCCCAGATGTTCTGGTTTAACTTGGATTTAAACTTGGAGAGTGGTCAGTTTGGATGAGCTATTACCAGCAGGAGAGTGAGTTTGTGTGTGTATGGGGGTGGGTTTTTGGAGGGGGGTGAGGGAGTGAGAGAACCTGGATTTGTGCAGGAAATGGCCTAACTTCATTATCATGCACATTGTGTAAAGAGTTGTCACTTTGGATGGGCTATCACCAGCAGGAGAGTGAATTTGTGTGGGGGGGTGGAGGGTGAGAAAACCTGGATTTGTGCTGGAAATGGCCTAACCTGATGATTACTTTAGATAAGCTATTACCAGCAGGACAGTGGGGTGGGAGGAGGTATTGTTTCATATTCTCTGTGTATATATAAAGTCTGCTGCAGTTTCCACGGTATGCATCTGATGAAGTGAGCTGTAGCTCACGAAAGCTCATGCTCAAATAAATTGGTTAGTCTCTAAGGTGCCACAAGTACTCCTTTTCTTTTTGCGAATACAGACTAACACGGCTGTTACTCTGAAACCTGACATCAGTTTAAGGAAGTTGGGGGTACATTGCTCCCTTTGGGGGTACAAGTCTCCCTGATGTAAGGTGACTGTTGTCCACTTCCTAAAACTCAGTGGGGGTGTTTGGGTTAGCTAGCTCCCAGTACCAAAAGGAAGGGGAAGGGTCAATGGGAAATCAGGACCCTGAGACTGCCAGTCCCCGGGAACAATGGGGAGAGGCCAATGCGCCAGGTCAGCCTGATTGACAGGGCGGGCAGGTTACTCAGGGAGTCAGGAGGCCAGGGGGGTCCCATCCTCTGTGTGAGCCAGAATTGCCTGGGTCAGAGAGAGAGGGGCCGAGCTAAGGAGAAAGCAGGGGTCCAAACTGAGCTGGGGAACAGGGTCATGCCAGACAGGGGGGCCAGAAAAGCAGCCCAGGGAGCACATCAGTGCTGGGAACAGAGCCAAGAAGCAGCCAGCCACAAACCCAAGGGAACAAAGTTTCCCTGGAAAATTGTGGAATGTAACTATCACTTGCCATTCATTCTCAACTCTGCCACATGCTTCTCTCCGGAATGGGGCCTCGGAGAGACAGCCCCATAGACATCTGGGGGCAGGGAGAGACCCAGGGGTGCAGGGAAAATGGGGGTAGGATGGAGGGAGCTGGAGAAAAGTAGAGATACATGGGGGGGGTGTTATGTGTTGGGACAGGGACTGACCAACTCTCAGTACATGCTGGGGGGGGGTGCTGGGGTGCCATTTCAGATGGGGGGGCAACTTTAACAGGTACTACTTAGGCATCTGAAAAATCTAGGGTTTTTTTTTGCAGATAATTTGGAAATTAGCTGACAGGAGCACAGTATCTAATTCCTATGTAACTGTAACCCTTCTGCACATCAGAGTTAGCAGCAACAAGGGCCAGGTTGAGTATCTAGGGGTTTCAATAACACAATACAAAACCAGCTCGAGCCCCCACCCAGACACCTGGGAGAATTACAAACCACCCCCGGGTGCCTCCAAGAGGCAATACTTCCCCTCTCGCAAGCACAGAGTCTGAGTGTAGCAAAAGCCTTTTAATAAAGGAGGGAAACAATGCGGCATTATGCTGTGGAAACACCACCCACAGGATTCATAACACAACCCATGAGCAAAAGACCCACCCCCAAGTAAATCTGGCAGGGTCCTTTTCCCCTCAGGGTCTTGAGCCGGTGAGAAACGTGCAACCCACGCCGGGCTTGCTGGGGGAGCTCCGGGACACTGGGGGGCAGGGGCTGGAACCCCCCCCTCCAGAACCCCCCCGCCGGAACCCCGACTCATGGGCTGGGCATCGCCATTTGGCGACTGCTCCCCCTAAGGGGCCCCCTCCCCCTCTTCGAGCGGGGTGGGGCCTCTGTCTCCCCTCTCCCCTCCCCTTCCCCCTCTCCGGGCTGGGGGGCGGGGGGGCCCTCTGTCCCTCGCCTCTAATTCCCAGGTTTCTGATGCTTGAGTTTTGCTGATGCCCACGTTCTGGAAGGGAAGGACCTGTCCCTGCCCGGCAAGCCGGACCTCTGCCTGCATGAAGTCTCTGCTGTTTAACTGAGTTCAGATTCCTGCCCCTGGTTGGAGCTGAATTCACACTGCTGCGGGGTGGCGGGGGGGACAGTCTCTCAGAGCCCCACAAGTCTTGTCCATCCCAGCAGCCTTTCAACCCTCTGGCTCTCTGTCTGTGCATGCTCAGTGTAGTCCAGGGGTCCTCAAACTGGGGGTCATGAGCTGTCAACCTCCACCCCCAAACCCTGCTTCATCCCCAGCCATTATAACACTGTTAAATATATTAAAGTGGTTTTTAATTTATGACGGGGGGTTGCATTCAGAGGCTTGCTGTGTGGAAGGGGTCACCAGGACAAAAGTTTGAGAACCACTGAAATGGTTCAATTAATTTTTTTTTTTTTTTCGGAAAAATTGGGTGTTTGATTCAAGGCAACCTTTTGTGGAAAGTGTCGACTTTAATAAAAAACATTCACTGTCTTCTTGGAAAATTCAAAAACCAAAAATTGTTCTGTTTTCAATCATTCTGGACTAATTTTTTCTGATTCTGGTAGAAGATTTTTGCGGGGTTGGCCATTTTTGTCAGAAGTTTTTCTTGTTCTAGCCCTCCTGGATGGGGAGAAAAGCTTGAAAAGGTGACCCCTAAAGGCTCCACCACCAGGAGATCAAGAACAGAACCCACAGTTGTTTTCAAAATCTCATCTTGTTTAAGTCAATCTCATGGTTTTGGGGGGCTCTGACTTGTGATTTTTGGTCACTGGGGGTTGGCCACATGGGCTAGAACCAGCTTGGCCAGGATCCAGATGTTAACCCCAGTGTAGAGGGCCCTGGCAGTGGCCGAAACCCAGCAGCTGTGGGGGACAGGAGAGAGATTTGATGTGTTCCCTGAGGTTCAAATTAGCAAGAGAAGAGGCCGGGGAGACGCATTCTAAACTGGGGGATCAGTGACATTCAGGGTGAGGCAACATTGAAAATACTCCACAGTGTTACAGTTACTTTGCTCTGACACTCTCAGCCCTGGTGGAGCAGAGCCCCCGGCCCTTCCCTGAACACACCCACAGATATCCCTGCTATGGGGGTCCAGAGCTAGGAGCGGGGGCAGGGGGACCCCTGGGCACCAACTCCTCACCACACTCTCCTCTCCCTGTTCTCTCTCTCTCTTTCCAGATCCAGCCAGCCGGAGCGGGGTGGAAGCTCCTCCCGCCCCACAGGGACCCCTTGCTGCAGCTGTCGTGAGTAAGTGTTGGGGAGCGAACCCCTCTGCCAGGCCGGGATCTCGGTGTCTGGGGTGGGGGATTTCCTGGGGGGTGTCTCTGTTCTGCGCTCTCACAGCCCCGCTTTCCTCTCTCTGTTAAATCTCCTGAGGTGGGATCCACCTTCCACCCCTCCTCTGACCTGCCTGTGCCCCTCTCCTCTCTCTGCCAGGCCCCTGCCTTCGCTTGGAGCTCTCGCCGGGGAGGGGGTGCTGCTGCTGACTCTGCTCTGAGCTCTGCCTGAGGCTGGGGGAGATGCACTCGGCCCGTGGAGGGGTCAGGAACCGAAGGTAGAGACCATCTTGCAGGGATTCCTGTTTCAAACGGATCGCTGCACCCAGGGCCTGTTGCACTGGGAGAGCCATCGAGGGCCTGATTCTGGGAGCTGCCTCCTCTGAGAATCGGCCCAGAGACGCCTGGGAACTAGTTCATGGTTTGAGATTGTCTAGCTCGGCATTTGTCCAACTGGGAGTCCTGACCCAAAAGGGGGTTGCAAGGCTTTGGAGGGGGAGGGGGGGTCAAGAGATCACAAAAAATATTCTCAGAGGAGGGGGGCAGGAGGGGAAGAGGGCTACAACAGCTGCCCCTCTCCAGCTGCCCAGCTCTGAGGCCAGTGCCCCGCCCGTAGCAGCCCAGAAGTAAGGGTGGCAATACCATGCGTATGTTTCTATGAGTCCGTACAGTAACTTGCTATGACTGTTTGGGGGTCGGGGGTTGTCATAGCCTGAAATACTTTCAAAGTGGGGCCAGCAAAACCAAAAGTTTGAGAAGCCTGGGTCTAGCTTATTCTGATACCTGTTGCTCCCAGCCTTCCCCCAGCTGGTTTTATAGAGCTGGTGAGGCTCTTCCTCCCCATCTAGTGTCCGATGATAGTAAAGCAAGAGAGAAAAAAGTGATCCAGGCAACTACAGACCCATTCATCTAAGCAAAAAGAAAAGGAGGACTTATGGCACCTTAGAGACTAACCAATTTAGTTGAGCATAAGCTTTTGTGAGCTACAGCTCACTTCATTGGATGCATTCAGTGGAAAATACAGTGAGGAGATTTATATACATACAGAAAGTGAAAAAATGGGTGTTATCATACACACTCACTTCAGATGAGCTATTACCAGCAGGAGAGTGGAGGAGGGGAAAGAAAACCTTTTGTAGTGATAATCAAGGTGGGCCATTTCACTCTCACAAATCTTGGGAGACAGGCCAGTCCTTGACTACAGACAGCCCCCCAACCTGAAGCAAATACTCACCAGCAACCACACACCACACAACAGAACCACTAACCCAGGAACCTATCCTTGCAACAAAGCCCATTGCCAACTGTGTCCACATATCTATTCAGGGGACACCATCATAGGGCCTAATCACATCAGCCACACTATCAGAGGCTTGTTCACCTACACATCTACCAATGTGATATATGCCATCATGTGCCAGCAATGCCCCCTGCCATGTACATTGGCCAAACCGGACAGTCTCTACGTAAAAGAATAAATGGACACAAATCAGATGTCAAGAATTATAACGTTCATAAACCAGTCGGAGAACACTTCAATCTCTCTGGTCACTTGATCTCTGACCTAAAAGTTGCTATATTACAAGAAAATGACTTCAAAAACAGACTCCAACGAGAGACTGCTGAATTGGAGCTAATTTGCAAACTGCATACAATTAATTTAGGCTTGAATAAATACTGGGAATGGATGAGTCATTAGACAAAGTAAAACTATTTCCCCATGTTTATTCCCCCACCCCCACCCCCCACTATTCCTCAGACGTTCTTGTTAACTGCTGGAAATAGCCCACCTTGATTATCACTACAAAAGGTTTTCTTCCCCCCCCCCCCCCGCTGGTAATAGCTCATCTGAAGTGAGTGTGTATGAGAACACCCATTTTTTCAAGTTCTGTGTGTATATATATGTGTGTATATTCCACTGTATGCATCCAATGAAGTGAGCTGTAGCTCACGAAAGCTCATGCTCGAATAAATTGGTTAGTCTCTAAGGTGCCAAAAGTACTCCTTTTCTTTTTGCGAATACAGACTAACATGGCTGTTACTCTGAAACCTATATAAATCTCCTCACTGTATTTTCCACTGAATGCATCCGATGAAGTGAAGTGAAGTCCATCCAACTATACTCTTAGCCCAGCAGAAGAATCTGTCCTATCTCGGGGCCTCTCCTTCTGCCCCTGCACGTATTCCCTTCACCTGGGGATAGGTTCAGTTGAGCTACTACCCCTTTCATAGCCATCTCACCCTGGGACAGCCTGAAACTGGAAACCTGTGCTCGAACAGTAACTGTTTGCTACGAAAGGAGCTGAAGACACAATGGAAGAGAAAATCCTTTGGAGTGGATTGAAACTATTCCAAAGGAAAGTGAATGAGAGAAAATGTCCAGCGTTACCCTCCTAGCGAAAAAAAAGAATTAAGGTCAGAAAGGACCATTCTGTCCATCTTCTGTGCAACACAGGCCCTAGAACGTCACCGAGTACTTCCTCCAGAAAACCTACGACATGGGACTGAGCCAGAGCACGTCTTCTGGAAAGACATCTCCATGCATTCGAGCCAGCTGGTCAGAAACAATCTTTCTTCTGCAGTGACGTGAAGTTAAAGGACATGGAGATGAAGAAAATCTCGACTCGGGTTGTTGCTGGAGCTGAAGCAGAGAGGCCAGGACAAACACGGCTAGGGCCCAGGACTGACTATCAGCAGATCTGCCGTTTTCTATTCCTGGCTTTTTGACCATGAGCGAATCTCTTTGCTTCTCTGTGCCTCAGTTTCCATCACTATAAAATAAAGCTAATCAAGGTTATGTTTTTTTCTCTCCTCTTTTTCAAGGTGGGACACTTAGATACATTTGGGGCCTGTCTACGCTACCAGACCAGAGTGTATTTGTAAGCTGATGACCCCCACATGTTGTTCAGAAGCTATGGATGACACAAGCTCCTAAGGTTGTTCTGTGCTTAGCCCCTATGGCACAGCTGGGCTGGGCGGCCTTTTCTCGCTGTGCTGTGTGGAGCAGGTTCTGGGCACTAGGGATATGAAGAGGCTCTCGGGGACTAATTCTTGAAAATAAATATCAATGAACTGCAACCCAAATAAAAAATCACTGCTGCTAACATTGGTGGGTGATAAAATAGTAGCAGAGTGGTAATTAATGATGAGGAGAGGGCAGTGACACAGAGCAATCGGATCCCTTGAGACGCTGGACCCATTCAAAGAAAACAAGTTTGAAAATAACCAAAGGAAGGGTCCTATAGCTAGCAACAAAGCAAGCAGGCCACACCTACAGAGTGGGGAAGTGTATCCAGGAAAGCATTGACTGTGAAGAGGATTTCGGGGCCATGCTGGGCAAGCCATTCAACATGAGCACCCAGGGTGATGCTGTGGTGAACAGGGCTAAAGCCATCATTAGATGTATGAAAAGAGCAGTGAGGCACATAGGGAGGTGACACACCATGCGGAAGACTGATCATGGAATACTGCATCCAGTTTTGGCTTCCACCTTTGAAAAAAGATTTTGAAATATTGGAGATGGGGCAGCAAAAAGCAATGAAACCTTTCGAGGGCTGGAGAAAAATGCCTGCTCGTGAGCCATTGAAAGAGCTCAGCCTGTTTAGATGATAAAAAAGATTGGGAGGTGACGTCATTGAAGTGTTGAAGTGACTTCATGGAGAGAAAATATGGGGTATTAAAGGGCTCATTAATCTAGCAGAGAAAAGCATAACAAGACCCAGTGGCTGGAAACTCAAAAGAGACCAATTCGTATTCGAAAGAGGGCACACATATTCAACCGTGAGGATGAGTCACCAAAGGAACAAACTAGAAAGGGAAGTGGTGGGAATTCCCCACCTCTTGATGTCTTCTAATGAAGACTAGATGGCTCTCTGGAACGTGTGTAGTCAAAAACTAGGTCCTATGCTCTACAGAAAGCATGTGATATGCAGGGGGTCAGATGACATGCTCTAATTGTCTCTTCTGTCCATAGAGTCTGCTAATTTATGAAAAACTGAGCATAGCATGGGGAGAAGCCTCTGATGTTTTACTGTGTGGTCGGTGTCATCCCCACAAGGAAGAGTCATTGCGTGGGGTGATCCAGGGGAAGCAGCTGAAACATCCAGTGTGGCTGGACAGGGGCAGGATATCAGCACTGCAGGGGAGGGGTGGGTGTGGCAGTGACATCACAAGGGCCTTTGGCAGGACCTCAGCCTATTGGACAAAGGTGGTGGGGAGGCGGTGATCTCACAGAGAGATCTTGACATCAGCCAGGCAGGACAGGGGTGCAGGACAGGGGCAACCTCGGAGATCCCTGTGGCTTTGTTTCAGCACGTCTCCTTCTCGAGGTCTCTCCTGGAGGACTGAGAGAGCATTCACTTGCACGTACGTGAGCGCAAGGAGGACCCTCTTCGGAGTTTTCTCCTTTTCTTTTTGTGGTTTTGCTAGAAAACAGACATCCCTGTATAGAAGGTAAGAGCCTCGGAGAGGTTTGGAACCTGTTCAGTCTGATCCATCAGGTGCCGGCTGATTTTTAGGAAAGGAAAACACTAGATTGTGGGGGCAGCATTTTATTTCCGACCTAGGACTTTGTCCCTTAGAATTACTGGGGACATTGGGGTTTCTCCTTTTTGTTTTCCCTTTTCCTCTGTCCCTCCTACCTTTCTCTTCTTGCTTCCTTTGTCCTTTTCCTCTGCTCTCCTCCCACCACCAGGAGCTCTGTGTGTGGAGCGGGGGCCGGGGGGCCGGGGGGGGGTTGTGGGAGGCCCTCACAGAGAGGTGAGACTGGACTAGTGCTCCGAGAGTGATCCCCTCGGTGGTGACCAGGGCCATTCTTTGGGCCATTTGATGTGAACTCTTAGCCTCCCACCCCTCAAAGTCCCAACCTTGATTGGCTGAGGAGGGGGGTATTAACAGGGAGGAAACTCTGGTCTTTGTTGTTCTCTTTTATGACCAAGCAAATAAGTCACAACCAGTTAGATGTTTGACAATGTGGACGCTGCTCTCCATTCATTGTCTCGGAGCAGTTCATGATCCTCTCGAACATTCCAATTCTTCTGAAATAATTGCTGAATAATTACTATGAACAATTGTTGGTCTGTAGCTTATTTGAGAGCAACTCTGCTACTGACTGGCTGCATCAGCTAAGACAAGTCACTGCTCCTTTCTCAGCCTTCGTTTCTCCTTCTGTCAAGTATGAATAACAATCCTCTCCCACCTACCTCGCCATGGGTGGATGCTAGGGATCCACTGAAGAGTGTCACTCGGAGCAGTGCAGACTAGGGGGTGTCCTATCACACTGAGCCATAGCAGATTATGACCTAATATTCTATTGGATTTGTCTTTTATTGTTTTGAAATTGTGAAGAGCAGCAACTACTTTGCTCAGACTGAAGCATCTCATCTAATTTTCTAGAGCACAGTGTCTCCCCTTTGTGTACGATGAGACAGTTTAATGCATTATGATAAACAGGAGATGCTCTTCTTTTGCAAACAAATATTTTTGCAAAGAATTTTCATCCTACTTGTTACGATTTCAAGAAACAAAGCGGTTTCATCTGAATGGATTTTCTGACAGAAAACGGTTTCCATGCAAATGTTCACACCTTATTTCCTGGGCTTTATCCCTGCCTCCGGGGGGTTGTTGTCTGTTAGTTAGAACAGAAGTTAGGACTGTTGTCTTCTCTTTCTGGCTCCGTCACCACTTTGCTGTGTGACACCTTGGGTAGGTCCAACAGGAACAGGGTCAATTCTCTAACTCCAGGCAGCAGGGAGCCTGGGTGAAATAAGGGATGTTAAGGCCATCTGCGAAGGAGAAAGGGATGTTTCCAGGTGTTGAATGTCAAGAATTCTAAACTTTGCTAAAATGGCTAGTCCAGAGAAACAAGAACTAGTTGGGGCCAAACTTTAACCATTGTCTTTTTTGAAGCCCATTCAGGGATGTGAGTCCCAGAGAGCCTAGAGAGGGGGAGCAACTTTCCCAAAGTCCCACAGATCAATAGGCAGCAGTGGAAGCAGGAGTGACACTCCCTCTCAAAGGCAGGGGGACAGACATTAGGGCCTGGTTGCAATTGCCAGCTGTGGGAGGGAGTGTGCGGCAGTGGTTAGTGAAGGGGTCCATCCATGGCTCTGACACTCAGTGTGACCCTGAGCCGGTAGCTGAGGCCCGTTTGCCTAGAGTAGGGTTGGAGTCCCATTGCTACAGCCCAGCGGGGTTGAGAGGCTCCAGGAAGGTGTGTAAAGTGCTGGGATGTCAGGATCCTGGAGGCGCTGTCACCTCCGCCCTAGGGCAGTGTTCTGCACCCCCCTGCTGCTGGCTGAGTTTCTCCATCCCTTGGCAATAAGACAAATTCTTGTTTTTACAGCCAGTCGATCGCCCTCGTGTCATCACCCTGCCTGCTGGCTGGGCAGGGTAACTCCTGAGGTCACCACCCTCTCCAGCCTGCCTTGGGCTTGGAGAGTGAGGAGGAGGGCGAGGGACGTCTGCTGACCCTGAACATCCGCCATCCATCATACCATCACTAAGAGCAAGTGAGTGGCATTCGGGTTCCTCGGTGTCTTCCCCTGTCTGTGTGGGGAGAGGCAGAAACAGGGGAATAGACTATCTCCAAAGGGAGATTTCATTTGCAAACAGCCCCCAAGAGCCCCTCACTCTTAGGCCAGGCAGGGGCTTCTCCAGAGCCGTCTCCAGTGTGTTTGGAAAGGTTCCAGCAATGGGGCTCCCAGCCCTTCCCTTGTGGGACACTGTTCCCCAAGCTGACAGTCTCTGAGCTGGGCCAGACCCTGTGAGCTGTTGAGCCTGGAAATCAATGGGGAACGAGGAGGGCCCTGGTCTTCCTGTGCCTAGGGTCTCTGTGACTTTGACATGGAGAATGGTTTCGCAGGAGAAGTCCGGGCTCCTGGGTTCTTTTCCTTCTCTAGCCTGGGCGGGAGAGTGGCCTGGGACGACAGGAGGGGGCTGCTTGTCCAGAGTAACCGATGGTCTTTGGGACTGACCCCATTGCTGGAAAAGGATGAGACTTCCTGGCTATTGCAGCAGCAGGGATTACGAGGGGGAACGTTGGGAGCAGATCATGCAATGAACTCCTGCCCGTGTGTGTAGATGGCACTCCCTGCACTCCTGTGGGGGCAGAGGGGGCGGCTGTGGTTGGAGCAGGGAGGAGGAGGGACGGAAAAGGGCCAGGAGTGAAAGGCTGCCTTGAGCCCAGACTCGCCCCTGCTCCCCGCTCGGTTCCAGGATGACCAGGCTCCTGCGGATGTTGCGGAGGAAGGCTCTGCAGGTGGCCCCAGAGCCTGAGGGAAGCAGCTGCCGTCTTCCCAAGGGGCAGAGCAAGCCCTGCGTCCCCGCTGGCGGGGAAGCAGCTCCCGTCCAGGCCAGACGGCGGAAGTGCCCGGCCTTCTGGAAAAGGACCCCGGCTCCTGGTGCAGGTGCCGAGCTGGGAGAGGCCCCGACCAGGCCCCAGTGGAGCTGGCCCAGGCTGCGGTTTGGCAGACAGGACCCAGCCCAGGAGGGGCGCCGGGCAGGGTGGCTCTGGGGCTTGTTGTGTGGGCAGCAGCGGCCCCAGGAGCCCAGCCCTCCTTCCCATCAGGAGGCCTCGCCCTGCCCGCTCTCTGAGGCCCTTCCAGCCCCTGCCGGCCAGGAGGGGGAAGGTCCCTGTCCCAGCACCGGCAGCTCAGCAGGGGACAGCGGCAGCACCTGGGCCTCTGGCAGCAGCCAGGCCGACGGGCGCCACTGCTTTGTTCCAGGTGAGGAGCCAGGCTGGGCTAAGGGAGGGGTGAGGACGGGATGTGAACACCCTGAGCCCAGATGCTCTCCCAGGGATGGGGGGCGGTCCCCAGCCCAGGTGTCTGGCCTAAGCTGCGCGAACCCCATGGACAGCAGCAGCCGTCACACAGCTGCCCCTTCCGCACGGGGACCTGGGGGTGGGGGGCGTGAAGAGCTGCTGCCAGTTGGTCCTTGCTGCTCCGGGCGGGGGGAACAGGCACCTCCCCTGGAGTCCTGGGCAGGGGAGGGGGGCTCTGCTCTGGGCTTCGGCAGCTGTTGGGGGCTGAAGGCATCCCTGAGAGGGAGGTTTGGGGCCCGATCTGCCCTTGGGGCCTGAGGTGGGAAGGGGGGTCTTGAATCCTGCTCTGCCCACCATGCCCCTGTCCTTCCCTCCCTGGTGCAGGGACCCCCCTGGATTCGAAGCAGGAGGAAGGGGTGCACATGGCCAAAGATGAAGCTGCTCTCAAGGCCATCCGAGAGCAGCTCCAGTGCAGAGATAAGGCGCAAATGTTCCCCACCTGGGCTTGAACCAAGATTGCCCTGTCCCTTCCCAGCATCCCCACCCACTGCTGAGGGTCTTGTCCCTCCTGATCCACCACCCCTAATGGGGCCCTTTTACATCCATGATGTGGGACCCCCAGGTGGGGGTGTTTGTCCCACAACAGCCGAGGTCGTCTCCCCCAACAGGCACTGTCCCAGTTCCTGATCCTGCTTGCGTAGGAGTGGTGGGGGATTTGGACAATCGTTGGGTCCCCACAATCTCCCATTGAGGCCTGAGCCCTGGAGCTGGTTTGGGTGGGGCAGGAAGGTCCCTCGCTAACAGGTTCTCTCTCGCTATACCCCACTCCTGGTGGGTCCAGGATGAGGGGCAGCAGCTCCTGTTCCTTCGGGCCATCTACCCCGCATGTCTGGCTGCATGGGAGAGAGGGGAGGACACGCTGGAGCCGCGCTGCTGCAAGGCGGCTGTGGTGAAGAGGATCGTGGTGAGTGAGACACGCCATACGGCAGCTGTCGAGAGGAGAGAGACATGGGATTGACAAGGGTATGGCCAGGCTAATGGGTGGGGGCTGGGTACTGTTGGAGGGGGCAGCAGAGGGCAGGGATTGCTGTCGCTGAAGACTTGGGAGAAGAGAAGGGAGAAATTCTGAGATTGGTGGGTAGTGGGCAGGGGGGGAATTGTGGGGCTGGAGGGCAGCTGAGAGTGGGGGACAAGGAATCACATGGTCCCAGATGGGTCATCGGGATGGGGCTGAATGGGGGGCAGTTTTGACAGGGAGGAGGAGAGAAAGGGATTGGGAGTGAGCTGGGCAGGAATCCGGGAAGGGGGACAAGTCAGATGGGCAGGAAGGAATCGGAGGAGCGGGAGGTTGTGGGGGATCCTGCTGGCCATGTGGGGCACTGGCTGTGTCATCTCCTCACTGGGAGGTGTCAGTGGGGCCTGAATCTTACACGCTCCTTTGTCTCCTTCGCGTCTCACAGGAGCTCATCGAGGAGCTTCCCGATGACTCATCACCCAGCGCCGTCCTCGCCCACTCCCTGGCTGCAGTGGGCAACCTCTGGTATCGAGACAGCCCCCCCCACACTCCCCGCCGGCTCCCCTCACCCCAGTGCTGCTCAGGCCCAAGGCTGGGAGTCACCGTCACTGTCCCTCCCAGGTCACCTCCCAAGAGTGGCGCCTCTGGCAGAGATGGTGGGGTGGGAAGGGTCACTCTCTCCTGGCAGGGCTCTTCTTTTCACTTCCATAACATGACAGGGGCCTTGGGGAGAGGCTCACTCCCGGGCTCAGATACAGGAGGGGCAGCAGGCTCCAGGGAACAGGAGCTATTCCTGTCCTGCCACTGTCTGTCTGGGATGCCTTGGCCTTGTCTCCCTAGCTAAGTGCCTCAGTTTCCATTCTCGCCAGCCTGTGCCTCTATCCCTGTGGCTTGGTGTCCGTGTTGGCGACAGTCCCACCCCCGTACTGCACAGTCTAATAGCAGCTCCTCTCTCTTGCCAGCACCATGAAACCTGCCCTGGAGCCAGCCCTAGAGACCCACCTTTTGCAAGCTGCCCTTCACTCCGTCTTCACCCTGGGCACGGAGAAGGACACCACCGACATCCAGGTACCTCCTCCTCCTCCATCCTCTTACTTTTCCAGAGTGGTCCTTGGTCCCTGCTCCCTTGATTCGCTGGAGCTCCAGATTTAGGGGTGGGGTAACAGAGTTGGAACAAGCTGCAGGGTTGGATTCTTCCCTCCAGCAGGGAAGAGATTACCCCTCCCTGGGGGATTTCTTTCTTTCTTTCTTTCTTTCTTTCTTTCTTTCTTTCTTTCTTTCTTTCTTTCTTTCTTTCATAAGCCATGTTTTATCCAGTAGCCCAGCTTCCATCCATAGAAACTTGGCTGTTTCATACTCTTCTGCCTACAAGGCCCTCTGCTAAGCTCATGGATCAAAGGTCCAGGGGTCGTCAATTCTTGCGAATTGCCTGCCGTGGGATGTGAAGGAGAGAGGCAAGGATATGTGTTTGGAGTCTCCCTAGTGCTTCCCAGAAACCCCTCTTCCCATCCTGTGGCACGTGTAGGCCCAGGTTCCCGAACTCTGACCCGTGCTTTGCAGGCTCTGCACAAAGTCATCCCAGAGGTTCTGGATGCCATGCTGGGGAACCTGCTGGCAGAGTCCCCAGACACAGACAGGCTCCACTTCATCTTGGAGGTGAGCCACATTTCACCTGAACTCTTTGGGGGACTGGTAAGGAGAGAGTGGAAGATCCATTTTCTACTCTGTCCTCCTAGCTGGGTCCCCAGTGGGCCGTCCTTGGTTGGGGAGGTCAGTGCAATGCAGTGTCAGGTCCTTCCTTCTTGAGGGACAGAGGAAAGAGCTGGGATTTCAAGCCAGAGCTCTGCCTGGTTCTGCTGAGTACTAAGCACAGGGCTCCTGGCTGTCTTGGGGAGTGAGAGTCTGAAAACCCACCTTTCCCCCTCCCCTCCAACACACACACCCCATGAGATTTGGGAGATGGTTCTCAGAGAAGAGGCACACGCTCCTTCCTCGAGAAACAGGAGGAGCCCAGGGAATCAGCCCTTCCCTCTGATCTGCTCTGAAATTCCTGGGGGGATTGTGTTCTCAGTCACTCCCTCCATCCCCCCAAGGATTTTCGTAGCAGGGAAGGGCTGAGGGTTCAGTCTCCTTTCTGGTGAACTGTTCAGGAATCAGGAGTTCTGGGAGGATGGGACCAGCCCCGACCCCGAACATTGTCCCAATCGAGAGAGACGCTGAGAAGTTGTGACCTGAAGGGTACAAGCTGTGTCCTGGGGGAAAGAATCCCCTTCTAAAGCTCTGCCATCAAGGCCTCAGATATTCCCCCCTATGGAGAATGTCTCAGGCCCCTGGGGCTGGAGGCATGGGGGGCTCATTTGCAAAGCAGGTGCATCTGGCCACTGAGTCTGACCTGCCTCCTTTCCCCACAGCATGTCAACCTCTGGGTCGTGTCCAGGGTGTCGCAGGAGCGAGCCAGGGCCATCAGGAGCAGCACAGCCCTGCTGAGATACACAGTCTCCCTCCCTGAGTTTGACGTAAGTGACCTCCGAGCCCAGCTTGCTGGCTCCAGGGGGAGGTGGGCTGGCTCCAGCGGGCTGCAGGATCTGCTGCTGCTGCCGGGGCAGTGGCTTAGGAGGGTTCTTCATGGGGAGGCAGAGTCAGAGCAGGGAGTGAGCTCGGCTTGAGTCAAGTTCTTCTTGTCTTGGTTCAGTGTTGTCCCTGGGCCTTTAAGGAGACCATGCTCCACCTCTGCTTGGCATCCCAAAGCAGCTCTGGGCTCCCTTGGCAGCAGAGCAAATGAAGGGTCGATCTCAAGCGCCTCTCCCCCAGCATCTCCTGCAGAGGAGCTATGGGGAAGGAGCCCTCTGGCCCAGGGGAGCTGACAGGAAAATGCTGATGGAGTCCCCTCTCCTCTCCCTTCCATTAGATCTCAGCCGAGTTCCCTCGGATGGGTCACCATGTGGCCCAGCTGGCTCTATTTGTCAGCGATCCAGACAAGGACATCAGCCGGCAGGCCAGGGAGGGGACTTACCGGCTCTACCAGCTGCTGCTCTAACAGAGGGGTAAGGAACTTCAAGCTTCAGTTGTGGAGAAGACACCGTTCCTGACCAGAGAAACGAGCAGCCTCTGAAAATGGGACCTTTTCTCCCTCGGAACCACAGCTGATCAGGAACCTTTTCTAACAAACCGAACCCTAATGGACGGAGCTTCCCGACCCGGGCTCAGGTGGGGCGTGAGCAGAGTCCTCACCAAACCAGACACTTCTCTCACTGAGACTGGCGAGAGCTCGGCTCCCAGATGGAGGGCTCTTGCCTGGCATCCCCAACGGTCACAGGCTCGCTGCTCTCACTCACATTCATGAGGGCAGTAGACTCTGAGGCCTGACTTCTTTTTCCTTGCTACTAAAGCCAGCCCAAGGGGAAAAAAACAAGTAAGTTACCATCTCAGTCGGCAACGTCTCGGAGGCTCCTCTCTTTGCCTCTCCCACACGGCAGGGATCCGCCCTCCACTCTCCTCCCATTACACCTGGAGCATCCCAACCAAAATCTCCTTTTCTAACAGCACCCCACAGACTCACTCTGCTCAAGAGACTCTGGCCCCTCCCCACCTTAATCCCCCTGAGCCCCGTCCCCAGCGAGGACGCCCACGGCCGGTGAGGAGGACGACAGCGAGTGCGGACGAGGCACTGGAAGCACTGACCTGGCAGCCAGGTCTGCAGAGGGCAGAGAGCGGAGGCCTGCTTCCGCCTCCTTGGAAAGAGGCCCAAGCGGCTCAGGCCCCCTCCCGCCGTGTTCCCCTCCGGCGAGACCTCCGGCACCATTCCTCGCCAGAGCCGCTGCGAAAGCCGAGCCGGAGCCCTCGCTCCACAGCGCTCGACATGTTGTGGCTCGTCTTGTGTTGCGTGTGACATGTTGTGGGTCATTTTGTGTTGAGTGAGTGTGTGCTTGTGAGATGTTGTGGGTCGTGTGTGTGATGTTTTGTGTGTGATGCTTTCCGTGTCGCGGTGTGTGTGCGTCTTTGTCGTGTGTTATTTTTGTGTGTCGTGTTCTGTGCCGTTCTGTGTCATCGTATCGGAAAACATTTTGGTTAATCATTCGAGGAGAGCTTTAGCACTAGTACTTGTCAATAATTTAAGTCTCCTTAGGAGGAATTTTCTTGAACCAATCGCTACGAACTCACCAGGGGAGAAGCTGGATTGCTGGAGTCTTTACCGCTAGGTACTTGTAAAGAAGGATTTTCTACCTTGAGTCATTTGCACGAACCGATCTGTTCCAACGCCCCAAGGGAGAATGCCTTTGCTTTTCTGCTGGATGATTCCGTGGGAAATGTATCAGAAGATGGATGAGGAATGAATTGTCTCATTCCTAGTCATTTTCACGAACCGATTTTAGTCCAAATCTCCAGGAGCTAATTATGAATATAGTACGGAGGATGATTCCATGTGTAATTAATTGCTAACACTGATCAGAAAGAACTGCCTCCTTTTTAGTCATTTCAACCAAATCGTCAGCTGATATCTACCTAATCACAAGGAGCCAGTCTGAAAGGCTTTTGGAGGATGATTCCATTTGTCATTGATTATTAGCATTCATCAGTTATAACTTTCTCTTTTTTAGCAGTTTTCACGATAAATCTCTGCCAAATGCCGAAGAGAGAATAGACTTGCTTTTTGGTGCATGGTTCCATGAGAAAGACATCAGGATACCTGATTACGAATGACTTTCTCATTTTGAGTAATTTTCGCAAACTGCTCTGTACCGTCTGATGAGAAGTGAATCCTCGTGGCTTTCAGGAAGATTCCCTCTCAAATTTATCTGTCGCCCAGCTCAAAGATGAATTTATCATTTTGAGTATATTTCAGGACCTGATTTCTTCCAAGTCAACAGGAGCGATTTGAGATGTACCGAGGAGGATCATTATGTGAGGAAAGAATGACTGGCACTAAGCCGTTAAGAATTTCTCATGTTTCGGAATTTTCCGGACTCGACCTCTAACAAATCACCAGAAGCAAATCTGAAAGGATTTTGGAGGATCATTCCAGATGGAGTTAATGACTAACGGTGATCAGTAATAACTGTCTCAATGTTAGTAATTTTCATGAACCGATCTCTACCAAAGCATCAGAAGAGAATCCGAATGGCTCTTCGAGGAAGAGTGTATGAGACATGAACGGATACATCTCATTCATAAGGAATATCTCATTTTCAGCAATTTACACTACCCATCTCTACCAAGTGACCAGCAGAGTATCGAAAAGGTCTTTGGAGGATGATTCCATGAGGTACTAATTAGATGCAGTGATCAGTAATAAATGTTTGATTTTTTAGTCATTTTCATGAACCAATCTCTACAAACTCAGGAGGAGAGAATCTGGATTGCTGGAGTCTTTACCACTAGGTGCTTGAAAAGAATGATTTTCATACTTTGAGTAATTTGCACAAACCGATCTGTTCCAGCGCACCAAGAGAGAATGCAATTGTTTTTCCGGTGGATGATTCCATGGGAAATTCATCAGAAGATGGATGAGGAATGAATTTTCTCTTTCCTACTAATTTTTACGAACCGATTTCATTCAAAATCACCAGGAGTTAATTATCAAAGGATTTGGGAGGATGATTCCAAGTGTAATTAATTACTAACATGGATCAGGAAGAACTGTCTCATTTTGAGTAATTTTCACCAAAGCATGAACTGATATCTACCAAATCCCAAGAAGCGAATCTGAAAGGATTGTGGAGGATAATTCCATATGGAGTTAATGACTAGCAGTGATCAGTACTTACTGTTGACTTTTAGTAATTTTCATGAACCGATCTCTACCAAAGGATCAGGAGAGAGTCCGAATGGCTTTTCAAGGAAGAGTGCATGAGACATCAATGGCTACATCTGATTAGTATTGAATGTCTCATTTTTAGCAATTTACACTACCCATCTCTACCAAATGAGCAGGAGAGTATCTAAAAGATCTTTGGAGGATGATTCCATGAGGTACTCCTTACTTGCACTTTTCAGGTATACCTGGCTCCTTTGTAGTAAGTTTCACTGAGCGATATTCACCAAATCCTCCGGCGAGAATCCTTATGGCTTTCTCGGATGATTCCATGAGAAATTTATTAGAAGCCCTGAGAAGGCATTACTTTCTCATTGTTCAGGAAATTTCAGGAATGGAGCTGCAGCTTTGACCGGAAGTGAATCCTACGGGCTCTCCAGACGATTCTTTGAGAAAGTTATCGGTCGCACACATCGATGATGAATTTCTCATCTTTAGAAATTTTCACGAACCGATGACTTCCACATCATCCTCAGAGACTGGAAAAGAGTGTTGTGTGAAAGCAGAATAAATTGGATTGAAATGATAAGTCTTTGAAGATATGCTGTTTGAAGGCTTTGTTGAAATAGAGTTGTCAGGAAGAGAAACATTAAGGAGTGTGAGTCAATGGGTCCTCAAACTAATTCACCTAGAGCTCCTACTGAGGTAGGAGATTGGTAAACGTTGGTGTGAAAATAAGATATGTATGTATAGTTCTCAGTTTCCGCTTCCTTTTGTCTCCTATGTTAAATTGGTTTAGAGTATCTATATAAATAAGTTAGCTTGAGTTTTGCAGGAGACTCACATCTGTCTGGGTGCATTGGCAATGCGTTTTGCTAATCTACAGAGTGGTCTGACAAATTCAGTGAGTCTGAAATCTGACTTTGACAGCTGGAAGATGATTGCTGGAGTCTTTATCACTAGTACAGGTTAAGAATGATTTCCTCATGTTTAGTCATTTTCACGAAGCGAGCTTTACCAAATCCTGAAGAGAGAATACAATTGTTTTTTGCTGCATGATTGCATGAGAAATATAGCAGGAGACCTGAGGAGGAATAACTTTCTGATAGGAATTTTCACAAACTGATCTGTAACACAGCATGAGAAGTGAGTCCTCAGGGCTTTCAGGAAGATTCCCTCTCAAATTTATCTGTCGCACAGGTGAAAGATGAATTTCTCTATTTTAGTATATTTCAAGAAACGATTCCTTCCTAATCACCAGCAGGGAATCGAAAAGCGTTTTGGTGAATCATTCGAGGAGAAATTGATCACTAGTACTTGTCAATACTGTCTGTCTCATTATGAGTAATTTTCTTGAACAGATCTCTACCAAGTGATCAGGCGAGATTACGTATAGCTTTTTGAGGAAGAATGCATGAGACATCAATGGCTCCATCTGATTAGTAATCAATGTCTCATTTTTAGCAATTTACACTACCCATCTGTATGTGTGACGTGTTCTGTGTGTGTGTGTCGGTGTCGTGCTGTGTGTGTTGTCTTGGGTGGCCACCCAGGGTAATGCACAAAGCATTCCCCTCCTGGAGGAAGAGTGACATGACGTGGCCACTCAGGAGTAACACACAAACAATCCCCGGCCTCCCCCCCCGCCCCCGGAGCAACAGTGATGTGTGTGGCCAATTCAGGTCAGGCACAAAGCATTTCCCTCATGGAGCAACAGTGACACTGGGTTGCCAGTCAGTGTCATGCACAAATCATTTCCCTCCTGGACCAACAGTGACACTGGGTGGCCACTTGGAGTAATGCAGAAAGCATTTCCCTGACGGAGCAATGGTGACACTGCCTGGCCAATTCAGGTAGTGCTCAAATCATTTCCCTCCTGCAGCAACAGTGACACCGGGCAGCCCCTTGGAGTAATACACAAATCATTTCCTCACGGAGCACCAGTTGCACAAACTGAGTTGAATAATAATAATAATAATAATAATAAACAAAAAATAGATAGGTAGATTTTCAGTGATTAGAAGGGAGAGCAAACAGAAGAAGGCAGATTGCTAAGCAACTCTAAATACGCACGCATACTGAGCCTAAGATCTTCAAGAGACTGCATTCAAGAAGTAATTTCCCATCCTACATGTCTTTCGGCAACTTGAAGAGTTTCTGTAGCTTAGACTTCCCCTTGTTTCTCTTTACAGACTACACTCCTGTTTTAGGCTGGACTTCCCCCTTCTCATTTTCTTTGTCTCTTCAGGTACTTTCAGCAGCCTTTCTAGTGCCCTGCATGATTTTCGTCCGCTCCGACTTTTCCATGGCTCCCGAGACCTCACTTGTGGGAATGCACACCTACCCGTGTCCTGTGAAGGGACACGGCACGAGGAGAGAAGAGGAGAGAAGAGAAAGAGAGAGTTGGCGAACACAGGAGAGAAAACAGAGAAACAGGAGAGCAAGGCGAGCAACTCACCACCTGGAGTCATCCTCTTGGATCCAAGCTTCAGTTGTGGAGAAGACACCGTTCCTGACCAGAGAAACGAGCAGCCTCTGAAAATGGGACCTTTTCTCCCTCGGAACCACAGCTGATCAGGAACCTTTTCTTACAAACCGAACCCTAATGGACGGAGCTTCCCGACCCGGGCTCAGGTGGGGCGTGAGCAGAGTTCTCACCAAACCAGACACTTCTCTCACTGAGACTGGCGAGAGCTCGGCTCCCAGATGGAGGGCTCTTGCCTGGCATCCCCAACGGTCACAGGCTCGCTGCTCTCACTCACATTCCGTCGCATGAGGGCAGTAGACTCTGAAGCCTGACTTCTTTTTCCTTGCTACTAAAGCCAGCCCAAGGGGAAAAAAACATGTAAGTTACCATCTCAGTCGGCAACGTCTCGGAGGCTCCTCTCTTTGCCTCTCCCACACGGCAGGGATCCGCCCTCCACTCTCCTCCCATTACACCTGGAGCATCCCAACCAAAATCTCCTTTTCTAACGGCACCCCACAGAGTCACTCTGCTCAAGAGACTCTGGCCCCTCCCCACCTTAATCCCCCCGAGCCCCGTCCCCAGCGAGGACGCCCACGGCCGGTGAGGAGGACGACAGCGAGTGCGGATGAGGCACTGGAAGCACTGACCTGGCAGCCAGGTCTGCAGAGGGCAGAGAGCGGAGGCCTGCTTCCGCCTCCTTGGAAAGAGGCCCAAGCGGCTCAGGCCGCCTCCCGCCGTCTTCCCCTCTGGCGAGACCTCCGGCACCATTCCTCGCCAGAGCCGCTGCGAAAGCTGAGCCGGAGCCCTCGCTCCACAGCGCTCGACATGTTGTGGCTCGTCTTGTGTTGCGTGTGACATGTTGTGGGTCATTTTGTGTTGAGTGAGTGTGTGTTTGTGAGATGTTGTGGGTCGTGTGTGTGATGTTTTGTGTGTGATGCTTTCCGTGTCGCGGTGTGTGTGCGTCTTTGTCGTGTGTTATTTTTGTGTGTCGTGTTCTGTGCCGTTCTGTGTCATCGTATCGGAAAACATTTTGGTTAATCATTCGAGGAGAGCTTTAGCACTAGTACTTGTCAATAATTTAAGTCTCCTTAGGAGTAATTTTCTTGAACCAATCGCTACGAACTCACCAGGAGAGAAGCTGGATTGCTGGAGTCTTTACCTCTAGGTACTTGTAAAGAAGGATTTTCTACCTTGAGTCATTTGCACGAACCGATCTGTTCCAACGCCCCAAGGGAGAATGCCTTTGCATTTCTGCTGGATGATTCCGTGGGAAATTTATCAGAAGACGGATGAGGAATGAATTGTCTCATTCCTAGTCATTTTCACGAACCGATTTTAGTCCAAATCTCCAGGAGCTAATTATGAATATAGTACGGAGGATGATTCCATGTGTAATTAATTGCTAACATTGATTAGAAAGAACTGCCTCCTTTTTAGTAATTTCTACCAAATCATCAACTGATATCTACCTAATCACAAGGAGCCAATCTGAAAGGCTTTTGGAGGATGATTCCATTTGTCATTGATTATTAGCATTGATCAGTTATAACTTTCTCTTTTTTAGCAATTGTCACGATAAATCTCTGCCAAATGCCGAAGAGAGAATAGACTTGCTTTTTGGTGCATGGTTCCATGAGAAAGACATCAGGATACCTGATTACGAATGACGTTCTCATTTTGAGTAATTTTCGCAAACTGCTCTGTACCGTCTGATGAGATGTGACTCCTCGGGGCTTTCAGGAAGATTCCCTCTCAAATTTATCTGTCGCCCAGCTCAAAGATGAATTTCTCATTTTGAGTATATTTCAGGACCTGATTTCTTCCAAGTCCACAGGAGCGATTTGAGATGTACCGAGGAGGATCATTATGTGAGGAAAGAATGACTGGCACTAAGCCGTTAAGAATTTCTCATGTTTCGGAATTTTCCGGACTCGACCTCTAACAAATCACCAGAAGCAAATCTGAAAGGATTTTGGAGGATTATTCCAGATGTAGTTAATGACTAGCGGTGATCAGTAATAACTGTCTCAATGTTAGTAATTTCATGAACCGATCTCTACCAAAGCATCAGAAGAGAATCCGAATGGCGCTTCGATGAAGAGTGCATGAGACATCAATGGATACATCTCATTCATAAGGAATGTCTCATTTTCAGCAATTTACACTACCCATCTCTACCAAGTGACCAGCAGAGTATCGAAAAGGTTTTTGGAGGATGTTTCCATGAGGTACTAATTATAAGCAATGATCAGTAATAAAGGTTTGATTTTTTAGTAATTTTCATGAACCAATCTCTACAAACTCAGGAGGAGAGAATCTGGATTGCTGGAGTCTTTACCACTAGGTGCTTGTTAGGATATAGATATTCAGGCCTGCCTGTAAAGGCCTCTACTTTATGAATTTAGGTCTCTTCTTATCACTTGGCTAGTTAGAGGTATAAAAGAAAGAATCAAAATCACTGTCTGCCAATGTAAGGTCCTTTTCTTACTGTGACAGTCTGGGGCCCTGTTCTTAGGCTAAGGCCTTTGGCTAAGCAGCAGAGGCAGCCATAAGCTGGGAAGCGAACGGTCACCTCCTCACATTCCAAACTAGTCACATTGAAGAAAGGTGCTATTGGGCTGTTAGGCACTATCAGGACAGGACTGTATTCCTATCACCTCCAGAGAAAGGGAAGTGCCTAGAAAATGTAAAAGGAAACTTAGTTTGATGGCATCCTGTCTGGCAAGAACTCACTTATCAATAGCTGGGATGTGAAATCCTCACTTCTGTATTGTCTTGCCATTATAGTTCCCACTTTGCTATTGTTTGTCTGTATAATCTCTGTCTGGTTCTGTGATTGTTCCTGTCTGCTGTATAATTAATTTTGCTGGGTGTAAACTAATTAAGGTGGTGGGATATAATTGGTTACATAATCATGTTACAATATGTTAGGATTGGTTAGTTAAATTTTAGTAGAATGATTGGTTAAGGTATAGCTAAGAATATTACTATATAAATTAGGGGCAAACAGGAAGTAAGTTGGGATTCGGAAATAAGGAAAAGGAACTTGTATTTAAGCTTGCTGGAAGTTCACCCCAATAAACATCGAATTGTTTGCACCTTCGGACTTCGGGTATTGTTGCTCTCTGTTCATGTGAGAAGGACCAGGGAAGTGGGAGAGTGAAGGAATAAGCTCTCTAACATCTTGGTGCCATGACTCGGATACATCACATTGGATAGGTGAGTGGCAGCCTGTAAGTCCCCCTCCCCAACAGTCCGCGCAGCTGCTTGGAGGGGGTATGGCGAACTCTCATGATGGTAGTTGCGGGTTCTGGCAAGCTGGGGTAACAGATTTTTTGAACAAATGGATAAGGAAGAATCAGGGCCCATACCAGGTGCAGGGGCTCACCTGGGATGAGATTGAGAAGGAGATGGGAGAGGTTTTGGGAGACCCCAAGGGAAAGGAGTGTAGGAAAAAGGGAATGGTATTACAAGGTTTGTGTGCTGGGATGGCATACTGGGTAAAAAGGGAAGCTGATCTCCTCCAACACATTAAGGATTTGGAGGGGATTGTGGATCAGCAACGGATTTTAACAGAAAAATCTGTGTTAGCAGTAGAGGTAGCGGATTTGAAGGCAAGGGATGCTGCACGGACAGAGGAGTCTTGTGAGGCAATCCGGAGAGAGAGGGATGAACTGCAGGGGAGAGTAGGAGACTTAGAGGAGGAATTGTATCATTGTAAACATGGGGGCAATGGACTTAGGGACCCCAAACCATCCGCCCCACTAATGGAACTGAAGGAGACACCTCCACCACCCTACCCTGAAAAAACACTGTACCCACCACTGCCGGTGGATGTTGTAAGCCGGCGATCCACAGTTACAGCCCTTGCGAGAGAGGCTACCCGGGAGGAACTGCAGGAGGCAGGAATAGTGGCCTCGGTTGCAGGGTGGGGGGACCATGCCCCACAAGTAGTAGAACAGGCAGAAATCCGCCCCTTGTCCCTGAAGGACTGGGAGGCAGTACTGGGCCGTTTGGGAAAGGTACCCCGGAATGATTGGGATCAGTTTGTGCTGTGGCTAGTGGAGGTGGGCAGGGAGATGGAGGGTCTAACTCGTGAGGACCAGGTGATCTTATGGCGTAGTCTTTTGGGACGAGGTACCTTGGGAATCGATGTGGCAGGAGTGGCACACCCATTTCTAATCCCCGGACAGGTGGCAAAACACTTGTTTGGGGTGTACTCTCGTACTGCAGGGATGAATAAGATGAAGCGAATCCCTGGGGAAACAGGGCGGGATACACTTAATCGCATACAGGCATGGGCACGGTGTTGGGTGGATCCCCTGAATGGTCCATGGGTGCTGCCACAGGCAGGGGCACCGGGACCTGGTGGGGGTATGGAGCAGGGTAGGGGTTTGGAATTGCTGGAGAAATGGTTGGAGCTGAGCAATCCGCAGTTCGTGGGGCATTTAAGGTTGCAGCACCCTGAACTTGCTCCCAATCAGCTACCCCAGTTTCTGAAACAGGCAGATGTGTGGAGGCAGATGCATCAGGGGGAAGAGCCAGTCCATGCTATTACTGCGGGGGATCAATACAAGGTGGAAAGGAGTGGGTCAGCCTGGAGAGGAGGAGGTAGAGGGAGAGTTCGTGGCTTTGGGGGGCTAGTCAGGGACGAGCGGGCAGCTATAGAGCAACAGATCCAGAGACTGCAGGCTAAACTGACTACCCACAATCTTACCAGATCAGGGGGAAAGTGGTCCCGGAGGCCAAGGGACTGGGACTGCCTGAAATGCCAGACACACAATTTTGCATGGAGACAGGAATGCGTTCGGTGCCAGGACCCCCGGTCCCCTCATGAACCAGTGGGAGGGACAGAGGTGGGTGCTGCAACTTAGGGGTGCCCTGGGAGGCGTCCTGTCCATGTTCTCAGTTTAGGACGGGATGCGTCTGGTCGCCCTACGCTCCAGGGGGCAATCAAAGGGAGTCCCATGAGGGATTTTTTGATAGACACTGGAGCAGCCATCAGTTTAACCACATGGGGGCAGGGGAGACCCTCAGAAGGGACTGTGACAATTGTAGGGGCAACGGGAGGGGAGACACAGTTAACCCTGAGGCGGGGACAAATCAAAGGATTCTGGGGGGAAGGGGAGATTATGTGGGGTTGTAATGATATGCTTAATCTGTTGGGGGCAGGAGATTTACACAAACTGGGACTCGTACTGGATTTAGCCAATTGGGTGTGTTTACTGGGGCAAACGCAGGATGGTCAGGGCTTTACCATTCCCATGGGGATAGCCACTATGACCATTAAGGCGGCACATGCCCTCCCACCACCCCCGGCTGGGTGGGAACACATCCCTGTGTGGGCGAAGGATAACCTGGATTGTGGTAGGGGCAGCATGGAGGTACTGATGGAGGGAGGGGACCCTCCCCCACAGAAACAGTACCCTATTCCTCGGGAGGCATTGGCAGAGGTGGGGGCAACTATTGGGGAGTTGGAACAGAGGGGACTGATTCGGGCAGTTGCATCCCCTTGTAATGCTGCTGTGTGGCCCGTGAGGAAGCCAAACGGTACCTGGCACCTCACTGTGGATTACAGGGCACTAAATGCTCTGGCCAATTCACCAGCCTCAGTGGTGGCAGCGTACCCTGAAATGTTGGCCCGTATTGGACCCCAATTCCGAATTTTCACTGTTTTGGACATAGCTAATGGGTTTTGGTCTCTGCCACTAGCTACCTCATGTCAGTATAAAACTGCATTCACATGGGAGGGCAGACAGTTCTGCTGGACAGTCCTACCCCAGGGATATAGGGACTCCCCTGCAATTTTTCACAGATACATGAGACAGGCTCTGGAGGGGGTGGATTCAGCAAGGTGCATACAATATGTAGACGACCTGTTGCTAATGTCAGGGACAGAGGAAGAAGACAGGGAACTAACCGAGCAGGTCCTGCAAGCTTTGGCAAGAGCAGGATTGAAGGTCAATGGGAAAAAGGCTCAGATGGGACAGACAAGAGTGACCTACTTAGGAATGGAAGTGTCTCAGATGGGAAGGGAAATCGATAAGGGACGGGTGCAACTGATCCAGTCCCTGCCACTGCCTACGGATGTTAAAAGCTTGCAAAGTTTTCTGGGTCTAACTGGATTTTGCAGGGATTTTGTGGCCAATTATGCAGAAATAGCCCAGCCTCTATTTGACCTAACCCGAGCCTCAACTTGGGAGTGGTCAGAAGAGTGTACTGAGGCAGTGAGAGTGCTAAAGGAAAACCTGGCCAGTGCTCCAGTGCTGGCCTCCCCAGATGGGGAGAAATTCTTTTATCTGTATCCTTTGGTATCAGACACTACCATTGGTTGTGCATTAACACAGGAGTATGGAGCAAAGGACCGACCTGTGGCCTTTGCCTCCCGACTTTTGAGTGCAGTGGAATTGAAGTATGGGTGGTGTGAAAAGGTGCTGTTGTGCTCCTACTGGGGGGTAGGGAAATTTAAATACCTTACGGGAATGCAGAAAGTCATAGTCCGATCTCGTCCTGACCCCCTGCGGCTGTTAAACATGCACACTATCTTACAGGGACAAGTGAGTGGGCAGCGTATTGCTAAATGGTTGCTGGCTCTACAGGCAGAAAACATTAAAGCAGAGGTGTTAAAGGAACCCATAGTCTGGGTAGCTGGATTACATCTGGCTGGCACCCCACACCAATGTGAAGCCAGCCCAGGTAAAACCCAACATCAGGTGTTTCGGGCAGCTAACCCCAATCAGGTAAAGGAGGGGACACTGGTACGGTTTTTGGATGGAAGTTGTATGTATCAAGGGGGACGGAAAACTGCAGGCTTAGCTGTTGTGGGAATCAGAGGCAATGAGTCAGTCAGCACCATTGGTTTCTCACAAGAAGCGAAGTCAGCTCAGGAGGCAGAACTGGCAGCCTTGCTAACAGCTTTAAATGAAGTGGATCCCAAATTTGAGCCAGAATGTTGGGTGGTGGTAGATTCAGATTATGTATTTCGTGGTGCCACATTAATGCTGAGATGGTGGGCAGATAATCATTTCAGGGCAACAGACGGCTCCACAATCAAGCATGCTACCTGGTGGAAGCGAGTGGAGGAGCTGAGTCACTGTTTTACACGGATCAATGTGGTAAAGGTAAAGGCACACAAAAAAACAGGACCCCTAAGCAAAGGGAATAATCTGGCCGATGTAGAGGCCAAGCGGGCTGCAACAGAGGCACCCCCATGGCCCTGGGAGCCAGAAGAGAGTGTGCCTGTCACAGTGTTAACAAGAAGCGGGGTGGATACAGATCGGGGAGGGCGAATTCGAGAGTTACAGGAATCTGACCCAGGACTGGAAGGCATCATGAAACTTGGGGACAGGCATGTGCCAAAGGTAGAACTAATGGAAGGGATTTGGTGTGTCTTAACAACTGAGGGACCGGTAATGTTGTGCCCTCAGGGAAGTCGGACGGCTTTCTTAAGCTGGGTGCATGGGAGCTTGGCAGGGGGACACCCCGGGTTTGAGGAGGCATTGGGAACTTTAAAAAGGTTGTGCTGGTGGCCAGGAATGGCAGCTGATTTAAAATCACATCTGGAACGTTGTTTGGACTGTGCCAGGCACAGCCCACCTCACAAGGTGCTAAGGGGAGAATTAATGAGACAAGCCTCAAGGGGACCATGGGAAAGAATACAAATTGATTACACAGGACCCCTACCACCAGATCACAGGAAAAACCGATTCATGTTGGTGGTAGTGGATGCTTTCAGCCGGTGGGTGGAAGCTTTCCCCACAAAGTATCAAACTGCCCGGGTAACTGCTGCAATACTGGTAAATGAGGTATTCACTCGCTGGGGGGTTCCGAAGGTGATTGACTCAGACCAAGGAGCTGCTTTTCGGTCAGATCTGTTAGGGGAGCTATCAGCCCTCACTGGAATCACACAGTTGTTCCATATTGCTTATCACCCCCAGGCTGCGGGGCAGGTGGAACGCATGAACCGCACCATTAAAAGTGAGCTAAGAAAGGGAGTGGAAGTCGGAGGAAAAAACTGGTCACAGTTACTGCCCTTTGTCTTAATGAGAATAAGGGCCCGAGAATCAAAGGGCACAGGATTTTCTCCATATGAAGCTCTCATGGGAAGGCCTATGGAACGGTGGGAAAATCTACTTACCCCAGTACCTGGGGAAGTCACTACACATGGCTTAACACAAGAATGGATTTTAACTTTAATTGACCATGTAAAACCAGTACAGCAGGCGGTGACCTGGCGAGACGAGCAAGGAGCAGCAAGAGTTAAAGCATGGTATGACCTGCCTGGGGAGCGTAATCTACCCATGGTGGGAGATCTAGTGATGTACAAGATTCCAGGTCAACACCATCCATTCCCAGCTCCTAAATGGAAGGGCCCCTATCTTGTCCTTGACCAAGTAGGGCTCAGTCTGCTATTACTGGGTACAGAGAATGGAGGACGGGAGTGGGTCCACTGCACGCAAATAAAAAGGTACAAACAGGGGATTGGGAAAGGGGACGTGTAAATTTTGTTATGTGTGTATTACAGGTTAATTCAAAAAGGAGAAAAGGATGAAAATTCCCTGGCCCTGGATGGAACAATTACTAGTGCTAATCACAATTGTCACATTTACAAATTCTATTCAGATCCCACGATGTGAAGTGTCAAAAGGAGGAAACACATGGACGGCTACACATGCAACCTGTGGTAATAAAGCTAATGAAGACTATGAGAATCTCCCCATAGAAAGATGTACCACTAATACTCCAACAGGAATTTAGCAGTGTCGGTATATGGTTTATGGATTAGATGGGGGAATCCCAACCAGGTGGAGAATATCAAATTTATCAGGAAATATCGCATGGTACTCCCTGGGTGCTGCCATGATTAACGATAGTGGAAAACACAGTTACCCAGCTATGTGGTTTGTTACAGAGTGTCCAAAGAATATAACCCTCTGGTCTCCTGGAGGAAATGAACCCTCTTGGGAAAATAGGGCCCCACATTTAGGGTGTGATGTTACCATATGTAACCACAATGGTACTTCCATGGAAGATAATCCCCGAAGGTGTGATTGTTATGTACATATTACATTAGGCGTAAAATCCCCTTTGGAACGCTGGGTGTATGATGAGTTAACCATTTTACAGAATGTAACCCTACAGGTGATATGGATGCCAAGTTGGAAGAATCCAAATTTAAAGTGGCCACAGCCTGGAGCCAAGAATATTCCCCGACGAGCAAATGTATGGGAGCCATTGTGGGAGCAGGTGCAGCCAGCACTTTTTAATGTGTCCTTTCACTCTATTACATGGGTGGTACGCCCCAAGGAATGGTGGGTGGACCAAATCCATCCTAATTGTAGTATGTACATAAAAGGATTGAAACAACAATTCAATGCATGGGTGAGGGGACACACCTGGAATCGTCGTCGGAAAAGGGGGTTGTGGGCAGCGGGGAACACTATGCTGGGTACATGGAATCTGGGGGACGAGTGGGTAACCAAACAATTAGTAAGCCAAAATGTGAAATTTCAACAACAAATTAATGAATTAATGGCACAGCAACTATCAGCAGTTGCCACAGGGTGGAGGACAGCAGTAGAGGTAAACTTGCAGTTAACTCATTGGGCAGGGGACCTGTTGACATGGGTAGAGGATGGCTTCAGAAGACTAACATGGGGAGAAGTGTGCGTAGGTATTCAAAATGCTCAGTTAATAATGTTAATGGATATTATGAGAGATGCTTGGTCAGAACAATGGCCTTCAGTATTAAATCGGGAGGCTAGCCCATATCTATCCACAATTGCAAAAACATACCCATCTACCTGGAAAATAACATCCCCGACCTGTGGGGACAGTTCTTGTGTAATTGTTACTATGATACCATGGGAAGGAAATGCAAATAAGGTGGTTCCCTTGAACCCTATGGGAGTTAGTAGGGAAGGGGGAGCACGTTGGGAGCCACTAGGGAATAGGTGGGGGGGCTGGAATGGTGTAAATTGGACTGTCATCACATTAAGCAGTTGTATATCCAGAGGAGGAATATGGATGTGCCCCTCTCCTATGACTATGGAGGAGCAGGATCAATGGCCTATTGCAAAAGGGGGGGGCATTTAGGGGTAATGTATATGGGGTACGGTGTATTCTGTTGGGAATGTATGGAATCCTGCAACATAACACTAGGAGGCAAAATCCTTCCAGTGTATGACCAAATTATAAACTTCTATACACTGCCACCTGGACTATGGTGTACCAATGGATCAGTGGACTTCATCGTTGTAAACAATCGAACTGGCACCTACTACCCCATGCCGTACCAAGTAGTTGAATTGGTTTGGACAATACCAAATTTCACTGTGGATATTCAATGGACACACAATATGGACTAAAGTACACAAAGATTACAAGAGCAACTTGCTGCAAGCGCCAACAGTTGGACACACTTACAATACACACTACAGGATGGCGCTGACAAAATTTCAACCTTATCAAAGGAGGAGAAGCAGTGTTTTTGGTGGTGGCCAGGATGTTGGACCATACTGCAGTGGTCAGGACTCTCGGTGTTGCTGTGGATTATCATAGCGGCTAGTGTATTGTTAACTATATGTGTGTTACATTGCATATGGAAACGATCAAGGGGGGCACAACCCCCTAGAGAACAGCCACTAATTATAACCTATAAGTAATGTAGTAAGCCCCTCCCCCCCACCTATGTGTACTAGACAACCCGGACCCAACCTTCTCGGGCCCACTATACTGGGAAGTCTGGAACACTAATTGGAATAGGTGTAGTATGCCCGTACGAGAGAAGGTGCAGGGCATGGTACTACACAAGGGGCAGTGGGACAGATGGAGCATCGACACCTTCCACCTTGATGCCTGGCCCTATCGGGAAATGTGTCGCCATATGTCCTATGCTTTTCCAGGGATACTTGGGCAGGAGGATCCCAAAAGAAAAAGAAAAAAAGGGGTGGAGTGTTAGGATATAGATATTCAGGCCTGCCTGTAAAGGCCTGTACTTTAAGAATTTAGGTGTCTTCTTATCACTTGGCTAGTTAGAGGTATAAAAGAAAGAATCAAAATCACTGTCTGCCAATGTAAGGTCCTTCTCTTACTGTGACAGTCTGGGGCCCTGTTCTTAGGCTAAGGCCTTTGGCTAAGCAGCAGAGGCAGCCATAAGCTGGGAAGCGAACGGTCAAATCCTCACATTCCAACCTAGTCACATTGAAGAAAGGTGCTATTGGGCTGTTAGGCACTATCAGGACAGGATTGTATTCCTATCACCTCCAGAGAAAGGGAAGTGCCTAGAAAATGTAAAAGAAAACTTAGTTTGATAGCATCCTGTCTGGCAAGAACTCACTTATCAATACTGGGATGTGAAATCCTCACTTCTGTATTGTCTTGCCATTATAGTTCCCACTTTGCTAATGTTTGTCTGTATAATCTCTGTCTGGTTCTGTGATTGTTCCTGTCTGCTGTATAATTAATTTTGCTGGGTGTAAACTAATTAAGGTGGTGGGATATAATTGGTTACATAATCATGTTACAATATGTTAGGATTGGTTAGTTAAATTTTAGTAGAATGATTGGTTAAGGTATAGCTAAGAATATTACTATATAAATTAGGGGCAAACAGGAAGTAAGTTGGGATTCGGAAATAAGGAAAAGGAACTTGTATTTAAGCTTGCTGGAAGTTCACCCCAATAAACATCGAATTGTTTGCACCTTCGGACTTCGGGTATTGTTGCTCTCTGTTCATGTGAGAAGGACCAGGGAAGTGGGAGAGTGAAGGAATAAGCTCTCTAACAGTGCTTGTAAATAATGATTTTTGTACTTTGAGTAGTTTGCACAAACCGATCTCTTACAACGCACCAAGAGAGAATGCAATTGTTTTTCTGGTGGATGATTCCATGGGAAATTCATCAGAAGACGGATGAGGAATGAATTTTCTCTTTCCTACTAATTTTCACGAACCGATTTTATTCAAAATCACCAGGAGTTAATTATCAAAGGATTTTGGAGGATGATTCCATGTGAAATTAATTACTAACATGGATCAGGAAGAACTGTCTCATTTTGAGTAATTTTCACCAAAGGATGAACTGATATCTACCAAATCCCAAGAAGCGAAGCTGAAAGGATTTTGGAGGATAATTCCATATGGAGTTAATGACTAGCAGTGATCAGTAATTACTGTTGAATTTTAGTAATTTTCATGAACCGATCTCTACCAAAGGATCAGGAGAGAGTCCGAATGGCTTTTCGAGGAAGAGTGCATGAGACATCAATGGCTACATCTGATTGGTATTGAAGGTCTCATTTTTAGCAATTTACACTACCCATCTCTACCAAATGAGCAGGAGAGTACCTAAAAGATCTTTGGAGGATGATTCCATGAGGTACTCATTACTTGCACTTTTCCGGTATAACTGGCTCCTTTGTAGTAAGTTTCACTGACCGATATTCACCAAATCCTCAGGCGAGAATCCTTATGGCTTTCTCGGATGACTCCATGAGAAATTTATTAGAAGCCCTGAGAAGGCATTACTTTCTCATTGTTCAGGAAATTTCAGGAATGGAGCTGCAGCTTTGACCGGAAGTGAATCCTACGGGCTCTCCAGACGATTCTTTGAGAAAGTTATCGGTCGCACACATCGATGATGAATTTCTCATCTTCAGAAATTTTCATGAACCGATTACTTCCACATCATCCTCAGAGACTGGAAAAGAGTGTGGTGTGAAAGCAGAATAAATTGGATTGAAATTATAAGTCTTTAAAGATATGCTGTTTGAAGGCTTTGTTGAAATATAGTTGTCAGGAAGAGAAACATTAAGGAGTGTGAGTCCATGGGTCCTCAAACTAATTAAGTTATTGCTCCTCCTGAGGTAGGAGACTGGTAAACGTTCGTGTGAAAATAAGATATGTATGTATGGTTCTCAGTTTCCGCTTCCTTTTGTCTCCTATGTTAAATTGGTTTAGAGTAGCTATATAAATAAGTTAGCTTCAGTTTTGCAGGAGACTCACATCTGTCTGGGTGCATTGGCAATGCGTTTTGCTAATCTACAGAGTGGTCTGACAAATTCAGTGAGTCTGAAATCTGACTTTGACAGCTGGAAGATGATAGCTGGAGTCTTTATCACTAGTACTTGTTAAGAATGATTTCCTCATGTTTAGTCATTTTCACGAAGCGAGCTTTACCAAATCCTGAAGAGAGAATGCAATTGTTTTTTGCTGCATGATTGCATGAGAAATATAGCAGGAGACGTGAGGAGGAATAACTTTCTGATATGAATTTTCACAAACTGATCTGTAACATAGAGTGAGAAGTGAATCCTCGAGGCTTTCAGGAAGATTCCCTCTCAAATTTATCTGTCGCACAGGTGAAAGATGAATTTCTCTATTTTAGTATATTTCAAGAAACGATTTCTTCCTAATCACCAGCAGGGAATCGAAAAGCGTTTTGGTGAATCATTCGAGGAGAAATTGATCACTAGTACTTGTCAAAAATGTCTGTCTCATTATGAGTAATTTTCTTGAACAGATCTCTACCAAATGATCAGGCGAGATTACGTATGGCTTTTCGAGGAAGATGCATGAGACATCAACGGCTCCATCTGATTAGTAATGAATGTCTCAATTTTAGCAATTAACACTACCCATCTGTATGTCTGACGTGTTCTCTGTGTGTGTGTCGGTGTCGTGCTGTGTGTGTTGTCTTGGGTGGCCACACAGGGTAATGCACAAAGCATTCCCCTCCTGGAGGAAGAGTGACATGACGTGGCCACTCAGGAGTAACACACAAACAAGCCCCCGCCTTCCCCCGCCCCCGGAGCAACAGTGATCTGTGTGGCCAATTCAGGTCATACACAATGCATTTCCCTCATGGAGCAACAGTGACACTGGGTGGCCAATTGGAGTAATGCAGAAAGCATTTCCCTGATGGAGCAATGGTGACACTGCCTGGCCAATTCAGGTAGTGCTCAAATCATTTCCCTCCTGCAGCAACAGTGACACTGGGCAGCCCCTTGGAGTAATACACAAATCATTTCCTCACGGAGCACCAGTTGCACAAACTGAGTTGAATAATAATAATAATAATAATAATAATAAACAAAAATAGATAGGTAGATTTTCAGTGATTAGAAGGGAGAGCAAACAGAAGAAGGCAGATTGCTAAGCAACTCCAAATACGCACGCATACTGAGCCTAAGATCTTCAAGAGACTGCATTCAAGAAGTAATTTCCCATCCTACATGTCTTTCGGCAACTTGAAGAGTTTCTGTAGCTTAGACTTCCCCTTGTTTCTCTTTACAGACTACACTCCTGTTTTAGGCTGGACTTCCCCCTTCTCATTTTCTTTGTCTCTTCAGGTACTTTCAGCAGCCTTTCTACTGCCCTGCATGATTTTCGTCCGCTCCGACTTTTCCATGGCTCCCGAGACCTCACTTGTGGGAATGCACACCTACCCGTGTCCTGTGAAGGGACACGGCACGAGGAGAGAAGAGGAGAGAAGAGAAAGAGATAGTTGGCGAACACACGAGAGAAAATAGAACCCCACAGTGCTGGTTGGGGCCTCCTGGAGCCGTGGTCCCTACCTGGAGATGCTGAAATCTCACTCTTGCCTGTCTCCTCCTGCCTCCAGCTCTGAGCCAAGCACTGGACAGTTAAGTGGTGAACTGATGAAAGTGAAAGAAAAAAATCAAAAACCAAAAGTGAAGCCAAAAGCGCAAGCTGGGCAGGCAAGGCAAATCGCAGGCTGTTGCCATAGACTAGTCCCCCCCTTCCTCCAATAACCCACCCAAACCAGGACACCACAGACCCCATGGACCTGAAACCAACCACCGGGAAGCAGCAGCAAAAGGGCAGCAAGGACACAGACCGACAGAGAGTGGAGGGAAAATCAAAATGGAAAGAGCCCAGTCTTTGAAAGCTTTTTTAGTTCTCTGCACATGCTCCCAGAAGAGGATGGGGCAACTATCAGTCAGCCATGCTCTTGAGCAGGGGGAAAAAAAGCTACTCCTGGACCAACAACAAAGGAAAAGGAGAAGGAAAGGGACAGTGAGCGGGAGAGAGAGATTTTTTTAAGTGAGATGGTAATTCATGAATTCCCTGGGTTACTTCCTGGCCATTTCTGTGACTTTAGTGCCATTAAGAAAAGTGTGCTCAAAATCTCTGGGTCTCCTTGCCATATGTTGTGCTTATGAAAGGTCCTTCTCAGCTCCTTTTACTTTTCTGCTTTCCAGTTCCTGTAAATAAACCATTAACACAATTCTTCTTGTTTCTTCCACATTCATGTCCTAGTTCCAGGTGTTGGGGGCAGAGTCATGAGATGTGTTTGTGACACTCTACACCTTGGGGGCGCATGCTATGCTGATAAGAAGCACACGGGATCTTTTCAGGGGAAAAGGCAATATGCTGCATTTCTTGAAAATACAACTCTTAGCATACACATTTAATCACACATACACACACACACACATCCTGCAGATGGTATTACCGTTACCAGTTTGCTGTAGCTCTTGTCAATCTAATCACCAGTTAGACTGAACACAAGTGAGGAGCTGGGCTCTGTCGGTCGTGATCTGATGCTCTGAGGCTTTGCAGGACTGAACCCAGAGTCTTATGGGAAAACACCGCAGCTTTAGACTTGTAAATTCCCATTTTCGTCTATGGATTTTGCAATGTCATTCTGCAATAGTTTGTCCTTAAATGGGGTTAATATCCTGGTTTTCCGCTGTTATCATTTGGTGGTTTTGTTGGCTTCCCATCGTTAGCTTTTCTTTGTTTTCTTACATTCAGGGTGTCTGCCTCGCCGTTGAGGTCATCAATGCTGCTAACATGTTTAGCGTCGGATACGGTGGATGTTTTCTGATTGTCTCCTGCTGTTTCCAAGTCTCTCACGTCTTGACCATCTAGACATTTGTGTTGCCTTTTCACAGACATCAGAATCTGGCTGATGCACCTTTACCAATGGCCCACGAGGCCGTTCCTTCCTGCTCTCAGAAAGGGTGGCTGGCAGAATATGGTAAAATCCTATCCTACATCAATCCATTTAATACATGATTATCCTTTCTCTTTCATTATGCAAAATGCAAACATCAAATCCTACTCCTCTAGGTGCCCTGTAATCCCCATATTCCTCATTTGTATTGAATTGTGATATTACCTTGCATGGCATGGTTTCCATGTATCCGGGGAAAGATTAGGAGGTACCAGCAAGGAAGGTCAGCAACCCCCAGGTGGGGTGTGAAACAACCCATCAACGGCCATTGCCCAGCAAGGAAGCTCCCATTCAATGATTCACCTGCCTGAGGCCACAGCAAGGGAATTGCTCCACCTTGCTGGGAGATTGAGCAGTGCCCCCAGACATGCCTGGACTGGTGCTTCCCAAGCACATGGACTGAGGGTACAAAAACCAAACCCAAACCCAGGGGCCCATGCTTGCTCTCAAAGGCTGGCATAGAGCCACTTTCCACTGATGAAGTGGGGAACCAATTCATACTATAGAGAGCCTATTCCTGAAATACAGGGCTGGGAGCTGGGGGGATCCGGCTGGTGCCTCCCTGTGTGACTCAGGAGTGGCTCCGGGAGCATTCATGCGATCAAGCTGGGTGATAACAGCACCTGGCGGGGGTGCTGCTGGTCACTAACAGGGCATTGTGAGAGACAGCCCAGGCTGGAGAGGGTTCCGGGGGCACAACGGTCCCTTGGTCCCAGGCTGCACCTCAGGGGGATCCCATCACATTGTCCCCCTCCAGCACCCACAGGGAATAGCGAGCCTCTAGGAGCAGTGTTTGGGCTTTGCTGTGAGGTGTCCCTTTCCAGTCTGTGCTCTGTTTCTTGACCTGGACACACCCCTGTCAATCAGGAATTGCTCAGCTGTGCTCTGCAGAGAGCTGACTGGTGACACACGGTGCAGCCCAGGACGGGACGGAGGTGTGGCAATGCCGAGCGTCACAGGCCATGGGTTTAGACAGCTAGAAAATCACAGGAACAACACGGATCCACACAGCAGAGTTAGGTGCCTAAACTCCCCGTAGAGTGCATGGGCCACACCGGCACCTTACAATACAACACACGAAAGCCAGCTCACAGGGCAGGGAGCCAGCCAAGCCCTTGAATGGGAGAGACTGAGGAGGGGGAGGTGTCCTAGCCCGACCCTTCTCACACAGCACTCACCTGAGATGTGTCTAGCTGCCGAGCGTAGCTCGGGGCGTGAGTACCAACCTCAGGGCAGAGTGTTACTCACCAGGGCACACACCCCATGGGGACTGGGAGCTCGATATTTTGATTTCACCCACCAAGAGCCAACTCCCCAGGCACGGCAACAGCCTGAAGAGGGAGTCCCAGACACTCCCCTTGGGCACTCTGCTCTGTCCTGCCACCAAGGCAAGCCTGCCTTTGGGCTCCATCTGTGGCTCAGGGAGGCCTGAGCAGGACCTGGTGCTGCCAGCGTCACCCCCCATTGTCTGCAAGGGCGGAAGGATTGAACCAGGGTCCCCATGTTTCAGGTCAGTGTGTGAAGCACGGTGCTGTGGTGGGACTCTCTCCCGCACTCCTGTGGAAGTTGGTTCCCTGAGGCTAAATAATGAAAGAGCTCGGGCCAGGGGGATTGGATCACCGGGGTTTTCTAATCCGACCTCTCGGGTGGGTTCCTGCTCTACTGAACAGTGTCATCCAAATAACATTGTTAGAAATCAATCATCAAAAGTTGCAGAACTACAGAAATCCAGGGGGTTTCAGGATGGGGAGACCAACTTAGGTAATCAGAACAGCAGGTGTGACAAATTTTGAGCTCCTATTAAGCTCCAAGCAGACATGTTAAAGAGACAGAAACTGGCCAGGAATTCTTTGAAACTGGGTCAACACTTATAAAAGTATCTGTTTGCGTTATGCTGAGGGGGCTTGGGGGGAGGGTGTAAACTATTTCCCTGAATCAAGTTTCCACTGGCAGCTCAGTCCACCATGTCAGCGAGAGAAGAGCTGCAGTACCTGGGCATTGGGCCACCCAGGGCCTTTAACACCACATCCCTTGGGAGGGGGTGCTGAGAGGGACCATCCAGTGAGGAACACAAGTCCTTTGACCATCCACCACACCCTCTTTTGGAACAGCTGCTGATGGCTCACCCCATCTGTGGGAACTGTTATCCCCTCTGCCAGCCTCTATCTGGGGGTTTTCCCTTCTGCACCTGTATGGCAAAGCAGCTCCCCCCCACCCTGCATCTGAACCCCTGATCCTGTCCCTGTTTTGTCCCTTTGCCCATCCCTCCCCTTCAATTTCCCCTCTTTCCCTGCCTTTGTTTGCAGGGAGCAGATTCTGGTGGTGAGTGAGGGCAGTCACTTGCAGATGTCACTGAGCATGTGATAAGAACAGAAGAGCAAAGAACGGCCAGGTGGGGGTCAGACCAAAGGTCCATCTAGCCCAGTATCTGTCTGCCGACAGTGGCCAGTGCCAGGTGCCCCAGAAGGAATGAACAGACAGGAATCATGCCGGGATCCATCCCTTGTCGCCCCATTCCCAACTTCTGACAAACAGATGTTAGAGACACCATGCCTGCCCATCCTGGCTAATCGCCATCGATGGACCGAGCTGCCAGGAATCTCTCTAGTTCCCTGTCGAACCTTTTGATCCCAGGACCCTGCTCAGGAACAGTGAAGTACCAAGTTGTAATAAAGAAGCAGCTTCTGATAGCAGGGGAGCTCCTCTTTCTCCTCCTCTCCCGTGGGAATGAGCAGCACCCCCCCCCCACTGAGCTGTCTCTCTGCCCCTGGCCCCCTTCACCTCATCACCCCTTTAGCCTCCCTCCAAATGTCCCCTTCCCCCCATCACCTCTTCAACCCCCCCTTCAGCCTCCCCCAACTGCCTTGGTCCCCTTCCCCTCATAACTCCCCTCAACCTTCCCCCCTTCCACGATTCTCCCCAGCTGCCCTTTCAGTCTTCCCCTCCTACACCCAACTGCCCTCCTTCAGCCTCCCCCCCAAATCCCTGATCTAGCTGCCCCATCTGACCCCCTTCAGTCTCCCTCCCCCACAAATGCCCCTTCACCCCCTCACCGACTCCCCTCCCTCTGCCTCTACCCAAATTCCCAGCTCCACCATGCTGAGGTTCCCTTCCCCACAACCACCCGCTTCCTTCCCATGGGGAACTAGGGCAGGAAATGCTTTTGAAAAAACTTATGTCAAGTAAAATCTAAAACAAGCCAAGCAAGCCCCTCCCTTGCTTTGTGCTGGGCGCCCAGCTGTGGGTTTGTGTGTGTTCGGGTGAGGAGGGGTTGTTTTGAGCACAATCCCTTCAGGGAAGGGGTGGAGTTGGCCAAAGGGGCATGCTGAATCCTTAGCAGAGAATTCCTTTCTCCACAATGTTAGCTGAGCGTTGCTGTTCAATGTCACCTGACTAATGTAGCATTTGAAACAATCTGATGGTAAATCCCTTGCCCTCTCAGTTGCTGGAGTTCTCACACCGTCTGCTCTTGGGAGGTCACCACAGGACACGGTGTCTTATTTCCATAGCCTCTTGGATATTAGACAGGACCGAAGTTGATGAGGTAAAAAATGAAGCATAACTCCTTCCCTTCCCCCTTTTGACTTAGGAAAAATAAATCCCGTCCCCTCCCCCAGTCCCAACCCGGCCCCACCAGAGCTGCTGCAGCCGTGAGAGAGGTGCCTCTCACATGGCCCTGAGCTGCTACGGTGAGAGGGCTGGGGGGAGTCCTCTCTCCCTGGGACAACCTGCATCCTAAACCCCTCATCCCCAGCCCCACCCCAGAGCCCTCACCCTCAGCCGGAGCCCTCACCCCCCTCCTCCTGCACCCCAACCGTCTGCCCTAGCCCTGAGCCCCTTGTCCCTAACCCCACACAACAGCCCACACCCCAACCCTCTGCCCCACCTGAGCCGCTCCCACACTCTGAACCCTTCAGCCTCACCCTGCCACACACCGTCCATGTGCAGAATGAATTTTGCGATCTGCACCCAGAGACAGGGGAGAGATCACCCCTCACTTCCATATTGGTGTACAGAACAAAAATAATTCCACACACGGACAGAACAATGGAGAGGAAACACTGCTCCTGACTTTCAACCTGTCCGTCACATTTGAATTTCATACATTGACCGATGAGAATAAACGGCTCTCAGGTAACCGACAGACCAACGGTTGTTCACAGGAATTATTCAGCAAGTATTTTAGAAGACCTAGAACACTGGAGGAAATCATCAACTGCTAAGAGACAATTAATGGAGAGAAGCTGTGTCAAGGTTCCTCCCCCACTCTGAACTCTAGGGTACAGATGTGGGGACCTGCATGAAAAACCTCCTAAGCTTATCTTTACCAGCTTAGGTCAAAACTTCCCCAAGGTACAAAATATTCCACCCGTTGACCTTGGACTGGCCGCTACCACCACCAAACTAATACTGGTTACTGGGGAAGAGCTGTTTGGATGCGTCCTTCCCCCCAAAATACTTCCCAAAACCTTGCACCCCACTTCCTGGACAAGGTTTGGTAAACAGCCTCACCAATTTGCCTAGGTGACTACAGACCCAGACCCTTGGATCTTAAGAACAATGAATAATCCTCCCAACACTTGCACCCCCCCTTTCCTGGGAAATGTTGGATAAAAAGCCTCACCAATTTGCATAGGTGACCACAGACCCAAACCCTTGGATCTGAGAACAATGAAAAAGCATTCAGTTTTTTACAAGAAGACTTTTAATAAAAAATAGAAGTAAATAGAAATAAAGAAATCCCCCCTGTAAAATCAGGATGGTAGATATCTTACAGGGTAATTAGATTCAAAAACATAGAGAACCCCTCTAGGCAAAACCTTAAGTTACAAAAAAGATACACAGACAGAAATAGTTATTCTATTCAGCACAATTCTTTTCTCAGCCATTTAAAGAAATCATAATCTAACACATACCTAGCTAGATTACTTACTAAAAGTTCTAAGACTCCATTCCTGGTCTATCCCTGGCCAAGACCCAGCATACAGACCGACACAGACCCTTTGTTTCTCTCCCTCTTCCCAGCTTTTGAAAGTATCTTGTCTCCTCATTGGTCATTTTGGTCAGGTGCCAGCGAGGTTACCTTTAGCTTCTTAACCCTTTACAGGTGAGAGGAGCTTTCCCCTGGCCAGGAGGGATTTTAAAGGGGTTTACCCTTCCCTTTATATTTATGACAAGCTGCAAGATGAATCTCATACTTTGGATTGGTTCTGTCTTATTTCCCTGATTTGAAAAGAGACCAAAAGTACCTGAGTCTCCTCGCTGTTGGATAGCCCCCAGCTTGGCCAGTCAGCATTGAGACGCTGAGCGGTGGGAGACTGACAGGTCTCACCAGATGTCTCAAAGGACGGCTCAGGTCACCATCAGAGGGGATCATTCTCAGATCAGGACCCACCTCTTTGGGAGGACCTCTCGCAATGAGAGCAACGGCCCCCCTCGCCCACACTCCACACAAACCCCTCCTTGGTGGAGGGAGGGAACCTGGGAAAAGAGGCAAGAGAAGAGGAGAAAAGAGGAAAAGGAAAACCAAAAAGGATAAACCCCAAGGTCCCCAGTGATTCCAAGGGTCACAGTCCGAGGTAGGAAATCAAATTCTGCCCCCTTAAGCCAGTGTTGTCTGTGCTGCGAATTCTGCCTGCAGCAGGAGCATCAGACCCAACAGGTTCCAAACCTCTCGGAGCCTCTGACCTTGTCCAAGGGAAGTTCGTTTTCTGGCACAACCAGGGGTAGGAAAGGAGAAAACTCCACAGAGGCTCTTCCTCATGCTCATGCTCCTAATTCTCTCCCCATCCTCGAGGGAAGACCTGGAGAAGGAGACGTGTGGCAGCAAAGCTGGGGGGGTCTCAGAGACTGCCCTGGCCCTGCACCTTGGCCCTGCCCTGCTGATGTCGGGGTATCTCGGTGAGCTCACCCCCTCCCCACCACCTTTGCCCAATGGGCTGAGTTCCTGCAAAAGGCCTTGGTGATGTCACTGCCCCACCCACCCTGCCCCTCCAAGCTGATGTCCTGCCCCTGCCCAGCCGCTTTGGAGGTTGGAGTTGTTGCCCCTGGATCTAGGGTTGCCAACTTTCGCACCCAACAAAACTGAACAACCTTGCATCCCCCTTCGCCGAGGTCTCAGCCCGCTCACGCAATCACCATCTCTCTCTGTCGCTCCCTCTCCCCCATGCTCACTTACTCGCTCATTGTCACCATGCTGAGGAGGGCTGGGGAGGGTCTCTTTTCAACTGGGTGTTGTCGGGATGGACCTGGGAAGGAGGGCTGCCTGCCAAGCACCTTTAGGAGGAGGCATCCCTCCCTGTCAGAAAATCATCTCCCTCCCTCAGCTCAGTGATGGCCTGAATTGCTCCTTCTCCCAGCAGAGCCAGAGGATTGGAAGCAGCAACATCAAACCCCTGTGTAGCTCGCAGGAATGAACACAAACATGCCCTTGTAGTTAAGCAGATGGTTAGTTTTACCCTTGGGAAATGACAAGGCTGAAGGGAAAGGTGGTGGCACCAGATCTATGGAAAAAACACAACACAGTCATCATTGTTACGCTCATCGTGACTGCAACATCTTTTATACCCATCTCATTGTCAGTCGTGCATTCTCTTCTCTGGAGCCCAGACCTTGACTAGACTTTGACCAAGAAATTTGGATCTTGATGAAAATAATCGCCTGGCCCTGGTTAATGCAATGGAGTTGACACGCACGGGGGTATCCCTACATCGGTTCAAGTAGGAACAACAATGGCTGCCTTTTAGCCATTGTTTTTAGTCATGGCAATACATTGATACAACCCCCCGTTCAATCATTTCTCAGCCTGAGGCCTTCACCCACATGCCTTTGGGCATTGTGCTACCATGGGGATGTTTCATTTCCCACCTCAATTTCACACAGAGACACAATTTCCTTTGCGCGGATGATCCATGAAAGCAAAACCTCCCTGTGTCTCTAGTCTGAGCCAGGGCATTCAATTCCATTGACACTTTCTTTCCTGCAATAGCAAAGGTCCAACGGGGGACGTGGCCACCTTCAGCCCTAACACTGAGATATCGGCTTGGCTCTTTCCTTATGCTGCTCTTGTTACTCCATGAAACATCAAGGGTGGAATGCAAGGCTGAGTTCACTCACCAACCTCTGAAAAACGTCAGTGCCGCAGAGAAAACCCGACCCCTGCTATTGGAATGATACGCTGGAGATCTGAATGGGAAAGGGACTTTCTGAATTGTCAAGGTGGGGAACAAACAACGATCTACAGCAATGTCATGAACACAAACACACGCTAATCATGCTTCAGCTGGAAGGGAAATGGGCAGGAATTCCTGCTGTCCAGCAACGGACACACTTATACCCCCACACAGCAGTGAGTGTGCTGGGGAGTCTGGTCTAAGCAAACAATTTGAAGTGATAATTCAGTGAGAAGAGAATCATAGTGTCGTGAGGCAAGTGTCAATCAGGTACTTGTGGCTGAGTGGTTAAGAGGATGGACGAGAAACCCCCTGGGGCCTTCCCACGTAGGTTTGAATCCTACCAACTATGGAAACCTTGAACCGTTGTCATTGCTGTAGTCCTAGGGCCGGAGCATCCAGGTGCCAACGGGAGGTAGATCTGGTCTCGCTCTCAGGCTGGCTGCACTTAAAAAGCTCCCGTAGCAGTTTGGAGTAGAGAGTTGCTACAGTGACTGGAGGGGATTTCCCACTGCTCTAGCTACACTGACAGAATACAGAGAATGAATTCCCACCCCGCCTCTGTCATAAATATAAAAGGAAGGGTAACCACCTTTCTGTATACAGGGCTATACAATCCTTCCTGGCCAGAGGCAACATCCTGTTACCTGTAAAGGGTTAAGAAGTTCAGCTAACCTGGCTGGCACCTGACCCAAAGGACCAATAAGGGAACATGATACTTTCAAATCTTGTGGGGGGAAAGGCTTTTGTTTGTGCTCTTTGTTTACGGGGTTGTTCTCTCTTGGGACTGAGAGAGGCCAGACAGAAGACAATCCATCTTCTCCAACCCATCCCAATCCAAGTCTCCAATATTGCAACTAGTAGAGGTAAGCCAGGCAAGGCGGATTCGTTTATCTTTTGTTTTATGTGAATTTTCCCTGTGTTAAGAGGGAGGTTTATTCCTGTTTTCTGTAACTTTAAGGTTTTGTCCAGAGGGGGATCCTCTGTGTTTTGAATCTGAATACCCTGTAAAGTATTTTCCATCCTGATTTTACAGAGGTGATTCTTTTACCTTTTCTTTCATTAAAATTCTTCTTTTAAGACCCTGATTTATTTTTCATTGTTCTTACTGAATGAGGGAGGCAACCTAGTGACAGAGGATGTGGAAAAAGCTAATGTACTCAATGCTTTTTTTGCCTCTGTCTTCACTAACAAGGACAGCTCCCAGACTGCTGCGCTGGGCATCACAACATGGGGAGTAGATGGCCAGCCCTCTGTGGAGAAAGAGGTGGTTAGGGACTATTTAGAAAAGCTGGACGTGCACAAGTCCATGGGGCCGGACGAGTTGCATCCGAGAGTGCTAAAGGAATTGGCGGCTGTGATTGCAGAGCCATTGGCCATTATCTTTGAAAACTCGTGGCGAACGGGGGAAGACCCAGATGATTGGAAAAAGGCTAATGTAGTGCCAATCTTTTAAAAAGGGAAGAAGGAGGATCCTGGGAACTACAGGCCAGTCAGCCTCATCTCAGTCCCCGGAAAAATCATGGAGCAGGTCCTCAAGGAATCAATCCTGAAGCACTCAGAGGACAGGAAAGTGATCAGGAACAGTCAGCATGGATTCACCAAGGGAAGGTCTTGCCTGACTAATCTAATCACCTTCTATGATGAGATTACTGGTTCTGTGGATGAAGGGAAAGCAGTGGATGTATTGTTTCTTGACTTTAGCAAAGCTTTTGACACGGTCTCCCACAGTATTCTTGTCAGCAAGTTAAAGAAGTATGGGCTGGATGACTGCACGATAAAGTGGGTAGAAAGTTGGCTAGATTGTCGGGCTCAACGGGTAGTGATCAATGGCTCCATGTCTAGTTGGCAGCCGGTGTCAAGTGGAGTGCCCCAGGGGTCGGTCCTGGGGCCGGTTTTGTTCAATAGCTTCATAAATGATCTGGAGGATGGTGTGGATTGCACTCTCAGCAAATTTGTGGATGATACTAAACTGGGAGGAGTGGTTGATACGCTGGAGGGCAGGGATAGGATACAGAGGGACCTAGACAAATTGGAGGATTGGGCCAAAAGAAATCTGATGAGGTTCAATAAGGATAAGTGCAGGGTCCTGCACTTAGGATGGAAGAACCCAATGCACAGCTACAGGCTAGGGACCGAATGGCTAGGCAGCAGTTCTGTTGAAAAGGACTTAGGGGTGACAGTGGACGAGAAGCTGGATATGAGTCAACAGTGTGCCCTTGTTGCCAAGAAGACCAATGGCATTTTGGGATGTATAAGTAGGGGCATAGCGAGCAGATCGAGGGACATGATTGTTACCCTGTATTCAACATTGGTGAGGCCTCATCTGGAGTACTGTGTTCAGTTTTGGGCCCCACACTACAAGAAGGATGTGGATAAATTGGAGAGAGTCCAGCGAAGGGCAACAAAAATGATTAGGGGTCTGGAACACATGACTTATGAGGAGCGGCTGAGGGAACTGGGATTGTTTAGTCTGCAGAAGAGAAGAATGAGAGGGGATTTGATAGCTGCTTTCAACTACCTGAGCGGTGGTTCCAGAGAGGATGGTTCTAGACTATTCTCAGTGGTAGAAGAGGACAGGACAAGGAGTAATGGTCTCAAGTTGCAGTGGGGGAGGTTTAGGTTGGATATTAGGAAAAACTTCTTCACTAGGAGGGTGGTGAAACACTGGAATGGGTTACCTCGGGAGGTGGTAGAAACTCCTTCCTTAGAAGTTTTTAAGGTCAGGCTTGACAAAGCCCTGGCTGGGATGATTTAATTGGGGATTGGTCCTGCTTTGAGCAGGGGGTTGGACTAGATGACCTCCTGAGGTCCCTTCCAACCCTGATATTCTATGATTCTAAGATCCAAGGGTTTGGTTCTGTGTTCACCTGTACAAATTGGTGAGGCTTATTCTTGAGCCTTTCCCAGGAAAGAGGATGTAGGGCTTGGGGGAAAATTGGGGGAAGATGTCTCCAAGCGGTCTCTTTCCCTGGTCTTTGTTTAAAATGCTTGGTGGTGGCAGCATACTATTCAAGGCCAAGGCAAAGTTTGTACCTTGGGGACGTTTTTAACCTAAGCCAGTAAGACTAAGCTTAGGGGGTCTTTCATACAGGTCCCCACATCTGTACCCTAGAGTTCAGAGTGGGGAAGGAACATTGACAGCCTCTATAGGAGCGCTCTGCAGTTTAATTGTTTTACAGCCAGCTTCCCAGTAGAAATGCTGTTGTGGGACATTCCCAGACCGAAATACAGTGCTTCCACCGACGTGCACGGGCTGAAATTGTGGAAAAGCAGCATCACTTGGCCCATAACCTCAGCTGTGCAGAACACAACACCGTCCACAGCCTCAGGAACAACTCTGACATCAGAATCAAAAAGGCTGACAAAGGGGGTGCTGTCGTCATCATGAATAGGTCAGAATATGAACAAGAGGCTGCTCGGCAGCTCTCCAACACCACATTCTACAGCCCATTCCCCTCTGATCCCACTGAGAGTTACCAAAAGAAACTGCACCATCTGCTCAAGAAACTCCCTGAAAAAGCACAAGAGCAAATCCGCACAGACTCACCCCTAGAACCCCGACCCGGGGTCTTCTATCTGCTACTCAAGATCCATAAACCTGGAAATCCTGGACACCCCGTCATCTCAGGCATTGCCACCCTGACAGCAGGATTGTCTAGCTATGTAGACTCCCTCCTCAGGCCCTACGCTACCAGCACTCCTAGCTATCTTCAAGACACCACTGACTACCTGAGGAAACTACAATCTATCTGTGATCTTCCAGAAAACACCATCCTGGCCACTATGGAAGTAGAAGCCCTCTACACCAACATTCCACACAAAGATGGACTACAAGCCATCAGGAACAGTATCCCCGATAATGTCACGGCAAACCTGGTGGCTGAACTTCGTGATTTTGTCCTCACCCATAACTATTTCACATTTGGGGACAATGTATACCTTCAAATCAGCGGCACTGCTAATGGGTACCCGCATGGCCCCACAGTATGTCAATATTTTTATGGCTGACTTAGAACAACGCTTCCTCAGCTCTCGTCCCCTAATTCCCCTACTCTACTTGCGCTACATTGATGACATCTTCATCATCTGGACCCATGGAAAAGAAGCCCTTGAGGAATTCCACCATGGTTTCAACAATTTCCATCGCACCATCAACCTCAGCCTGGACCAGTCCACACAAGAGATCCACTTCCTGGACACTACAGTGCCAATAAGAGATGGTCACATAAACACCACCCTATACCGGAAATCTACTGACCACTATACTTACCAACATACCTCCAGTTTCATCCAGACCACACCACACGATCCAGTGTATACTGCCAAGCTCTACGATGCAACCACATTTGCTCCAACCCCTCAAACAGAGACAAACACCTACAAGATCTCTATCAAGCATTCTGACAACTACAATACCCACCTGCTGAAGTGAAGAAACAGATTGACAGAGCCAGAAGGGTACCCAGAAGTCACCTACTACAGGACAGGCCCAACAAAGAAAATAACAGAATTCCACTAGCCATCCCCTTCAGCCTCCAACTAAAACCTGTCCAAAGCATCATCAAGGATCTACAACCTATCCTGAAGGACGACCCATCACTCTCACAGATCTTGGGAGACAGGCCAGTCCTCGCTTACAGACAGAAGCAAATACTCACCTGCAACCACACGACAAAAACACTAACCCAGGAACCTATCCTTGCAATAAAGCCCATTGCCAACTGTGTCCACATATCTATTCAGGGGACACCATCATAGGGCCTAATCACATCAGCCACACTATCAGAGGATTGTTCACCTGCACATCTACCAATGTGATGTATGCCGTCATTTGCCAGCAATGCCCCTCTGCCAGGTACATTGGCCAAACTGGACAGTCTGTACGTAAAAGAATAAATGGACACAAATAAGACGTCAAAAAGTATAACGTTCATAAACCAGTCAGAGAACACTTCAATCTCTCTGGTCACTCGATTACAGACCGAAAAGTCACAAACTTACAACAAAAAACTTCAAAAACAGACTCCAACAAGAGACTGCTGAATTGGAATTAATTTGCAAACTGGACACCATTAAATTAGGCTTTAATGAAGACTGGGAGTGGATGGGTCATTACACAAAGTAAAACTATTTCCCTATGTTTATTTTTCTCCCCTACTGTTCCACACAGGTTCTTGTCAACTGCTGGAAATGGCCCACCTTGATTATCACTAGAAAAGTTTTTTTTTTTCCCTTCTCTCCTGCTGGTAATAGTTCACCTTACCTGATCACTCTCGTTATAGTGTGTATGGTAACACCCCATTGTTTCATGTTCTCTGTGTATATAAAATCTCCCCACTGTATTTTCCACTGCATGCATCCGATGAAGTGAGCTGTAGCCCACGAAAGCTTATGCTCAAATAAATTTGTTAGTCTCTAAGGTGCCACAAGTCCTCCTGTTGTTTTTGTCTGTGTTGTTGTTGTTCTCTCTGCTGGAGAGACACAGAGAGCAGCAGGGTATGCTGTAAAGCTTGGACCAGGTATGAAAAATCATCAGTATCATACCTAGAAATCAGTCTTTGGAATCACAGACATGGAAGTAGAACAGGAAACGTTTAGTTTAGACGTGATCAGGTTTATCTCTTTATTTTGGGCTTATGGATTCCTCTGTGCTAAACACAGGTGTTTTTGTAACCTTTAAGCTGGACTCCAAGAACGCCGTTCATGATGCTGAATCCTTGCAGCTGCTCTTTTAATATCTAGCAACTGCCTGATTTTCCACATGTTCTTTCTTTCTTTCTTTCTTTATAAAATTTTTTAAGAACATGCTTGGATTTCTCTGTCTTTCGAGGTCCGTGCACGTTTTTCAGTTAGTTGGTGGCAATAGCTGATTTCTTTTTCTTTTCCTTTTCTCAGCTCTTCCCTGGGGGTGGGCGTGGGGGGGGGGTGAAAGTGGGGTCTAGTGGGGTAGAGAAGGGGGCTGGAGCCAGGACTCCTGGGTTCTTTCCCTTGCTCTGGGAGGGAAGTGGGGTCTAGTGCATAGAGCAGAGGCTCCTGCAGAGGGAGTTGGCTCCGCTCCCCGCGGCGTTCTCGGGTCCCGGGGCTGCATCTGGCCACGCTGTGGGGGGTCCGGGCCTGGCGCTGGTGCTGCACCTCCTGCTGCCGCTGCTGGGGGCCGCCGCCCTGCCGGGGGCCCGATCCCATGAGCATCGGGGGGAGATCCCGGGCCGGAGGGTGTCGGGGGGGGGAAGCTGGGTGTCGGGGGGGGCAGCTGGGCTGGGGGGGGAGCTGGGTGTCAGGCCGGAGGGTGCAGGGAGCTGGGGGTTGGGGGAGGGGACGGTTCTGGGCTCTGTGTTCAGAGGTGTCGGGAGACCCCCCCGCGCCCCCCCCCCCCCGCACTGAGTGGTCACTGACAGGGATCAGTGACGTTGCTATAGTGACCGGGGGGAGCCTGGCCCCCTTGTGCCAGGCGCTGAGAGGGGGCTGCGGGGACAATGTGCCGTGGGGGGCTGAGCGCCCCTGACCCAAGCGGTGACCCCAGCATCCAAGGCCAACCACCCCCAGCCAGGGGGTGCGGCACCGCTCGGACCAGCACCCATGGGTGCTGCACCCGCGGACAAGCCCCTCGTGGCCCCGTGAGGCTCCCGGGCTGTGGGGCATCCCCAGGGCCAGGCTCTGCCCCGCTAGCCCAGTGCCTCCTCCTCCAATCCCTCAGAGAGAGACAAACTCCTCCAGGATCTGTATCAAGCATTCTTCAAACTACAATCCCCACCTGCTGAAAGGAAGAATACCCAGAAGTCACCTACTCCAGGACAGGCCCAACAAAGAAAAGAACAGAACGCCACCAGCCGTCACCTTCAGCCCCCAACTAAAAGATCTCCAGGGCAGGATCAAGGATCTACAATCTATTCTGAAGGACGATCCCTCAATCTCACAGATCTTGGGAGACAGGCTTACAGACAGCCCCCCAACCTGAAGCAAATACTCACCAGAAACCACACAACAAAAACACGAACCCAGGAACCTATCCTTGCAACAAACCCATTGCCAACTCTGTCTACATATCTATTCTAGGGACACCATCCTAGGACCTAATCACATCAGCCACACCATCAAATGTTGCCCAAATACGTTTGTTCGTCTCTAAGGTGCCAGAACTACTCCTCGTTTTGTTTTTGTTTTTTTGCTGATACAGACTAACACGGCTCCCACTCTGAACTAAATGATTGCATCTCTCCCCAAAATCGATCTAGAAGCACAAAGAACACCCTGGAGACCAGGCCTTTAAACATTAGGAAACATCAGAGTTAAGGTGACGTATACATACTTTGCGCAGTGCTGTTGTGCATGTGTGTTATGAAACAGACTCACAAGTGTGGCCTTGGGGTCAATTCCCTGCCCCCCACAGCATCAATTTCCTCCAGACTCCCGAGGGAAGTGATGCTTCCTCCATCCCTTGATGAGATGCCTTTCTGGAGTCTGCTTTGGTCCAAAACTCGCTATTGTGCCATGCAGGAGGCCTGTGATGTGTAGGGGGGGCAAGATGAGATGATCTAACAGTCTCTTCTGGCCTTCACGTCTCCAAATCTCTGCAAAACTGAGTGCCGCACATTGAGCATCCTCTGATGGTTCCACGTGTGGCCTGCGTGAACCCTTGCATGACCACTGAGTGTGTGGGGGTGACCCAGGGGGAGCAGCTCAAACACGCACAGGACCTGGCTCGGGGCAGGACATGAGCCCTGCAGGGCAGGGGTGGGGGTGGCAGTGACATCACAAGGGCCTTTTGCAGCACTCAGCTGATTGGTGAAAGGAGGTTGGGAGGCGGTGACCTCACAGAGAGTCCATGACAACGGCCAGGGAGGACAGGCTGCAGGGCAGGGGGATCTCAGAGACCCCCGGGGCTTTGCTGCAGGGAGTCTCCTTCTTGAGGTGTCTCCTTGAGGACTGAGAGAGAATTCAGGGTCACGTCTGTGAGCGTGAGGTGGAGCCTCTCTGGAGTTTTCTCCTTTCCCACTGCTCATTGAGCGAGAAGACAGACGTCCCTGTGGAGAAGGGAAGAGCCCCAGAGAGGTTTGGTACCGAGGCAGCCTGATCCGCCCGGTGCTGGCCAAATTCTCGCACGGAAAACAGGAGGTTAAGGTGGGACAATTTTCCCCCAGCTAGGCCTTTGTCCCTTCGAGTCCTTGGGGTTTGTCTTTTTTGGTTTTCCTTTTCCTGCTTCCCTCCCTCCACTGGCGAGGAGGGGGCTGCTCTGTAGCCCTTATGGTGGGAGGCCTCCCAAAGAGTTGGGACAGGAAGCGTGCTCTGAGAGTGATCCTCACCGGTGACCTGAGCCATCCCTGGGCCATCCGGGGAACCCTCAGCCCACCACCAGAGTCTCCACGCTGATTGGCTGAGCAGGGGGCCTCATGGCAGGGAGGAGATTCAGGACTTTGTTGTTCTCGTTTAAGGCCCAGCAAATAAGCCAGAACCAATCATCTGTTTGGTGAATTGTTCTCCTCGCTGCTGATTGTCTCTGAGCCGTTCCTTGTTCTCGTGCTTCTGAAACACTTGCTGAAGAATCAGTGTGAATGGTTGTTGGTCTGTAGCTCATTGCAGGTCACTTTATTCCGATCATTCAGTGTGTGAAACTCCTCACCTATCATAGAGTCATAGAATATCAGGGTTGGAAGGGACCTCAAGAGGTCATCTAGTCCAACCCCCTGCTCAAAGCAGGACCCATCCCCAACTAAATCATCCCAGCCAGGGCTTCGTCAAGCCTGACCTTAAAAACTTCTAAGGGAGGAGATTCCACCACCTCCCTAGGTAACTCATTCCAGTGTTTCACCACCCTCCCAGTGAAAACGTTTTTCCTAATATCCAACCTATATCTCCCCCACTGCAACCTGAGACCATTACTCCTCGTTCTGTCATCAGCTACCACTGAGAACAGTCTAGATCCATCCTCTTTGGAACCCCCTTTCAGGTAGTTGAAAACAGCTATCAAATCCCCCCTCATTCTTTTCTTCCGCAGACTAAACAATCCCAGTTCCCTCAGCCTCTCCTCATAAGTCATATGCTCCAGTCCCCTAATAATTTTTGCTGCCCTCCGCTGGACTCTTTCCAATTTTTCCACATCCTTCTTGTAGTGTGGGGCCCAAAACTGGACACAGTACTCCAGATGAGGCCACACCAGTGTCAAATAGAGGGGAATGATCACGTCTCTCGATCTGCTGGCAATGCCCCTACTTATACATCCCTAAATGCCATTGGCCTTCTTGGCAACAAGGGCACACTGTTGACTCATATCCAGCTTCTCGTCCACTGTAACCCCAGGTCCTTTTCTGCAGAACTGCTGCCTAGCCATTCGGTCCCTAGTCTGTAGCGGTGCATGGGATTCTTCCGTCCTAAGTGCAGGACTCTGCACTTGTCCTTGTTGAACCTCATCAGATTTCTTTTGGCCCAATCCTCTAATTTGTCTAGGGCCCTCTGTATCCTATCCCTGCCCTCCAATGTATCAACCTCTCCTCCCAGGTGAGTGCCCTTCCCCATAACCACACTGGGATACAACACTGTCCACAGCCTCAGGAACAACTCTGACATCCGAATCAAAAAGGCTGACAAAGGAGGTGCTGTCGTCTTCATGAAGAGGTTGGAATATGAACAAGAGGTTGCTAGGCAGCTCTCCAACTCCACATTCTCCAGCCTATTCTCCTCTGATCCCACTCAGGGTTATCAAGAGAAATTACACCATCTGCTCAAGAAACTCCCTGAAAAAGCACAAGAACAAATCTGCACAGACCCACCCCTGGAACCCCGACCAGGGGTCTTCTATCTGCTACCCAAGATCCATAAACCTGGAAATCCTGGACGCCCCGTCATCTCAGGCATTGGCTAGGGGTGCTGGTCGCACAGGGCCTGAGGAGAGAGTTGACACAGCCAGATACTCCTGCTGTGTGGATGCCAATGCCTGAGAGGATTTCATCGCAGTCTCTGACGAGGGGCTTCAGGCTCCAGTGCTCTGCTCTGTTTTCCCAGCCCTGTCCAGGGGGTTGTTTCCAGATTCAGATATGGGGCAATGTTGACACACTCCCAGTGGGTCTTTGCATAAATCAGGCCCTAAGCCAGGGGCAGGCAAATTTTTGGCCTGATGCCAGATCAGGTTTCAGAAATTGAATGGAGGGACAGTTAGGGGAGGCTGGGCCTCCTCAAACAGCAAGGCATGGCCCAGCCCTTACCCCCATCCAACCCCCGCTTCTCGCCCCTGACGGCCACCCGGGGCCTCCAGCCCCATCCATCCTCTCTGTTCCCTGAGGGGGTCCCAGATCCCTCCGCCCCTAACAGCCCCCCACCACCCCATCCAACCCCCCCTCTCCTTCCTGTCTGCCCCCCGGAACCCTGACCCATCCACTACCCCTTCTCCCTTGTCGTGGTGGGTGAAATTCTGTGGCCTGCGTTGTGCAGGAGGTCAGACTAGATGATCATAATGGTCCCTTCTGACCTAAATATCTATGAATCTATGAATCTATGAATCCCTGACCGCCCCGGGAACTCCTGCCCCCATTCATCCCCCTGTTCCCCGCCCTCTCACCACCCCGACCCCATCTGCCCCCCAGCCCCTGACCACCCCCTGAACTCCCCTGCCCTCTACCCCACCCCTCCCCCGCTCCCTGCCCCCTGACCACACTGCCTGGAGCCCCAGGGGCTGGGGTCGGCTGCCCCAGGACCGCCGCCAGGCCGTGCCACACAGAGCCCTGGCGCCAGCCAGGCTCGTAGCCCCACTGCCCGAAGCATGGGCCGGTGGCGCTGGGAGCGGAGGCTGCGGGGGGGGGGAGGGAGGGAACAGCAGGGGCGGGGCCGGGGACTCTCCGGAGCTCAGGGCCGGGTGGAACAGCTCCTTCTGCCCCCCGCCGCCCCACCCACCCCGTAAGACACCCGCCCCCGCTGGTGCACCAGGGTTTCCCCAAGACCCACCAACAGCTGTGAATGGTGTGGAGGAGAAGGTGTTGGTATTTGGTTGTGTATTGGTATTATGTGTACGTGTAGAGACTTGTGGGGGCTTTGTGCTGGGGGAGAAGATGAGCCCTGATTCGGGGCCGGGGCTTCTGTGACTCGGGGTCCTATGAAGGGAACCAGCCAGTCAGGCTGTGGCACAGGAGCCAGCAAACAGGGCTGTAAACAGGGGAATCTGAGGGGGAGTTTGTCTTGTGGTGCTTGTTGGAGGTTTGTTGTTGCTGTGGGGGGTGGGGTTTGGGTGTTTCCCAGGTGAACAGGGTTTCGGTGGGAAGACGATGACAGACAGAGGCAGCAGTGGGAGTGACTCAGGTCGTGGAAGACACAATGGAGATGACTGGATGTGGAAGCTGCTGTATGTCCATGATCCTGGAGGGGGGACCTGGTAAGAGTTTTGTCTGCATGAAATGCCATCTGCTCGAGCTGATGGAGGAAAAGATCTGAGGTTTGGAGATGCAGGTGGAAAGTCTGGTAGAGTTTAGAAAGGCGTTTGAGCAGATGATGGAGCAAAGACATGAGGTATCTGAAGGGAAAAGCTCAGACTTGCAGATGGAAGCAGGACTGAGGAATTCTGAGGGGAGACTGCTGGGTGAGGAAACTGGTCAGTGGAAGCATGTGACTACAAGAACGAGGCAGAGGAAAAGACGGGCTCGTGAAGGAGAAATAGAGCTCAGGAATAGGTTTTGAGAGTTGGAAAATGAAGAATCATAGAATCATAGAATCATAGAATATCAGGGTTGGAAGGGACCCCTGAAGGTCATCTAGTCCAACCCCCTGCTCGAAGCAGGACCAATTCCCAGTTAAATCATCCCAGCCAGGGCTTTGTCAAGCCTGACCTTAAAAACCTCTAAGGAAGGAGATTCTACCACCTCCCTAGGCAACGCATTCCAGTGTTTCACCACCCTCTTAGTGAAAAAATTTTTCCTAATATCCAACCTAAACCTCCCCCACTGCAACTTGAGACCATTACTCCTCGTTCTGTCATCTGCTACCATTGAGAACAGTCTAGAGCCATCCTCTTTGGAACCCCCTTTCAGGTAGTTGAAAGCAGCTATCAAATCCCCCCTCATTCTTCTCTTCTGCAGGCTAAACAATCCCAGCTCCCTCAGCCTCTCCTCATAAGTCATGTGTTCTAGACCCCTAATCATTTTTGTTGCCCTTCGCTGGACTCTCTCCAATTTATCCACATCCTTCTTGTAGTGTGGGGCCCAAAACTGGACACAGTACTCCAGATGAGGCCTCACCAATGTCGAATAGAGGGGAATGATCACGTCCCTCGATCTGCTCGCTATGCCCCTACTTATACATCCCAAAATGCCATTGGCCTTCTTGGCAACAAGGGCACACTGCTGACTCATATCCAGCTTCTCGTCCACTGTCACCCCTAGGTCCTTTTCCGCAGAACTGCTGCCTAGCCATTCGGTCCCTAGTCTGTAGCGGTGCATTGGATTCTTCCATCCTAAGTGCAGGACCCTGCACTTATCCTTATTGAACCTCATCAGATTTCTTTTGGCCCAATCCTCCAATTTGTCTAGGTCCTTCTGTATCCTATCCCTGCCCTCCAGCGTATCTACCACTCCTCCCAGTTTAGTATCATCCACAAATTTGCTGAGAGTGCAATCCACACCATCCTCCAGATCATTTATGAAGATATTGAACAAAACCGGCCCCAGGACCGACCCTTGGGGCACTCCACTTGATACCAGCTGCCAACTAGACAGAAGGGGCTCAGCAGGTAGTCACTGAAGGTGGAGGGGCAAGGAAGAAGAGAAGAGCAGCTAGTCCTATAGGAAAAGGGGAAGAGTCAATGGAGACTACCCCAAATATGAGCCCAGGAGGATACAGGATGGGTTGAAGAGGATTACAAGGGAGAATAGGAATGGAAACAACTTGCAGCCAGAGGGAACAGGGGATAGACTGGAGAATAGCATCGTCACCAGGGAAAGGCAGGGCTACGTGATCGGGGACTCTTTACTGAGAAGACTAGACAGGCCTGTAACCAGAGCTGATCCAGAGAACAGAAGGGTGTGCTGTCTTCCAGGTGCTAAGATATGGGATGTAGATCTGAGGTTGAAAAGGATCCTAACGGGAGCGGGAAAAAATCCCCTATTTATCCTTCATGTGGGAACAAATGTTATGGCTAGATTCTCACTGGAAAGTATTAAGGGAGACTGTGCTAGGCTGGGGAAGACGCTTAAGGAAATCGATGCTCAGGTGATTTGTGGTGGGATTTTGCTTGTTCCTGGAGAAGGGCAACAAAGGCGTGACAACATTATGACTGTCAACAGATGGCTCAGGCAGTGGTGCTATAAGGATGGCTTTGGGATGTATGGCCACTGGGAGGCATTCCCGGACAGAGGACAGTTCTCTCAGGATGGACTTCATCTGAGTAGGGAAGGAAATAGACTTCTAGGATGGAGGCTGGCACAACTGATTCAGAGAGCTTTAAACTAGGAATCTGGGGGAGATGGTTGTTTGGGGGATGTCCAGGTAATCTCCATGTCGGATTTTAGCCTTGAGAGGGAAGAAAACAAAATAAGAAAGGGTACAGCCGTGGGTAGGAGAATGGATATAAGGAGGAAGGGTAGTTTGGATACCAGTCTAATAGGTTCTACTGGCTGTAGAATGACTGTGCCTAATTGGGTAAAGAACGTGAGTGAGGCCAAAGAGCAAAAATGAAGATGTTTGTACACTAATGCGCGGAGCCTAGGTAACAAAATGGAGGAACTAGAGCTACTGGTGCAGGAAGTGAAACCAGATATTCTAGGGATAACAGAAACAGGGTGGAATAGTCGTCATGACTGGACTACGGGTATTGAAGGGTATGTGCTCTTTAGGAAAGACCGAAATAAAGGTAAAGGTGGTGGAGTAGCATTGTCTATCAATGAGGAGGTAGAATGTAAAGAAATCAGCGGTGGAATGGATAAGACAGAGTCCGTCTGGGGAAAAATGACATTGGGGAAGAAAACTACTCGAGCCTCCCCTGGGATAGTGCTTGGAGTGTGCTAGAGACCACCGGGATCTAATGTGGATATGGCTCGAGCCCTCTTTAATGTTTTAAATGAAGTAAATACGAATGGAAACTGCGTGATCATGGGAGATGTTAACTTCCCAGATCTAGAGTGGAGGACGAGTGCTAGTAATAATAATCGGGCTCAGATGATCCTAGATGCGATAGCTTATGGATTCCTTCATCAAGTAGTTGCTGAACCGACAAGAGGGGGTGCCATTCTAGATTTGGTTTTGGTGAGAAGTGAGGACCTCCTAGAAGAAATGGTTGGAGGGGACAATCTTGGTTCGAGAGATCATGAGCTAATTCAGTTCAAACTGAACGGAAGGATCAACAAAAAATAAATCTGCAACTAGGGTTTTTGATTTCAAAAGGGCTGACTTTGAAAAATTAAGGAAATTAGTTAGGCAAGTGTATTGGACTGAAGAACTTTAGGGATCTAAAGGCAGAGGAGGCCTGGGATTACTTTAAATCAAAGCTGCAGAAGCTACCAGAAGCCTGCATCCCAAGAAAGAGGGAAAAATTCATAGGCAGGAGTTGTAGACCAAGCTGGATGAGCAAGCATCTCGGAGAGGTGATTAAGAAAAAGGAGAAAGCATACAGGGAGTGGAAGATGGGAGGGATCAGTAAGGAAAGCTACCTTCTTGAGGTCAGAACATGAAGGGATAAAGTGAGAAGGACCTTGCAAAGAGAATTAAAACCAATAATAAAAGGTTCTATCGCCATGTCAGTAAGAAGAAAACCAAGAAAGAAGAAGTGGGACTGCTAAGCACTGAGGATGGAGTGGAGGTCAAGGATAATCTAGGCATGGCCCAATATCAAAACAAATACTTTGCCTCAGTCTTTAATAAGACTAATGAGGATCTTAGGGATAATGGTAGCATGACAAATGGGAAGGAGGAGATGGAGTTAGATATTACCATATCTGAGGAAGAAGCAAAACTCAAATAGCTTAATGGGACTAAATCAGGGGGCCCAGATAATCTTCATCCAAGAATATTAAAGGAACTGGCACATGAAATTGCAAGCCTATTAGCAAGAATTTTTAATGAATCTGTAAACTCAGGAGTTGTACCGTATGATTGGAGAATTGCTAACATAGTTGATATTTTTAAGAAATGGGGGAAAAAAGGTGATCCGGGTAACTACAGGCCTGTTAGTTCGACATCTGTAGTATGTAAGGTCTTGGAAAAAATTTTGAAGGAGAAAGTAGTTAAGGACATTGAGGTCAGTGGTAAATGGGACAAAATACAAGATGGTTTTACAAAAGGTAGAGCATGCCAAACCAACCTGATCTCGTTCTTTGAGAAAGTAACAGATTTTTTAGACAAAGGAAACGCAGTGGATCTAATTGACCTAGATTTGAGGAAGGCGTTTGATACGGTGCCACATGGAGAATTATTAGTTAAAACTGGAAAAGACGGGGATCAATATGAAAATTGAAAGATGGATGGGGAAATGGTTAACAGGGAGATTATAGCGGGTCCTGCTGAAAGGTGAACTGTCAGGCTGGAGGGAGGTTACCAGTGGAGTTCCTCAGGGATCAGTCTTTGGGACCAATCTTATTTCATCTCCCTTCCTCAGCTCAGTGATGGCCTGAACTGCCCCTTCTCCCGGCAGAGCCAGAGGATTGGAAGCAGCAACATCAAACCCCTGTGTAGCTCGCAGGAATGAACACAAACATGCCCTTGTAGCTGAACAGATGGCTAGTTTTACCCTTGGGAAACTACAAGGCTAAAGAGAAAGGTGGTGGCCCCACATCTAAGGAATGAAACACAACACAGTCATCATCGTTACGCCCGTCCTTGCCCCTTTATACTTCTACTGTCTCGCTCCCGCCACCCTCGCCCTCTGTGGGTTCAGTGAGAGAGCCACACTCAGTGCTTCCGACACACACAGACTCACACACACATCTTGCAAGGAAAACCTCACCACGGAGCCACATGCACCTGTGGCTTCCCTGCCCCCCTGCTCTCCAGAATCCAATCCCAAGGAAAGCTTGTCGGGCCCAGAGCTGGCGGGCGCCCGGTGCTGGAGCATTGAAGCTACCGTGACGGCACGCAGAGGAAAGATGCGGAGAGAGGGCAAGTTAGAATTGGCCGGTCAGGTTTCCGGTCCCCTCACAGGTCATTCCCTCCCTCGAGCAAAGGGGCGCATCTCAATTCTCAGCTGGCTCAGTCGAGCTGCATCGTTCTTGTTTCCGCTCAGTCAGGTTTGAGGCCTGTTTCGCACCCTGTCTTTGAGAAGACAGTCAGAAACTACTCTCTGAAATAGCCAATGCAGGAGGACGTGTTATCGCTCCTGCCCCAACACAGACAGACAAAGAGAGAAATGTTCTCGCTTTGAGGGTGGGACTCCCTGCCCTTGGCCAAAGATGAGCACCTCTCTTTGACCTTGGTCACTCATTCAGCTTTTCTTTCAACAGGGAGCCCGAGAGCTCAGGTGCTGGAGCGCTGCGTTTGTCAGTGAAGCTCGGTGAGCTCCAGTGTCACTCGGCTCTTCTACCAGCAAGGCAAAACACAGGAAGGATTTCCTCATTTGACAATACTGGGGTTGTCTGAGGGTCTGTCCACACTGCACACTGAGCCTGTCTCCATGTGGCCTGGGCTTGCTGATTTGTGTTGCCAAGCCGGTGTTTGAGCATCCAGACTGCAGGGGAAACTCAGGCCTCACACTGTGTCTATCTGTCAAGGTTCCTTCCCCACTCTGAACGCTAGGGTACAGATGTGGGGACCTGCATGAAAACCTCCTCAGCTTACTTTTACCAGCTTAGGTTAAAACTTCCCCAAGGTACAAACTATTTTACCTTTTGCCCTTGGACTTTCGCTGCTACCACCAAAAGTCTAATCGGGTTTTTTATTAGGAAAGAGCCATTTGGAAACGTCTTTCCCCCAAAAATCCTCACCAAAACATTGCACCCCACTTCCTGGGGAAGGTTTGGTAAAAATCCTCACCAATTTGCATAGGTGACCACAGACCCAGACCCTTGGATCTTAAAAACAATAAAAAAGCATTCAGTTTCTTAAAAGAAGAATTTTAATAGAAGAAAAAGTAAAAAGAATCACCTCTGTAAACTCAGGATGGTAAATACCTTACAGGGTAATTAGATTCAAAACATAGAGAATCCCTCTAGGCAAAACCTTAAGTTACAAAAAGACACAAAAACAGTAATATCCATTCCATTCAGCACAGTTTATTTTCTCACCCATTTAAAGGAATCAGAATCTAACGCATATCTAGCTAGATTATTTACTAAGTTCTAAGATGCCATTCCTGTTCTGTCCCCAGGAAAAGCATCACACAGACAGACCCAGACCATTTGTTTCTCCCTCCCCGCAGCTTTTGAAAGTATCTTGTTTCCTCATTGGTCATTTTGGTCAGGTGCCAGTGAGGTTATCCTAGCTTCTTAACCCTTTACAGGTGAGAGGATTTTTCCTCTGGCCAGGAGGGATTTAAAGGTGGTTAGCCTTCCCTTTCTATTTATGACTCTATCCTACCGCAGTAAGTCGTCCTAAGTTAGGCTGCTCCCGCTATGTGAATAACAGAGCTGGATTTGACGTCGCTTCAGTCGACTTACTGCTGTGTCTACACTGGGCTGGATTGACGGGAGATGCTCTTCGGTCGACTTACCTTCCTCCTGCCGTTCCTGGTGTAGTCCCAAAGGTGACCGGAGAACGCTCTGCTGTCAATTTAGTGGGTCTTCACTAGACCCCCACGACATCAACCCCCAGTGGATCCACCACAGCAAACAGAGCCTCCCAACCGTGCTGCCCCATCCACACAGCACGACTTAGACCCGAGTGGGAAATTCAGCTCCTGTGGGGTTTGTCACCCTCATCCGCTGAAGATGCTCCCAGAGTCTCCAGGGATTCCTGCCCTAACTGCTCTCCAGCCAGTTTGTGTCCATACGCTCCCCGCGGGGAGGCTGTGAGTGGCCTGGTCACAAGCACTGGTTGCTCAGGCCCGGCAGGGAAGGGAAGCTCCGGGCAGCACTGACAGTCTGGAGATCCCTCCAGGGAAGCACAGGCAGTGGGTGGAACAGGCGGGGAGGCGAAGCTGCGGGGTCCTGCGGATGCCCTGAAACCAGCTCACAGACCCCCGGGGGTCACGCTGCCCTACACGCTGTTGCAGTAATGTTTGTACAAGGTGTGACGCTGAAAGAGCAGCTTGTGTCAGAGTGTATTCAGGCCAACGGATGTGTGTGTTAGTAGAGATCAAAGCGACTGTTAAATGTTCAAACGTATTGGGTGTTTAAACCTCCTGAAAACTCGTGGAATGTTGTTTGCACTGTTTTCACTTCTCTGTGTCCCGTTACGATGTAATAGCAAAGAGTTGCCTTGTGTAGACCCCTGTCACTAAATAACCCCTCAAAGGAGAATGAAGGTGTGTGGGATGCAAGTGAAGAAAAGGTTCATTTCCAAAGAAGGGGTGGTAAGAAGCAGGATCCCTGGGCGGGGGGCAGGAGGGTGGTTTGCACTGTTGTTGCCCAGGGTGAGAATGGGGAACTGGGCTCTGGCTTAAAGCGGTGTCAGGCTTCGAGGGGCTGGGTTCAGAGCTGGAGGTTCGGGTTGGGGTGAGGGTTGGGCTACAGTTTTGGTTCAGGGGTTTTGAGCTGGGGGGCAGGTTATAGGGTCAGGGTTCCAGTTGGGTTCCGGGTAGGGGGTGGGGTTTAGATTTTGGGGGGAGGGTTTGGCCAGCAGCAGCATAGACGTGCGGGTGGCAATGGGGTGCCAGCCAATAGTGATAAGTCGGGGGTCTTTTAGGTCATTTTAGTGTCAGTAGCACCCTAGGGAGGGGGGTAGGGTCATGTTTACGACAGGGGGCTAAAGTGTTGGGGAAGGGGGTGGCAAGTTGACCCATCCCACTTCGCACTTCCCACACGGACATGCACAATACGTCGGACGCGGGGATGCACACACGTCACACACGCAGGATGATACAAAACGGCACACAACACGGCACACAAAAATAACACACAACACAGACACACACACACCACGACATGGAAAGCATCACACACAAAACATCACACACACGACCCACAACATGTCACACACCCACACTCAACATGACCCACAACATGTCACACTCAACACAACACAACCCACAACATGTCACACTCACACACTCAACACGACCCATAACACGTCTCACACACACTCAACGACACACAGCATGTTGCACGTACGTCACACACACACACAACGTCGCACACACAGTTTGCTGCATGTTGCACTTATCACGTCATGCACATATCGCACTACGCACATGCACACACACAACACATCTCGCACGCCCACACTACATGTCACACACACGACGCACACAACACGACACATGACACAAAATGGCACACGACACAAAATGGCACACATGACATTGAGACACACACGACACTGACACATTGCACGTGGAACACAGCACATCGCACACACAGCACGTCACACGTCACGCACAACACGTCGCACTTTACATGTCACACGCACAACACATAGCACACAGCACATTGAGCGTTGCTCGTGCATCGCACGTCGCAGGTTGTAGACCTCACATTGCATGTTATACACACAACACATCGCACACAGCCTGTCGCACGTTGTAAACAGCGCGTCACATGTCGCACACACAACACATTGTGCGTCGCAGGCACGTTGCGCATCGTGCGTAGCACGTAAACAGCATGTCACGCATACACTGCATGTCACACACACACACACAACATGTCGCACGCACACACAACACAACACACAACCCATCACACACTCAACAAAACACTGAAGAAAACACACACACAACCACATCTCACACACACACGACACCACATGACGCACGTCTCACACACACAAACACGTCTCTCACACACGCCGACACACGCTCGCGCATGACACACGTCTCTCACACACGCCAACACACAAACACGACACATGATGTCGCACACATGCCGACACACACATGCATGCTGGCACACGATGCCTCTCACACGCCGACACACGACGTCTCTCACACACCAACACACACACGACATCTCTCACATGCCAACACACATACACACCGACACACAACATCTCTCACATGCCGACACACACACACACAGACACACGTCTCTCACACATGACATCACACACACATGCCAACACACGACGTCTCACACACACAACATCACACACACACACCAACACACGACGTCTCACACACACAAGCTGACACACACAGACCACACACACGCCGACACACGACGTCTCTCATACACGACGTCACACACACAGACGCCGACACACACAGACCACACCCACACACCCACACACGACACTAACACACAACACCAACACACACGACACTGACACACATGAAACCGACTCACGCACATGAAGTCTCACACACGACACACAACACCGACACACACGACACACTATGTCTCTCACACACACGACACCGACACACACGACACACGATGTCTCACACACGACACTGACACACACAACACCGACACACACAACACACGACAACTGACACACAAATACAACACACGATGTCTCACACAAACCACACGCCCACACATGCCCACACACCACACGCTCACACACGCACAACGCATGCCCACACACACGACACACGCCCACACACACATACGACACACGACACACAACACACGCCCACACAAAACACAACACATGCCCACGCCCACACACACACACCACACACACCACAAGCCCATGCCCACACACACACACACCGACTCACGACGTCTCACACATGCCGGCACACGACGTCTCACACACACAGAAACGACATACACACTGATACACACGACGTCTCACACACACGACACTGACACTCACAACGTCTCACACACACAGAGACGACACACACCCCAACATACACGATGTCTCACACACACGACATCTCACACCACCCATGACACTGACACCGAGACACACGACGTCTCACATACACACACGACGTCTCACACGCACACAACACGACATATGACACGTCACACGACACACAAAACGGCAGACCACACGACACAGAAATCACACACGACACCGACACGCGACACCCACACAAGACGGCAGAGGACATGACACAGAAATCACAACCCTGGAGACGACACCCAGGCAGGACTCTGGGGAAGTCTCCTCTCGGGGAGCAGCCTGTCTGCAGGACACACAGCTCCCCCGGCTCCACCTTCCTGGGTCTGACCTCGGAGCCTTCAGCCTCCTCTGCCCCTCCCTGCACTTCCCACAGCCAGTCCGCCCAGGCGGGGTCCTGGGGAAGCCAGAGGGTCCTGCCCCCCAACTCCGCAGTCAGACGGGACTCTCAGCCAGCCAGGAAAACAGAGGTTTAATAGATGACAGGGACATGGTCTAACACAGAGCTTGTAGGTGCAGAGAACAGGACCCCTCAGCCGTGTCCATTTTGGCAGGCAGTGAGCCAGACAACCCCGTCTGCCCTTCACTCCATGTCTCCAGCCAGCCCCCAACTGAAACTCCCCCCAGCCCCTCCTCCTCTGGGCTTTGTCTCTGTCCGGGGCCAGGAGGTCACCGGATTCCTTTGTTCTCCAACCCTTTAGCTCTCACCTTGCAGGGGGGAAGGGCCCAGGGCATCAGGTGTCAGGAAAGAGGGTGTCAGTCGTTCTCTGTGTCCAGACCCCTGCACACACCTGCCCTCCAGAGCTCTGCAACGATCATACACCCTTACCCCACCACCTAGATCCTTAAGAACTGCATAGTGGAAACTGAGGCACCCCCACATGATTCAGAGGAAACATGAAGTCCCGCTTCATCACAGATGACTCCAGGAGGTGAGTTGCTTGCTATCCTACCATGTTTTGATCTGTGTCTCCTCTAGTATGTTGGCCATCACACACACTCTGTCTCTGTCTCTGTCTGTCTCTCTCTCTCTCTCTGTCCTTGCCTTTCCCTGTGCTGTCTCCCTTCACAGGACACGGGCAGGCACGCTAGGTGTGCATCCCCGCAGGCTATGTCTCGGAAGTCAAGAAGCAGTAGGAGGGGACGAAAATCATGCAGGGCAGTGGGTGCGAGAGTGGAGTGGTGACTGTCGGTGTTAACTCCATCTCTCTTTGTCGAGTGGGGCCGATGTGGATGGGATGAAAGAATGAGGCAGGGCTGAGGGCAAGATTTCCAGCACCAATCGAGCTTTGTGTAGTGATGGCTCATGCTTGGCTTTTGCAGCTGCTTTCACAGAGGAATTGTCCAGGAGCCCTAGCCGGATGAGAATATGACAGGAGTGGACCTGAGCAGCTTGGACATCCTTCTAAGCAGACATGAAGAGTCGTCAGCTTTCTGCCTCCCGCATAACTGGCTGTGAGTAAGCGGTCAGTACTTTCAATTCCTCATCTGTACTCCCTGTAGTACTCTTCACAGGCCGTGTGCTTCCTTGTTGAGTACAAGGCTCTGGGATTAAGGCTGAGGAAAGGACCAGAGTCTCCTGAGCAAAGTGACAATTTTGGGTGCTATTACAATGGACGCCTTCTATTTGCAGTTGTAAAGTAGGAATGGAAGATGGGTTGAGGGCGGAGCCATGGGATACCGGAGATGTGAAATGAAGAGACTATGCGACACTGCAGACGGAGATGCTAATATTTTTTGTTTCCCCCCCCCCCCCCGCCTGCTGGGTTTAGTACCAAGGAAAAAGAAGTCAAGCCTCAGAGTCTACTGCCCTCATGCGATGGAAAGTGAGTGAGAACAGCGAGCCTGTGACCATTGTTCATGCCAGGCAAAAGCCCTTCATCTGGGAGCTGAGCAGCCGCCAGTCTCGGTGAGATAAGTGTCTGGTTTGGTGAGGGCTCTCTTCACGCCCCACCTAAGTCCAGGTAGAAAAGCCCCGTAAGGTAGGGCTGGGTTTGTAAGGAAAGCTTCCTGACTAGCTGTGGTTATGAGGGAGAAAAGGTCCCCATTTTCGGAGGCTGCTCATTTCTCTGGTCAGCACCGGAGTCGCGTCCGCAGCAGAAGGTTGCATCTGGGAGGGTGACTCCAGGTGGTGAGTTGCTTGCTATCCTACCATGTTTTTCTTTCTCTCTTTCCTCTAGTATGTTGGCCAACACACACTGTCTCTGTCTCTCTCTCTCGCCTATCCTTGTGCTGTCTCCCTTCACAGGACACGGGCAGGCACCCTAGGTGTTCATCCCCACAGGAAGAAAAGGAGGACTTGTGGCACCTTAGAGACTAACCAATTTATTTGAGCATAAGCTTTCGTATGCTACAGCTCACTTGGCTATGTCTCGAGAGCCATGGAGAAGTAGGAGGGGCGAAAATCATGCAGGGCAGCGGGTGCGAGAGTGGAGCGGTGACTGTCGGTGTTAACTCGGTCTTTGTTCATGGAGTGGGGGCCATGGAGATGGGATGAAAGAGTGAGGGAGGGCTGAGGGCAAGATTTCCAGCACCAATCGAGCTTTGTGTAGTGATGGCTCATGCTTGGCTTTTGCAGCTGCTCTTGCAGAGGAATTGTGCAGGAGCTCTAGCCGGAGGAGAAACGGCAGAGGTGGGCCTGAGCAGCTTGGGCATCTTTCCAAGGAGACATAAACAGGCCACATGTTTCTGCCTTCTGCAGAACTGGCTGTGAGGTCAGTGCTTTCAATTCCTCATCTGGACTCGCTGTAGTTTTCTTCACAGGCCGTGGGCTTCCTTGTGGCGTACGAGGCTCTGGAATTAAGGCTGAGGAAGGGACCGGAGTCTCCTGAGCAAAGTGATGATTTTGGGTGCTATTACGGTGGACGCCTTCTACTTGCAGTTGTAAAGTAGTAACGGAAGATGGGTTGAGGGCAGAGCCGTGGGATACGGGAGATGTGAAATGAAGAGACTACATGACATTGCAGACGGAGATGGTAATTTTTTTTGTTTTTCCCCCACTCTGCTGGCTTTAGTATGAAGGAAGAAGAAGTCAAGCCTCAGAGTCTACTGCCCTCATGCTATGGAAAGTGAGTGAGAGCAGCGAGCCTGTGACCATTGTTGATGCCAGGCAAGAGCCCTCCATCTGGGAGCCGAGCAATCGCCAGTCTTGGTGAGGTAAGTGTCTGGTTTGGTGAGGACTCTGCTCACGCCCCCACCTGAGTCCGGGTAGGGAAGCCCCATAAATTAGGGTTTGGTTTGGAAGAAAAGGTTCCTGATCAGCTGTGGTTACGAGGGAGAAAACGTCCCCATTTTCAGAAGCTGCTCATTTCTCTGGTCAGGAATGGTGTTTCCTCCGCAGCAGAAGGTTGGATCCAATAGGATGACTCCAGGTGGTGAGTTGCTTGCCTTGCTCTCATGTTTCTCTGTCATCTCTCATGTGTTCGCCAACTCTCTCTCTCTCTCTCTCTCTCTCCTCTCCTCTCCTGGTGCCGACGATGACAGGCCCCGGGTCCCTGGGCCCCAGTGCCCCGCCTGTGCTCCATCTCTTCCTGTATTTGCCTCGCCCCTTCTCCCAGCTCACACTGCCCACTGCTGCCTGGATGAGTTCCCCCTCTCCTCGATTGCACTCCCCTCTGTGGGGTCCCTGCCTCTCACCATCTGCCTCCTCTCCTCCACCCCCTGTCTCGCTTCCCCACGGGTCACTCCTGGGGCCGGTTTTCTTCACGATCTTCGTTCATAATCTGGAGGATGGGATGGATTGCACCCTCAGCAAGTTCTCAGATGACACTAAGCTGGGGGGAGAGGGAGATACGCTGGAGGGTCGGGATAGGGTTCAGAGTGACCCAGACAAATTAGAGGATTGGGCCAAAAGAAATCTGATGAGGTTCAGCAAGGACAAGTGCTGAGCCCTGCACTTAGGAGAGAAGAGTCCCATGCACTGCCCCAAGTATGCCATGTTCCTGCCCCTAACCGACGCTCCTGGAGCATCCTCAATTCAATGAAACAGCTGTTCTGTGGTGGGCAGGAAGTGCTGGGAAGAAGAGTGGGGAGTTTCTCAGTGGGGCCGCCGGCGTGCGAGACACACTGTGGGGAGGGCAGAGCTTGGCTGCCATTGGGTGCTAAGCACCCACTAATATTTCCTCCTGGGTGATCCAGGCCCAGAGCACCCCTGCAGTCGGCTCCTATGATCCCCGTCCCCCAAATCAAAATGCCGAGAGATCTGGGGGAGTCTCTCAGTCTTGTTCATGTTCCTAACTTTTCTGGGGGTGTGTCTCTTTGGGTGGGGGTCTGTGTGTGTTTATGCACAAGCTGATTGTGATGTCACAGATGCCAACAGCAAAGAGTGTTCGGCGTCAGCATTCTTGCCCTGCCGTCAGTCTGCCAACTGGCTTGGTTGACAACGGCTGGTGACCCAAGGAGCTGCTGAGAGACGTGGACCATCCTTCTGTCAACAACTTCTTGAATTCGCTATTTCCACAGGTGTTCGAGGAAAAAAAGGATGAGTTTTTACAGAAGGTAATTCCCAGATTCTTTCCTTGCTCATTAGATCGCACATGACAGGTCGGTGCCTCCTTCTCCTCGGGACGGGTGGGGGCTGGTGTTGCAACAGTCAGTTCTGTTTTGATTTGAATGTGGCCATCTCTCAGGTCTCCTCCTCCTTCAGCCTGTCAGGTTCTTTGGAGGCAGATTTAGATGATTTTATCTTTCAGCAGACTAGTCGGGGGGAATTTCCAGGGATAGAACCAAAAGGGAAGATAACAAAACTCGTGTAGAATTTAGATTGATATCTCCATCAATAGTATTTCCCTTGGAGTTGCCCCTAATGGACTCCTTGCCTTCAAGTTGGAAATAGAAACCCTTTGTCTCCTGTAATGACTGTGACAGAAATGTGTATTGAGAGAATATCGATCTCAGAATTTACATGATTGAAACGCACATAAATGAGCTCAAATAATGCAGAAGAAATGAATCTTAAGATATTGAAAGTGATACAGCTCCACTTCCATCCCCTGGCTGTCATCTTGGTAGTTCTCTCAGAAAGAATCTCATGGCGATAGATCTCAAAACTCTCTACAAATTCTGCTCTACCCCCTTGGGCTATAGAAAAGAGATGTGTCAATCCCCCCCTCCCCCCGGCAATTCCTTTCCAGGAAAGGGGTTTCAATCAACTGTTGCCTACATTTGTCATGGGTCTTGCTGTGATTTCTTTGTCCTTGTTTTGGAGGCCTAACTTCTGACTGGATGTTGGAAATAATATGGGTCATTCTTTCATTTCAAGTTGACTGATTCTTTTCCCCATGCTAATACATTCCAGATTTTCAAATAGTTGAGAAGAAGTCAACATATTTGCAGCTGCTAATTCATCCTTCCAGACCCTCAAACCCTCGAGATGATAATCTTTTCTTCCTTTTCCTGGCTTCTCTGGGAACAGAGCTTTCTTGGTTTTCAGTTTGGCCCGATCTGTTCCCAGAGTCCCAACATTCTGTGCACAAAGGAGTGGGGTTAAGAAGGAAGCATTTTTGCAACTAGGCCCAGGCAATGACCAAAGAACATACAAACTGACCTTTGCTCTTTCCATGTCCGTTCATTAGCGGAGGAGGCATGAGATCCATGGGGTGAGAGTCAGGCGAGGAAATGTAGCCAGCGACTGTGCTAGGATGGGAGGAATTACAGATATGGTGGATGGAGGTTTCCTGTTAGAGAACAAAAGGGGAGAACCTGTGACGTGCTCTGTCCAAGAAAGGTTAGGAGAAAGGGGGAACAGGGCTCCTGGTGCGTCTCCACAAGGAAACCACAGACAAAGCATCTCTGCTTGGACAGGAGCAGCCACCTTCCCGCTAGCAGTTAAAGAGAACTTTAGGTTCATAAAGTCATCGTTTCAAAGGCCCTACGGCCAGCCCTCATCATCGAGTCTGATCTCCTGCAGAACACAGGCCCGAGAACTTCCCCAGAAGAATTCCTCTTTCACATGGTCCCATGTGTCTTCACCTTCAGCCGGGTCTAATCACGGGGGTAGAGTTCTGCGGTAGAGTGTTTGACTGCAGATCAAGTGGTCCTTGGTTCACATCCTAGTGCCCCCTTTGACATTTTTGTTAACAAGCAGAAGGTTTCAAACAAACCAAAGGGAGTATTTTTTCACACAACGTAGAGTTAACCTGTGGAACTCTTTGCCGGAGAATGTTGTGAAGGCAAAGACTAGAATAGAGTTCAAAAATGAGCTAGATACATTCATGCAGGAGAAGTAAATGAATGGCTGTTAGCCAGAATGGGTAGGGATGGTGTCCCTAGCCTCTGTTTGCCAAGTGCCAGGAATGAGCAACAGGAATGGATCGCTTGATGATTCCCTGTTCATTCCTTCTGGGGCACTCAGCACTGGCTACTGTCAGAAGACAGCGTACTGGGCTAAATGGACCTTTGGTTTGACCCAGTCTGGGCGGTCTTGTGTTGCTTATGTTCTTGGTTGCAGCAACCAGTCCTGGCTATTTGAGGAGCAGATGGCTTCAAAAGACCACTCTCGTGGATCTGGGAATCCTGGGCAAACTAATTTGAAGGGTTAACGTCTAGCTATTCCACCTGGAAGCAGGCGGGGCACACCCTGACTGTTTCCTAGGAGCAATGCACACATTGCTCTATCCAAGGACAAGGGCTAGATATGAACCCTGAGAACTTGATTGTTTGGACAGCAACTGTGGGAGGTTTCTTTAGCCTGGGCTCAAGGCCTGAGAACCAGGACTGTAGTAGTTAAAGGATGGTAACTAAGTATATGAATCAACGTCATACATTCCTTTGTGTAGCAGTGTGTAATGCTTAGGGGGAGAAATATAATAAAAGGAGAAGGTGGAAGGCGGGGGGCAGAACAGCCCATCTCCGCTGACCAGCCTGCTTGCTTGCATAAAGCTGTGCTCTGTCTCATCACTGAACCGCCACAACTGGAGCCCAAACGTGGGGCCCTCAGCACTCACCTCGCCCGGCAAGGGTTTCAGACGCGTCACTCATCCACTTCGTGGATCCCGGTGAGTATTTTTCATTGTGGTAAGTATGGGAAGCTCCCTCTCTGCTTTGCAAGTGCAACACCGCAATGAGCTGCAGTATTTGCTGCATAAGGCTCAGCATGACTGCCCGGCTCGAGAACTCACTCTCCTGCTACAGGAGGTGCGTGCCAAGTGCCCGTGGTATCCTGAAGCTGGAAGCCTTAAGCTAGCGGACTGGGAACGATTGGGCCAGACATTGCACAAAGAGCCTCGGGCACCCGTGCAGGCTTTACATGCCTGGCACCTCTGCCGCGACGTGGTACAGCGTGTCGCCTCGGACAGACCATCCCTCGCGAGGCTGGTGCTCTCGCCGCCCCCGTCCGCCCCTGCAGCCATCCCCCCTCCTGGCGATGCAACCCAGCGTGTCGCTTCGGAAAGACCCTCTCCCGTACCCACAGCCCCCCCTCCCCCTGCTTCGCCCGCAGTGCCTCTATTACCACCGTCTCCCTGGCCTTCCCCACCGGAGCCGGTGTGTGATCACCCTCCCCGCGTGGGGCCCCCCGGAGAGTCGTCTGCATCTGCTCAGAAGCTTTCGCTGGTGCAACAAATGGTTCACGCAGCGAAAGCTCGATCAGATCTTACAGCAGAGGAGCTGGCTGATCTGGTCTCCGTTTGCCCGGTGACCTGGCAGAATGATGACCAGGGCAACCCCGTGGGCACCTGGACCACTCTGCCATACTCGGTGCTTAGAGAGGTAAAGAAAGCAATTCGTGAATTTGGCCTGACTAGCACCTTTGTGCGTGGTCTCATTGAAGGGATGGGTACTGGGTACTCCCTAATCCCTGAGGATTGGAAAACGCTGCTGCGCATGATGTTGTCACCCAGTCAGTATGTTATTTGGCTTAGTGAGTATCGGCAGATGGCAGAACGCCAAGCCCAGGTATATAGAGAGCAAGGTATTATTTATGAGCATTTGGCAGGGGAGGGCCAGTTTGCTACTATTGAGATGCAGTCTCAACTCCCTCAGGCCGTCTTCCCCATTATTTCCACCTGTGCCCAGCATGCTTTCAAGAAGGTCCCGGATTCAGGCAAGCCTACCAAAAGCTTTGTCAGTATCCGTCAGGGTGCCTTAGAGTCCTTTTTGGATTTTACCAACAGATTGCAGGAGGCTATCCTCCGACAGGTGGATAACACTGAGGCAGCTCACGAGCTCCTGTTAAAATTGGCAGTTGAAAATGCAAATGAGGATTGCCGCCGTGCTCTCCAGGCAGCACAAGCCTCTGGTATTTTAGAGCTCTCAGACATGCTGCGGGCATGCCAGAACATTGGCACACAAGCCCACAAGGCTGGAGTTCTGGCTGCCGCCCTCAGAAAAACTGGGAAGGAGGGGAAGCGCTGTTACCGCTGTGGTAAGGAGGATCATTTTCAGCGGGAGTGCCGCTCATCTAAGGCACCAGCCCGACCCTCAAAGAAGTGCCCCAAGTGTGGGAAAGGTTATCACTGGGCTAATCAGTGTCGTAGCGGGTCGGGAAACTGCGCGACGGGTCCCCCCCGAACCCAGGGCCAAACGGGGGTGTTTCCTACTCAGGCAATCGCTCCTCTGCCTTGGAATCCGTAGACTCTATGAGGGCAGCGACTGCTGGAAGTGCAGGGCTTGATTTGATCATGCAGGAGGACACTGACTTTCAGCTGCCAGGGGAGGTCTGTGCCATACCTACACAGGTGACGGGACCTCTCCCTGCCGGCTTTGTGGGTCTTGTTCTCCCTCGCTCACATGCTGGGAAACAGGGCTTTTTTGTCATTCCAGGGGTCATTGATGCTGATTACACTGGCATTATTAAGGTTCAGGTGTGGACTCATCTTCCACAGTCGCTCCCGCGTGGACGGTCAATTGCACAATTGATTTTAGTCCCCTATCAGGTGCCAGCTGCCGAGGATCGAACTCGGGGCGGAGGAGGCTTTGGATCGACATTGTCTCACTCGCCGTCTCACAGCGCGTCTTCTCCACTTGTTGCTCTGACAATGTCAGTCCGCCCCTCGAAACCTCAGTTAACACTTCTTTTAAATGAGGTTCCTTTTACAGGGCTGGTGGACACTGGAGCTGACGTTACGGTGATTCGTGATCCGGAGTGGCCGGTTAATTGGCCTACGGTTCCTTCTAAAGAATTGTGGGGGATCGGGGGTAGTAAACCCGGGCGCCAAAGTTTGTCTTGGGTCACGGTCTCTAAACCGGGAGGCCTCACCCTTGCTACTATCCGCCCTTTTGTACTCCCTGTCCACCTCAATATTTGGGGCCGTGATTTATTTACAAAGTTAGACACCACCCTTGATATTAACATCTGATGGCCCAAAACCGTCCCTCACCCACCGTGCCCTCCGCCTTACCCTTGGTATGGCAATCCTTACAGCCCGTGTAAATTGACCAGTGGCCCTCCCTCTAAAAGCTAAAAGCACTTCATTCACTTGTGCAGCAGCATTTGCAAGCACAGCGATTGGAGAGCTCCACCAGTCCCTGGAACACCCCGGTGTTCGTTATTAAGAAAAAATCAGCTGCTTGGCGGCTGTTACATGATTTAAGGGAAATAAATAAACGCATCCAACCTATGGGCCCCTTGCAATTTGGCTTGCCAAATCCAAATTTAATTCCTCAAACCGATCAATTTTGTGTGTTAGATTTAAAAGATTGTTTTTTTTTTACCATCCCCCTTTGCCCTCAGAATTAGCTGCTGTTATTTTGGCCTGTCAATGTTTTGCTGTTTGACCCTTTAATTTAATTGTGGATACCCATTATGTTTATTAGGTAATTGATCATTTACCCCTTGCCCTCATTACCCCTCAGGTTGATGCAGACCTCCTTCGCCTGTTTTTGTCTTTGCAGCACCCTTTTGCCACTTGTCATTTCCCTTACTTTGTTGCTCATATTTGCAGTCATACCCCTCTGCCTGGGCCACTCGCTGAGGGCACTGCACGCGCCGGTCGCACGTTGCGTGGTCAGGTAAATTCCCTTTTTTCTGACCCCATTGAAAGCATCAGTCTGCCTCTGTTTTGGCCCGGCAGTTTTACATTCCTGCTGATCATGCACGTTCCATTGTTCTTTCCTGCCCCCACTGTGCTGCTGCTGCTCCTACTTTTTCTTATGCCGTTAACCCCCGAGGTACCGCAGCAAATCAGCTGTGGCAAATGGATGTTACTCATGTGCCACAATTCCGCCCCTATTCATTTTTACATGTTTCTGTTGATACTTATTCAGGCTTCCTTTGGGCAACCCCACAACGTGGGGAAGCCACTAACAAAGTTATTCATCATTTGCTGGCCTGCTTTTCTGTTATGGGTCGCCCTTGCCAAATTAAAACAGATAATGCCCCAGCCTACTGTTCTGCAGCCCTCTCCACCTTTTGTGCCCGCTGGGACGTCCGTCTTAAACACGGAATCCCTTATAATTCCACGGGCCAAGTCATTGTTGAATGTGCCCATCGCACACTAAAAACCTTGCTAGATAAACAATTAAAACAAGGGGAGCTGCGTCTCCAAACCTTAGGAGACATTCAACAACAAATGTATATCCTCTTGTTTACTTTAAATAATTTAACACTGAATGCAGATCAGCAGACCCCTGCGGATCGGCATTTTCACAAATCTGAGGTACTGGAAAGACCGCGTGTCTTTTACCGTCAGCTGCCCAATCCACAGTGGCTGGGCCCAGCACCTCTAATCACTTGGGGTCGGGGATATGCTGCTGTGTCTCTCCCTGCAGGACCGTTGTGGGTTCCAGCCCGGTGCGTGCGACCGGCACTTAAACAACATGGCATGGCACCAGGGGCTGTCGAATCCCATACCAGAGTTTCAGCTGACCTTGGAGGAGACCGCGTTGCCCCCCGAGTCGACAACGGCGGGACGGAAACGGAGGAGGCGTAGCGTCCCAAGCCAGCCCATGACATGGGGAGCAGTAAAAGCATTGGTCGCCACGGCTCAACGAAAACTGGCAGCAGATCAGCAGCCAGAAACTCCTAAGACTTTGTTTGTGGCGATTCTCGCCCAAATCACTGCTAATTCTGTGATGATTGTGTGCCTTTTGTGCCTGCTATTTCCTGTAGGGGTTGGCTCGGAAGCGCCTCCCCCGTTACAAGCCCGAATGACATATAACATATGGGAAAGATTGGCTTCAATAGCAAATGTTACCCACTTTTGTCTGTCTAATTCTGTAGCAGCCGGAGATTTGTTAGGTACATGCCTTATTCCAGTATGTCATCACCCTGAGGAGATGGAGAATAAGACACTGTTCTCTGCTTATGCTAATCTTTCCTCCCAGTACTCTAGCATGGCTAATTGGGGCCCGGCCAATTATACTCTGCCTCGCACGGCTATATCCCTCCACACACCATACCCGGCCGGGGCTCACAATGTCACCTGTGCGCGTGTAGTTAACTGCACTAGTACAAAGGTGCCCTTGGGCTGTCGAAAAATTTCTCAACTCCTTTTAAATTGTTCCCATGCTGTTAATGTTTCATATAATTATGGCCATATCATCCTACCATCAGGATGGGTTTTTACTTGCGGTTCACGCACCTTTAATTATATTCCTGTAAATTTAAGTGATGGCACCCTTTGCTGTCTTAGTACAATGATACTTATATTGCCTTTTGCTGGTTACAATTGTAGTAAAAGAAGTGTACCCCTTTTAGATGATTATATTGCAGATGTTGAGCTTTTTGGTTATTCTGTGTTTGCAATTATTGGGCTTATTTTTTGCTGCTGCTGTGTACAATGTATTCCTTCCTTGTTAAGACTTTGTAAAATTTTGCCCTGGAAAGCTCCCTAGGTTATGTCCTTGTCTGTCTGGGAGTTAAATAGCATGACAAAACAAATTGACGGCTACCATGAGATGGCCAAATATCAATAAACAAAAAAAGGGGAGATGAAGGGTTAATGTCTAGCTATTCCACCTGGAAGCAGGCGGGGCACACCCTGACTGTTTCCTAGGAGCAATGCACACATTGCTCTATCCAAGGACAAGGGCTAGATATGAACCCTGAGAACTTGATTGTTTGGACAGCAGCTGTGGGAGGTTTCTTTAGCCTGGGCTCAAGGCCTGAGAACCAGGATTGTAGTAGTTAAAGGATGGTAACTAAGTATATGAATCAACGTCATACATTCCTTTGTGTAGCAGTGTGTAATGCTTAGGGGGAGAAATATAATAAAAGGAGAAGGTGGAAGGCGGGGGGCAGAACAGCCCATCTCCGCTGACCAGCCTGCTTGCTTGCATAAAGCTGTGCTCTGTCTCATCACTGAACCGCCACACTAATTCCCTTCCTTTCGAGAAGGACAGAAAAACCCATTTCCTCCTTCTTTCTATTCCAGGCTTCGTTCCTTTTTCCAAAGACTCACCTCTCGGGAGCACAGAGAGATCCATGTGCACAAAGTGCTCGTCCAACCTGCAGCCATTGAGGCATGCTCTGGCCTCAGCCCCCAAGAACAGGCCTTGCCAGAGAAGCCGCGGAGAAGAAAATGCTCATGGACCATCCTGTCAGGCGTGAAAAGACTCTGTGTCTGTTGCCAATCCCACAGCACGATGGAAGAGAGCGATGAGGAGAGAACAGCTTCCTCTCCAAGAAGGTGGACACACTTGTCCCTGAAGAAGAAAGCAGCTGAGACCCAGGTGGAGGCAGAGGAGGTGAAGCTGCAGGAGACGACAGACAAAGTCGAAGTGGATCTTACAGGTGAGATGGTTCAATCCACATGGTTCGCGAGGAGCATGTGAGGAATACTCACACCAGTCACTCGACAAGCCTTCGACATCAGGGCCGTCTCACGGGACAGTGATGGGTACCTCCAGCTCTGGAATACATTGAGTGCCCGATCCTCTTGGAGAGGGTGGCAGAGGTCCATGGCTGAGGTGGGGAGAGCTGACAATGTCAGGTCACCCCCCTCTGGGGATCTGGCACGGTGGGGTGGAGAGTACTAACATTGCTTCAGGCTGGAAGGAGAAGAGAGAGGCTGGATGTTGGAGGAAATCATTTCTTTTCTCCTGGATTGGGTCCCTTTCATCAGGAAAATGCTCCAGAGGTCTCAGCAGGTCACAGCTGGGAACCGTACCAGAGCTGAGTCATTCCTTCTTGGGGGGTTCAATGCAAAAGGAGGCCTGCTGCCCATCACTGACCAGAAAGGGGTGTAAGGGGAGGGGAAGAGTAGACGACACCATTGAAAAGAAACTGGCCCCTAGGGAAGAGGAAGCCTCGTGTGGTCAAAACCCCCAGCTAGGAGTCAGGAGAGCGGAGTTCTCTGCTGAGCTCTGCCAACAACCTGATTCAGTCTGACCCTGGGCAATTCACTTCAGGGCTCTGGGCTCAACTTCCATCCTCTGTAAACCAGGGGGAAGACATGGAAAAGCAAAATGTTAAAGAATGTTTCTTTCTGCTCCAGGGACAAAGAAGGAGATGTCTGAGTAGAAGGGGAAGTGGGAAAAAGGAAGCCCAGAAGAGCAGGAAGAAGAGCGCACTCCCAGCCCCTCATTAACAAGCAGCTCCCATATGACGATGGTAATGACGCTGTGTGGCTGTGCTCATGGAAAGCATCCCCTGCTGTGTGTAGGAATATCCCCCAGGGGCTGAAAAGAAACACTCATCAAGGGTGATCAACTCCAGCCAGTCTTTATCTGGGTTGCTTGAATGAGGCCCGGTTTGACAAAGGGGTTTAGGCACCTAAAGAAGTCCAGAGGTGCTTCTTGGGATTTGCAGAAGTGCCTGACTCAGGTGCCTGATTCTGATGCACTTCCCATGGCACACAGGCATGGCTGAAAATCAGACCAGGCCCATCCCTGCCCTGGTCGGGGGAACCCACATATCTCCTGGCTGTGGGGTTCTGGCCCATCTCGTGGCACCAGGACCACTTTGAGACACAGAGAAAATGAGTCTGCTCTGGAGCCTTAGCTAACAGCCTCTTGGCTTTTCGCTCCTGTGATCGAGGCTCCTGCACTAAGCTCCAGAGGTCCCAGGTTCCCTCCCACCTGCCAACATCTGGGGTCTGTCCAAGTTACAAAAGCATTGAGACACCTTTGTAACTCTTCCTCTTCGGGACAGAGCACCCTGCAGCGCATACAAAAGGCTGCAATTCTGGGAGCTTCTGACCTGCCGGGGGTCTGGAGTATGGAGGAGAGTGTGCCACTCTGCTGTGCTCTACTGCATCCTAGGATATCAGGGTTGGAAGGGACCTCAAGAGGTCATCTAGTCCACCTCCTTGCTCAAAGCAGGACCAAACCCCAATTTTTATCCTAGATCTCGAAATGGTCCCCTCAAGGATTGAACTCACAACCCTGGGTTTAGCGAATGCTCAAACCACTGAGCTATCCCTCAGCTGTTGGCAACCAGGACAGACGGTGCTAATCCAGCGCCATGCAGGCCAGCTGCAGTAATCCCCAGGGGGTGCCCTGAGAAACCAGGGCAAACGCCTTCAGCACCCCAGGCCCTGGGTTGAGGTGACCCTGGAACCAGGCCCCATGGAGTAACATTGTGCCCAGTGAGTTCTCACCCACAGGGCTCTGGCCCCAGAGACCCACGCTTTGGGCTTCTCAGCCAGGCAAACTTGCTCCTTCAGTCTCAGTTACTTTCTGTCCTGCCGGCGATTCCTGCCTGTTTTCTGGTAGCCCCACAGGCCGCGAGATGGGGAAGGAAGAGGGCGTTTCCATTTGGGCCCTATTCTCAATCCTTTCCTCGCAGACACTGTGGGCTGCCAGAGTTGCTGAGCCAATCTCCTCAGGCGCTCGGGGTGGGATGGGAAATGGGGCAGGTTCTCCAGTGACCCCTCGGCGACATTCAAGGAGCAACTCGAATGGGCTTTGCAGGACATTGAGGCTTTCTCAGCAAAAGTGGGGTTTCCTGCGAGGAGGGGCTAGCGAGGGAGGAAACGGGGTGGCCCTTGGGGTCCCAGCACTGCCCGAGAGGCTCCCGTCTCTTCTCAGGACAGGGGGCCAGAGAGGGGACAAAAGGCTGAGGAAACCTTAGCACCTGGGGAGGCTTTTGAAGAAAAGGGCTCAGCCGGAGTCTCCACGCTCCCTCGGCACTGCCAGCCTCCCCCGGGGACAGACTGTTCCAGGGCACTGCCCGAGGGAAATACTCAATCCCAACAGGCTTTGTCCCTGTTCTTCGCAGACCCCCATGGAGCACCCTTCCTCAGCCCCGCTCCATGCCCTGCTGATGGCAGCCATGAAGGATCTGACAACACCCACCCTGCAGAGATTTAGAGCTGCAGAGGAAGAGCTGAGGGCCATCGTATCTCTCCACGGAGACAAGATGGAGAGAGTAAGAGACTCCCGCAATGAGGCAGTGGGATGCTGCGCAGAGAGGGGGATGGGAGAAATTCCTCTCCTCGGAAACCATTCCTGGGACACTGGCATGGTATTGGAAGGTTGGCTCAGCCCCTTGCAATTCATTGCTTGGCCACGGGGATAGGTGACATTCAAGCCCTTATCCAAAGACCGCCTGCACGTGGTGCGAAAGTGCAGACTTATTCCCTTCCTGGGCTTTGGCTTTCCTGGAAACTCTGAGACTAATCAATGAACAGAATCCTCATCCTGAACTTCGTCCCCAACCTGCCTGTTCCAGGAGTTTCCTGCAGGTCGTCCCTGTCTCTGCCCGAGTTCCTTCTTTCCAACAGGTCCCAGCGGGAAGTTAACAAATGGCCCCTCAATCAGCAGATTGATTTGTGCAGGGCTCTAACTCCTGCTAGCAGAACAGGTCAACAGAATCCAGCCACCCGCCTTGTAGCTCCTTGTTCGAGAGAGGAAAGAGCAATGACCAATTCCTCATGGAAGAGTCCTAGAGGGTGGCTTGTCCCTTTAGGGTCTGTCTACCTGTGTTGCAAACTCTGCAGCAGGAGCCTGAAAGCCTGGCCCTATGGACTTGGGCTCCCAGGGCTGGAACTGCAGGGCCAAAACAGCAATGCAGACCCTTCTGGGCTGGGGCTGGAACTTGATCTCTGAAGGCTGGGGAGGAGGGTGGCTTCAGAGCCTGGGCTCCAGCCCAAGTCACCTTGTCTACAGTGCTCTTCTAAGTGCCATAGCATGAACCCGAGGTTAGAGACCCGGCTTCAAGATTTGTCGCGGAAGATTTTAAAATCCCACAGTATGGAGGTTCTCCTTAGGGCTGGGGCCGGGAGCTGGCTAGCCCCACCCAACTAGCCCTGCCTGCCATCTCTGCTATGGGCTCTGGGATACATCAGTAGAACCAGCTGGGTCTGGAACAGTGCTTCTCAACCTGTGGCCCGGTCAGCACAGAGCTGCGCCCCTTTGGGACATCCTCAGGGCCAAACAGGTCGGATTGGATGTGCCCCACAATGGAACCTAGGTTGAGAACCACTGGTCTGGAGGAACTGATTGTGCAAGAAAGAGCTAAAAGGAAGTTGCAGAGGTGGAGGAAAGGCTCCTGGAGGGAAGCCCTTGAGAGCAGGGCTGAGAGCTGTTTGCTACGGCAGGGAAGGCCCTGGGACATCAGGGGAGTTAGGACTCTGCCCACTCTAAGGTTTTGTGTGTGTTTTTGAGCTTGAAGGTGCTAACCCAGACCTCAGGAAGACTGGGGTTCCTGGACTTGTCAAAGCCTCTTAGGGAGCAGCCAAGATGGGGAACCGAGGTCAGAGGCGGCTTGCAGGGCTGCCAGGAGAGCTTCCCTGGGAGGAGGCCACTCATTGATAAATCCATCCCTCAACTTTCTGGCATTCTTCCAGGTTGGAGACGTCGTTGGAGGGATCTTAATCTGGCTCGACAACAGCTGTGATCCCAGAGCCAGAAAAGCAGCGCTCAGGGCCATGGCCTTGCTGGGTCGCTCCCACCCCCAGGACGTGGTTCTAACCTGTGTGGCTCACAGGCTGTCATCGCACAGGTAGGGAGCTGCTCTGTTATCTCCTCAGTCCAGTAGTTCTCTTCCTGCTCCTACTGACAGGCCACAGGCCGGGAGGTGTCCGTGGGGCTCACACAGTTGGAGGGAGTTTCCTGCTGTGCAGAGAGCTGTCCACACTTACTAAGAGGAGATGGCCAGGCCCACTGAGGAGCCAACCCCTCCTCCTTCACTCCCCGGGATGGAGACATGCCACTTTTCTGGACAATTCCAGCATTGTCCTGATTGCTATGGGTCACCCCACTTCCTCTCAGATCCAGTGCAGGGCCAATAAATGATTTTGGGGCTCACTCAACATCCCTGGCTCATGAGGTCTGGCTGGTCCTTACTGCAGCAGAGAAGACAGAGAAGGAAAAGGCCCATGAGGCCCATCTGTCTATCCCCTGGAGACCAGTGCAGGATTCTTACCTGTCATCAGACCCCCCAGTTATTCCAGGGCTGAGCAATTGGTGACAAAATGCACTCATCCTTATGGAGCTGTGGGGCAGAGGTCAATCTCTCAGGACAGACATTTCCAGTCCTTATTGATGCAAAATAAAATAAAATAAAATAAAATAAAATAAAATAAAATAAAAAAAAAAATCATCCCCACATGACCAGATCCTAAATGCAGTGCAGCGAGCAGACAGCCAGCTTTAATAGCTCTGAGAGGGGGGAGTGCCTCTTTTCATCTCAATAGATTGTTAACTCTCAGTCCTGCTGGTTATTGCTGATCACTTTGAAGAGTCAGCCAGCTGAGGGTTTGTAACACACCCCCATGTGCCTCGGGGCCATGAAACCCAACTGAACCCTAGCCAGAGGTCAAAAGTCCAGCTTTCCTTGGCATCTTCTGCAATGCAGGTCTGCACTGACCTGAGACAAATTTGTGTCACACTGCAGAGCAAATTGAAGAGCAGCAGGAAAGAAATGGAACTTCTTACCCAATTCAGTTACCAGAGGAATACAGAGTTGGTTTTAAGATTTCTTTGAGTGTTTGATTTGTAAACCTTTCAGGTCTGAATTTCTTGGAACAGCCACAGTGCTTTCCAGGGGCTGTGCTCAGAAGTTACAGAAACTCGGCAGCATTGGCACAGAATTTCAGTCAAGCTTCCTGAAGACCTTGCTTCCAGGCCATTTGCTCTTGAGTTGTCCAACCTAGTTCTCAATGTCCTAGGGCTTGACCACCACGTGCGACCCTCCGCACCAAACTTGGAAGTCAAATGACTGGAAGTCTTTTGGATCCATCTGCAGTCTTCCTCTGCAGATGCCTGGGGGGACCAGCAGGACTTAGATCCGAAAGAATGCAGGAGGGGGATTTCAGTCCTACTTTCCTTCCATCTCTGTCACATTGGGCTTTACAATCTCCTCTTTCAAGCTCCTGAATCTTCTCAGATCAGGGGAAGTGCTTACTCACTCTCTGACCCTGTCCACCACACTGCAGTAGAATTGAGCTGCTAAGAGATACTTGGCCAAACACTGGGTCTCCGTTATACCCCCAAACAGCCAGAGGAACTCCAATGATGTCAGGCAAGTTTCTTGGGACTGACCCAAGTGTAACAGAGCAGAATTTTGCACAATCTGGGGGACACAGTTTGGTGGTCATTCTGTGGTCAGTACATGCTCACTGTCTTGGAAAGAGTGGGTTAGCTTTAGAAATAAGAACCCATTAGGGGAAAGGAATAAATACAACTTTCTCTGAAGGGACTTGCCCTGCCTTAGCCTCCCTGCACCAGTGGCTGTCTCCTCTGTTACTCCAAGCTTCTCCCTGGGGAGGGCAAGAGATGGCCAAGCAGGAAAGCTCTGACTTGTGTTTCTGAATTTGCAGATGTGCCATTGAGTTGTGGAAGGCCTTGGGTGAAGAACCACAGCTCACTAGGGAGGTGCTGCAGCAGCTGCTGGACAAGCTCCAGCAGAGATGCCGGGAGGAGAAGAGCAGCCATGAGTCTCTGGCTGTAAGTGAGATTTGAGATGTCACCTTGCGAACCCGCCACCACAGGGAAGATGGTGCATCTGTGTGTGTGTGTGTGCGAGTTTCACCTCTTCTTAGCTTCAGGCCATGGCTCCACCACACATTGAAGCCGACCTAACTTAAATAGATTGGGAGAGCTGAGTGAAATTCTTTCCCCGCTCCAGACAATGAAGACCATTTACGAGCTCCTTTTCGTACGGGGATACCGAGAAGCCATCCTGGAAATGTATCCCCAGCTGCTCATCCTCTGCGTCAGGCAAGTGCAGTATGTGATGGATCTGCACTTGCCAGGGACCTACATGGCCAGGCAGACATCCAGCCCCGAGGAGGGATCCAGCTGCCTCAGCCCCCTAATGACTGAAAGGAAAAGGAAGAACAGATTTGTTCGGCTAAACACATGGGGACTGTTCATGGCCATCAGTTGTTCGGGTGCTGTCGTTAGCCCAGGCTCAGTTGGGAGCAGGTCTCTCTTGAGGGAAAAGGGTTGAGAGCCGTGTGTTCTTGTGAGTCACGCTCGCTCATCTGATGCCGTCCACAGGTCAGCTGCTTTCCCTACACACTCAGGCAGCAGTCATGTTTGTGCATCCATCCACGTCTGCCACCTGCCAAAGGGTCAGTGCTTTCATCAGTGCCTGCTGAGCAAATTCGTGGGCCTCTCTCCCCGAACGCGGACAGAGCCACACCGGCAGCACATGGGACAGGCACCGCAGGACGTCAGCCTCACAGGCAGACAGGAGGAAGAGGGACCAGTTCATCTGGTTCTGTGGGCACAGTTAGGGGCTTCCATCTACACAGGAAAGACAGAGCTCCAGAAGAGACCTCAGGTGGCGTAAACTGATCGAGTTTTGCTCGATTACACCAACTAAGGATCTGGACCCACATGCCCGCTTGTGTCCTGTTACCTGTCACAGTAAAGAATCAAGTATTCAACCATAGTGAGTGATGACACCAACCATCTGAAGAAGCTACAGTGTCACTAACTGGTTACAAACTCAATGAAACTGCAGTGTAGACAGGGTATCACACTGTATTGATCCTTGGGGAGGCTAGCTACTGCTGAGCATGCTGGGTGTCTCAGGACTTGTGCAGATTTGCCATGGTTCAGGCTGATCTCATTGCTTGACACTGGTTTTTGTTTGTTTGTTTTTGTCTTTAGCACCTCAGTGGAGGCTGTGAAGACGCTTTTCTCCATGCCCAGCTACTGGAAGGAATTTGCCAGCATCCAGTTTCAGCGGGGTGGGGACATGATAGCCTCCCGATATCACTGCTCGCAGGGGGTTGGCCTGATTGCAAGGTAGGAGCCCAAAGTTTCCTCTTCTTTGGGTCTCTCTTGGGAATGGGATTTCCATGTGAAATAGTCCTCAGTTCCAGGCTGCCAGCTCAGCCCAGCAACTCGAGAGGAACTCTCTCTCCCCCTTGAGAATCACAAGGAACTTTCTGTTCCATGTTCCAGAGCCATGATCGAGTTTGAGAACCCTCAGCTACCTGCAGTTTTCAGAGAGGCAATCACCATCATCCAGAGTGAGAAGGAGGAGGAGCAGAGAACTATCGCCCTGGCTTTCTGCACTGAGGTGAGATTCATGAGTTGACAGGCACTAGTGGGCTTTCTGGAGAGCAGCTCAGGATAGTAAGCTCTGGGCTACATTGTCAGCAGCTTAGCAGCCCTACCGCCAGCTAGCTCCTCTCCGCACATGGATGGTTGTGGGGCATGGCAAAGAGAGGGAGGGAGAGACAGGGTAAGATTGCTCCTGGCTGGATGTGCCTAGATGGGGTTATGAGACAAGAAACCATGTTTCTCCAGTGCCCCAAGGCCATGCTTCTCTCCTCACCTTTTCCTGGGGTTCAGCTTTTCTTCTGCCCCACGGCTCTCTCCGTGGCACTCAGTGAGGTCTGGAGATTCCCCTTTCCCTGGGGGCTTATTTGTGACTTGTGCATGAGTCTAACTTTGGCGAAGGAACCAACTGAAACAGCAGCAACTGGCTCCCTACTCACCAGAGACTTTTCATAGGAGGAAGTGGCCCTTTGGTAAAGACAACTGTCCAGGGAACAGACCCCACAATAAGACCTCTGCTCCTCAACCTGATCTTGATTTGGCTCCTGCCAGTTTCTCCAGAGTCCTTCCATTGACACCATTCTGACAAGATCAGACCTCCAGGCACAGCTCATGGAATGGACCAAAGTTGCAAATCCCATCATACGGAGGCTCAGTCTGCGAGGCCTTGGCAGTATTGTGTTCCAGCCAGAAAAGGTGAGAGCCGGGAAGCCAACGTCCATCAAATAGCTCAGAAATGAGAGGGAGAGCCACACACAAGCCTTCTTGTTTAAAACACAGCCCTCAAATGGTGGAGGTGCTTTCGGAGCAAATCAAGGCATGCCGTGCTCCCTGCTCCCGTGAGCTGAGCCCTGATTGCAGATGGGAAGATGGGATGCAATGGGGGAGGCAGGGTGAGCAAAGACAAAGGTGTCAGTGAGCAACTGGCACAGAGTGACAGGAGAATGACTTTCTGCCCCGTTGGGGGGCTGTGCCCTCCGTGGTTTCTCGTCGGTGGCAGTGGTCCAGCATGTGCTCCAGGCTGTCACCTGGGATAGTAATGAGCTGCCTTCTTCATTCCGGCAGGTGCAATTCTTACGGGCCCAGCTGCCACCAATCCTGGCCATCTTTTGTGACAGGGATGGAGGGCATGTCCTGGAGACCATGCATAAAGCTGCAGACATCATCCACCTCCTCAACAGGGAGGGGCTTGGCTCCATCTCCCAGGATATTGTAGTCAGCCTTCGCCCCTTCATTGATGACGTAAGGCTTGGAACCCCCAGAAGAAGCCCATTCCCCCCCTCCACCTGTCTCTGATGCCCTTGTCTCTTTCTCCCCATCCCCTTTCTCCCGCCCTTCAGGCCTGCCATGGAGCCTCCAAGGAGTGCCCCCGCCATGGGTGGGGAATCTCCTGCTGAGCCACCTGCCTGTCAGAGCTCTTCTCTCCAAAGCTCAGCCTCAGTGCCATGCTCCCAGCCCCTGCTGCAGCCTGGCCTGGGGGAGAGGGGGCCTGGCACTGGGCAGATGATCAGCTGTCTGGAGAACACAGGCTCCCAAAGAGGTGGAGATTCTCAGCAGGGAAGAGGTGGGTCGGGAATGGCCCGGCTCTCAGGGGCATTGAAGAGCAAAAGAAATGCTGTCTTTTGGAGCAGCCAATCCCTGTCAGGCTCCAACAGCTGCTTCTCCCCTTCCCCACACCGGTATCCAGCAGCCTTCCTGCCCTCTCCCCTCATCTTCTCAGGTTCTAGGATTCTGTGCTCTCCAGACAGAAACTGCCTCTGGGACACCCTGGGGCTGCACTGTCCCGCAAAGGGTCTCAGGCCCTGCACAAGATGTCTATGGCGCTGGCCTGGTGGCCTCCCTGCTCCCGCCAGCCAAGGTAGTTCACACAGGGGGAACCGGAGCGGCGTGCACATTACCACTCAGTCGCATTATGCTCTGATGCTGCCTGGCTTTAACCGGGGGTCTCCACCTCCTGTGTGTCATTGCCAGGAGAAGGGCAGTGTGCGCTCAGCTGCCATTTCACTGCTTGGCAACGTGGTGAGCAGGGTGCAGGACCCCGACAAACCCATCGTGCAGCAGGAAGTCATCAACTGCTTGCTCCCCCTGCTGCTGCATCTTGAAGATCAGGATGAGAGTGTGAAACTGGTAAGTGCCACGGTCATTATTGCCTTAAGAGCAAAGAGCCAGTATCCCCTGGGGCCCCCACTTCATTCAGCGCCAGAGCCCCTTCCCCAAGTGGAGTCTTCTCCTCCCTTCTTCACTCTGTGCTGGAGCCAAATGCCTCATCTATCCTCACAGCCCACAGCACAATTTGGAAGAAAAGCCTTCTTCTGGGAAAGAGGAGGGGCATAGCGTAGCGAGGCCGGGAGTACTGCTGCTGGCCCCGGCATAGCCCTTGGCCTTCGTCCCCCTGAAGTGCAGGGCCCCGGGCAATCTCCCCAAACCATCCCAAGGACAGGACGGCTCTGGCTTTCTCCAGCCAACTCTCCCTTTCCTCTCCTCAGCACACTCCTGTGGAGAACAAATTACAGGAATCTCCACTGGCAGGAAAAGCAGGAGAACAAGGGACGGGGAAGGTTCCATGTCCCCCAGACTATCCCTCTCTCAGGGAGAACCCTCTTGGTCTCCTCTTCTCTTGCAGTCATGTAAACTGATGCTCTTCTGCTGCGCAGTGTTCCTCAGGTGGGCTCATTTGAAGATGCTCTCCCGCAGCATGACCTGGGATGGCTCCTCACAGCTCTTGAAGTGTGTCTGGATCTGCTTGGTAGGTGAATTCCTTGTGCCTTGAGAGTGCTGAATGGGGACTTGAGGAAGACCTTTCTAACCCCACACCCTGAGTATCCATCCGCTTCAGTCGTGTTGCAGGACTCCGTTCCAGGATCTCTGCTGGCTCATTTCGGTAGGAGTTACAATCCGTTCCCATTGTTGACATTTTTCTCCACAATTCTCCGACCTTCAAACTTTTGTCTTTTCAAATGAAAGCTGAGGTTCTGGAGAACACAATAGGAACTTCAGAGAGGTGCTGCTCTGGTGTATGGGTTCATACTGGCGGTTGCCATGGCCTGGCTATATGCTTTGGCTTTCCTGGACTATTCGCTGTGGGAAGAACATGTCATTTGTATATTGTGCATTTCTTCCTTCTTTCTTCCTAGATGCACAACAATGAGAGCCACATCCCCAAATTCCTGTTCCAGGCCTTACAGTACCTGGAAAGCTCACAGAGAACAATAAGACATTCAGCAGCCCGATTCATTGGTAAGCAGAGCAAATTCACTTGATCTTTTCTCAATGCTTCCTTCAGAGCCCTTTTCTGGACGGCTGCTCTGTTCCCTCCAACATCACCAGAATCCTAAAATGGTGTGTGTGTGTGTGTGTGTGTGTGTGTGTGTGTGTGTGTGTGTGTGTGTGTGTGTGTGTGTGTGTGTGTGTGTGTGTGAATTAACATGTATTCCAAGATGAAGGGAGCAACATAGCTGAATCGACCGCACCAACTTCCCCCGCCAAAACAACTCTTTGGCTGTGCCTAGGGGAAACCAGCAGGATGTGAATTCAATCTCCTTTGGAAATCAGCCTCTCAGTAACTTCTGGGCGTCTGATGCTTTCTCGAATGTGCGTTGTGAACAGATGTAAGGAATGTATGGAATTTCCCAAGGGTGTCTTGGGGGAATGGCTGCATCATTAGCAAGGAATAATGGATCAATCAGCGAAGGATCTGAAAAGCCATGAGAGCCATTGTATTCATTGTATGTCTAGGAAATACTATCCACCATTACTGCGATTTGTTGTCTGAAACAGTGAATGAAGATGGCATCTCCCTCCTGTATGAAGGTAAGGAAATACCTCTGTGTGTTTGGGCCTCTGTGGGAAGCACAGGGGTGCAGTACAGGGCCAGAACACAGCTTTGAATGTGTCCCTCTCACTCTAAGGACAGCGTTGAAGAAAGAAAGATGGTCACGCAAGCCTTCATCGAGGTCCCACAATCTGTGCACAGAAGCAGGGGAATTCCATCCCTAGCTCCTAGTGTAGACGTAGCCTTAGAGCTGTGTGGGGAGACTGTCTTCATCAAGGTCTGAAAGTCTCTAAAGGAAGGCCTGACCGAATTGAAAAGGGCTCTTGTTCTTCAGGATGATGATGATGATGCTGATGACGATTACCCTCTGTAGGGAAAGATTCATCACCTGCCTTCCCTGGAATGCAGTGATTGCAGGCCAGGGAACTTCACTCCAAGATTGGTTATCAGCTCCTAGGAAATCCCATGAGGGCACATGGGAAACACTTTTCCCTGTGAGCTCTTAAGGAATGAAGGCACAGGGCCACAAAGGATTTCAGGAGACATTAGGAGCCTAAATCCCTTTGTGGATCTCGGCCTAAATGTTGGATGGTTTAATGTGGCCGCTGCTGTCACTTGCCTGTTCCATCCAAAGAACAAGTGTCCCCAACCGGGGGAAGTTATGCAAGAATGGGGTCTCCTCTCTGTCCAGGGCTATTTTGGGAGGAGTGGAGTTGTTGTTCTTGTGCCCTTAGAATCTTGGGCAGCTAATAGCATGGGGCAATGGCCATCGGAAGGGGAGGTTTTTCTAGGTACCAGTCACATCAGCACCATGGGGTTTTCAACCCATTTCCTCTTGGTTTCAGCTTTTCACGAAGTGCCTTGAAATCGGACAGGACTACATGGCACATCCTCAACAGATATTATAAATGTTTGCAGAAGCTTGAAAATCTTGTGTCGGGTTCTGCATTTGACTAGGGAACCGGGACTGACACTGAAGAGCTCTTTGTCCTGCTATGGTAAATACAACAGACGTTTCTCAACTTTTTGGTGTCCCTAGCCTCTGTTTGCCAGAAGCTGGGAATGGGGGACAGGGGACTGATCACTTGATGATTGATTGCCTGATCCTTCATTCCCTCTGGGGCACCTGGCATTGGCCACTGTTGGAAGACAGGATACTGCGCTAGATGGACCTTTGCTGTGGCCTTTTTTATGTTCTTATGTTTGGAACCGGGGCTGAACAACGAGGTGGATATCAGCAGATGACCCAAAATTATGTCGATTAGTCAGGCCTAGAGAAGACTTGGAAGAAGTTCAAAGGGATCGAAGAAAGCCATGTCACTGGGCAGCACCATGGCAGATGAAAACCTTCACTGACCAAGGCAGGGCCATACACATGGAAAGCAGTGAGGTGAACGACTCCTCCATATCGCTGGTGTCAGAAGCCAAAGCACGGCTGTTTGGGCCAAGTGGTTGGAGCAGTGATGCTGGGGCCTCATGCTCAGAGTGGTGGAGGCCGAGCCGAGGGGAGCCAAGGGTTGGAGCTGGAGTCAGAAGTCAAGAGCAGGATTGGAACAGGCTGGGGAGTAGGGCAAGGACCGGATTAACGATCCCCGGCCAATGGGAGCTGCGGGGGGGCAGAGCCTACAGGCAAGATCAGCCTCCGGGACAGAGGTTCCCGGTGTGGTGCTCGTCGCGGCAACGTGGCTGGCGGGGGAGAGGAACGGCTGCGTGCGGAGCCTCCTCACCCCCACCCCAACCAGGCAGAGCCGGCCCGGCCGCAACGCAGCACGCAGGGGGTTAGTGGCTGCAGCCCGGGCCCCCCTTAGCCCTACTCCTTTCCTGAGTGCACCATTGCCCCACTTCTGCCCCATTCCCACACACTGTTACAGGGCAAAACCCTTGAGCTGATCTCTGAAATCTCTCTCACTAGAAGGAAGTCACTGCAAAGGCAGGACAACCCCACCTTTGGGCACCATGGAAGACATCTCATACCACTGCGCAGAGCCCTACATTCACACAGCTTCTTGCATGTGGTTCCCTCACTCATCAGAGCCAGGCAGAGAGAGGAGAAATTCTCCCCAACTTCCTTTTACTATTGCCAGCCCACAGGGTAGCGGAGGTTGCGGGGGGTTGGGTGCTCTCTTTAAGAAATGCCAGCTCTCAGGGAAGTTGCCAATGAGCATCAGCAAAGTGGGGTGGGGTTGTGCTGTGGAAAACTACCCTGCTTGAAGGTTTTGTTCTTCTCATTTGGGTTCCTGCCCTTTCTCCCTCTTCCAGACATCGAGAGGCCAACAGGAGCCAATTGAGCCCACCACTGATCCCACCTCTTGTGAGAGGCAAAGCAGCTTTGCATGGGAAGGAGGAGACAAAAGAGGCAGAGCAGCATGTGCCGGGCTGAACCAGCCACACAGAACCCCATGGTCAAGGTGGAGTAAGCCAAGCCCCTCCCCAGCCCGGCCGGACATGCTCCAACTGGAGCACCAGTGTGTAAGGGAGCAGCTCAGCTCGTGCTAGGCAGACTGCTGAAAATGGAGGATGCACACTGTAGGCTCCAGTCCAGACACAGCTCAAGCCCCTGACTGCAGAACCCCGAGGCGCCGAGACCCAGCCACGTCCCCGGGGGCCTGCAGACATGCAAGGGAGATCGGAGTCTCTGGGAGTTTCCCATGCCAGGAACCCAGAGACCCCCAGCCCATCGCCTAGAGACATCTCCTAGGAAGTAACCTGGTGAACTAGCCATTGTCATCCCCAGTGCTGGATCCCCACTGACTCAATGGCAAATACATTGGCCACGGACGAGGCCCTGGGCTAGGACCCGGTGGAGTAACGAGGGCCTGGTCCTCCTGCCCTGACTGCCATCCATCCTTTGGTGGCTGACCACGTCCCCATTGACCCACTAGACTGCACAGCCCCAAGAGGAGGGGCAACCATCTTGCCTCTGAACTCTCAGCCAAAGAGCCCTGCACTGAAGGGCAGCTATACTGACTCTGGCCGCTGGGCCACACAGCACTGAGGAAGGGAGTAACCATATTGTCTGTTGCCATCGGGCCACACAGGCGTGAGAGACAAGATAGCCATATGGACTCTGAGCTTTGGGCCACACAGCCCCGACGGAGAAGGCGGCCGCACGGACCCTGGTCGCTAAGCCACACAGCCCTGATGGAGAGGGCGGCCGCACTGACTCTGGTTGCTGGGCCACAAAGCCCCGACGGAGAAGGCGGCCGCACAGACCCTGGTCGCTGGGCCAAATAGCCCCGACGGAGAGGGTGGCCGCACTGACTCTGGTCGTTGGGCCACACAGCCCCGATGGAGAGGGCGGCCGCACTGACTCTGGTTGCTGGGCCACACAGCACTGCATGGGAGGGCAGCCATTTTGACACTGGCCATTTGGCCAAACCTCCCTGAGGCTTAGGGAAGTTATTTGATTGCAAACATGGGACCTCGCCCCTTCACTCCTCAGACATCGCTCATCTGTCACCATGAGACCGATCCCATGACATAAGACTTTTGAGGTCAAGATGCAAACAGGAATAGAAGCAAGGAGTGGCATGTGACCCCTCTAAGAGTCCTCCCACACTCCTCTACCAATCTGGGGGTGTTTTATCTCCATCCATCTGCCTCAGGAATGGATTTGAGCAATTGGGGAATGTTCTGGGGCAGAGTGACCCATCCGGAAGTGGGTCACATGACCCCTCCGAGAGCTCCTCCCACTTGGGGTGGGCCTTAGCCCCTTAGGACCAACCAGAGAGGGAATTTCACCAAACAGGGTAAGTGCCGTGGTGGGGTGACCTGCCCGCAAGAGGGGTCCATCACCCCTCCATGAAATCCCCCCACCGTCCTCTACTAATCGCTCAGGGTTTCGCACACACCCTTTAGTCCATCCCAGAAGGGAAACGTAACGATCAGAATAGGCAGTGCCCAAAGGTCTAGGCCAGAAGCTGCTGAACTCTGGAGCTCCATGTTTGCAAGGCTGGCATCATCGTCCTGGAAGTCGCAACACAACACTGTGGGGAAGAGCCCGTCTCGTTCCAAGGATGTCTTTTGAAGAAACCATAGCCTAGACCTTCGGGCTATACCTGTTCTGGATTGGTACACCTTTCCCTTCTGAGATGGCCTAAGGTGGGAGTGAAACCCTTGCCAACTGCTAGAGGGTGGTGGGGGGACGTTTTAGAGGGACCACGGGATCCTGTTGCGGGCAGGTCACTCAACTGCAGCACTTCCCTTATTTGGTCAAATCCCCTCTCGGGGTGGTCCTACGGGGCTGACGCCCACTTCAATTGGTAGAGGACACAGGGAGGAGTTCTCAGAGGGGATATACAACCCCCTTCTGGATGGGTCACCCTGCCCTGCAACGTCCCCTGATTGGTGAAATCCAGTCTCCAGATGTGTAAAATGCTGGTTGCCCCTGCCAAATTTTCCTAAAAGAAGGGAAGAAAGGCATGTACCTTTTGGGTTATCTGTCAGGTGGCCATCTTGGACTTGGGAAAAGAATCTGGTGACCTTTAGCCATTTGCTATATTAGTTTGGGTTGGGAAGCACACTCCCACGCATGGATTGAATCCGCGTAGAGAGGGTCTAACATCCAGGCAGAGACGACGCAAAGAAGGATAGGGAGGGTTTTTAGTTAGGTCTACCCACCCATTCCTGTGTCCATCATGGAGTCCCTCCCTGACGTCCAATGTCAAGAGAGCAGCAGCCATCCATCGCTGTCCCTGCAAGAGAAGGGAGAGAGAACATCAACAGTATCTCCTGGGTGTAATTGTTTGGGAGACTGGAGCACTTCCAGAGTTCAAGTTTTGTTAATCCACCCCTTCTCTAGCCTATCCTAGTCCTTTTCCCTCTCGTAAATAAAGTTTTGTTTGTGTGCTTACCACTGCCTGGTGGGTTTTTTTTGTGCTAAGGCAAGCTCTGACAGACGGGCTTAACGAAGGGGACCATGTGGGAAGAATTTACTGTAAGATTTCCTGCATCTTCTGAATGGGGTTTGGGTTCTGCCCTTTTTAAAGGAAGGAAAAATCCTTCCAGGTGATCCTATGGGGCTGAAACCCACTGTGATTACTTAGTAATCTGTCCTCTTCACTACCATGTTTGTGACCCTCTGTGTCATAGGGAAGTAGCCCATGGCTCATTATGCATCTTTTGATTTAAAATGGACACTTGTGGTGTACAGAAGAAGAAGGACAACTTTTCAAGTCCAGTGTGCACAGAAATGGGATGGACACTTCAAGTCTTGAATACAATGCTTTGATCTTCCATCTGTTCATTAAACAAAGACAAAGGTGAAGATTTTGGAGGCTCGGCACTGACTTCCCCAGGATCATTCCTCTCCGCGTAATTCCCATGATAAATCTCCTCTCAAGGAAGAGCCTGAGGAATTGTGATCAGGGGAACTACCCAGAGCACCAGAAATATCAGGGCCCTGAGCTGAGAAAAACCAAGCCTCAGCCAGTTCACATTAATTCAGTTGTCCTCAGCACAGACACCCCTGAAGCACCCGAGGATTACTTGAAAGGCTTTGAGAGGCTTGGCTCTGCAGAGCGAGAGATGAAGCCTATTACTGCAGGGAAACCAATGACAAAGCACTGTCCACACCAGCACTTAGGTCAGTGTAACTTGTGTCACTCGGGGGGTGGCTTCTTCACACCCCTGAGCGACATACGTTCTACCTATACAAGAGGGAGTGTAGACGCAGCCTTAGCAGAGAAGCGATTTAGAAAACAGGTTTTGTTTTGGAGGAAATGCAGGAACCCCAGGTTTGTAATAACCCAAAGGAGAGTCCGACCCCACCAGTCACCTTCCCACTTTGCACTTGTCCCTGGGATAGTTGTTTTGTCTCAGCCTGTGCCCAGTATCATGCCATGTGAAGGGGAAGGAGCCATGCACCTGTCTAGGGTGCTTCTGACATCCTAGAGGGGAGAAAGGAAAAAAGACGCTCAGTCCCACATGCTACTCACACAGGAGGTGGGAAATTTTGTGGTCATTTCAATAGACTCAAGGGGCTCCAAAAGAGTCAAAGCTGCTAACGTGACCCTGTCCCTGTCCAACATTAAAGAGGTGAAACAAGGCTGGCAGTTTGGGCTGCTGGACAGAACAAGCCTTCAGGCCAAAAAGCCAACAACATTTCTCTCCATTTCAGCAAAAAACAACATTCAACGAACCCCCACAAAAACAGGCACCTGAAAAGTCCTGCCCCGGACTTCACCTTTCCAAGGTCTTCTCCGCACTCTCTCCCGCCCCGAGTGAGAATCCGACCCCTTGACCAACACACCACAGTGAGACCCGAATGCAGCTCTCCCTCTGCAGGCAGGATGGTGGAGAAAAACACAGGTGGAAAAAACCTCCCGGCTCAGCTGCGCACGGAGCCTTGGCAAGGACGTGGTGGAAAGGTGACACCGGGATCTCTTGCACGGGAAAGGAGACTCGTGCCCGAGTCCAACAAACCCTTTGGGAACTCGAAGGAAGCCGCATCCCACAGGCGTTTCCACAGACCAACCACCAGCCACACACTCAGGCCGGGGGGCCGGGACACGGGAAGGGGCAGCAGCAAATGCCCCCGGGGGGAGGGCTGGGGCGGGAGCTGCAGCCAGGCCCCTGGACCCGCAGGGAGATGCAGACCCTGACAGCAACCAGCCACGTTTGCCCACGTGTGTGTGTGAGACATGTTTGTGTGTGTGTGATGTCTTGTGTGTGTGCTGTGTGTCATCCAGAGTCTTGTGTTAAGTGTGTGTGTGCTGTGTTGGGTTTCGTGTTGTGTGTGTGTTGTGTGTATGTAGTGTTGTGTGTCATCTATTGTGTTAAGAGAAAAGGAGTACTTGTGGCACCTTAGAGACTAACCAATTTATTTGAGCATAAGCTTTCGTGAGCTACAGCTCACTTCATCGGATGCATACCGTGGAAAATAGAGAAGACGTTTTTACACATACAAACCATGAAAAAATGGGTGATTATCACTACAAAAGGTTTTCTCTCCCCCACCCCACCCTCCTGCTGGTAATAGCTTATGTAAAGTGATCACTCTCCTTACAGTGTGTGTTGTGTGATGTGTTGTGTGTCATGTGTGTGTGTGGTGAGTTGTGTGCCATTTTGTTTATCATGTTGAGTGTGTGTTGTGTGGTTGTGGTGTCATGAGACATGTTGTGTTTGACGTGGTGTGTGTCACACGCACAGACACAACACATCGCATGTTACACGCACAACACATCGCGTGTAGCACGCACACACAACATGTCGCACATCACATACAGAACACGTCGCGCATTGCACATCACACACAGAAAACATCGCACCTCACACGCACACACACAACACGTCACCTGTCGCACGATGCACATTGCACATTGCATGGACACACACAACACTTCGCATGTCGTACTCACAACACGTCGCATCAAATGTCATACACACAGCACATCGCACTTCACACACACAACACGTTGCGCATCGCATGAACGCACAGCACGTCGCACGTCACACTCACAAACACGTCTCACACATGCACAACACGACACACACCACATCACACAGACAGAAAACACTACACACAATGTCACACACACAAACACACACAACATGTCACACACACAGTCGAACACACAAAACGGCACACAACACAGGTGCAAAACCTGACAAACAACACATCACAGACACCCACACAGACACACACACAACACGACACACAACAGTCACACACACTCAACACAACACTCTAGACGACAACCAACACACACAACGCGTCACACACACGTCACACACAAACACACACAACATGACACACACACACTGCACACACCACGTCACACAAAACACGTAACTTGACAGCACACACAGAACACCACACACACACTGAATACGACACACAAAACAGCCCACAATACACACACACAACATCATATCACACACACCACAAAGACAAACACACACACAACACGTCACACGCACAGCACACCGCACATGGCACACATGTCACACACACTATAAAACACGCACCACGTGTCATACAGACAGACACAAACACACACAACATGCCACGCACCACGTCTCACACACACACACTACGTCACACACAACACATCATATGACACCACAAACACACCACCACACACACAATCCACACAACACGCTAGACGACACACCACACACACAATATGACACACAACCCGTCACACACACACATATCACGACGCACAAAACACGAGACACAAAACGGCTCACACACACAAACACACACAACACGACTGTCAAAGGAAAAATGACTTAGCCGGTCTCTCACCAATTTAGGTGTTAGATTCGACTCTAGGATCCCACAAACTTCTCAACTCTGAGTCCAGTTTCTACAAGCGTACTGTATTAGGCCACCGAAATACAGCCCGAGCTGGGTGCCTCTGGAGAGGGACCCCGGCCCTCAGACATTGCAAGCATGTGTACCCTCGACGATTGGTAACACTGCCCTCGCCCATGTCCAAAGTCTGATCCCCTCATTTGAATCGGGGTCTCTGCTCTTCCGGACTGGACAGTTCTGTTGCTGAGTGGCCAGGCCGTTGCGGGTGCCAGACGCACTCCTGAGGACGATGAGTTCTTCTTTTTGCCTTTCTCCCTTAGCTCCAGGGATAATGGGCAGCCCCCACTGGTTTGGCAGCTGCTTCTCCAGCCTTCCGCACAGGTCAGCTCAACCTCAGCCTAAGGCTTCAACTACTTTACTCACGTATGCGGAGTTAGTAACTCCTGCGAAGTCATAAGAACAAACTTATTAAACAAACATTTATATAAAATAGCATGTAAGCCCTTTCTTATCACAACGACACACACAGAAACACATCGCACGTCCCACACAACACATCACAGGTTGCAGGTTGAACGGATACACACAACACGTCGCACGCACGCACGCATGCATGTCGCACGTTGCACGACACACACACACACACAAAAACGTCACACAAACACACAAACACACAACATGTCACACACACACAACACATCACACACACAAAAAGATCTCATGCACACACACAACAAGACACACAACCTGTCGCACACACACACATAACACGACACACACAACACGACACACAACATGACACACACACACAAACACACACAACACGACACAGAACATGACACACACTCAGAACACTACACAAAACACGTCACACACACACACGCCACGTCATATGGCACTACAAACACAACACCACGCACACAAGTCACACAACTCTAGATGACACAAAACAAGACACACAACATGTCACACACACACACACAGCACGACACACACACACAAAAACATCTCATACACACAACACACACAACCCATCTCATACACACATAACACAATACGACACACACACAACACAACACACACAGAAACAAATCGCATGTCCCGCACAACACGTTGCAGGTTGCATGTTGCACGGATACACACAACACATTGTACCCACACATGCACGAAAGTCGCACGAAAAACACACACAGAAACACGTCACACACACAAACACACACACAATGCGACACACAACACGACACACAAGATGTCACACACACAAACACGTCTCTAACACACACACAACATGACACAGAACCCGTCTCACACAGACACAGACACACACACCATGAAACACAACATGTAACACACACAACATGACACACAACACGTCACACATACAACACATTGCATGTTGCACATCGCACGGACACACACAACACATCGCACGCTGCACGTCGCACAAACACTTTGCACATCACACATCGCATGTCGCACGTCACACTTGTGCAAACAACACGTCGCGCGTTGCACGTAACACACACAACACGTCGAATGTCGGACACACAACACATTGCACATCGCATGCACACTCAGCACATCGCACGTCACGCGTTGCTCACCGCACGTCGAACACACAACACGTCGTGTGTCGCACATCACACACACACTATGTTGCACTTTGCACATCGCACAGACAACACGTCGCATGTCGCACAAACAAACACACACAACGCGTCACACACACAACACATCACACACACACAAACAGGTCTCTCTCACACACACAACATGAAACAAAACACGTGACACAACACGACACACAAGTCACACAGACAGACACAAACACACATAACGACACACGTCACACACCTTCATCGATTGGTCTCGTTAAGAGTTAGTATGGCAACCCCCATTTTCTCATCTTCTCTGTATCGCTATATCTATATCTATATCTTCCTGCTGTATTTTCCCCTGCATGCATCTGATGAAGTGGGCTTTAGCCCATGAAAGCTTATGCTCAGATAAATTGGTTCGTCTCTAAGGTGCCACAAGTCCTCCTCATTCGCTTTTACTGACTGATTGTGCTGGGGGCTCTGCCTGGCTCCAGCGCTCCGGTCCCTCAGCTACCAAGGCCACCTGGGAACCCTGATCGATTCCAGCTTCAAGGAGTGCTGAGATCCATCTGTCTCTTTCTGTGCCTCTGTCTCTCTCTACGTATGGCCCCCTGAGACCCTGCCTCCTGTGATCAGTTATAGTTTGCTAGCCCCCCACCCCACCTCCATGGGTGTTTTTGGCTTCTCCATTCACTCTGCAGCAATGCTTCTTGTACCCAAGCTAAAGATCCCTGCAGCCCCAAAAGTCCTCGGGGGTTTGCTCATCAAGTGGGTTACTAGCAGAATGGTTGTGGGGTGAAGGTGGGGATAGGGAGGTGCTGAACCTGGGGGCAGAGGAGGGTGGCAGATTAAGGTGTTGCTCAGCCCAGCCCGCTGAGTCCAAGGACATATGAGGGGACCAGTTTTAAATTGCTGTTCAATCCACCTAACTGAGTCCCGGGACACCTCAGGGGTCAGCTTGCGAGTGCTGATGACCCAGTCCTCTCGGACATGCTATGTTCATGTGTGTGTGCCTGTGTGTCTGTTCGTGTTCATACATTTGGGGGCTGGAAGACCCCAGCCCTGGGGAACCGAGGTCCTGCAGGGTAGCTCCATTGGGAGGGAACTTGCAGAAGGAAGGAGTAGCGATCCATAGGAAAACACAAGTGACAAAAGCAGCACATTGACAGAATTGCAGAATCTCCCCCCCACCACAAGAGTAACTCTAACAAATGGGCGTACCCCAAGGTAAAGGGCAATACTGGTAACAGCTCATTTGGGGCTTCTTTGGAACGGGGTTGACGTCATTCTTGCAACAAGGAACCTGCTATGGCCAAAAAACACTTTAGCCCTGTGCGCCCTTCCAGACAAGTCTTATGTCCCAAATACTTTGGGTCTTCCGGGATAAGTCCCTGAATAATCAAGGATCTTGACCAAAAAGGTCGTCACGTCTAAAAAGGAAGAAAAATTGTCGTTGTGTAGACCATGAAACAAGCCCTGCAACTTTTGGACACGTATCCCGACAGTCTACAGGGGGCACATCAAGGAACGTTCAAAGCGAGACGGGCGTTCTTTTTGGGGAGACTAACCCCCATTGCGCTGACCAGGAGAAGGGGGAAGTGGGAGCCTGCAGCGCCATCTAGCGGCCAAAGGAGAAATCGCCGGATTCTGGACCTGTGTGCGCCCTTGGTTCGGTTCACATGCAAAGCTGTGTCACGCCAGGTTGGGAAAACGGGGTTCTGCTGCACAACGTCATCCTCTGGAATGACTCAACCCGATAGGACACCTCCTACGATACACTGCTCCGAGTGACGCTCTCAAACAGGTCCCCACAGCTCCCCAGCCTCCCCCCACAGGGAGGCAGGTGTGAGAGGATTGTTTTCCTCAACTGACAGAGGGAGAAACGAAGGCTGAGAGAAGCGAAGGGCCTTGTCTTCCATCACACAACCTGTCGGGATAGAGTTGGGAACAGGATCTGGGTGTCCTCACTTTCAAACGAACCATCAGTCTGGAGTTTCACACACTGAATGATCAGAATAAAGGGACCTGCAATGAGCTACAGACCAACAACCATTCACAACAATTCTTCAGCAAGTGTTTTAGAAGCATGAGAACACCAGTGAGAACAAGGAACGGCTCAGAGACAATCAGCAGCGAGAAGGAGAACAATTCACCAAACAGATGATTGGTTCTGGCTTATTTACTGGGCCTTAAACGAGAACAACAAAGTCCTGAATCTCCTCCCTGCCACGAGGCCCCCTGCTCAGCCAATCAGCGTGGAGACTCTGGTGGTGGGCTGAGGGTTCCCCAGATGGCCCAGGGATGGCTCAGGTCACCGGTGAGGATCACTCTCAGAGCACGCTTCCTGTCCCATCTCTTTGGGAGGCCTCCCACCATGAGGGCGACAGAGCGGCCCCCTCCTCGCCAGTGGAGGGAGGGAAGCAGGAAAAGGGAAACCAAAAAAAGACAAAGCCCAAGGACTCGAAGGGACAAAGGCCTAGCTGGGGGAAAATTGTCCCACCTTAACCTCCTGTTTTCCGTGCCGAGAATTTGGCCAGCACCGGGCGGATCAGGCTGCCTCGGTACCAAACCTCTCTGGGGCTCTTCCCTTCTCCACAGGGACGTCTGTCTTCTCGCTCAATGAGCAGTGGGAAAGGAGAAAACTCCAGAGAGGCTCCACCTCACGCTCACAGACGTGACCCTGAATTCTCTCTCAGTCCTCAAGGAGACACCTCAAGAAGGAGACTCCCTGCAGCAAAGCCCCGGGGGTCTCTGAGATCCCCCTGCCCTGCAGCCTGTCCTCCCTGGCCGTTGTCATGGACTCTCTGTGAGGTCACCGCCTCCCAACCTCCTTTCACCAATCAGCTGAGTGCTGCAAAAGGCCCTTGTGATGTCACTGCCACCCCCACCCCTGCCCTGCAGGGCTCATGTCCTGCCCCGAGCTGGCTCCTGTGCGTGTTTGAGCTGCTCCCCCTGGGTCACCCACACACACTCAGTGGTCGTGCAAGGGTTCACGCAGGCCACACGTGGAACCATCAGAGGATGCTCAATGTGGCGCACTCGGTTTTGCAGAGATTTGGAGACTTGAAGGCCAGAAGAGACTGTTAGATCATCTCATCTGGCCCCCTACACATCACAGGCCTCCTGCATGGCGCAGTCGCGAGTTTTGGATCAAAGCAGACTCGAGAAAGGCATCTCATCAAGGGATGGAGGAAGCACCACTTCCCTTGTGAGTCTGGAGGAAACTGATGCTGTGGGGGGCAGGGAACTGACCCCAAGGCCACACTTGTGAGTCTGTATCATAACACACATGCACAACAGCACTGCGCGAAGTATGTACACATCACCTTAACTCTGATGTTTCCTAACGTTTAAAGGCCTGGCCTCCAGGGTGTTCTTTGTGCTTACAGATCTATTTTGGGGAGAGATGCACTCATTTATTTCAGAGTGGTAGCCGTGTTAGTCAGTATCAGCAAAAACCCGCAAAAAACGAGGAGTACTTCTGGCACCTTAGAGACTAACAAATGTATTTCGGCATAAACTTTCGTGGGCTAAAACCCACTTCATCGGATGCATCCACTGGTGTTAAGGTTCCTTCCCCACTCTGAACTCTAGGGTACAGATGTGGGGACCTGCATGAAAACCTCCTAAGCTTACTTTTACCAGCTTAGGATAAAACTTCCCCAAGGTACAAACTATTTTACCCTTTGCCCTTGGACTTCCACTGCCACCACCAAACGTTTATCTGGGTTACTGGGAAAGCGTTGTTTGGAAACATCTTTCCCCCCAAAATCCTCCCAACCCTTGCACCCCACTTCCTGGGGAAGGTTTGGTAAAAATCCTCACTAATTTGCATAGGTGAGCACAGACCCAAGCCCTTGGATCTTAGAACAATGAAAAAAGCATTCAGTTCTTGAAAAGAAACATTTTAACAAAAGAAACAGTAAAAAAAAAAAAAAAAAAAAAAAGGATCACCTCTGTAAAATCAGGATGGTAGATACCTTACAGGGTAATTAGATTCAAAACATAAAGAATCCGTCTAGGCAAAACCTTAAGTTACAAAAAAGACACACAGACATGAATATTCATTCTCTTCAGCACAGCTATTTTCTCAGCCATTTAAAGAAATCATAATTTAACACATACCTAGCTAGATAACTTACTAAGTTCTAAGTCTTGGCCCTACACCAGTCGCATTGTCAGGATTCTTTTAATTCCTAATAGATTTTTTTAAAAACTCCTTCTTATTGTCCTTAACTCTGCTGGCCATAGATTTTCACGTCTGTGCCTTTACAAATGAAGTGCTTGAATACTTAAGGTGCAAGCCATCTAATCCACATTGCTTCACATGCATGGGTTCAAACCAGTGGTGAGCTGGAGCCAGTTCACACTGGTTCGCTGGAACCGGTTGTTAAATTTAGAAGCCCTTTTAGAACCAGTTGTCCTGCGAGAGACAACCAGTTCTAAAAGGGCTTCTAAATTTAAGAACTGGCCAAAAGTGGCACCTTAAGCGCTGACTCCGTGGGTGCTCCGGGGCTGGAGCACCCACAGGGAAAATTCGGTGGGTGCAGAGCACCTACCGGCAGCTCCCCGCCCCGTCCCGTGCCCGGCTCCAGCTCACCTCCTCTCTGCCTCCGCCTCCTCCCCTGAACGTGCCGCCCTGCTCTGCTTCTCTTCCCCCCTGGCTTCCCGCGAATCAGCTGTTCGCGTGGGAAGCCGGGGCAGGCTGAGAAGCAAGCGGCTGCTTCATGCTCAGGCCCAGGAGGCGGAGGCGGTGCGGAGGCGAGCTGGGGCAGGGGGGGTGCGAGGAGGGCCGCCCATGCCACAGCAGGTAGCCCGGGGGGGGTGCAGGAGAACCGCTCCCCACGCCAGCTCCCCTCTGCCTCCCTGGGCCTGAGTGTGAAGCCGCTGCCTGCTTCTCAGCCCTCCCATGCTTCCCGCGCAAACAGCTGATTCGCAGGAAACCACGGGGGGGGGAACGGAGAAGCAGAGCAGGGCGGCGCATTCAGGGGAGGAGGTGGAGGTGGAGCAGAGGTGAGCTGGGGCTGGGCGTGGAGCGGGAAGCTGCTGAGCACCCACCAAATTTTCACCATGGGTGCTCCAGCTCCGGAGCACCCACGGAGTCAGTGCGTAAGGTGCCACTTTTGATGTGATCAGTGGGGGGAGCATCTGCTCCCCCTGCTCTCCCCCTAGCTATGCTACCCTGCCCCTAGGAGCCAGAGGGACCTGCCGGATGCTTCCTGGGAGCTGCCCCAGGTAAGCACCACCAGGTCTCTCCACCTTGCCCCCCAGCAGGTCCCTCGGGCTCTTAGTGGTGGGGTGGGCACCCACTACGGTGGCCCACGAGACCCTCATGCCCGGTTCTGGGGGCAGTTGGGGACAGGGGTCTGGGGTGGGGGGCATCAAGGAACATGGGGGGTTGGATGGGGCAGGAGTCCCGGAGGTCAGGGGTGGGCCATGACCCCCTTGTGGGGTGAGGAGGGAACCGGTTGTTAAGATTTTGGCAGCTCATCACTGGTTCAAACCTCATCCTCCCTGGATGTTTATATTCTTCTACCCTCCTTACCAAAAAACCCCTCCCCCTTCAGTTTAGGGACAACCTCTCATTCATTGCTTCATAGACACAAAAACCTTGCCAAAAAGACCCTCCCCAAGGAGACTGGATCCCTGCTCCTCTATTCCACAGAATTCAAATATGATTCAAGGTATCAGGCCCATTGGTGGTTGACAGGGAGGTTGGTGCTGGGATGTTTAAGTTACATTGTCTGGCACCACCTAGATACTATTGCACCCACCTTCTCTCCTACACCCCTCAAACCTACCTACACAGCAACTTCTTCACCTGCAGCATCACTGCACATTCTCAGAGTGTGGGGCACAGGTGAAAGCACTGGTTGAGCTGCAAACAAGTAACATTTGCAGCTGCGTCTGAGAAAAGAGCCTGTATCCAAGAGTTATTCAGGGCAGGACTTTGTTCTCACATCTTGCTGGGATTGGCAGGACTCAGCTGGGAAAGCAGCAGAACCTGCCTGGAGGGAATCAATGTCCCATTTTCCTCCCTATTCCATCAATATCTATTTGCAGCACAAGTGACTGGAGCTGAGTCAGGTCTCTGTTCAAGTTTCCCACTCCCTGAGCCTGTGCTGCCACCTTCTGGCCACTGCACAGAGAAAAAATATTTTCCTTGCACAGACCCAGAAACAGGAAAAAAATTCAACATTCTGTCTTGTGCCAGGACCCATCTGGGCTGATCCCCAGAGGCACTAGGCACTCCCAGCTCTAAGTGCAGCCAAGGAGGGGGCTGAGCCCTCTGACAATCCAGTCCTGGGCAGGGCCATGCAGGGGACAGACTATTTCTCGGGAGAATTGCCCCACTTGGGAAGACACAGGTGTAGTAAAGAGAGCCTGGAGCACTGGGCCTGGTGCAAGATCTAAGGCCTGAACCAGAGGCTGTGAACCAAAGTCAGGCCATATAATAAAGCAGATGCTTACGTGTTCACTGTCCGGAACATGAATTTGGCAAAGTTGTTGCTAGTGTACTAGGCACTAGCTGTTTATGTAAATATATTGCAGCGAGGACACATACATTGCCATATAGTACAAGAAAAGATGGTCTGACAAAATAATGAATAGGGATGTTTGGTTCAAGATCTCAGGAACAAGGGGAGATGTCATGAAATACGTATGGCGCTGTGTAAGTTGTTTGTGTTAGTTGTTTGTCTCAGCCTATAAATGTCAGGGTACTTCGCCTTAAGCCTTTGTTCAGCCTGGGGGACAGCAGACTGAGACATTCCTTGCTAGTAGGCACTTAGGTGTCAGTGTACCTGTGACCACAGAGCCAGGGTGCTGAGACTGTGTCTAGGGGGGGAATAAACCTGGCTGAGTGCCTTTGTTGTCAAACTGTGCCTTTCATTCTTTTACATAGAAACTGTCCAGTTTGGCCAACGTACATGGCAGAGGGGCATTGCTGGCACATGATGGCATATATCACATTGGTAGATGTGCAGGTGAACGAGCCTCTGATAGTGTGGCTGATGTGATTAGGCCCTGTGATGGGGTCCTCTGAATAGATATGTGGACACAGTTGGCAACGGGCTTTGTTGCAAGGATAGGTTCCTGGGTTAGTGGTTCTGTTGGTTGGTTGCTGGTAAGTATTTGCTTCAGGTTGGGGGGCTGTCTGTAAGCAAGGACTGGCCTTTCTCCCAAGATCTATGAGAGTGATGGGTCGTCCTTCAGGATAGGTTGTAGATCCTTGATGATGCGTTGGAGAGGTTTTAGTTGGGGGCTGAAGGTGATGGCTAGTGGCATTCCTGACAGCCTGTAGTCCATCTTTGTGTGGAATGTTGGTGTAGAGGGCTTCTACATCCATAGTGGACAAAAATCAGACGTCAAGAATTATAACATTCAAAAACCAGTCGGAGAACATGTCAATCTCTTTGGTCACTCAATTACAGACCTAAAAGTGGCAATTCTTCAACAAAAAAAACTTCACAAACAGACTCCAATGAGAGACTGCTGAATTGGAATTAATTTGCAAACTGGATACAATTAACTTAGGCTTGAATAAAGACTGGGAGTGGATGTGTCATTAGACAAAGTAAAACTATTTCCCCATGTTTATTCCCCCCCCCCCCCCCCCGCCACTGTTCCTCAGACGTTCTTGTCAACTGCTGGAAATGGCCCACCTTGGTCATCACTATAAAAGGTTCCCCCCTCCCCCCCCCACTCTCCTGCTGGTAATAGCTCACCTTACCTGATCACTCTTGTTACAGTGTGTATGGTAACACCCATTGTTTCATGTTCTCTGTGTATATAAATCTCCCCACTGTATTTTCCACTGAATGCATCCGATGAAGTGAGCTATAGCTCACGAAAGCTTATGCTCAAATAAATTGGTTAGTCTCTAAGGTGCCACATTTTTTTCGTTATTGTTGTGGTGGGAGGTGTAGGCCTTGTTGGAGCCCTTGACATAACTAGGAGTTAAGCTTCCTTTATATCCTCTCTCAGTTTGCTTGCTAAATTCGCAGGTGCCTGTACTTTAAAATGACACCACAGAGTTAATTAATCTTTCTTGGCTCATGCCTCCCTCCCTTCCTAGGTTGTGTCCCTCACCCCGCTCAGCCCTCTCTTGGTTTTAAAAATTAAAACTTATACTTATTGCAAAAAACCCCATTGCAGGAAGAAACAGAGCAATGAAAAAAATCATCCAAATGCCGCAGGTGGTAATGTTACTTTAAATAAGGCCAGTAAATGAATTATTTCAACCCTTCTGGAATGAAACAGTTGGAAATTCTCATAGCTATCTGAAGATAGTGTTGCCAAGCAAGAGAAATGCAGACTCTGCTTCTACTCCCAGCCACTAACTAATATTTGAAACATGGGCTGTTCTTATTTCTAGGTAGCAGCATTGTAAAAATAAAAGTAATATGAAGTAATGGAAGTTGCTTTGAGTTTACATCACAGGCCATTGGGCCTATTTACCATTAATATTTAAAGATCAATTAATTACCAAAATCACATTATCCCATCATACCATCTCCTCCATAAACTTATTGAGTTTAATCTTAAAGCCAGATAGGTCTTTTGCCCCCACTGCTTCCCTTGGAAGGCTATTCCAAAAGTAGCTCCTCTTCTTTTATAATATAAATCCATGGTACACCCACATCTTGAATTCTTTGTGCAGTTCCGGTCACCCCATTGCAAAAAAAGATATATTGGAATTGGAAAAGGTACAGAGAAGAGTAACTGAAATGATTAGGTGTATGGAACAGAACACTCTGGCCACTGTTGTTCGCCGTGCCACTGTTCACTCCATCACTCCATTGCTAATTGCCCTGCACCATCAACGTTTGCTGCCACCTGCCACTATGAACTCTGTGTGTTGATCCCTTGAGGTTCCACCCAGCTCTCAACGATTTCAGCTCTCAGTGGGTGAATCTCACTGCTAGCGCAGGCTGGGCAGTCCCTTCCACAGAAGCACTGTCTTATAGCAGGTCTCAGCACTTAAGACCTGATTATCAGTGAGTCAGCTCTAGTGGTCACTTAAAAACACAAAAACTCTCTATGGAGCCTAATCAGCTCTATTTTTAAACAGGGGAGGGGGCAGGTCAAATAGTGCCTGTGACTCTTAAGCAGAGGCCGCACCACCAATCAAAACACCTATCCCAACCCTCTCTCTCTCTCCCCTGGTATCTGGCATCCAAACCGCCTGCTTAGCGAGGTCAGTTCAGTTGAGGGTGACCAGTGCTTAATTTACAATGAAAAGGATGCCAGGGCTCAAGAAAGTTTTTTATATTCATCATTGATGTGGCAAGCCAGAGGTCCTGGGGCTATGAACTGCAAAGCCCAGAGGTGCCAGCTCTCAGCCCTGGCAAGCCCTGACACAAATTAAGGTGAGGGTGACCCCCTCAATCAGGAAAAGCTAATCACAGTTCTGCTGCCCTTTACTCCTACAACAACAGCATTTAATGACCCCCACATTCAATACTAAAGTGATTTGTAAGCCAAACCCAGTCAAAATTGATCACTTGGGCAACACAGCTCTGTCTGTTGGCTACCTAGGCAGAGTATGTGTGTTCATGTAAATACAGTCTGGTCCTGAAGCTTTTCCTCCCCACCCCCTGGCAATTCACTAGCTGTCAGAAGAGAGCTCATTCAAACCTTGCCTAGAAATCATAATTGAAATTATAAAGTTCGCCAGCATTGCTGAAACAAATGTGCCAACATTGTCATAAAAACAACAGCTGTGTGAGGAAGCTAATCTTTGTTTATACTTTTCAAAATTATGCTTTTTCAGGTACAAGTATTTTATCATATACTGTAAATGTGTATTAATGTTTTGATTTAAATTCAAATTTTTAATCAATGACAAAATTAACAACACTGCATGTAACTAGCTGACCACTGTGGGGTGTTGGGGAAATTGGGGTGGGGGGGTGCACAACCCACTCAGGGGGGTGTAAGGAAATCCCTGCCTTTTGCTGCTGCATTTTGTGTCCATCAAGAAGGAATATAGAACAAACTCCTCCTGGAGCAGGGATTGTAACACTGAGGACTGTGAGATACAGACGCATGTTCTCCAAGGAGTACTTGTAAAAAGAAAAGGAGTACTTGTGGCACCTTAGAGACTAACCAATTTATTTGAGCATGAGCTTTCGTGAGCTACAGCTCACTTCATCGGATGCACACTGTGGAAACTGCAGTAGACATTATATACACACAGAGACCATGAAACAATACCTCCTCCCACCCCACTGTCCTGCTGGTAATTACCAGTGGGGTGGGAGGGGGTACTGTTTCATGATCTCTGTGTGTATATAATGTCTACTGCAGTTTCCACGGTATGCATCCGATGAAGTGAGCTGTAGCTCACGAAAGCTCATGCTCAGATAAATTGGTTAGTCTCTAAGGTGCCACAAGTACTCCTTTTCTTTTTGTGGATACAGACTAACACGAGTGCTACTCTGAAACATGTTGTCCAAGGTTTGCTGTCTTTCTCAGCAGGCACAAGTGTTGGGAACACTGGGGCATGGCCACTAGGTAACTCGAGGGGATGGAAGACCACGAGTGTCGATGAAGCCCCCTTGCACTAGGCCCCGGTGTCCTTGGCCCCCCCTCCTGCCTGGAGGCACTCGCAGCAGCTCTGCGTACTAGGCCCAAGTGTCCTTGGCCCCCCTGCCTGGAGGCACACACAGCAGTTATGCTGAGAATCTGCAACAGTATGTTGCAGAGTCAGACTGCCTGAAACTAAGCAAGGCCAAACAGGGGAGATATGGAAGAACAATGCTGAATAAAGCAGCTTTATGTATAGTTTAACAAATGATACAGAGAATCAGGGAACTAGCTGGGAACTGGATTGGCTGGCTATATGGATACTTGGGGCAGCTTGCTATTGGATAAGTATGCTGGGAAAAAGGATGTATAAAAGCCTGTGTAACTTCCTGCTCTGTTGTGCAGGATTTGAGATTTTATTCTCCCTGTACCTTTTTGCAGCTGCAAATAAACTTTTCTGCTTCTCCACCCCGTTGTGATTATTGGGTGCAGCACACCGGGTAACGAACCAACTCAAGCTGTTGTTCAGCCTCTCGGCACTGGGTGCCGGCAACACAAGGATGACACTTACAGCTCCTTTCCTTGTACTCACTCCTGGCATTCCCTTGGGAGGCAGGGGGATCTGGGAGACCCTGGACACTGGGGGATATTTACCCAGAGCTCAAGAACAATCTACTCAGGGGTGATGCAGTAGAAAAGAGTTGGGCGCTGCTTCCCCCCACTTACTTCCACTTCTCCCCTTCCAGTATGTTAGGATATAGATATTCAGGCCTGTCTGTAGAGGCCTATACTCTAAGAATTTAGGTGTATTTTTATCACTTGGCCAGTTATAGAGGTATAAAAGAAAGAATCAAAATCACTGTCTGCCAGTGTAAGGGCCTTCTCTTACTGTGACAGTCTGAGGACCTGTTCTCAGATAAAGGATAAAGGAGTTTGAGGCGCAAGTGGTCTTCTCGTCCATCCTCCCCGTGGAAGGAAAAGGCCTGGGTAGGGACCATCGAATCGTGGAAGTCAACGAATGGCTACGCAGGTGGTGTCGGAGAGAAGGCTTTGGATTCTTTGACCATGGGATGGTGTTCCATGAAGGAGGAGTGCTGGGCAGAGACGGGCTCCATCTTACGAAGAGAGGGAAGAGCATCTTTGCCAGCAGGCTGGCTAACCTAGTGAGGAGGGCTTTAAACTAGGTTCACCGGGGGAAGGAGACCAAAGCCCTGAGGTAAGTGGGAAAGAGGGATACCGGGAGGAAGCACAGGCAGAAATGTCTGTGAGGGGAGGGCTCCTGCCTCATACTGGGAATGAGGGGCGATCAACAGGTTATCTCAAGTGCTTATATACGAATGCACAAAGCCTTGGAAACAAGCAGGGAGAACTGGAGGTCCTGGTAATGTCAAGGAACTATGATGTGATTGGAATCACAGAGACTTGGTGGGATAACTCACATGACTGGAGTACTGTCATGGATGGTTATAAACTGTTCAGGAAGGACAGGCAGGGCAGAAAAGGTGGGGGAGTAGCACTGTATGTAAGGGAGCAGTATGACTGCTCAGAGCTCCGGTACGAAACTGTAGAAAAACCTGAGTGTCTCTGGATTAAGTTTAGAAGTGTGTGCAACAAGAGTGATGTAGTGGTGGGAGTCTGCTATAGACCACCGGACCAGGGGGATGAGGTAGATGAGGCTTTCTTCTGGCAGCTCACGGAAGCTACTAGATCGCATGCCCTGATTCTCATGGGTGACTTTAATTTTCCTGATATCTGCTGGGAGAGCAATACTGCGGTGCATAGACAATCCAGGAAGTTTTTGGAAAGCGTAGGGGACAATTTCCTGGTGCAAGTGCTAGAGGAGCCAACTAGGGGGGGCGCTTTTCTTGACCTGCTGCTCACAAACCAGGTAGAATTAGTGGGGGAAGCAAAAGTGGATGGGAATCTGGGAGGCAGTGACCATGAGTTGGTTGAGTTCAGGATCCTGACGCAGGGAAGAAAGGTAAGCAGCAGGATACGGACCCTGGACTTCAGGAAAGCAGACTTCGACTCCCTCAGGGAACGGATGGCCAGGATCCCCTGGGGGACTAACTTGAAGGGGAAAGGAGTCCAGGAGAGCTGGCTGTATTTCAAGGAATCCCTGTTGAGGTTACAGGGACAAACCATCCCGATGAGTCGAAAGAATAGTAAATATGGCAGGCGTCCGGCTTGGCTTAACGGTGAAATCCTAGCGGATCTTAAACATAAAAAAGAAGCTTACAAGAAGTGGAAGGATGGACATATGACCAGGGAAGAGTATAAAAATATTGCTCGGGCATGTAGGAATGAAATCAGGAGGGCCAAATCGCACCTGGAGCTGCAGCTAGCGAGAGATGTCAAGAGTAACAAGAAGGGTTTCTTCAGGTATGTTGGCAACAAGAAGAAAGCCAAGGAAAGTGTGGGACCCTTACTGAATGAGGGAGGCAACCTAGTGACAGAGGATGTGGAAAAAGCTAATGTACTCAATGCTTTTTTTGCCTCTGTTTTCACTAACAAGGACAGCTCCCAGACTGCTACGCTGGGCATCACAAAATGGGGAAGAGATGGCCAACCCTCTGTGGAGATAGAGGTGGTTAGGGACTATTTAGAAAAGCTGGACGTGCACAAGTCCATGGGGCCGGACGAGTTGCATCCGAGAGTGCTGAAGGAATTGGCGGCTGTGATTGCAGAGCCATTGGCCATTATCTTTGAAAACTCGTGGCCAACCGGGGAAGTCCCGGATGACTGGAAAAAGGCTAATGTAGTGCCAATCTTTAAAAAAGGGAAGAAGGAGGATCCTGGGAACTACAGGCCAGTCAGCCTCACCTCAGTCCCTGGAAAAATCATGGAGCAGGTCCTCAAAGAATCAATCTTGAAGTACTTGCATGAAAGGAAAGTGATCAGGAACAGCCAGCATGGATTCACCAAGGGAAGGTCATGCCTGACTAATTTAATCGCCTTTTATCATGAGATTACTGGTTCTGTGGATGAAGGGAAAGCAGTGGATGTATTGTTTCTTGACTTTAGCAAAGCTTTTGACACGGTCTCCCACAGTATTCTTGTCAGCAAGTTAAGGAAGTATGGGCTGGATGAATGCACTATAGGGTGGGTAGAAAGCTGGCTAGATTGTCGGGCTCAACGGGTAGTGATCAATGGCTCCATGTCTAGTTGGCAGCCGGTGTCAAGTGGAGTGCCCCAGGGGTCGGTCCTGGGGCCGGTTTTGTTCAATATCTTCATAAATGATCTGGAGGATGGTGTGGATTGCACTCTCAGCAAATTTGCGGACGATACTAAACTGGGAGGAGTGGTAGATACGCTGGAGGGGAGGGATAGGATACAGAAGGACCTAGACAAATTGGAGGATTGGGCCAAAAGAAATCTGATGAGGTTCAATAAGGATAAGTGCAGGGTCCTGCACTTAGGACGGAAGAATCCAATGCACCGCTACAGACTAGGGACCGAATGGCTAGGCAGCAGTTCTGCGGAAAAGGACCTAGGGGTGACAGTGGACGAGAAGCTGGATATGAGTCAGCAGTGTGCCCTTGTTGCCAAGAAGGCCAATGGCATTTTGGGATGTATACGTAGGGGCATAGCGAGCAGATCGAGGGACGTGATCGTCCCCCTCTATTCGACATTGGTGAGGCCTCATCTGGAGTACTGTGTCCAGTTTTGGGCCCCACACTACAAGAAGGATGTGGATAAATTGGAGAGAGTCCAGCGAAGGGCAACAAAAATGATTAGGGGTCTAGAACACATGACTTATGAGGAGAGGCTGAGGGAGCTGGGATTGTTTAGCCTGCAGAAGAGAAGAATGAGGGGGGATTTGATAGCTGCTTTCAACTACCTGAAAGGGGGTTCCAAAGAGGATGGCTCTAGACTGTTCTCAATGGTAGCAGATGACAGAACGAGGAGTAATGGCTTCAAGTTGCAGTGGGGGAGGTTTAGATTGGATATTAGGAAAAAGCTTTTTCACTAAGAGGGTGGTGAAACACTGGAATGCGTTGCCTAGGGAGGTGGTGGAATCTCCTTCCTTGGAAGTTTTTAAGGTCAGGCTTGACAAAGCCCTGGCTGGGATGATTTAACTGGGAATTGGTCCTGCTTCGAGCAGGGGGTTGGACTAGATGACCTTCAGGGGTCCCTTCCAACCCTGATATTCTATGATTCTATGATTCTTAGGCTAAGGCCTTTGGCTAAGCAGCAGAGGCAGCCATAAGCTGGGAAGCGACAGTCACATTCTCACATTCCAACCTAGTCACATTGAAATAAGGTGCTATTGGGCTGTTAGAAATACAATCCTGTCCTGATAATGCCTATCACCTCCAGAGAAAGGGAAGTGCCTAGAAGATGTAAAAGGAAACTTAGTTTGATAGCATCCTGTCTGGTAAGAACTCACTTATCAATAGCTGGGATGTGAAATCCTCATTTCTGTGTTTGTTCTATCACTATAGTCCCCATTTCCCTATTGTTTGTCTGTATAATCTCTGTCTAGTTCTGTGATTGTTTCTGTCTGCTGTATAATTAATTTTGCTGGGTGTAAACTAAGGTGGTGGGATATAATTGGTTAAATAACCATGTTACAATATGTTAGGATTGGTTAGTTAAATTTCAGTAAAATGATTGGTTAAGGTATAGCTAAGCAGAACTCAAGTTTTACTATATAGTCTGCAGTCAATTAGGAAGTGTGTGGGTGGGGTGGGGGAAATGGGAACAGGGAATGGGGGTAAGGAAATTGGAATCATGTTTTGCTAAGGGTAGGAATGGGAACAGGGACACAGGTAAGGTTCTGTGGTGTCAGAGCTGGGAAGGGGGATACTAAGGAAGGAAACTGGAATCATGCTTGCTGGAAGTTCACCCCAATAAACATTGAATTGTTTGCACCTTTGGACTTCGGGTATTGTTGCTCTCTGTTCATGCGAGAAGGACCGGGGAAGTAAGCGGCGGAAGGCATAAGCCCCCTAACACAGTACCTCTCTCCTCTTTCCCTTTCTCACCTCTTCCCTCCCCCATCTGGCAGGGAGAATTGGTCACACTCCAGCTCCCAGGGGTGCTCACTCTTCCAAGCTGGATCGGCCCTTGTGCATGCTGACAGGAGCGTGAGTCTGGGTGTGGGTCAGACCATACAGAGGCTCAGGGACATGCCGAAGAGGGAGCAGAGATGGGGCTAGTTCCCACCTCAGAAAGTCCCTCCAGTGGGTGCAGCAGGCTGCAGCCCAGGTTAGCCTGGAAGGAGCCAGGAAGGGGCCGGAGCAGTGTGGAGCGGGGGGCTGATAAGAAGGAAGCAGGAAAAAGAAGGAAAAGAGCCGTAGGGCAGCTCCTGGAGGTGGGGCTCTGAAAGGTACAAGATGCTGCTGCTGCCTCCAGTGTGAGCTGGGAGCCCGGGCTGAGCTCCGGCTGCTGCTGCAGCCCCAGCGGGGCTGGGCCAGGGACAAACTTTCACTGAAGCGCTTTCTGTGCCCATCGGTCTGGGGACTTTCTCCAGCTGGACCCAGTCCCGGGCTCTGCCGCCCCTGGCCAGAAGCCACAGGCACTAGGGGCCGGAGAGACCTGGGACCAGCGCTGGGCGAGCAGGACAGAGATTCTGCACAAAGGCTCCGGGAGAAGCAGGTCTCGCAGCCCCTGGGGATCTGCTCCCGTGTGGGGAATGAGCCTGGGCGGGGCCTGGTCAGTGATGGAGCCGCTGCCCTCTCGCTGCCTCAGGTGTAGTGCGAGAAACTGCTGTCTGTAGGAGTTTGCTACTTAGGGTGCACTAAGCACGCTCACACGGTCTGAGCATGCTCATTAACATCAGCTGAAGTCACTTCCCTTCACCCTGCCCTTACTTGGCATAAGGTTCTGCCGACTGCTTTTTACAGGGCTTAAAAAAGGGGCAAAGGGGGCAAATCAGAGCAGGGGGGTGGCCAGGGTCTGAGCAGGGGGCAGAAATTGACTGGTCAGGGGGGTCAAGCAGCTGGAGGCAAGGTTAGGATAGGGGCTGAAGGGCAAAATCAAGGAGTTTGCCTGGGATCTGCCTGAGAGGAGGTACGCTAAGGGCTGCATTAAGGAGGCTGTGTTGGTGAGTATCTGAGTGTTTGTTTGTTGTGAGTATCTGAGTGTTTGTTGTGAGGACAGTTTGACCGTGTGCTTGATTGTTGTTTGAAAAGGGCGGGAACTGGGTGTGCTTTGTTCCAGGTGAGCCTTAAGTGGGCCTGACTGTATAAAAAGCCAGTCAGCTGCGAACCAGTTGAGCAGTGAACAGCACAGCAGCTAACAGAAGGAGTTTGCCTGGGAGTTCGCCTGGGGAGAGCCTGCTTAGGCTTACATCTTGCCGAAGTCTCTGAGTAATTACTACAACTCCTGAGGAAGCTCGTAGAAGGAAGGTAATATGGATGGGGGGTGTTCAGCTGTTGTGACCTGCACTGGATGTGCCATGTTTGTCTTTCTTCCACAGGACAGAAGTGACTTTGTATGTACAAAGTGCAAGCTGGTCTCCATATTGGAAGAGAAGGTTCAAGGTCTGGAGCAACAGGTATCGACCCTGCGTTGCAGAAGAGAAACTGAAGATTTCCCGGACAGACGTCAGGATATGCTTCTACGGGCACAACGTTCTGAAGATTCAGAGCAGGCTGCGCAGCGGGGACAGGAGGATGGTGAAGAAATTTGGCAGCATGTGACCTCCAGAAGAAGAAAGGGGAGCGTCCATGTACCAGCAACGCAGATACAGGTAAGTAACCATTTTCATGTTCTCTCCACAGGTACTAATGCGGAGAGTGGACTAGATGATACATCTGAGGGAAGGGAACAGAAGGAGACTCCACCGATTGGAAGGCATGAGATGCACTGTCCTAGGGTTGGGGGTTCCACGACCACCACTCCCAAGAGAAGGAGGAGGGTGGTGGTGGTCAGGGACTCTCTCCTCAGTGGGACTGAATCATCTATCTGCCGCCCCGACCGGGAAAACCGAGAAGTCTGCTGCTTGCCAGGAGCTAAGATTCACGATGTGACGGAGAGACTGCCGAGACTCATCAAGCCCTCGGATCGCTCCCCCTTCCTGCTTCTCCATGTGGGCACCAATGATACTGCCAAGAATGACCTTGAGCGGATCACTGCAGACTACGTGGCTCTGGGAAGAAAGATAAAGGAGTTTGAGGCACAAGTGGTCTTCTCGTCCATCCTCCCCGTGGAAGGAAAAGGCCGGGGTAGAGACGGTCGAACCGTGGAAGTCAACGAATGGCTACGCAGGTGGTGTCAGAGAGACGGCTTTGGATTCTTTGACCATGGGATGGTGTTCCAAGAAGGAGGAGTGCTAGGCAGAGATGGGCTCCACCTAACAAAGAGAGGGAAGAGCATCTTCGCAAGCAGGCTGGCTAACCTAGTGAGGAGGGCTTTAAACTAGGTTCACTGGGGGAAGGAGACCAAAGCCCTGAGGTAAGTGGGGAAGTGGGATACCGGAAGGAAGCACGAGCAGGAGCACGTGAGAGGGGAGGGCTCCTGCCTCATACTGAGAAAGAGGGGCGATCAGCGAGTTATCTCAAGTGCCTATACACAAATGCATGAAGCCTGGGAAACAAGCAGGGAGAACTGGAAGTCCTGGCACAGTCAAGGAATTCTGATGTGATTGGAATAACAGAGACTTGGTGGGATAACTCACATGACTGGAGTACTGTCATGGATGGATATAAGCTGTTCAGGAAGGACAGGCAGGGCAGAAAAGATGGGGGAGTTGCATTGTATGTAAGGGAGCAGTATGACTGCTCAGAGCTCAAGTATGAAACTGCAGAAAAACGTGAGAGTCTCTGGATTAAGTTTAGAAGTGTGAGCAACAAGGGTGATGTCATGGTGGGAGTCTACCATAGACCACTGGACCAGGGGGATGAGGTGGATGAGGCTTTCTTCCGGCAACTCACAGAAGTTACTAGATCGCACATCCTGGTTCTCATGGGAGACTTCAATCACCCTGATATCTGCTGGGAGAGCAATACAGCAGTGCACAGACAATCCAGGAAGTTTTTGGAAAATGTAGGGGACAATTTCCTGGTGCAAGTGCTGGAGGAACCAACTAGGGGCAGAGCTCTTCTTGACCTGCTGCTCACAAACGGGGAAGAATTAGTAGGGGAAGCTAAAGTGGATGGGAACCTGGGAGGCAGTGACCATGAGATGGTCAAGTTCAGGATCCTGACACAAGGAAGAAAGGAAAACAACAGAATACGGACCCTGGACTTCAGAAAAGCAGACTTTGACTCCCTCAGGGAACTGATGGGCAGGATCCCCTGGGAGAACAACATGAGGGGGAAAGGAGTCCAGGAGAGCTGGCTGTATTTTAAAGAATCTTTATTGAGGTTACAGGGACAAATCATCCCAATGTGTAGAAAGAACAGTAAATATGGCAGGCGACCAGCTTGTCTTAACAGTGAAATCCTTGCTGATCTTAAATACAAAAAAGAAGCTTACAAGAAGTGGAAGATTGGACAAATGACCAGGGATGAGTATAAAAATATTGCTCGGGCATACAGGAGTGATATCAGGAAGGCCAAATCACACCTGGAGTTGCAGCTAGCAAGAGATGTGAAGAGTAACAAGAAGGGTTTCTTCAGGTATGTTTGCAACAAGAAGAAAGCCAAGGAAAGTGTGGGCCCCTTACTGAATGAGGGAGGCAACCTAGTGACAGAGGATATGGAAAAAGCTAATGTACTCAATGCTTTTTTTGCCTCTGTCTTCACGAACAAGGTCAGCTCCCAGACTACTGCACTGGGCAGCACAGCATGGGGAGGAGGTGACCAGCCCTCTGTGGAGAAAGAAGTGGTTCGGGACTATTTAGAAAAGCTGGATGTGCACAAGTCCATGGGGCTAGATGCGTTGCATCTGAGAGTGCTAAAGGAGTTGGTGGATGTGATTGCAGAGCCATTGGCCATTATCTTTGAAAACTCATGGCGATCCGGGGAAGTCCCAGACGACTGGAAAAAGGCTACTGTAGTACCCATCTTTAAAAAAGGGAAGAAGGAGGATCCTGGGAACTACAGACCAGTCAGCCTCACCTCAGTCCCTGGAAAAATCATGGAGCAGGTCCTTAAGGAATCAATTCTGAAGCACTTAGAGGAGAGGAAAAGATCAGGAACAGGATCAGGAACAGTCAGCATGGATTCACCAAGGGCAAGTCGTGCCTGACGAATCTAATTGCCTTTTATGACGAGATAACTGGTTCTGTGGATGAAGAGAAAGCAGTGGACGTGTTGTTCCTTGACTTTAGCAAAGCTTTTGACACTGTCTCCCACACTATTCTTGCCATCAAGTTAAAGAAGTATGGGCTGGATGAATGGACTATAAGGTGGATAGAAAGCTGGCTAGATTGTCGGGCTCAACAGGTAGTGATCAATGGCTCCATGTCTAGTTGGCAGCCGGTATCAAGTGGAGTGCCCCAAGGGTCGGTCCTCAGGCCGGTTTTGTTCAATATCTTCATAAATGATCTGGAGGATGGTGTGGATTGCACCCTCAGCAAGTTTGCAGATGACACTAAACTGGGAGGAGAGGTAGATACGCTGGAGGGTAGGGATAGGATACAGAAGGCTCTAGACAAATTAGAGGATTGAGCCAAAAGAAATCTGATGAGGTTCAACATGGACAAGGGCAGAGTCCTGCACTAGGACAGAAGAATCCCGTGCACCGCTACAGACTAGAGACTGAATGGCTAGGCAGCAGTTCTGCAGAAAAGGACCTAGGGGTGACAGTGGACGAGAAGCTGGATATGAGTCAGCAGTGTGCCCTTGTTGCCAAGAAGACCAATGGCATTTTGGGATGTACAAGTAGGGGCATTGCCAGCAGATTGAGGGACGTGATCGTTCCCCTCTATTCGATGTTGGTGAGGCCTCATCTGGAGTACTGTGTCCAGTTTTGGGCCCCACACTACAAGAAGGATGTGGAAAAATTGGAAAACGTCCAGCGGAGGGCAACAAAAATGATTAGGGGACTGGAACACATGACTTCTGAGGAGAGGCTGAGGGAACTGGGGATGTTTAGGCTGCGGAAGAGAAGAATGAGGCGGGATTTGATAGCTGCTTTCAACTACCTGAAAGGGGGTTCCAAAGAGGATGGCTCTAGACTGTTCTCAGTGGCAGCAGATGACAGAACAAGGAGTAATGGTCTCAAGTTGCAGTGGGGGAGGTTTAGGTTGGATATTAGGAAAAACTTTTTCACTAGGAGGGTGGTGAAACACTGGAATGTGTTACCTAGTGGTGGAATCTCCTTCCTTAGAAGTTTTTAAGGTCAGGCTTGACAAAGCCATGGCTCGGATGATTTAATTGGGGATCGGTCCTGCTTTAAGCAGGGGGCTGGACTAGATGACCTCCTGAGGTCCCTTCGAACCCTGATATTCTATGATTCTATGGGGGAGAGAAAGGAGCTGGACTTAAGCCCAGGGTGAGGTGCTGCCAAATGGTTACAAAGGGCAAAACTCTGACACAGGCTGGGGCAGAGGGCTAACAGTTACCCCGCTGGACTGAGACACCAGTATTCAAAAAAATATGGTGGTGGGGAAGCGGTGCTTTTATTTCCCTTCCCACAGACAGCACCTCTCAGCATTGGCTTCCCAGGGGTGGGTTCTTAAAGACACATGCATTCCAATGCTTTTTCTTAAAGGCACAGGCATCCCAATGCCTAGTCACTGCAGCTCCTCTCTGTCTGATGTAACATACTGTTGTGCTGCAGGAGAGTTAATTCAGTGATATATTTTACATATACCCCCTCAGAAACAAAGAATCCCTTATCAGTGTATCTGACTGCACAAAGTCTCATAGCACTTCACAGATTTGTCTTATCTGCTGCTGGGATTCCCTGATTCCCTGAATTACTCTTATCACTTCATCATTTAGCTTTGTTATTGTGGAGATGCATGTGATTGTGCTATTTAATTTATATTTTAACTACTCATTGAAAATATGCATAAGTAAGTACTTGCTAGTAGTTTTAGCAGTGACATTTGTGTTTCTAGTATTGCACTTGCTATGTTTATTTTACTGAGAGTTCTAATTTGGAATTTTTAATTCTAACTTTTTCTTCTTATTTTTAGAGCAGAAGTTTATTCTCTTGGATCATCTGACTTCCAGTCTGACTGAATTTCTGACCAATTTTTTTTTCTGATCAAAGCAGGATCGGTCCTGCTTTGAGCAGGGGGCTGGACTAGATGACCTCCTGAGGTCCCTTCCAACCCTGGTATTCTATGATTCTATGATTCTATGACCGGCTCTCAAAACGTCTTTTTCATTCAATCCACCAATGGTGATTGCCTTTTGTAACTGCTGTTTTGCTTCTCAATCCAGCCCTTAGTGTTTTTCCAGATGCTATTGCTTGTGTGTAGAACTTGATTCACAAATATTCAACAAAGGCCGTATGCAATTGTAACACCGACAGACCCCAATCGTCCCTGGAGCTTAGAGCATGAGCCTCTATCGCATGAGCTAAGGCTGTAGGGCAGACTCCATCAAATCTCTCTCTCTCTCTCTCTCCAACCCTCACCCCCTGCCCCACTAGATGGGACAGGAACAACACACACACCTATAACATCTTTCTCAGAGGCAAAAGTCTATTGTAACTTTTGCTGAACATTAGAACTGCCATAGTGGGTCAGACGAACAGTCCATCTAGTTCAGTATCCTGTCTTCTGATAGCAGCCAGTGCCAGGTGCTTCTGAGGCAATGAACAGAACAGGCAATCAACGAGTGAACTATCACATCGTCCACTCCCAGCATCTGGCAGTCAGAGGTTTAGGGACACCCAGAGCATGGGGATGCATCCCTGATTATCCTGGGGCACTCCACTTCATACCGGCTGCCAAGTAGACATCAAGCCGTTGATCACTACCCGTTGAGCCTGACAAACTAGCCAGATTTCTATCCACCTTCTAGTCCATTCATCCAATCCATACTTTTTTAACTTGCTGGCAAGAATATTGTGGAAGACTGTATCAAAAGCTTTGCTGACGTCATGCCCACTGCTTTCCCCATAACCACAGAGCCAGTTATTTCACCAAAGATAATGGCCAATGGCTCTGAAATCACATCAGCCAACTCCCTCACCATCCTCGGATGCATTAGATTTGGACCCATGGACTTGTGCATGCCATGCTCAACTCCTACTCACAACCCACCCACCACAGTGATAAATCATAGAATAGAATATCAGGGTTGGAAGGGACCTCAGGCAGTCATCTAGTCCAACCCCCTGCTCAAAGCAGGACCGATCCCCGACTAAATCATCCCAGCCAGGGCTTTATCAAGCCTGACCTTAAAAATATCTAAGGAAGGAGATTTCACCACCTCCCTAGGTAACACATTCCAGTGTTTCACCACCCTCCTAGTGAAAAAGTTTTTCCTAATATCCAACCTAAACCTCCCTCACTGCAACTTGAGATCATTACTCCTCATTGTTAGGGGGCTTATTCCTTCACCCACTTACTTCCCTGGTCCTTCTCGCATGAACAGAGAGCAACAATACCCGAAGTCCAAAGGTGCAAACAATTCAATGTTTATTGGGGTGAACTTCCAGCAAGCATGATTCCAGTTTCCTTCCTTAGTATCCTCCTTCCCAGCTCTGACACCACAGAGCCTTACACCTGTGTCCCTGTTCCCATTCCTGCCCTTAGCAAAACATGATTCCAATTTCCTTACCCCCATTCCCTGTTCCCATTTCCCCCTTTAGCAAAACATGATTGCAATTTCCTTACCCCTATTCCCTGTTCCCATCTCCCCTCTTTAGCAAAACATGATTCCAATTTCCCCACCCCCATTCCCTCACTTCCTAATTGACTGCAGACTATATAGTAAAATTTGAGTTCGGCTTAGCTATACCTTAACCAATCATTTTACTGAAATTGAACTAATCAATCCTAACATATTGTAACATGATTATGTAACCAATTATATCCCACCACCTTAATTAGTTTACACCCAGCAAAATTAATTACAGAGCAAACAGCAACAATCACAGAACCAGACAGAGATTATACAGACAAACAATAGCAAAGTGGGAACTATAATGACAAGACAATACAGAAGTGAGGATTTCACATCCCAGCTATTGATAAGTGAGTTCTTGCCAGACAGGATGCCATCAAACTAAGTTTCCTTTTACATTTTCTAGGCACTTCCCTTTCTCTGGAGGTGACAGGAATACAATCCTGTCCTGATAGTGCCTAACAGCCCAATAGCACCTTATTTCAAAGTGACTAGTTTGGAATGTTAGGATGTGACTGTCGCTTCCCAGCTTATGGCTGCCTCTGCTGCTTAGCCAAAGGCCTTAGCCTGAGAACAGGGCCTCAGACTGTCACAGTAAGAGAAGGCCCTTACACCAGCAGATAGTGATTTTGATTCTTTCTTTTATACCTCTAGAACTAGCCAAGTGATAAGAATACACCTAAATTCTTAAAGTACAGGCCTTCGCAGACAGGCCTGAATATCTATATCCTAACACTCATTCTGCCATCTGCTACCACTGAGAACAGTCTAGAGCCATCCTCTTTGGAACCCCCTTTCAGATAGTTGAAAGCAGCTATCAAATCCCCCCTCATTTTTCTCTTCCGCAGACTAAACAATCCCAGTTCCCTCAGCCTCTCCTCAGAAGTCATGTGTTCCAGTCCCCTAATCATTTTTGTTGCCCTCCGCTGGACGTTTTCCAATTTTTCCATATCCTTCTTGTAGTGTGGGGCCCAAAACTGGACACAGTACTCCAGATGAGGCCTCACCAATGTCGAATAGAGGGGAATGATCATGTCTCTCAATCTGCTGCCCTACTTATACACCCCAAAATGCCATTGGCCTTCTTGGCAACAAGGGCACACTGTTGACTCATATCCAGCTTCTCATCCACTGTAACCGCTAGGTCCTTTTCTGCAGAACTGCTGCCGAGCCATTCGGTCCCTAGTCTGTAGCAGTGCGTGGGATTCTTCTGTCCTAAGTGCAGAACTCTGCACTTGTCCTTGTTGAACCTCATCAGATTTCTTTTGGCCCAATCCTCTAATTTGTCTAGGGCCCTCTGTATCCTATCCCTACCCTCCAGCATATCTACCTCTCCACCAGTTTAGTGTCATCTGCAAACTTGCTGAGGGTGCAATCCACACCATCCTCCAGATCATTTATGAAGATATTGAACAAAACCGGCCCGAGGACCGACCCTTGGGGCACTCCACTTGATACCGGCTGCCAACTAGACATGGAGCCATTGATCACTACCCGTTGAGCCCGACAATCTAGCCAACTTTCTATCCACCTTATAGTCCATTCATCCAGCCCATACTTCTTTAACTTGCTGGCAAGAATACTGTGGGAGACCGTGTCAAAAGCTTTGCTAAAGTCAAGGAATAACATGTCCACTGGTTTCCCCTCATCCACAGAACCAGTTATCTCGTCATAGAAGGCAATTAGATTAGTCAGGCATGACTTGCCCTTGGTGAATGCATGCTGACTGTTCCTGAACACTTTCCTCTCCTCTAAGTGCTTCAGAATTGATTCCTTGAGGACCTGCTCCATGATTTTTCCAGGGACTGAGGTGAGGCTGACTGACCTGTAGTTCCCAGGATCCTCCTCCTTCCCTTTTTTAAAGATGAGCACTACATTAGCCTTTTTCCAGTCGTCCGGGACTTCCCCAGATCGCCATGAGTTTTCAAAGATAATGGCCAATGGCTCTGCAATCACATCCGCCAACTCCTTTAGCACTCTCAGATGCAGCGCATCCGGCCCCATGGACTTGTGCTCTCCAGCTTTTCTAAATAGTCCCGAACCACTTCTTTCTCCACAGAGGGCTGGTCACCTCCTCCCCATGCTGTGCTGCCCAGGGCAGTAGTCTGGGAGCTGACCTTGTTTGTGAAGACAGCTTTTCTAAATAGTCCTGAACCTGTTCCTTCACCACTGAGGGGTGAGATGCTGATGTGGCCAACATCAGAAGACGGTAGGAAAGCAGGGCCAGCCCCCCTGGTGGGGCGTCTCACCGTTCCCACTCAAGGTGCTCACTTTTGCAGTGGGGCAGGAGATTTTTCCCCAAGAGGCTTTTCCCCAGCTGGCAAGAAGCAGAGAAACACCGAGGCTCCAAAGGTACTACTTCGCCCCCTCAGGCACAGGGACAGGTGCACATTTGGAGGAGGAAACTGCTCTACACGCTAGTCCAGGCAGCTGCCCATTTTCTTTGGCAAGTCAGGAATGGAAAAGGCTAGACTGAAAACACCTGGGACTCATGCCCTAGCCTTTGTGACGCCCAAAACCAACTCCTTCCCGGGGCTCTAGCTGAAGCCACAGCATTGGCCTGAGCGGCCAAGAAGGGGTTTCAGCCCTGAAGGGAGCAGGACTTTCAGTACAAAAGGAAAACTGCACAAGCACAACCACAAAGGGACTCGACCCCTCAGTTGCCTGATCCGAAGTCAGACGCTGTATCCGTTAGGCCACGTGGTCACAGGAGAGAAGCCTCTCCAAGCACTTCTTTAGGAAAGGCAGACAATGTGTTTCTCAGGTCATCTACTGAGGGGGCAGAGACACTCTGAGCACACAAAGTCGAGTTCCCAGCGAGATGTGAGACTTAATTCTATGGAGCCAGGTGCAGGACTTTTGCAGGGAGGGTTAAGCATGGGGGATTGGGGTGCAGTGGACGGACTGGTTGTCTAGGAGTGGAGATTTAGTTGCACTGAGGCACAGGAGGGAGGAGGAGGAGGAGGAATCCTGCTGATAGGCAGTAGCTGTGGAGAAAAAGAGGAGGGGTTCCTGGGACTTTTTTTTGCCTCGCTTTTGCATGCCTGCCTGCTTGTGTTTGTGGTGGAAGGGGTAGACGTTTTCAGCAAGCCTGGCTAGTTCAATCTGTAGAGCAGGGGTGGCCAACCTGGGGCTCCGGAGCCACACGTGGCTCTTCAGACGTTAACATGCGGCTCCTTGTCCAGGCACCGACTCCGGGTCTGCAGCTACAGGCGCCAGCTTTCCAAAGTGCCGGGGGCGCTCACGGCTCCACCCCTGGCTCTGCCCCAGGCCCTGCCCCCACTCCACCCCCTCCCGCCCCCTCCCCTGAGCCTGCCCCCTCCCCTGAGCCTGCCGTGCCCTCGCTTCTTCCCCCTCTCCCCAGAGCCTCCTGCACGCCACGCCATAGCTGATTGGGAGGTGCAGGGAGGGAGGGGGAGGTGCTGATCGGTGGGGCTGCCAGTGGGTGGGAGGCGCTGGGAGCAGCGGGGAGCTGATGGGGGGCTGCTGACATATTACGGTGGCTCTTTGGCAGTGAACACTGGTAAATTCTGGCTCCTTCTCAGGCTCAGGTTGGCCACCCATGCTGTAGAGCATCAGGCTCTTAATCTGAGGGTACAGGGTTCAAGCCCCTGCCCGGCCACTCAGCTTGTACACTGCCTTGTGGGCCAGGAGCTAAATGATTCCTGATCATGTCCAGAGCCACACACGGATTCCCAGAAACCGTGGCAATTTCCTGGAAAGGCGCCTTTCTCCGGCTGAGTCCTTAGGAATCAGGAGAGGCCCAAATCCACAGGAGCAGGCCTAGAAAGCACAGTCTCAGGCTAGCAGGAAGTGCTGTGGGGCCAGGTGCTGAGGAAGCCCAGAGGGAGAGCAGTAGAGATGGGGGAGGAGAGAGAGGGAGCAGCTGCAGAGAAGCAATGAGTACAGCGTGCAAGTGTAAAGGAGGGGTCTGGTCCTGATGATGTGGCAAACTTTCCTGGCTTATACACGACACGGGTGGAATTGGTTAGTGAAAGGATCCGAGTCCTCACTCCCACTCCCTTACCCAGAGGCCTGCCTGACCTCGAGGACTCTCCTTCTAGTCTCCTGTGTGGCAGAGTCCTCGTAACCCCGACAAGGCTGGGCCCAGGATTCCTGGGAGGCTCGATCCCCAGTCTTGTCATAGAATCATAGAATCATAGAATATCAGGGTTGGAAGGGACCCCTGAAGGTCATCTAGTCCAACCCCCTGCTCGAAGCAGGACCAATTCCCAGTTAAATCATCCCAGCCAGGGCTTTGTCAAGCCTGACCTTAAAAACTTCCAAGGAAGGAGATTCCACCACCTCCCTAGGCAACGCATTCCAGTGTTTCACCACCCTCTTAGTGAAAAAGTTTTTCCTAATATCCAATCTAAACCTCCCCCACTGCAACTTGTCATGGTCACTTAGAACAGGGGTAGGGTGTCCCCGCTCTTGACACTTCCCTGACCCACTCATCATTGCATGCGCTTCAAGCAAATACAATTTATTAACCAGCAATCAATTTAAAACATAAGGAAAGATGGGAAAGGTTAAAAGAAAACATGTCACCCCACTCTGTGGCACAGGGAGATCACCAACAGTGTCTCTGGAACGCAAGGGAAGTTCACAGTCTCTCCCTCATATGTCCAAGGCGTCCTTCCCAGGCCCTGGCTGTGCTGCAGGGATGCCACGGGCTGGACGCTTGCTCTGGCCGTGGTCACATGCCCTCAGGCTCTAGGTGGCAGGACCCTTCTTCCAAGCGTCAGCCCCCATGTTGGGGTTATGATCCCCCCACAAGTCTGGCCTGCAAGGCCTCTTGACTTGTGGAGTCTCCCTGCACTGGGCTTTCTACCCAGGGTCCCCCTTGCCCTTCCCAGCTGCTCACCACACCCACCTCCAGCCCCAGTGCCGCTGCTGCTCTGCCTCCATCTCCCTGGGCCATTCCTCCGGCCTCTCTGGCTCTGCTTGCTGCAGCTCGTCTCCCAGCATAGATCTGCTCCCTGGACTGCTTCTATGGCTCCTGCTGCTGCAGCTCGTCTCCCAGCACAGATCTGCTCCGGTTCTCTCTGGCTGGCGCAGCTCTGCTCCCCGGCTCCTGCTCTCTCCTTAGCTCGGCCCTACTCTGGCCCACGTAATTCCAGCTCATATGGAGGATGGGACCCCTTGGCCTGGTGACTCCCTCATTAGATTGCCTGCCCTGTCAGTCAAGCTAACTTGGAGCTTTGTCCTCTCCCCATTGCCCCTAGAACTGAAAGCCAAGGAAGCTAAACCCCACAGACTAGCCATGGAGAAGAAAGAAAGAAAGAGAGAAAAAAATGCTAATTGGATTGCTAGTAAAGCAGAACCAGAACCTTCCCACATCACTGATTCCCATCTTCCAAAAATCCACAAATGGGAACGATTGTGTCCTGCATGCAAAGTGACAGACGATATTACAGAATATTTCAGATTCCTGAGGACAAGAAAATTCCCACAAAGTTGCAAAGTTAACTAGTAAAGTTCTGAATACATTCAAGGAAGTGCCAATTCAGGATGGTTTAGATTGCTATAAACTCAAAGAAATGATTTTGAAATGATTTCAGATCTCCCCAGAAACATATCGGGTGAAATTTAGGAATCTTAAAAGAAATGCTGGTATGAATAATGGGGAATATGTAAACAAGATGAAAGATCTGATGGGAAAATGATGAGTGGAAGGGGAATTGCAAGCTTTGAAGAAATGTTTGAATTTGTTGCTCAGGAGCATTTCTTAAGCATATGTAAAGATGATGTGAAGCAGTGTCTACGGGACAAAAATGTGAAAACTGTGGATGAGGAGGTGTCTCTAGCTGATGCCTTTGAACAGACCCAGATATCTACTGAGTGTAAACCACAGAAAGGGAGTTTAAACCTGGTGGAAAGCAGGGTTCCCGTTTTACCCCTGGGAAAAAGGAGGGTGGGTGGGAGGCTGGGCACTCATCCCCAAACCATTCCTCTAATCCCCATCCCAAACCTCCTGTGAAAACAAGAGCCAAAAAGGTGCTGTCACTGTAATTCCACTGATAACCTGAGGAATAAATGCCCTGTTCTGAAAGGAAGCAGGCAACAAATAGCCCATGTTAATTCTGCTGTCCTCAACACAGAAACCTTGCATGTGCCAGACACTTATTGTATTGGTTTTGTGGGATTACCATCTGCAGAACCAGACACGGAGCACATAAAGGTTGTCAAGATTAATGGCGAGGTTTGCCTATGATGGGAGGCTACAAGTGCAGAAATTTCTGTGGTTAAGCAGAGTGTAATTCAAGAAGGTAAGACTGCCAGGAGAAAGGGCAGAACTTTTATTAGTAGGAGGTTACAGGATTCTTGTGCCTTTGACGAAAATGCACATAGAAACTGATGGTTTTAAAAACTATCCCCATTGACATGCTTATTGAAAATGATTTTTTTTAGTGTAGCTCAGACTGTTATGGTGCATAGTCGCAGCAAGAAGAAATATGATGCTGGGACCCCATAGGGAAAGAGTAAAGTTCCATGAACTGCTGAATGAATGGGAGAGAGTCTCTTTAACTGCTCTGCAGGAGGGGGAAGCAGCATTATTTCAGGTGTAGGGGAGGTTGAGACCAGTTCCTGCACTGCTGCTGAAGACTCCACCACGTCAGGAAGGGAAGGGGATAAAGTGCCTGTCAGTGAGAAAACTGTCCAGGCTGTTAGCTGTGAACCCTTTGCAGCTGAACAGGGGTCATATCCTGCTGTAGAGAGCACAGAGAGGTATGGTCATAGAGGGGGGCCTAGAGAAGAAAACTGGTGAAATAATAGTGGAAGTACATGAAAGTCTCCTCACTGGTCATTTGGGAGAGGATGCCAAGGATAGAGTGGCTGATTCAGCATCTGTGCACCCAGGCACTCAGCCTGACTCATGTTCAGAGAGGACTGACTGTGAAACTGACCTCCCAAAGGGGAGCAGTCACACAGCTCACTTCTCGGGGACAGAGAAAGGGGCAATGGAGGGTACCCCAATCCAGGTCCCAGTTTTTCAGGACACCGGTCCTGATATGCTTCTGGAAATAAACTGTCTCTCTTTAAGACAGGATGCAAATTCTACTGAAGAAATGCTTGTCTGTGAGAATGCAAATGACTCAGTTGGCAGAGGGGAGTAGGGCTTCCCCTGGGGTTGGTAAGACACAGAGAGCAGCTGAGTGAGAGCTCCTGGGAAAAGTTTTGTCAGACCAAAGAGCAAACACTCTTAACCCAGACAGCTCATATCACAACCCTCTAGGAAAAGGGGGAAGGTCCCAGTGCTGGGAGTGAGGATCACATTGTAACCCCAAGAGGGGAGATGGATTTTTTGCATGTGCATAACCCCAGGGTTGGGAGACAGCTCCACAAAAGGCCAGCCAGTATGCAGAATCCCCCTACATCCTTATCTCACCACACCATGGAGTACCAAAGCCCAAAATATATGATTGCATTGAGGACCCACACTGAAGGGGACACTGAAAGGAACACTGGAGGGAAATTAAAACCAGTAACTGAACACGTTCTAAGGTTCACGAAGGAGTTGGAAGACACAATGTGGGTATTGAACAAACCAGACTGTCTAAATAGAAGATAAAGATACTTGGAAATGCCTACCTGTGATGAAGGATATGGTGTTACTATTAAATCTCATGATAAAAGGTTTGATACTAATGGTAAACCTTATGACAAAGAATTTGATATTGATGGTAAATCCTATAAAAAGGTGCAATATACACAATTTTTGGGAAAAGCTTTTGGGACATGCTAGGAGTGGTAAATAAGAGCACAGCCTTTGTTAGGAAGCTTTATGGTAATGCTGCTTCTCAGCTAATACCTGTAAATAGGCTTGAAGCTTGTCACAGCAGAGAAACCATAATAAACTTGGTCTGCTGAGAAAAAGGGGAAACTAAGGCACTCCACCTCATTGCATTGATGGCTAAATGCCAAGATACACTCTAGAAAACATTAATATCTGTATTGAGCTAATACCAGTTGGAAAAGCAGAAGGGTTAACAATGCTGCACAGATACAAAGAGGTACTTTCTAGCAACCCAGAGAAGGCATACTGGCTACCTTTTGAGATCATCAGACTGATCCAGAAAGTGTTAAAAGGTACACAGAACTTTGCAAGAGCACATGTGGGAAACGCTACCATGTTTAGCAACACTTGGGAGTTATATGGTCAAAACCTAAGACAGACGTTGGGCACACTGCCTCCGCATTAGACTGGCTAACACTCCTGTAGTAAGTAGGGAGGTGTGACACTCTGGGCCCAAAAGCAACACCCTGGCACCCCCGTATTTACTAGGGTGATATGATTATGATACGCTTTGTACAAAGTATGCCTTGGGAGGTTCATTTTGAACGTCTTAATCTGTTGAACATTAATATCCTGTTGGATTGTATGAAGTATTGTGAAATGAGTTACTAAAAACTGTTATGATGTTGGGAACACCCACATTACAGTTACAATAAAGAAGTAGCCATCTACAGCCAGAGAGCATTAATGGCTCATCAACCCACAATCCACTATCCCAGAGAATACTTGGAGAAGGCAAGCAGGCCATGGGATGGACTACCACATGTCACAGTAAGGATCTTTCTAGCAAGCTGGAAGAAGGTATAAAGAGAGAGACAGTGACATCATCACTTAGCCTCTTGCCTCTACCCCATCTCAACATCTGGAGGAAGGCCTGGAAGACAGAGACTTTGAACTGGGGAGTTTGGTTCCAGGCTGGAAAAGGGGCCAGTCTGTGCACTGAGGAACTGTAACCTGCTCGCAACAGCTGTCAGGGTGAGAAAAGCTGTTTGAACCAACTCTTGCTTAGAATAAAAGTTTAGGATTTACAATGGGTGTTTCTATTTTTATTTCTTAAGATAAGTAACTTTGACCTTTATGCTTACCACTTATAATCACTTAAAATCTATCTTTCTATAGTTAATAAACTTATTTTAATGTTTTAGCCTTACCAGTGAATCTGTCTAAAGTGCTTGAGAAATCAGCCCAGGTCTGCATGTCCACTTTCCTTTGACAAAGTGGCAAACTAGGTAATGAACTTACACTGGCCAGGCTTCTGACCAGTGCAAAATGGGACTGTTCTGGGGTGCAAGGCTGGAGAGCTGGGGGGAATTGGCTGGAGCCTATTGATCATTCATGAGTGGCTGGGAGATCATCTGTGTTACACAGTTGGGTGTGTCCCTGCCTGTGGATGGCTGTGTACGTGCAGTGCCTATCAGAGGCTTGGAGCTTGACATCAGCGTCACAGTGTGAGAGGCAGCCCAGGCAGTGCAATCCACACTAAGGCAGTTGAATATTTTAACATCAAAACCAAAACATTGTTCATGGTTAAGCTACAACCCCAAAGCCAATTAAATCTTCCTCCTCAGATTTCACGATTGGCTAAATCCTTCTCCTTCCCCCTCCAACACAGATCAAAACCTTACTGGGGCTTTAATAAGCAGAAGTTTAACAGCTTGTCACTGAATAGTTTACAGCTAACAGTTTAAGTTTCTTCAGACTTCACAGAATGGGGAGTACACATTCGAGCATTTCAGAGGGCAGAGTTTAAGGGATATTTAGATTTGGAGAACTATTCTATCTGGTGCGTTCCCTGTCTGGACTCCACTGGCGATCACTGGTGCACACACTGACACACTACTATGATAGGAAAGCCAGGACGTCTACCAGTCAATAAAAATGAAAGAAAAAAACAGGACAAGGAACGCTAAAATGACAAGGGGTTGGAACTTGCCAGCTCTCGTAGTGTTCCGACTCACGTACAGTAGGAGCAGTAGCTGTAGTCAAGAAACAAAGTGATTGGGCAGCTGGCCAAGCACTCCCCACTGCTGGGTTTTCTCAAGTATAGAGAGATGGAAAAGGCTGCCAGAGCCTGTCATTGATGACATGACTTCCTTCCCTAGAGGGGATCAATCTTTCTTAGAGAGCTTGTTGACTGGAAAGGTAGAAGATTTCAGCCTTTCCTTGGTCTTTATGGTTGACAATTCCAGCTTACTCCACTTTAGGGTGTGTCCCCTGAGATCTCTGGGCAAATCAGGGTGAAGTATGTCTTGGACACCGACAACATGACCCAATGCAGTTGGAATGAGGCAAACTTTGGGTTAACATCATTTTGGAAAATTCTTCCCTAATCCAGCAGTTTTCTTAAAGTACCTGTTCATGAAAACCACATTCAGTGTAGATGTGTGAACCCCAAAGATAAAAACGAAAGAAAAAGCAAGGCCAGTTTTGAGGATGGCTCCATAGCCTGGCCTAAACGGTTCAATAGCTATGCTTTAATATCTAGTGTTAGGATATAGATATTCAGGCCTGTCTGCAAAGGCCTGTACTTCAAGAATTTAGGTGTATTCTTATCACTTGGCTAGTTATAGAGATATAAAAGAAAGAATCAAAATCACTGTCTGCTGGTGTAAGGTCCTTCTCTTACTGTGATAGTCTGAGGCCCTGTTCTTAGGCTAAGGCCTTTGGCTAAGCAACAGGCAGCCATAAACTGGGAAGCGACCGGTCATATCCTCACATTCCAAACTAGTCACATTGAAAGAAGGTGCTATTGGGCTGTTAGGAATACAATCCTGTCCTGATAGTGCCTATCACCTCCAGAGAAAGGAAAGTGCCTAGAAAATGTAAAAGGAAACTTAGTTTGATAGCATCCTGTCTGGTAAGAACTCACTTATCAATAGCTAGGATGTGAAATCCTCACTTCTGTATTGTTTTGTCATTATAGTTCCCACTTTGCTATTGTTTGTCTGTATAATCTTTGTCTGGTTCTGTGATTGTTCCTGTCTGCTGTATAATTAATTTTGCTGGGTGTAAACTATTTAAGGTGGTGGGATATAATGGTTACATAATCATGTTACAATATGTTAGGATCGGTTAGTTAAATTTCAGGAAAATGGTTGGTTAAGGTATAGCTAAGCAGAACTTAAGTTTTACTATATAGTCTGCAGTCAATCAGGAAGTGAGGGGGTGGGTGTGTGGGTGGGTGGGGAAATGGGAACAGGGAATGGAGGTTAAAAAAATTGGAATCATGTTCTGCTAAAGGGGGAAATGGGAACAGGGAATGGGAATGGGGAAATTGGAATCATGTTTTGCTAAGGGCAGGAATGGGAACAGGGACGCAGGTATAAGGCTCTGTGGTGTCAGAGCTGGGAAGGAGGATACTAAGGAAGGAAACTGGAATCATGCTTGCTGGAAGTTCACCCCAATAAACATTGAATTGTTTGCACCTTTGGACTTCGGGTATTGTTGCTCTCTGTTCATGCGAGAAGGACCAGGGAAGTAAGTGGGTGAAGGAATAAGCCCCCTAACATCTAGCTTTTTCAAAAGGAAAGGAAAGGGGTCTGACTACCTATAAAAATAACTGGTTACAGACGTTTTTAACAAAAAGAACAAACCAAAAAACTAGTAATGGTCTCATGCTTTTTCCATCATCTTTCTTATAAATATATATTGACATCTCATCACAGAAGTTGTCTTTCCTTTGCTAACAAGAACTAGAGAAACTAGGTAACCCTAACAGTCTAACTGGGTAAAAGGTTACATAACTGTCTCCTTGAGTAGTTGTGCTCCTAACAGAAATTGACTTTAAAGCTTGTCAGAATAAATTCAGTTTGAAATAGAAATAATTAAAGTCTATACAGTTCTGTATTCTCATGCACATTATTACTCTCTCATATTCCATCACCACAACCTTTGGAGTATGGTTTTATTTCAGAATTCCTTAGTAAGAAGTGGTAAAATACCTCAAATAAGCTTTTAAGGATTAGCTACTGTTTGCTATATTAGTAATGAAAAGAGAAATATAATCAGAAATATATTGGAAAGATGAAAGTTATCACATAATTAGTCTCTTGTTCGTTAACAAATAATGAACTTCATGTTTAATTTCATTGTCACTGGTAACAATAACATAATCAAAGATTACAAAATCTTATAATATATGGTACTTTCCTTTAATTCCATTTAACACCCATTTCCACCAAATGAACCCTTCTGTAAACTTGTGGTTTACACCCATATAGGTGCCTTCCATTTCTGGAAGTTAATTTATCTGTGGCTTTTCTGACATAAGTGTTGGTGGAAAGGGTCTCACACTACGGGTGGGAAGGCTTGCAACATGAGTAAAACCATCTCTATTCTATTTTCACACTTTTTATCTTTCAAAGTAGCTGGAGATGGAGACATGATGCAAAGGCATAAAACACAAGACCAAAACTAAGAGACTAAAGCATAGAATCAGGACTCAACATTCATGTATCTTGCAGTCTGAACCTGGAGCTTGACACAGTATTTCCCTAATGGGTTACCACCACTTGCACAGAAGGAAAGTCCTTATTGTCCAACAGTGCAGCCAGATTGGGATTCATGAGGAAGGAATGTCCTCAGAAAAAGAGTTGATCCTCCACTCTGCCTCGTGAAACTTTGGATTCAAATGGTAAAGGGCAATTTCAATCTAACCACTGCATCCTTTGGGACTCTAATCAGTGCCACTGAACTAGGGAGTTGTGTTCTAAACACAGTTTTACTTTGACCATAGCTGTCAAGGTTCCTCCCCCACTCTGAACTCTAGGGTACAGATGTGGGGACCTGCACGAAAACCTCCTAAGCTTACTTTTACCAGCTTAGGTTAAAACTTCCCCAAGGTACAAGCTATTTTACCCTTGGACTTCCACTGCCACCACCAAACTTTATCTGGGTTCCTGGGAAAATGTAGTTTGGACACGTCTTTCCCCCCAAAATCCTCCTAACCCTTGCACCCCACTTCCTGGGGAAGGTTTGGTAAAAATCCTCACCAATTTGCATAGGTGACCACAGACCCAGACCCTTGGATCTTAAGAACAATAAAAAAGCATTCAATTTCCTTACAAGAAGACTTTTAATAGAAGTAAAAAAAGAATCACCTCTGTAAAATCAGGATGGTGAATACCTTACAGGGTAATTAGAGTCAAAACATAGAGAATCCCTCTAGGCAAAACCTTAAGTTACAAAAAAGACACACAGACAGGAATATTCATTCTATTCAGCACAGTTATTTTCTCAGCCATTTAAAGAAATCATAATCTAACACATAGCTAGCTAGATTACTTACTAAGTTCTAAGACTCCATTCCTGTTCTGTCCCCGGCAAAAGCATCATACAGACAGACACAGACCCTTTGTTTTTCTCCCTCCTCCCAGCTTTTGAAAGTCTCTTGTCTCCTCATTGGTCATTTTGGTCAGGTGCCAGCGAGGTTACCTTTAGCTTCTTAACCCTTTACAGGTGAGAGGATTTTTCCTCTGGCCAGGAGGGATTTTAAAGGGGTTTACCCTTCCCTTTATATTTATGACAATAGCTCACAACAGCTTTCATCTCTATGGTGAAAACCAACTACTGGGTGCCTGCTGTTTTTACCTGAGTTCTTGCCAAATCCTTGGTCTTGATGAGGGCAAATTTACATTTCTCTGGAGAAGAATCCTTTACCAAACCATCCAAAATCTCAGAAGTGCTAGTGAAGAATGACTTCCCCAAACATGCTCAGTTTATTTCTTTAATCTGATGGAACAAGTCTAAATTAGAAACTAAATAAACGTCTGGATGAGAATCACTATACGGTACAAGCCGTGGGGGGTCTATTCAAAAAGAGTAAACTTTCTGCAGCTGTCCCACATTAAACACTCATTTCATTTGATACACATTGGAAGCATTACAGAGGGTGAGTTCAACAACAACAACAAAGCACTTCTATTTTCTCCACATTTGCATTGCTAGAGACAGCACTTCTCTCTGTTAGGATTAGCTAGGAGATATCTTCAGGAGTAACCACCTCTAGAGCCTGGGTAACAACTAGGGTTGCCAACCTTCCCAGATTGGCTGGGAGTCTCCCAGAATTGGCCTCAATCTCCCGGTGGCTATTACAAGCCATTCGTGAAATTTTAATAGGTCGTTAAAAGTCCAGTGGGCAGTGCAGCAGGGCTAAGGCAGGCTCTCTGCCTGCCCTGGCTATGAGCGACTCCTGTAAGTGACCGGCAAGTCCCTCTGTCTCTTAGGAGCAGGGACGGCCAGGGATCTCTGCGCACTGCTCCCGTCCAGAGTGCTGACTCCACAGGTCCCACTGGCCCGGAACTACGGCCAATGGGAGTTGCAGGGGTGGTGCCTGCAGGCAGGGGCAGCACGCAGAGCCACTTGTCACCGTTCCTCAGTCATAACTGAGAATACCAAATTCAGGACAAACTCAGAAATAGGCCAGACACACCCCAAAACTGGTGGTTATTCTCCCATAAGATATACCAGACCAGCAACAAATGTAAACTTCTGTTTCACCACTCTGGCTAACAAAAAGTCAGAAAAGCAGTTTCCTTAGGTATTCCAGTCCTTGTATCACCACCAAAAACACTAAACTTAATGATGAGTAGTTATTTAAAACCAATTTAATCAACCAAAGGGTTCTTCTGATCTCAGAGGACCAGCCACACACCCAGGTCAATACAGAACTCAGATCTTACCCAATAAACATGCTGTTGCCATTCCTTTAGTATCTAAAATCTAAAGGTTTATTTATAAAATGAAAGAAAGAGGTGAGAGTTAAAATTGGTTAAAAGAATGAAATACATACAGTAACTGCAAAGTTACTGGATCAGGCTTCTAGCAGTGATGGAATAAACTAATGGCTTGTTAAGTCTCTGGTTGCTGCCAAATCATTGGAAGGTCCTCAATCAATTGGTTAGAATGCTCCCATTAGTGTAAGTCCATATTCCAGTGGCGATGTTTCCAGGGCTTTTACAGCTTCTGCGAAGTGAAGGGAAACCCATTGTTCTAGTTTGTGGAAAATTACAGGTAACAAGATGGGGTTTGGAGTCACATGGGCAAGTCACATGTCAGTGCCTGCTTCGCTTAGTTATAGTGGAGGCCATTACCCATACTTTCTTTAGTTAGAACGTTCACAGGAAAATCCATCAGGCATGGATAGAAGACTTCCAAGGTCCACTGTGAGTTCAGTGTTCTTTGATGGGCCATTCAACTTGAATAGTTCCTTCACAGTGTGCTGGCTAAATATCTTGTGGGTGTTACCACAGGAGCAAACGTGTAGTAATAGAGGTACATAGTTAATATTCGTAAATTCAGGTACCAAGACAATACATGCACAGAAATAGCATAAGCATATTCAGAAAATCATAACTTTTCCATTGACCCCTAACTTGACACACTTTGTACAAGATCTGTTGCAATTATATAACAGTACAATGATCTATATGATCATATTTTAATTATATAATGTCACAGCCTGGCTGCCCCTGAGCCTAGGAGCCGGACACGTCAGCCGCTTCTGGGAGCTACCTAAGGTAAGCACCGCCCAGCCGGAGCCCGATCCCCACACCCCCTCCCGCCCCCAAACTCCCTTCCAGAGCCCTCTCCCCACACTCCAACTCCCCACCCCAGGCCTAAGGCCACTCCTGCACCCAAACTCCCTCCAAGAGCCCCCTCCCCCTGCCCCAGTGCTGAGTCCCCTCTCACACTCCGAACCCCTAGGCCCCAACTCCCAGGCCAGAGCCCACACCCTCTCCCCCTTCCCCAGCTCAGTGAGAGTGAGTGAGGGTGGTGGACAGTGAGCGATGGAGGGAGGAGGATGGAGTGAGCGGGGGACGGGGACTCAGAGAAGGGGTGTGGCAGGAGCATGGCCTCGGGGAAGGGGCAGGGCAAGGATGCTTGGCTTTCTGCGATTAAATGTCAGCCTAGCAGTATTCAAGGTTATGTGAATATTTCCATTGGTGTAACTATATCAGGAGGTTGCACCAATGTAACTAGATTGATTTTTAGTTGCCAAGGTGCAGGCTGTCTCGTAGATAAGCCTTCGTCAGATGAACCTTGCAGGAGGATAGCTTAAAACCACTAAAAACCTTAGCAAAACCTTGATTTAAAATGTCAAGGAGAAGAGTCCTTGCAAGATTCATGTGAGCAATAATTTCCTCGATAGCATATCCCATAACTGTGAATATTCTCTCCAGTTGACTGAACTGCATTTGAACTTTCCCATTTCTTCACGGAGCGGAGAGGAAAAAAAAAAAATAAGGGAAAAAATTACCATTGAAGCAAATGGGACTTTGAGACAATAAATCTGCCAGAGAAAACGAATATCCAGTTGTGTGACCAAACATCCTTTAAGAAAGAGAAAAATCTACCAGAGATATAAGACATTTTCTGTTTCCGACAGAATGAGATTCTAGAGCAGGTTTCATCTGATGACTCAAAATCAGGGCCACAGATTTTCCCACTGCATTGTCCTCTGATCCACTGAAACCTGCTTCACTCACTGCTGTCTCATTATTATTGAGTTGCATTATTTGCAAAAGTTTTAGCATCATGATAATGGTTTGTCTAGACTAGGAAATGTGGAGAACATTAGGACAGGTCAAGGGGAAATACACTGGCTAACCCACAATAGTATACTTGGGCCATGTCAGTATAGAAAACAGCTGTGATTTTACATCTGGGTAGCTCACTGGAGCTAGCTAACTACAAAAACATGCTAATGGAGAAAAGGCTCAGGTAGATTTGACCACAATCTGACTAACTGACGTCATTTGTATTTCACCAACCTGGGGCTCATGTGCATTCCTAATAAGAGGGACTCATAACTGCCATGACCCACAGAACAAAGATGATGATAGAAAGGGTCTTTGGGGATTCACCCAAAGAAGGGCAACCTGCAAAAAGCAAAACTGGACAACCCACCTGGGGGAACAGAGGGACCACAATGAAGTAAATGGCACTAAGAGCCTAAATACCAAAAACATTAAAGAAAAAAAAACAACACATTTTATTGTTAGCCCTAGACAAGGTATTTATGGTGTTTATCTCCTTTGTGGCTTCACTGAAGATAAATAACGTGTGACTTCTGATAGAAGCTTTTTTCCCACTCTCAGAACATGTACAAGGTGTCAATCCTGTGTGGACCATTAATTATCTCCTGAGGTCTGAGTGGTAAATGAAAGTTTTCCTGCACTCACAACATTCACAGGGTCTCTGTCCTTTCTGGAATCTCTGATGATTAATAAGGGCTTATCGAACAGAAAAGTTTTTTCTATACTCACAGCATTCCTAGGGCCTCTCACAAGCATGGATTCTCTGATGTCTACTCAGGGTTGAGCTCTGAGAGAAGGTTTTCCCGCACTCACAGCATTGAAAGGGTCGCTCTTGGGTGTGGGTTCTCTGATGTCTGATAAGATGTGAGCGCCGAGTGAAGGCTTTCCTGCACTCACAGCATTCATAGGGCCTCTCTCCTGTGTGGATTCTTTGATGTACAATAAGCTGTGAGTGCCAAGGGAAGATTTTCCCACACTGGCAGCATTCATAGGGGCTAGTGCCTGTGTGGGTTCTCTGATGTCTGATAAGGTCTGAGCGCCGAGTGAAGGTTTTGCCACACTCACAGCATTCATAGGCTGTCTCTCTTGTGTGGATTTTCTGATGTAGAATAAGGCGTGAGCATCGAGGGAAGGTTTTACCATACTCAGGGCATATGCTTTTTCTCTCTCCCATAAGGATTCTCTGCTGGGCTGTGGTTTCCTTGAGGTCCTTGTGATTTTCCTCACAACTGATGGATTTACTCACTTTCTCCTCTAGTGGGGATACGTTTCGTTTAATTCCCTGTGATAATCCCCCACGCAGTTCCACATGCTCATCATCTTCCAGCTGTGGATTCTGCTCCTTGTTCTCACTCACCATCCCATCACCTGCAAGAACAGAAAGAAACCTCAGAAGAAGAGATGGAAAAGGGGAGAGGAAACCAAAGGAAGTGCTGGAGAGATAGGGGAAAAATCAGGAAATTACTTCCCCCAAACTCGTTCCCAGAGGGAAAAGAGGAGGGGATCAACTGTTGTCTGAGATCCAATTCCAAAGCTCAGGATGAAGGCAGGTTAGGAATTGAACTATTGCCATGGGTCAGCCAGGATGGGTAGGAAGCCATGAGCGATATCTGCTCTGAGGATATGACACCTGCTCGGGGACAATCCCGAACTCAAAGAGCTCTCAAGGTCCTGGTAGGGAATCCCAGCTGTGTCCTTCAGGCCCAGATGGTATTTGAGTTGGTCTAATGATTCCTCACCTGTGCAGGTTTCTGTCAAGATCTCTTTTTCCTCTGAGCCCTGGAGATCTGAGACCCATAGCTCTTCCCCTGGTTCCAGCTGAGACATCACCTCAGGTCTGGAGACTGGAAACCCTGCTGAGATGAAAGAAAATAAGTGAGATCAGGTGAATTCATGGGACCTTAGTCACAAAGAATATGGCCTTTTTTTTAAACCCCTGCTCATTTTAAAGCACTGAAAATCTCGAGCCAGCTCTCCAGGCGTTCAAAGGCACCAGACACTCTGCTTATAAGGGGATTTACTACTCACCTCTGCTGGTGCACACACAGCCAGACACTCCTCATCAAAGGGGCTCCTGAAACCTAGAGAAAGTAACTCCAAATTACAGAAAGCCAAGGGGAAGTCACCTTGGAACTGCTTCTTACTGACAGAGAGACCCCAAGGGAATGAGAAAGTCATAGGGAAACTGGGACTGGTGAGCATGGGCTTGTGGGGCTCAGCATAGTAACGAATAGGAAGGAGTGGAGAGATCACTGAATGAAGCATGTCAGGGGTGTTAGGGATCAGGAAAGCACATTCTGAGAAGTTAGGGAATATAGCAAGTCAGGTGAAATAGAAAGGAGCATGAAAATCTTATAATGTATGGGCAAGGTTATAGAATGACAGAATCATAGAAATGTGGGGCTAGAAGGGATTCCAAGAGGTCATTTAATCCAGCCCATGCACTGAGGCAGAAACAAAGAAACTTAGACCATGCTTGAGAGGTATTTGTTTAAGCTGTTCTTAAAAGCTTCCAAGATGTGGATTTCACAACTTCCTCTGGAATCTGATTCCAGAGCTTAATTACCCTTGTAGTCACAATTATCTTCCTAATATCTAACCTAAATCACCCTTGCTGCACATTAAGATACCAGCAGCAACGCAGAAGAAAGGGTGGCAAAGGGGCACTAAGTCTACTGTGAAAAGTGATATCGACAAAGTTTCTCCCCCACAACCCTATTATTGAACAGTAACTATTTAAAAGAATAACTTTTGGACTTACAACAATAATTCTAATATAAATGTGTTTTAGTCTTTAATTAATTAAGACAATTAATTAATTTAAATTAATTTAAAACAATATGGTAATAAATTTAGCATTTAAAATAGTGTTAAATATAAAAAAATGTGTTTTAAATTTATAAGGGGGGAGGTCGCACTCAGAGGATTGCTGTCTGAAATTTTCCAATACAAAAAATTTGGAAACCACTGCTCTATGGGCATGCAGGGTATGGTTAGTGGTTTACATTTGAGATTATTTGAGCAAGCAGTTCCTGAGATTCATCCCCCAGAACTCCCCCTCTCAGGATCTTTTTACACAACCCTCTTGCTCTTACAACATTTTGCACACACCTAGGCGGAAACCGTGCTTCTAATGGTTCCCAGACTGATCTCATTTACCTGGCATTTATCTCAGCTAGTACAAGGTAACCTCCTGTAGGGCGTGGCTTACAACTGTTTTGGGAACCAAATACATGGACATTTTGCCTAGTTCCAAGTAACTTACTGTGGAACTCTCTCCCCAGATATGTGAGATAATACTGACCTACATAACTGAACAACACCGTGATTATATCCAGTTACGTAGATTAGTTGCTCAGATTGGGGTGTGCTGTTGTTCACCATTTCAGACTGGAGAGTTCAAACCACTCCTGTTTCCTTGGTAGCATATCCCATAACTAGGAGGATTCTCTCCAGTTGACTGAATTGCATTTGAACCTTCCCATTTCTTCACGGAGCAGTGGGGAAAAACAAAAAATAAGGGAAGAAATTACCATTGAGGCAAATGGGAATTTGTCTCAAAGTCCCCAATAAATCTGCCAGAGAAAACGAATATCCAGTTGTGTGACCAAACAGCCTTTAGGTAAGAGAAAAATCTACCAGAGATATAAAACATTTTTCCGTTTCAGATAGATTGAGATTCTAGAGCAGGTTTCATCTGATGACTCAGAATCAGGACCACAGATTTTCCCATTGCATTGTCCTCTGATCCACTGACACCTGCTTCACTCACTGCTGTCTCATTATTATTGAGTTGCATTATTTGCAAAAGTTTTAGCATCATGATAATGGTTTGTCTAGACTAGGAAATGTGGAATACATTAGGACAGGTCAAGGGAAAATATACTGGCTAATGCAGACTAATATACTTGGGCCATGCCAGTATAGCAAACATAGTGATTTTCCATCTGGATAGCTCACTGAAGCTAGCTCACTACAAAAACTAATGGAGACAAGGCCCAGGAGCTAATGGAGACAAGGCCCAGGTAGATTTTACCACAGTGAATCTAACTGACGTTATTTCTGTTTCCCCCACCTGGGGCTGACGTGCATTCCTAGTAACAGGGACTCATATGCCTCTGACTCAGAGCAAAGCAGTTGATAGAAAGGATCTTTGGGGATTCACCCCAAAGAAAGGCAAGCTACAAAAAGCAAAACTGGACCATTCACCTGGGGGAGCTGAGATAACAATGAAGTAAATGGCTCTAACAGCCTCAAAGGCCACATGTGCGAATTAGCAAAAATATTAAAGAACAAAACCTATTTTCTGTCAGCCCTAGCGAAGGTTTTTATGGTGTTCATCTCCCTTTGGCCTTCTCTGATGCTAAATAAGGTGTGACCTCTCATGGAAGCTTTTCCCACACTCAGAGTCTCTCTGGGGAGTCTATGCTGTCTGAATCATCTAATGTCTCCTGAGGTCTGAGTGGTAAATGAAAGTTTTCCCACACTCTGCCCTTTGTGGATTCTCTACTGATTAATAAAGGTTTCTCTATCAGACATGTTTTCTCTATACTCACAGAATTCACTCGGGTTCACACCTGTGTGGATTCTCCGATGTCTAATGAGGTTTGGGCGTCGAGTGAAGGCTTTCCCGCATTCACAGCATTCATAGGGTCTCTCTCCTGTGTGGATTCTCTCATGCAAAATAAGATTTAAGCGCCGATGGAAGGTTTTCCCACATTCAGAGCATATGTTTTCTCTCTCTCCCTTGAAGAGTCTCTGCTGGGCAGTCGTTTCCTTGAGGTCCATGTGATTTTTCTCACAACTAATGGATTTACCCACTTTCTCCCCTGAGTGGTTTCCCTGCTGCCTCTCTTCACAACTCTTGGACATGTTCCCTTTAGTTCCTTGTGATAATCCCCTGCGCAGTCCCATGTGCTCAGCATCTTCCTTCTGTGGATTCTGCTCCATGTTTCCACTCACAATCCCATCACCTGCTAGGACAGAGAGGAACCTCAGAAGCAGGGACGGAAAGGGGGAGAGAAAGCCAAAGGAAGTGCTAGAGAAATGGGGGGAAAGATCAGGAAATGAATTCCCCCAAATTCTTCCCCAGAGGGGGTGGGGAGGGGAGGGGATCAACTCTTGTCTGAGATCCAAATCCAATGATCAGGATGAAGGTAGGTTAGGAATTGAGTTATTGGCAGATGTCAGCCAGGATGGGTAGGAAGCCATGAACAATAGCTGCTCTGAGGATATGACACCTGCTAGGGGACAATCCAGAACTCAAAGAGCTCTCAAGGTCTTGGTAGGGAATCCCAGCTGTGTCCTCTAGGCACAGACAGTATTTGAGTTGGTCTAATGATTCCTCACCTGGGCAGGTTCCTCTCGGGATCTCTCTTTTCTCTGAGCCTTGGAGATCTGAGACCCACAGCTCTCCCCCTCCTTCCAGCATCACCTCAGGTCTGGAGACTGGAGATGAAAGAAAACAAGTGAGATCAGGTGAATTCATGGCCTTTTAAAAGCCCCTGCTCATTTTAAAGCACTGAAAATCTCGAGCCAGCTCTCCAGGTGTACAAAGATATCAGACACTCTGCTTATAAGGGGATTTACTACCCACCACTCTGCTGGCGCACACACAGCCAGACACTCCTCATCAATGGGGCTCCTAAAACCCAGAGAAGTAACTCAGAAGTATCACAGAAAGCCAAAGGGAAGTCACCTTGGAACTGCTTCTCACCAACAGAGACCCCCCAAGGGAATGAGATGGTCATAGGGGAACTGGGACTGGTGAGCATGGGGTTGCGGGGCTTGGCATAGTAATAAATAGGGAGGAGTGGGGAGATCACTGAGTTCAGCGGGGCTCAGGATAGTAAAGAACAGGAAGGAGTGAGAAGATCACTGAGTGCAGCAGGGCTCAGCATAGTGAGGAATGGGAAGGAGTGGGGAGATCACTGAGTGCAGCATGTGTGGGAGGGGGAAGGATAGCTCAGTGGTTTGAACACTGGCCTGCTAAACCCAGAATTGTGAGTTCAATCCTTGAGGTGGGCCATTTAGGGATCTGGGGCAAAAACTGGGGATTGGTCCTGCTTTGATCAGGGCGGTGGACTTGATGACCTCCTGAGGTCCCTTCCAAACCAGATATTCTATGTCAGGGGTGTTAGGGATCAGGAAAACACATTTTGAGAAGTTAGGGAATATAGCGAGTCAGGTGTAATGGAAAGGAGCATGATAATCCCCCAGTGCATGGGGAAGGTTATAAAATGATAGAATCTCAGAAATGTGGGGCTGGAAGGGACTCCAAGAGGTCATTTAATCCAGCCCATTCACTGAGGCAGGAACAAAGAAACCTAGACCATCCCTGGGAGGTATTTGTCTAAGCAGTTCTTAAAAGTTTCCAATGGTGGGGATTCCAGAACCTGGAATCCTATTCAAGAGCTTTACTACCTTTGTAGTCCCCCTCCCCTCCTCAATATGTAACCTAAATCACCCTTACTGCACATTAAGATATAGTACAGTCTTTCAACCAGTTTTATACCCACTTCATAATAATTTTATCTAGACCAGATTTCCCTAGTTTCCCTATGAGAATGGCACGTGGGACTGTGTCAAAGGACATACTAAAATTAAGATCTAGCAAATCTGCTGCTTCCCTGTAATACCCTAGGCCAGTAACACTGTCAAAGAAGGAAAATAGGTTGGTTTGATATGATTTGTTCTTGAGAAATCCATGCTAACTATTGCCCATAATGCTATTATCCTCCAGGTGCTTACAAACTGATTGCTTCATAATATGTTCCAATATTTTTACAGCTCCCAGAATTAGGCTGAGTGATCTGTAATTCCTCTGGTCCACTTTGTTCCCCTTCTAAAAGACAGGTCCTGTATTTGTCCTTAACCAGTCCTCCAAGAGTTCTCAAAGATAATTGCTAATGGTGCTGAGATTGCCTCAGTTAGTTCCTGAAGTACTTAGGATGAGGTTGGGGAATTACATATTATAAGTCAGTAGCAACAGACTAATTCCTCTGGAAAAGAGAATATGAAAAGTAAGATTAACACCATGTGATCTCAGGAGCAACTGCCTCAACTATCCAAAGAGCCTGCAGGGAAGAGAGACTGTGGCTGCTGCAGGTAGTGAGGGGGGAGCGAGACCCTCAATTCCCACAGAAGTTTCATTACCAAGCTAGTACATCACCAGGTAAAGAGTCACCTTATGTCTGGCAGGAATGTAAGGAATCAGGAACAGTGGCTAGGGTGACAATTTGTAGGGAAGACGGGGGAGGTGTGTGTCATGGTGGTAGGGACTGAACATTGGAGAGAGAAGAATGAGAAACATAATATTTGAAAATTTGTAAAATAAAGTAAAAGTGGATTCTAATTAGAATGGAGAGCAGGCTCTACATGAACGGGGACTGGGCAGGGATTCTTTCAACAGGTTGGGATCCCCTGCAGCTCTAGATCCCCAAAACCACCCCTCCCTTCCCCCTACTAACCCCACCTTCCCCACTTACCAGGTGTCCCTTAGGCCACTCAAATGTTAAGCTGATACATTGCTCTGGTGTGTGTGGGGGTGAAAACTCCATACCCCTGAGTAACATAATTAAGCCGACCTAACCCCCAGTGTAGACCGCACTACAGAAACGGAAGAATTCTTCTATCAACCTAGCTAGCACTTCCTGGGGAGGTGAATTAACTATGGCAATTAACTACGGCAATTAACTACGAGAATCCCTCCCCCTCGCTATCGTTAATGTCAACATTGAAGTGCTAATGTGGTGCAGCTGCAGTCCTGCGGCTGTGCTGCTATAGCGTTTGAAGAGTAGACAAGTCCTTAGTCCTATTTCTCCAAACCCCCCTACGTTGGAGTTGCTCTGTAATAATGATGAGTACTGGCAGGTGTCCTGGATACTGGGATATTTACTGTATGAATATTTTGTAGAGCTGTCGATTAATCGCAGTTAACTCACGCGATGAACTCAAAAAAATTAATCACGATTAATCGCACTGTTGAACAACAGAATACCAACTGAAATTTTATTAAATATTTTTGGATGTTTTTCTACATTTTCAAATCTATTGATTTCAATAACAACATAGAATACATAGTGTACAGTGCTCACTTTATATTATTTTTATTACAAATATTTGCACTGCAAAATGATAAACAAAAGAAATAGTATTTTTTAGTTCACCTCATATAAGTACTGTAGTGCAATCTCTTTATCATGAAAGTGCAACTTATAAATGTAGGTTTTTTTCATCACATAACTGCACTCAAAAACAAATCAACATAAAACTTTAGAGCCTACAAGTCCACTCAGTCCTACTTCTTGTTCAGCCAATCACTAAGACAAATAAGTTTGTTTACATTTACAGGAGATAATACTGCCCACTTCTTAATTACAATGTCACCTCAAGGTGAGAACAGGCGTTCACATGGCACTGTTGTAGCTGGCGTCGCAAGATATTTACATGCCAGATACACTAAAGATTCATATGTATCTTCATGCTTCGGCCATCGTTCCAGACGACATGCTTCCATGCTGATGACGCTCATTAAAAAATGTACGCATTAATTAAATTTGTGCCTGAACTCCTTGGGGGAGAATTGTATGTCTCCTGCTCTGTTTTACCCATGTTCTGCCATATATTTCATGTTATAGCAGTCTTGGATGACGACCCAGCACGTGTTGTTCATTTTAACAACAATTCCACTGCAAATTTGACAAAAGATACAATTGTGAAATTACTAAAGATAGCTACAGCACTTCCCACAAGATTTAAGAATCTGAAGTGCCTTCCCAAATCTGAGAGGGATGAGGTGTGGAGCATGCTTTCAGAAGTCTTAAAAGAGCAACACTCTGATGCAAAAACTACAGAACCCAAACCACCAAAAAGGGAAATTCAACCTTCTGCTGGTGGCATCTTTTTCGGATGATGAAAATGAACATGCGTCGGTCCGCGCAGCTTTGGATCGTTATCAAGCAGAACCCATCATCAAGTGGAATGCCCTTAGGGTTAGTCCTGGGGCTGGTTTTGTTCAATATCTTCATTAATGATCTGGAGGATGACGTGGATTGCACCCTCAGCAAGTTTGCAGATGACACTAAACTGGGAGGAGTGGTAGATACACTGGAGGGTAGGGATAGGATACAGAAGGACCTAGACAAATGAGAGGACTGGGCCAAAAGAAATCTGATGAGGTTCAACAAGGACAAGGGCAGAGTCCTGCACTCAGGATGGAAGAATCCCATGTACTGCTACACATTAGGGACCGAATGGCTAGGCAGCAGTTCTGCAGAAAAGGACCTAGGGGTTAGAGTGGACGAGAAGCTGGATATGAGTCAACAGTGTGCCCTCGTTGCCAAGAAGGCTAACGGCATTTTGGGCTGTATAAGTAGGGGCATTGCCAGAAGATTGAGGGACATGATTGTTCCCCTCTATTCGAAATTGGTGAGGCCTCATCTGGAGCACTGTGTCCAGTTTTGGGCCCCACACTACAAGAAGGATGTGGAAAAATTGGAAAGTGTCCAGTGGAGGGCAACAAAAATGATTAGGGGACTGGAACACATGACTTATGAGGAGAGGCTGAGGGAACTGGGATTGTTTAATCTGCAGAAGAGAAGAATGAAGGGGGATTTGATAGCTGCTTTCAACTACCTGAAAGGGGGTTCCAAAGAGGATGGATCTAGATTGTTCCAGTGGTATCGGATGACAGAATAAGGAGTAATGGTCTCAAGTTGCAGTGGGGGAGGTTTAAGTTGGATATTAGGAAAAACTTTTTCACTAGGAGGGTGGTGAAGCACTGGAATGTGTTACCTAGGGAGATGGTGGAATCTCCTTCCTTAGAAGTTTTTAAGTTCAGGCTTTACAAAGCCCTGGTTGGGATGATTTAGTTGGGGATTGGTCCTGCTTTGAGCAGGGGGTTGCACTAGATGACCTCCTGAGGTCCCTTCCAACCCTGATATTCTATGATTCTAACATCAGCATGGATGCATGTCCTCTGGAATGGTGGTTGAAGCATCAAGGGATATATGAATCTTTAGCACATCTGGCATGTAAATATCTTGCGATGCTGTCTACAAGAGTGCCATGCAAATGCCTATTCTCACTTTCAAGTGACATTGTAAACACGAAACAGGCAGCATGATCAGCATGATCAAATGTAAACAAAGTTGTTTGTCTGAACAGTTGGCTGAACAAGAAGTAGGACTGATTGGACTTACAGGCTCTAAACTTTTACATTGTTTTATTTTTGAATGCAGGTTTTTTTGGTATATAATTCTACATTCTTAAGTTCAACTTTCATGATAAAGAGATTGCACTACAGTGCTTGTATTAGGTGAACTGAAAAATATTATTTCTTCTGTGTTTTACAGTGCAAATATTTATAATGAAAAATAAATATAAAGTGAGCACTTTACACTTTGTATTCTGTGTTGTAACTGAAATCAATATATTTGAAAAAGTAGAAAAACATCCAAAAATATTTAAATAAATGGTATTCTATTATTTAACAGAGCAATATATCGTGCAATTGATCGCGATTTATTTTTTAAATTGCTTGATTGCCCTAATATTTTGGTTTACTTTAAAAGGGGGGTAAGGAAAAGAAGCAGAAAGGGAAGAAGAATGGCTAAACATGAGTCACAACATGGTAAACCCTTAAGGATTATGAAGAGACTATGTCAGAATGATTAGCTTTGAATATTCTATGTCTTAGCTCCAACCTGGCTTAGACAAACAGGACCAGAAGATCAAACTGACTGGAGCAGTTAAAGGGGAGGGGCATGGCTGTTCAGGTGATTGTTTGGTGAAAGAGACCATCAACACGATTCCACAGGGGTGCCTGAAGAACTTAGACTTGCCTTGGTGGCCATTGGGGGATGGAAAGTATTTAGGTAAGATACAGGTGTGAAGACTTTGTTATTTTAAAATCCTTTTACTCTTTTCTTGTTGCTCTGCTGCAAAGTAAAACAGCCTTCTTCAAACTCAAGTGGTGTTTAGTGTCACTGCACACCACTCACCCCAGACTCCCAAAGGTGTCCACACTCAGCCTGACGTGCGGGGTAAGCAGAGCAGATATGCTGGGTATGGAAGCTAATGGCCCAGTCTGGGAGAGGGAGAAAAAATGGTTATTTACTTTCTCGTAACTGTTCTTCGAGATGTGTTGTTCACGTGCATTCCACATTAGGTGTGTGCGCGCCACGTGGATGAGCGTTGGAAAATTTTCCCGTAGCGGCTCTTGTCAGGCTGGCGGGGCCCCCGAGTGGAGCCATTGCACCGTGCATATATACCTCCACCAGCCTGACCCCCTCCAATTCCTTCTAGCCTGCGACTCCGACAGAGGGGTAGGAGGGTGGGTGCTGGAATGGATGTGAACAACACATCTTGAAGAACAGTTACAAGAAGTAAGTAACCGTTTTTTATTCTTCAAGTGCTAGTTCACGTCCAACCCACATTAGGTGAATCACAAACTTACCTCTGGAGGACGGTAGGAGTCACGGAACAACTGCTTGGAGGACTGCTCTGCCAACCGCCGTGTCCTCTCTGGCCTGCTGATTAATGCGTAGTGGGTCGTGAAGGTGAGCACTGAGGACCAGGTGGCTGCTCTGCAGATCTCCTAGATCGGGACCTGTGCCAGGAAGACTGCGGAAGTCGCTTGCGCCCTGGTCGAGTGGGCCGTGACCGCCGGGGCTGGAACACCTGCGAGCTCATAGCACGCCCGGATGCAGCTTGTAATCCAAGACTAAATCCACTGCGCCGACACTGGGAGGCCTTTCATCCTCTTGGCTACAGCCACAAACAGCTGCGCGGATTTGCGAAAGGGTTTGGTGCGCTCCAAATAGAACACCAGCGCTCGACGCACATCCAGGGTGTGCAAGCCGCAGTGACTCGGGTCCATATGGGGTTTTGGAAAGAACACCGGCAGACAAATGTCCTGGCCCAGACGGAATTGGGACACCACCTTAGGGAGGAACTTGGGGTGCGGCCGGAGCTACACCTTGTCCTTGTGAAATACTGCATATGGTGGCTCAGAGGTGAGGGCCCTCAGTTCGGACACCCTTCTGGCCGAGGTAATGGCAACCAGAAATGCCACCTTCCAGGAAAGGTGAAGGAGAGAACAGGAAGCAAGGAGCTCGAAAGGGGGTCCCATGAGTTTAGAGAGGACCAGGTTAAGGTTCCATGGAGGGACTGCTGGGCGGGAGCATGGGAACACCCTCTCCAACCCTTTAAGGAACCGTCCGTTGGGTGGGAAAACACTGAGCCCACCGAGAACCCCGGATGGAAGGCGGAGATGGCCACCAGGTGCACTCTGAGTGAGGACGGGGCTAGCCCTTGCTGCTTGAGGTGCAGGAGATACGCCAGGATGGCCTGCACCGGGGACTGGCACGGCTGCACCTATCGGGGTTCACAGCAACACGAGAACCTTTTCCACTTGGCCATATAGGCCTCCCTGGTAAAGGGTTTCCTACTGCCAAGCAGAATCTGCTGCACTGGAAGGGAACACTGGCTCTCCAGGGCGTTTAGCCACAGAGCCTCCATGCCGTCAGGCGCAGTGACTGTAGGTCGGGATGGAGAAGCCCCCCGCCGTCCTGTGTAATGAGGTCCCAGTGTAAGGGCAGGACTAGCCGGGCCGTCATTGACAGCTTTAGGAGCGATGTGTACCAGTGCTGGCGGGCCCAGGCTGGGGCGATGAGGATCACCGCCGCCCTGTCCCTGCGATCTTGAGTAGGACCTTGTGCACCAAGGGGAGCGGGGGGAAAGGCATACATCAAGCCCCCCCTCCACAGGATCGCAAACGCGTCCACGAGCGAGCCCACGCTGTGGCCCTGGAACGAGCAGAAATGCGGGCACTGGGTGTTGGCCCTGGTGGCAAACAGGTCTACCTGGGGAAAACCCCACCTGCGGAGGAGCGAAAGCACAACGTCCGCCCTGAGTGTCCACTCGTGCTTGTGGTACCACCTGCTGAGGGAGTCCACCAGCTCGTTTCGTACCCCCGGGAGATAGGACGCCTCAAGGTGAATTGCATGGGCTATGCAAAGGTCCCAGAGGAGGAGAGACTCGAGACAGAGTGGCGAGGAATGAGCCCCGCCCTGTTTGTTTATATAGAACATGGCAGTAGCGTTGTCTGTCAGAACTGTCACGCTGTGACCACTCAGAGTGGCGTGAAAGGTCTGGCAGGTGAGACAAACTGCCCTGAGCTGCTTCACATTGATATGGAGCGACCGCTTTGCTCCGGACCACAACCCCTGCGTCATGAGGTTCCCCAGGTGAGCCCCCCCATCCGTGGCCTGTTGCATCCGTCACCAGAGTCAGGTTCGGTTGTGGGGCGGCAAAGGGGATGCCTTTGGAAACCACAGGCTGGGACTGCCACCACCAAAGCAGGGAGTCCAGCACATCCCTGGGGGCTGTCGCTACCAAGTCCAGGGGGTCCCTGCCTGGGCGGTACACCTGAGCGAGCCACGCCTGCAGAGTCCTGAACCTCAGTCTGGCATGCCTGACCAGGTGCGTGCATGCTGCCACGTGGCCCAGCAGCCGCAAGCAGCACCTGGCCGTTGTCGTTGGAAACTGGCGCAGCGAGGCCACCACTTGCTGGATAGCTCGAAATCAGGATACCGGAAGGCTTGCCCTGGCCTGCACTGCGTCCAGGACCGCCCCTATGAATTCCACTCTCCACGTGGGTACAAGCGTGGACTTGGGGATGTTGACCAGGAGTCCCAGCTCGCGGAACAATCTCAGGGCTACCTCCACATGGCCACGCACTTCTGCCTTGGATCGGCCTGCCACGAGCCAGTCGTCGAGGTACAGGTACACCCGGATTCTCTGTCTCTGAAAGAAGGCCACCACCACTGCCATGCACTTCGTGAACACCCTCGGGGCCGCGGTTAGACCAAACAGCAGAACTGCAAACTGGTAATGTTCTCGGCCCACGGTGAAGCATAGGACCCGCCGATGTGCTGGGTGGTGGCAATATGAAAGTACGTGTCCTTCATGTCGAGGGCGGCGTACCAGTCCCCCGGATCCAGGGAAGGGATGATGGTGCCCAGAGAGACCATGCGGAACAGGGCCTTGACCAGGAATTTGTTGAGCCCGCTCAGGTCTAGGATGGGGCGAAGACCCCCTTTGGCCTTGGGAATGAGGAAGTACGGGGAGTAGAACCCCTTCCCCCTTAGGCTGTGTGGCACCGCCTCTACCGGCCCCACCGCTAGCAACGAGCGGACTTCCTTCTCTAGTGAGAGGGGTCCCTGAAGAGGGACGGGGAAGGGGGCTGGGAGGAGGGGAGGGAGGCGAACTGTAGTGAGTACCTGTTCTGCACCGTGCGTAAGATCCAGCAGTCTGACATAATGGTGGACCATGCACAGGAGAAACGGGTGGTTCGGGAAACAAAGGGACGGATCCGGTGACTGGTCTGGTACACTGTCCTTGAGTGCACCTTCAAAAGCCTGGCTTAGTGCCCGGCTGGGGTTTGTGCTGGTCTTGGTGCTGGCCTGGCACATTATTGTTATTCTTGTTATTGCACCGTCGCCTGTTATCCATGGCTCGCCTACGGTAAGGCTCACGCCTACGGCGAGGCTGGTACTGGCGTTGATGGGGAGGCTGCGGCTTAAAGGGCTTCCTCTGGGTAGCCAGGATGTGCATACCCAATGACTTGAGCGTAGCTTGTGAGTCCTTGAGGTTATGCATCCTCGTGTCTGTCTGGTCCGAGAAGAGCCCGTACCCTTCCAAGGGGAGGTCCTGGAGTGTATTCTGGACCTTGGGTGGCAGGCCTGACTCCTGGAGCCACACCGAGCGCCTCATGACCACCCCTAACGCGACTGTTCCAGCCGCTGCGTCTGCCGAATCCAGGGAGGCCTGGAGAGAGGTCTTGGCTACTGCCTTGGCCTCGTCCACCAGGGCCGTGAACTCCTGTTATGAACCTTGGGGAGGTTGTCCTTAAACTTCCCTACTGCCGCCCAGGAGTTGAAATTGTGCCTGTTGAGGATGGCCTGCTGGTTCGCAATCCTCAACTGAAGGCCCCCAGATGAGTACACCTTTCTGCCAAAAAGGTCCAGGCGTTTTGCCTCCTTGGCCTTTGGGGCCAGGGCCTGCTGTCCATGGCACTCCCTTTCATTTACCGCTGAAACCATAGGGAGCATGGTGGCAGAACAGGAACTCATAGCCCTTAGATGGGGCAAAGTATTTACGCTCCACTCCTTTAGCTGTTGGAGTGCTGGAAGCCGGGGTCTGCCATATAGTCTTATAGTTGGATTGAATGGTCTTAATGAGCGGGAGCGCTATTCTGGTTGGACCTTCGGGGCTCAAAATGTCCACCATGGGGTCCTGCTGCTCAACCGCCTCCTCAGCCTGCAACCCCAAGTTTTGGGCGATCCTGCACAGCAATTCCTGGTGGGTTCTATGGTCTATCGGCGGAGGGCCGGACACCTCTGTACCCGCCACCGCCCCATCAGGGGAAGATGAAGAGGTTAGCTGCCGCTCGACCTCCTCTGATTGGTCCTCCTGTTCCCCATTTCCCATGGGAGGGGCCTCCGGCTCAGGACGGGTCAGGAGTCAATGCGACGGCACCAGGCTCAGTGCTGGTCTCTCCGGTCTATGCTGGGGGGATGCTGGAGGCCTGGATACTGTTGCCTCCAGCACCGTCTGGCATCAGTGTGGCAAGTGGGACCACTGCACCGAGTAACTTGCCCTGGATGGGGTCCCTTGGCGCTCCTGATAGGCCGAGGGGGTCCAGAAGGGCCAATGGCCTGGCGGCCCCCACTGGGGTTGCCAGCTCCCCTGAGGGTCCCTGCTGTCTGGGGCCCGGTGTGGGTAACTATACTCCAGGGCCGACAGTTTACGGTGCTTAGCCGGTACCGGGTCTCTTGATGGCTCCAGGGCACTACACGCCAAGGAAGCCTGAGCTGGCGTTGGGCGCTCCGGACCCTGCAGCTGCAATGCGGCCCATCAACAGCTGCTTTAGGCGAAAGTTTCTCTCTTTCCTTGTCCTTGGCTTAAACACCTTGCAAATCCTACACCGTTCAGTTTGATGTCCGTCCCCCAGGCAACGTAGACACGAGTTGTGGCGGTCACTAACTGGCATAGGTTTGCGGCACGAGGGCAACAAAAATGATTAGGGGGGCTCGGGCACATGACTTACGAGGAGAGGCTGAGGGAACTGGGCTTATTTAATCTGCAGAAAAGGCGTGAGGGGGGATTTGGTAGCACCCTTCAGCCACCTGAAGGGGGATTCCAAAGACGATGGAGCGAGGCTGTTCTCAGTGATGGCAGATGACAGAACAAGAAGCAATGGTCTCAAGTTGCAGCGGGGAAGGTCTAGGTTGAATATTAAGAAACACTATTTCACTAGGAGGATGGTGAAGCACTGGAATGGGTTACCTAGGGAAGTAGTGGAATCTCCATCCTTAGAGGTTTTTAAGGCCCGGCTTGACAAAGCCTTGGCTGGGATGATTTCGTTGGTATTGGTCCTGCTTTGAGCAGGGGATTGGACTAGATGACCTCCTGAGATCTCTTCCAACCCTAATATTCTATGATTCTATGTTATGCTTTGACTTGTAATCACTTACAATTTATCTTTGTAGTTAATAAATTTGTTTATTCTACCTGAAGCAGTGCATTTGGTTTGAAGCATGTCAGAGATTCCCCTTGGGATAACAAGCCTGGTACATATTAATTTCTTTGTTAAATTGATGAACTCATATAAGCATGCAGCGTCCAGCAGACATAACTGGACACTGCAAGATGGATGTTCCTAGGGTTGTGTCTGGGACCGGAGATATTAGCTAATGTTATTCGGTTGCACAATCCAAGGAGCAGCTTACATGCCAGAGGCTGTGCGTGAACAGCCCAGGAGTGGCGGTTGAGTGGGGGTTCTCACAGCAGAGCAGGGTAAGGCTGACTCCCAGAGTCAAGAACTTGAGTGACCTAGCAGATCACCGGTCTGCATAACACCAGAGGGCAAGCTGCAAAAAGCAAAACTGGACCACTCACCTGGGGCAGCTGAGACCACAATGAATATTAAAGAACAAAACCTATTTATTATCAGCCCTAGAGAAGATTTTTATGGTGTTTATCTCCCTTTGGCCTTCTCTGATGCTAAATAAGGTGTGACCTCTCATGGAAGCTTTTCCCACACTCAGAGCGTCTATAGGGAGTCCATGCTGTTTGGATCATCTAATCCAGAGGTGGGCAAACTACAGCCCGTGGGACCATCCTTGCCAGGCCCTTGAGCTCCTGGCTGGGGAGGCTAGCCCCCAGCCCCTCCTCTGCTGTCCCTCCTCCCCCGCAGCCTCAGCTCGCTCTGCGGACAGTGTGGCTGGCTCTGTCCGGGCAGTGGGGCTACAAGCTCCTGCTGCTCTGAGTGGCATGGTAATGGGGTGGGGGCGGCACGGTTGGATAAAAGGTAGGGAGTCCTGGGGGGCAGTCAGAGGACAGGGATCGGGGGCAGTTGGATGGGGTGGAGGTTTGCGGGGGAAGCGGTCAGGGGATGGGGAACAGGGGGGACTGGATAGGGTGGGGAGTCCCGGGAGAGCCTATCAGGGGGCAGAGGTGTGGCTAGGGGTCGGTGGAGGGGAAGTCAAGGGACAGGGAGCAGGGGGGGTGGATAGCAGGTGGGGTCCTGATGGGTGCGGGTTGGAGCAGGAGGTCCTGTGAGCAGGCAGTCAAGGAGCAGGGGGGTTTGGATGGGTCGGGAGTTCTGATGGGGGCAGTCAGGGGAAAGGAAGTGGGAGGGGGCGAATAGGGGATGGGGATCAGGCTGTTTGGGGGCATAGCCTTCCCTACCTGGCCCTCCATACACTTTCGCACCCCGATGTGGCCCTCAGGCCAAAAAGTGTGCCCACCCCTGATCTAATGTCTCCTAAGGTCTGAGCGGTCAATGAAAGTTTTCCCACACTCACGTTCATAGGGTCTCTGCCATTTGCAGATTCTCTAATGATTAATAAAGGCTTCTCTATGAAAAACGTTTTTTCTATACTCACAGCATTCACTGGGGCTCACGCCTGTGTGGATTCTCTGATGTCTGAAAAGGTCTGAGTGCCGAGTGAAGGTTTTCCCACACACACAACACTCATAAGGTCTTGCGTCTGTGTGGGTTCTCTGATGGCTGATAAGGGTTGAGCGTCGAGTGAAGGCTTTCCCGCATTCACAGCATTCATAAGGTCTCTCTCCCGTGTGGATTCTCTCATGTATAATAAGGTGTGAGCGCCGAGGGAAGGTTTTCCCACATTCAGAGCATGTGTTTTTTCTCTCTCCCTTGAGGATTCTCTGCTGGGTGGCAGTTCCCTTGAGGTCGTTTTCCTCACAACTGATGGATTTGCCCACTTTCTCCCCCAGCTGGTTTCCCTGCTGCCTCTCCTCATGACTCCAGGACACGTTTCCTTTAGTTCTTCGAGATAATTCCCTGTGCAGTTCCACGTGCTCAGCATCTTCCTGCTCTGGATTCTCCTCCTTGTTCTCACTCACTGTCCCGTCGTCTCCTGGGACAGAGAAAGAAACCTCAGAGGCAGGGATGGAAACGGGAATAGGAAACCAAAGGAAGTGCTGGAAAGATGGGGGGGAATATCAGGAAATGAATTCCCCCAAACTCTCCCCAGAGGGGAGAGAGGAGGGAATGAACTCTCTCTCCACATCCCATCCCAACACTCAGGATGAAGGGAGGTTAGGAAGTGAGCTATTGCCATGTGTCAGTCAGGAGGGGTATGAAGGCATGAGCAATGTCTGCCTTGACTATATGACACCTGCTGGGAGACAATACTGAACTCAGAGAGCTCAAAAGGTCTTGGTAGCTGTTTCCTTCAGGCACAAACAGTATTTCTTTGGTTTAATGATTCCTCACCTGTGAAGGCTCCTCTCAGGATCTCTCTTTCCTCTGAGCCTTGGAGATCTGAGACCCACAGTTCTTCCCCTGCTTCCAGCTGGGACATCACCTCAGCTTTGGAAATTGGAAACCCTGCTCAGATGACAGAAAACAAGTAATATGAGGTGAATTCATGGGACATTTGTCACAAAGAACATGGCTTTTCTTAATCCCTGCTCATTTTAAAACACTGAAATTCTGGCGCTAACTGTCCAGTGATCAAAGGTGCCAGACACTCTGCTTATAATGAGATTAACTCTCCACTGCTCTGATGCCGTGCACACAGTCAGACACTTGTCATCAAAGGGGCTCCTAAAATGCAGAGAAAGTAACTCCATATCACTGAAAGCCAAGCGGAAGTCACCTTGGAACTGCTTCTTACTGACAGAGAGACCCCAAGGGAATGAGACAGTCATAGGGGAACTGGGACTGGTGAGCATGAGCTTGCTGGGCTCAGCACAGTAAGGAATGGGAAAGAGTGCGGAGATCACTGAGTGCAGTGGGGCTCAGCACAGTAAGGAATGGGAAAGAGTGAGATGATCACTGAGTGCAGCATGTCAGGGATGTTAGGGATCAGGAAAGCACATTTTGAGAAGTTAGGGAATATAGCGAGTCAAGTGTAATGCAAAGGAACATGATAATCCCCCAGTGCATGACGAAGGTTATAGAATGACAGAATCACAGAAACGTAGAGCTGGAAGGGACTCCTAGAGGTCATTTAATCCAGCCCATGCACTGAGGCAGGAACAAGGAAACCTAGATCATCCCTGAGAGGTATTTGTCTAAACTGTTGTTAAAAGCTTCCAACGATGGGGATTCCACAATCTCCCTTGGAATCCTATTCCAGAGCTTAACTACTCTTGTAGTCACAATTATCTTCCTAATACCTAAGCTAAGTTGTCCTTGCAATACATTAAGATACAGTACAGTCTTTCAACCAATTTTGCACCCATTATTATAATAATTTCATCTAGACCCCATTTCCCTAGTTTCCTTATGAGAATGGCATGTGGGTCTGTGCCAAAGGAGGTAGTAAAATTAAGATAAGGCAAATCTGCTGCTTCCCTGTAATACCTTAGGCCAATAACATTATCAAAAAAGGAAATTAGGTTGGTTTGGCATAATTTATTCTTGACAAATCCATGCTATAATCATAATGCTATAATCCTCCAGGTGCTGACAAACTGATAGTTTAAAAATATGTTCCAGTATCTTTCCAGATCTCAATGATAGACTGACTGATCTATAATTTCTCTTGTTCTCTTTGCTCCCCTTTTCAAAGACAGGTACTATGTTTGCCCTTCACCAGTCCTCTGGGATCTCACCTGTTCTCCATGAATCCTCAAAAATAATTGTTAATGGTGCTGAGATTGCCTCAGTTAGTTCCTGAAGTACCTAGGATGAGGTTGGGGAATTAGATATTGTAAGTCAGTAGCAACAGACTAATTCCTCTGGAAAAGAGAATATGAAAAGTAAGAATAAGACCGTGTGATCTCAGGAGGGATTGCCTCAAAGATCTAAGGAGCTTGCAGGGAAGAGAGACTGTGGCGACTGCAGCTAGGAAGGGGGGAGCGAGACCTTCCAAGTCCCCAGAAGTTTGATTTCCAGCCTATGACATCATCAAGAAAATGTGCATTTATAGCAGGGAAGGAGCCACCTTATGACTGGGAGGAATGTGAGCAATCAGGAATGGTGGCTGGGGTCACAGTGTGTAGGGAATAGGTGTGTTGGGGGGGGGCAGGTAAGCACTGATCAGTGGAGAGAGAAGAATGAGAATCATAATATTTGAGATGATGTAAAACAAAGTGAAAGTGGACTCTGATTAGAATGAAGTGCAGGATCTACAGCAGGGGTGACCTGAGAAGGAGCCAGAATTTACCAGTGTACATTTCCAAAGAGCCACAGTAATATGTCAGCAGCCCCTCATCAGCACCTCTCCCCGCACTGCTCCCGGAGCCTCCCACCCACTGGCAGTGCCGCTGATCAGCACCTCCCCCTCCCTCCCCACACCTCCCTACCAGCTGTTTCTTGGCATGCAGGAGGCTCGGGCGGGGGAGGGAGTGAGAGTACAGCAGGCTCAGGGGAGGGGGCAGGAAGGGGTGGAGTGGGGGCAGGGCCTGGGGCAGAGCCAGGGGGTGAGCCGTGAGCGCCCCCGGCACATCGGAAATTGGTGCCTGTAGCTCCAGACCCGGAGTCGGTGCCTGGACAAGGAGCCGCATGTTAACGTCTGAAGAGCCGCGTGTGGCTCCGGAGCCCCAGGTTGGCCACCCCTGCTCTACAGCAATGGGGAACTGGGCACGGGTTCTCCTCTAACAGGCTGGGATCCCCTGCAGCTCTCAATTGCCCGAACCATCCCTCCCTTCCCCCCACTAACCCCACTCACCAGATGTCCCTTAGGCCACTCAAATGTTAAGTCGACCCATCACTTGAGGGGTGAAAAATCCACACCACTGAGTGATATGATTAAGCCAACCTAACCCCCAGCGCAGACTGTGCGAGGTCAATGGAAGAATTATTACGTCAACCTAGCGAGCACCTCTTGGGGAAGTGAATAAACTACGGAGATGGGAGAATCTGTCCCATTGCTCTACTGAACGTTTCTGCTGACGTGCTGCTGTGGCAGAGCTCCAGCACTGCTGCTGTGCAGCTGTAGCCCCTAGTCCTATTTCTCCAACCCCCTGTGGTGGAGTTGGAGATGCTGTGTAATTATGATGAATATTGTGTGTTGGCCTGGACACTGAGTTATTTACTGTTTGACTATTCTGGTTTACTTTAATAGGGGGCTGCAAGGAAAAGAAGTAGAGGGAAGAAGTATGGGCTGGATGGATGCACTACAAGGTGGGTAGAAAGTTGGCTAGATTGTCGGGCTCAACGGGTAGTGATCAATGGCTCCATGTCTAGTTGGCAGCCGGTATCTAGCGGAGTGCCCCAAGGGTCGGTCCTGGGACCGGTTTTGTTCAATGTCTTCATTAATGATCTGGAGGATGGTGTGGATTGCACCCTCAGCAAGTTTGCAGATGACACTAAACTGGGAGGAGAGGTAGATACGCTGGAGGGCAGGGATAGGATACAGAGGGACCCAGACAAATTAGAGGATTGGGCCAAAAGAAATCTGATGAGCTTCAACAAGGACAAGTGCAGAGTTCTGCACTTAGGACAGAAGAATCTAATGCACCGCTACAGACTAGGGACCGAATGGCTCGGCAGCAGTTTCTGCAGAGAAGGACCTAGGGGTGACAGTGGATGAAAAGCTGGATATGAGTCAACAGTGTGCCCTTGTTGCCAAGAAGGCCAATGGCATTTTGGGGTGTATAAGTAGGGGCATTGCCAGCAGATCGAGGGACGTGATCGTTCCCCTCTATTCGACATTGGTGAGGCCTCATCTGGAGTACTGTGTCCAGTTTTGGGCCCCACACTACAAGAAGGATGTGGAGAAATTGGAGAGTGTCCAGCGAAGGGCAACAAAAATGATTAGGGGTCTGGAACACATGACTTATGAGGAGAGGCTGAAGGAACTGGGATTGTTTAGTCTACGGAAGAGAAGAATGAGGGGGGATTGGATAGCTGCTTTTAACTACCTGAAAGATGGATCCAAAGAGGATGGATCTAGACTATTCTCAGTGATAGCAGATGATAGGACAAGGAGTAATGGTCTCAAGTTGCAGTGGGGGAGATTTAGGTTGGATATTAGGAAAAACTTTTTCCCTAGGAGGGTGGTGAAACACTGGAATGCGTTACCTAGGGAGGTGGTGGAATCCCCTTCCTTAGAAGTTTTTAAGGTCAGGCTTGACAAAGCCCTGGCTGGGATGATTTAGTTGGGGATTGGTCCTGCTCTGGGCAGGGGGTTGGACTAGATGGCCTCCAGAGGTCCCTTCCAACTCTGTTATTCTATGATTCTATGAAGAAGAATGGCTCAAGATGAGCCACAACTTGGTAAACCCTTAAAGATTGTTAAGAGACAATATCAGAATGATTAGCTTTGAATATTCTGCCACCTAGCTCCAGCCAATTTACAGACCTGGCTTAGGCTAACAGGACCAGAAGATCAAATGGACTGGGTCTCTGGGGGGCATGGCTCCTCAGGTGATTGTTAGGGTACAGACAGAAAGAAGAGAACCCTGCTGGGGTGTTTGAAGAACTTAGACTTGCCTTGCTGACCACTGGGGGATGGGAAGTCTTTATGTGGGACACAGGGGTGAAGACTATTTGTTATTTTAAAATCCTTTTGATCTTTTTCTTTTACCCTGCTGCAAAATAAAACAGCCTTCTTCAAACTAAAGTGGTGTTTGTCACTGCACACCACTGATCCCAGGCTCCCAAAGGTGTCTGCACTCAGCCTGACATGCTGGGGAAGCACAGTTGACATGCTGGGTATGGTAGCCCAGAGCCCAGTCTAGGAGAGGGAGAATTACAGAAATCTGCTCCAGAAAAACCTTGAGGCTGAAACCTTGGGAGGAGCAGGAGGCACTCAGAGAAACTGGGAAGGCGACAGAGATATAGCTATCCCTGTCGCTCCCCAGGACATCCACTCCCTGCTCTCAGCGCTCCCTGCTTTGTGGTACTGCAGGCACCAGCTCCCTCATCCCCATCATCCCCATCATCTCATCCCCCCCACCGCTCTCTGCTCTCCCTTCTCCCAAAGACCCCTGAATAGAAACCTCACCCTGTCTTTCACCAGCGGAAGAGCCCAGCTGTCACACTCTCCATGCGTTTGGGAAGTGATTATGGCAGAGCGCCAGCTCTGACACTGTTACAGTTAAGCACGATGTTCTGTTTAAAAGTTGAGTATTCTAACTGCTCTGAAATGCACGTGTGCTCGGATTGTCTTGGCATTTGCTACTCTCTGTGTGCATGCAGGGTTTGATTAGTGGTTTAAATTTGGGGTTATTTGAGCAAGCAATTCCTTAGGACCCGCCCCCCCCAGAATCCACCTAAAAAGAACCTTTTTACAAAATCCCCTTGTTCCTACAACATTTTGCACACACACAGGCTGAAACTATGCTTCTAATTGTCCCGCAACTGATCTCATTTCCTTGGCATTTATCTCACCTAGTACATGGTAATCTGCTGTAGGGCCTGGGTTACAATAGTTTGGAGAACCAAATACATGGACATTTTGCCTAGTTCCAAGTCACTTACTGTGGCACTCTTTCCCGAATTATCTGAGATAATATTGACCTAAATAACTTAACGTTGTGATTATATTAAGCTACTTAAGTTAGTTGCACAGTTTGGGGTGTGCTGTTGTTCACTATTTCAGACTGAAGATTTCAAACCACTACCATTACTTTGGTAGCATATCTCATAATTGGGAGTATTCGTTCCAGCTGACGGAGCTGCATTTGAACTTTCCTCATGTCATCATGGGGGGGTGAGAGGAAACCATAAATAAAGGAAGAAATGACTGTTGAAGTAAATGGTCATTTGTCTCAAAATCCTCAATAAATCTGAACTACATTCTGCCAAAGAAAACTAATATCCAGTTGTGTGACCAAACAGCCTTTAGGAAAGAGAGAAAAATCTACATCTCAGAGAGGTATAAGACATTTTCCGTTTCAGATACAATGAGATTCTAGGGCAGGTTACATCTGATGACTCAGAATTAGGACCACAGATTTTACCAGTGCATTTGTCCTCTGATCCACTGAAACCTGCTTCACTCACCACTGTCTCATTATTATTGAGTTGGATGATTTCCAAAAGTTTTAGCATCACAATAATGGTTTCTCTAGACTAGGGAACATGGAGTAGATTAGAACAAGGGAAAATGTGTTAGCTAACCCATACTACTATATTTGGGCCAGGTCAGTATAGAAAACATAGTTGTGATTTTGTATGTGGATAGCTCACACGAGCTAGCTAATGACAAAAAATGTTAATAGACACAAGGCGCAAGTATATTCACCACAGTGTAGGTAACTGAGATAATTTGTGTTTCACCCACATGGAGCTGATGCGCAATCCTAGGCAGGAGGACTCATACTCCGATGATTCAGAGAAGAAAGCACAAGTCCATGGGGCCAGATGTGCTGCATCTGAGAGTGCAAAAGGAGTTGGGGGATGTGATTGCAGAGCCATTGGCCATTATCTTTGAAAACTCATGGCAATCGGGGGAAGTCCCGGATGACTGGAAAAAGGCTAATGTAGTGCCCATCTTTAAAAAAAGGAAGGAGGAGGATTCTGGGAACTACAGGTCAGTCAGCCTCACCTCAGTCCCTGGAAAAATCATGGAGCATGTCCTCAAGGAATCAATTCTGAAGCACTTAGAGGAAAGTGATCAGGAACAGTCAGCATGGATTCACCAAGGGCAAGTCATGCCTGACTAACCTCATTGCCTTCTACGATGAGATAACTGGCTCTGTGGATGAGGGGAAAGCAGTGGACGTGTTATTCCTTGACTTTAGCAAAGCTTTTGACACGGTCTCCCACAGTATTCTTGCCAGCAAGTTAAAGAAGTATGGGTTGGATGAATGGACTATAAGGTGGATAGAAAGCTGGCTAGATTGTCGGGCACAATGGGTAGTGATCAATGGTTCCATGTCTAGATGGCAGCCGGTATCAAGCGGAGTGCCCCAAGGGTCGGTTTTGTTCTATACTTTAATTAATGATCTGAAGGATAGCGTGTATGGCACCCTCAGCAAGTTTGCAGATGACACTAAACTTGGAGGAGTGGTAGATATGCTGGAGGGTAGACATAGGATACAGAGTGACCTAGACAAATTAGAGGATTGGGCCAAAAGAAGGTTGATGAGGTTCAACAAGGACAAGTGCAGAGTCCTTCACTTGACAGAAGAATCCCACGCACTGCTACAGACTAGGGACTGAGTGGCTAGGCAGCAGTTCTGCAGAAAAGGACCTAGGGTTACCATGGACGAGAAGCTGGATATAAGTCAACTGTGTGCCCTTGTTGCCAAGAAGGCCAATAGCATTTTGGGATGTATTAGTAGGAGCACTGCCAGCAGATGGCGGGAAGTGATCATTCCCCTCTATTCAGCATTGATGAGGCCTCATCTGGAGTACTGTGTCCAGTTTTGGGCCCCACACTACAAGAAGGATGTGGAAAAATTGGAAAGAGTCCAGCGGAGGGTAACAAAAATGATTCGGGGGCTGGAGCACGATTTATGAGGAGAGGCTGAGGGAACTGGGATTATTTAGTCTGCGGAAGAGAAGAATGAGGGGGGATTGGATAGCTGCTTTCAACTACCTGAAAGGGGGTTCCAAAGAGGATGGATCTAGACTGGTCTCAGTGGTAGCAGATGACAGAACAAGGAGTAATGATCTCAAGTTACAGTGGGGGAGGTTTAGGTTGGATATTAGGAAAAAAATTTTCACTGGGAGGGTGGTGAAGCACTGGAATGGGTTACCTAGGGAGGTGGTGGAATCTCCTTCCTTTGAGGTTTTCAAGGTCTGGCTTGACAAAGCCCTGGCTGGGATGATTTAGTTGGGGATGGGTCCTGCTTTGAGCAGGGGGTTGGACTAGATGACCTCCTGAGGTCCCTTCCAACCCTGATATTCTATGATTCTATGATTGGAAGGATATTTGGAGATTCACCCCAAAGAAGGGAAAGCCACAAAACGGGACCACTCACCTGGGGGAGCTGAGACCACAATGAAGGAAATCATACGAACAGCCTTACAGGCCACATGTGGAAAGTAACAAAATATCAAAGGAAAAAACTATTTTTGTCAGCCCTAGACCAGGATTTTATGCTGTTTATCTCCCTTGTGGATTCCCTGATGATAACTAAGGTGTGACCTCTGACATAAGCTTTTCCCAAAATCAGAGCGTCTAGGGTGTCTATCTTGGGTGGATCTTCTAATCTCTCCTAATATCTGAGCAATAAATGAAGCTTTTCCCACACTCACAACATTCATACGGTCGTGTCTCTCCTTTTTTGGATTCTCTGATGCTTAATAAGGGCTCAGAAAAGTTTTTTCTATACTCACAGCATTCATAAGGGCTCGCACCTTTGTGGGTTCTGTGATGTCTGATAAGGTGTGAGCGCCGAGGGAAGGTTTTTCTGCACTTGCAGCATTCATAGGGTCTCTCTCCTGAGTGAGTTCTCTGATGTCTGACAAGGTCTGATCTCTGAATATAGGTTTTCCTGCACTTGCAGCATTCATAGGGCCGCTTTCCTGTGTGGATTCTCTGATGTACATTAAGGTGTGAGCGCCGAGTGAAGGTTTTCCCGCACTCACAGCACTCATAGGGTCTCTCTCCTGTGTGGACTCTCTGATGTACAATAAGCTGGGAGTGCCAAGAGAAGGTTTTCCTGCACTCTCCGCACTCATAGGGTCGCTCTCCTGTGTGGACTCTCTGATGTCTAATAAGGTGTGAGAGCCAAGCGAAGGTTTTCCCACACTCAGGGCACATGTTTTGTCTTTCTCCCTTGAGGATTCTCTGCTGGGCTGTGGTTTCCTTGAGGTCCTTGAGATTTTCCTCACAACTGATGGGTTTACCCACTTTCTCCCCTGATTTGTTTCCCTGCTGCCTCTCTTCACGACTCCTGGACATGTTCCCTTGAGTTCCTTGTGGTAAGCCCCCGTGGAGTTCCATGTGCTCAGCATCTTCCTGCTGTGGATTCTGCTCCTTGTTCTCACTCACCATCCCATCGTCTCCTGAGACAGAGAGAGAAACCTCAGAAGCTGGGATGGAAAAGGGGAGAGGAAACAAAAGTAAATGCTAGAGAGATGGGGGGAAAGATCAGGAAATCAATTCCCAGAAACTCTTCCCAAAAGGGGATCAACTCAGTCTCCACATCCCATCCCAATACTCAGGATGAAAGGAGGTTAGGAACTCAGCTATTGTTACGTGTCAGCCAAGATGGGTAGGAAGCCATGAGCGATAGCTGCTCTGAGGATATGACATTGCTGGGAGACAATCCTGAACTCAAAGCACTCTCAATTCTTTGTAGCGATTCTTTGTAGGGAATCCCATATGTTTCCTTCAGCCACAGGCAGTATTTGAGTTGGACTAATGATTCCTCACCTGGGCAGGTTCCTCTCAGGATCTCTCTTTCCTCTGAGCCCTGGAGATCTGAGACCCACAGCTCTTCCCCTGGTTCCAGCTGGGACATCACTTCAGGTTTGGAAACTGGGAACCCTGCTCAGGTGACAGAAAACAAGTTACATGAGGTGAATTCATGGGACATTTGTCACAAAGAACATGGACTTTTTTCAATCCCAGCTCATTTCATATTCTGGAGCTAGCTCCCCTGGTGCTCAGAGGTGCAGACACTCTGCTCAGAACTCTCCACCGCTCTGCTGGCGCACACGCAGCAGGACAGTCCCCGCCAGAGAGGCTCCTAAAGCCCAGGGAAAGCAACTCCGTATCACGGAAAGCCAACTGAAAGCCACCTTCTTACTGCTTCTTATCGACAGAGAGCCAATCGTAAGGAGACAGTCATAGGGGAACTGGGACTGGGGAGCATGGGCTTGCGGGGCTCAGCATAGTAAGGAATAGGAAGGAATGGGGAGATCACTGAATGGAGTACATCAGGGGTGCTAGATACCAGGAAAGTACATTTTTATAAGTTCAGAAATATAGCAGGTCAAGTGTAGTGGAAAGGAGCATGAAAATCCTCCAGTGCATGGTGAAAGTTTTAGAATGATAGAACCACAGAAAAGTGGGGCTGGAAGGGACTTGGAGAGGTCATTTAATCCAGCCCATCCATTGAGGCAGGAACAAGCAAACCTGGGCCATCCCTGATAGACGTTTGTCTAAGCTGTTCTTAAAAACAACCAATTATTGGGATTCCACAATCCTATTCAAGAGCTTAACTACCCTTGTAGTCACATTCCTCCCCCCTCCCCCCCGGTATCTAACCTAAATCGCCCTTGCTGCAGATTAAAATTGAGTATGGTCTTTCAACCAGTTTTGTACCCACTTCATAATGATTTTATCTAGACCAGATTTTCCTAGTTTCCCTATGAGAATGGCATGTGGGACTGTGTCAAAGGACATACTAAAATTAAGATCTAGCAAATCTGCTGCTTCCATGTAATACCCCAGGCCAAGATCGCTGTTAAAGAAGGAAATTACGATTGATTTGGCATGATTTGTTCTTGACAAATCTGTACTGACTATTGCCCAAAATGCTATTATCTTCCAGGTGCTGACAAACTGATTGTTTCATAATATGTTCCAGTATCTTTCCAGCTGTCGAAGTTAGACCTGATCTATAATCTCTCAGGTCCTCTTTGCTCCCCTTTTTAAAGACAGGTACTGTATTTGTCCTTAACCAGTCCTATGGGAGCTCACCTGTCCCCCATGAGTTCTCAAAGATAATTGCTAATGATTTTCAGATTGCCCCAACTAGTTCCTGAAGTAGCTAGGTTGAGGTTGGGGAATTAGATATTATAACTCAGTAGCAACAAACTAATTCCTCTGGAAAAGGAAACTATGAAAAGAATAAGATCATGTGATCTCAAGAGGGACTGACTCAAATACCCAAGGAGCCTGCAAAGAGAGACTGTGGCTGCTGCAGGAAGTGAGGGGGGGAAGTCCTCAGAAGTTTCATTACCAGCTTATGACATTACCAAGAAAATGCATATTTATGCCAGGGAAGGAGTCACCTTGTGACTGGGAGGAATGTAAGGAATCAGAAATGGTGTTTGGGGTCACAGTTTATAGGAAAGAGGTGTGTGGAGGGGGGGAGGGGTAGGCACTGAACAGTGGAGAGCAAAGAATGAGAATCATAATATTTGACAATATGTAAAACAAAGTGAAAGTGGACTCTGATTAGAATGGAGTGCAGGCTCTACAACAATAGGGACTGTGCAGGGATTCTCTCATAATAGGCTGAGATCCCTGGCAGCTCTAGATCCCCCAAATCACCCCTTCGCCCCCACTAACCCTACCCTCCTCACTTACCAGGTGTCCCTTAGGCCATTCTAATGTTAAACTGACCCATCATTCTGGCAGGTGGTGAAAAATCCACACCCCTGAGTGACATAATTAAACCAACCTAACCCCAGCACAGATTGCACTAGGTCAATGGAAGAATTCTTCCATCATCCTAGTTAGCTCCTCTTGGGTAGGTGGATTCATTACGGTGATAGGATAATCCCTCTGATCATTCTCGTTAATTTCTACACTGAAGTACTACTGCAGTACAGCCGCAGCACTGCTGCTGTAGCATTTGATGAGTATTGTGACAGGGTCGGGCCAGATGGCTATAGGAGAGTAATAGAAGGCAGATATATTAGCCCCAGGCTAAGTAGGTCCCTTTTCCCTGGGTAAGGTAACAGGGAAAGTTCCAGAACAATCAGGAACCTTCTCGAAACAATTAAGACAGGATGATTAGAACACCTGCAGCCAATCAAGAAGCTGCTACAATCAATTAAGGCAGGCTAATCAGGGCACCTGGGTTTTAAAAAGGAGCTCACTTAATTTTTTGGTGTGTGTGAGGAGCTGGGAGCAAGAGGCATGAGGAGCTCAGAGTGAGAACGTGGACTGTTGGAGGACTGAGGTGTACGAGCATTATCAGACACCAGGAAAAAGGTCCTATGGTGAGGATAAAGAAGGTGTTGGGAGGAGGCCATGGGGAAGTAGCTCAGGGAGTTGTAGCTGTCGCACAGCTGTTCCAGGAGGCACTCTAGACAGCTGCAGTCCACAGGGCCCCAAGCTGGAACCCGGAGTAGAGGGCGGGCCCGTGTTCCCCCCAAATCCTCCCATCTCCTGGTCAGACACAGGAGGAGTCGACTTGGACTGTGGGTTCTGAAAAATGGCCAAGCTGAGGGCTGCCGTGAAGCTCCAAGGCGAACAAATCCGTCAATAAGTGCAAGGCCCAACAAGGTAGAGCAGGAACTTTGTCACAACTGGTGTGGCAAGTGGGATCTGGTGTCCACAGCGTGGCGGAAGAAGGAGAGTGTTGGGCCAAAAAAAAAAAAGAAAAAAGGGAGAGGGTCTATTTTTATTTTTTTTTTCACCACAGTGGAGGAGGTAGTGCGGGCACTGATACAAGCCACGGCTGCCCAGCAGGAGGCTACTCCTGTCCAGGCAGCCACCCAACAGGAGGCAGTGCGGCTGCAGCAAGAGACTAATCGCCTGCTGATGGACCAGGCTGCTCAAGACCGGGCTATGTTGCGGGAACTGGTAAACCAAGTAAAGGCCCTTACAAAACTGAACTGCGGCCATGATGGGATGCAGATCATGTGGGCCAGCAATTGGCTGCAGAAAATGAGGCGGGAGGATGATGTAGAGGCATACCTCCTGGCCTTTGAGAGGACAGCCCTGCGGGAGGCTTGGCCCCGAGAACAGCGGTCTGGCATAGAATCATAGAATCATAGAATATCAGGGTTGGAAGGGACCCCTGAAGGTCATCTAGTCCAACCCCCTGCTCGAAGCAGGACCAATTCCCAGTTAAATCATCCCAGCCAGGGCTTTGTCAAGCCTGACCTTAAAAACTTCCAAGGAAGGAGATTCCACCACCTCCCTAGGCAATGCATTCCAGTGTTTCACCACCCTCTTAGTGAAAAAGTTTTTCCTAATATCCAATCTAAACCTCCCCCACTGCAACTTGAGACCATTACTCCTCGTTCTGTCATCTGCTACCATTGAGAACAGTCTAGAGCCATCCTCTTTGGAACCCCCTTTCAGGTAGTTGAAAGCAGCTATCAAATCCCCCCTCATTCTTCTCTTCTGCAGGCTAAACAATCCCAGCTCCCTCAGCCTCTCTTCATAAGTCATGTGTTCTAGACCCCTAATCATTTTTGTTGCCCTTCGCTGGACTCTCTCCAATTTATCCACATCCTTCTTGTAGTGTGGGGCCCAAAACTGGACACAGTACTCCAGATGAGGCCTCACCAATGTCGAATAGAGGGGGACGATCACGTCCCTCGATCTGCTCGCTATGCCCCTACTTATACATCCCAAAATGACATTGGCCTTCTTGGCAACAAGGGCACACTGCTGACTCATATCCAGCTTCTCGTCCACTGTCACCCCTAGGTCCGTTTCCGCAGAACTGCTGCCTAGCCATTCGGTCCCTAGTCTGTAGCGGTGCATTGGATTCTTCCGTCCTAAGTGCAGGACCCTGCACTTATCCTTATTGAACCTCATCAGATTTCTTTTGGCCCAATCCTCCAATTTGTCTAGGTCCTTCTGTATCCTATCCCTCCCCTCCAGCGTATCTACCACACCTCCCAGTTTAGTATCGTCCGCAAATTTGCTGAGAGTGCAATCCACACCATCCTCCAGATCATTTATGAAGATATTGAACAAAACCGGCCCCAGGACCGACCCCTGGGGCACTCCACTTGACACCGGCTGCCAACTAGACATGGAGCCATTGATCACTACCCGTTGAGCCCGACAATCTAGCCAGCTTTCTACCCACCTTATAGTGCATTCATCCAGCCCATACTTCCTTAACTTGCTGACATCCTCGCTCCATTCCTGTGTGGGGAGGCCCAGAAGGCCTACTATGATTTGCCTGAAGAGGATGCAGCAGACTACCGCCAGCTGAAAGCAGAGATCCTGGCCAGATCTGGGGTTAACGACTGCAGTGCGGGCCCAGCAATATCATGAGTGGAGGTACCAGGAAAACAAAACCCCGCGGTCCCAATTATATGACCTCGTCCATCTCACACGAAAGCAGTTACGAACTGAGTCCCGGAGTCCAGAGGAGATACTAGAAGTTCTTGTCATCGACCAGTACATGAGAGGACTACCGCCAGACCTTCGCGCCTGGGTAAGCCAGAACGAACCCTCCCCTTACGAGGTTGTTGTGCTGGTAGAAGGGCGAAGGACGGCGAGGGAGCTGACCCGACCGGTTAAGGAAGAAGCATCCCGGGTTACGCTAGCAGCACCAAGCCCTAGCGCTCGGGTGACTGGGCCACCAGGAGAGCCCAGGGGGAAAAAGAGAGGGGCTGAGGGCCACCAGTAGCCACAAAGAGTCGGAGCACTGAGGGGGAAGAGGATCGTGATGTTAGACTACCCAAACCAAGAGACCGGGGAATGCCTAGGGCTCCATACAGACGTTACGCCTGCAAGGAGTGGGGACACATAGCTGCACAGTGTCCCAATGCCGAGGAGCCTATGCAGTGTAACCTGGGGGACTGGGCAGACCCATGCTCCCTAATCCGCCTTGTGGGGGTCTCACTAACCCCACATATGTACACTAGACCAGTGAAGCTAAATGGGGTAGAGACCACAGCACTGATTGATTCGGGGAATGCTATCACGCTTGTCTCGGGGAAGCTCGTGAAGCATAGTCAGCTGCTGTGGGCTAAGCGTATGGGGATAACATGCATCCATGGGACAATTGGTTATTACCCCACCATCCCAGTAAAAAATCGAGATTCAGGGGAACACTACTGAGGTAGCAGCAGGTGTAGTCCCTAAACTCCCATACCCAGTGCTCATAGGGAGGGACTTCCCAGGGTTTGGAGACTTACTCCCGGTAGGGGAACTGGAGAAAGGGGGAAGCCCTGAAAGTAGTGAGGCATCCACAGTAGACTGTCAGCCCCCAACCTTCTCTGAAATATCCCCAGATTTGTTCTCCACTCCCAGACAGCGTAGAAAGACGAAAAGGGAAAGAAGGGCAGCTAAGGCCTTGGGAACCCGAATACTGGCCCAAAGCCAGAGGGTCGCTCTCGTAGGTAGGCGGACCCGAACAGCTGAAAAGGAGGCCACCCTGGAGGGAGAAGCACCCGAGTCTGACCCACACCCTAAAGCCTCTGAACCAGTAGAGGCAAGAGAGACTGGCCCCCTAGATCTCGGGCAGATTAGCCCCGGGAGAGGAAATTTTGGACGGGACCAGGCTGAAGACCCAAGGTACGACAACATTAGGAAGGAGGTGACCGAAATAGATGGGGTCCCTGTGGAAGGGAAAACCCAGGGACTGGGACCCTACTTCATAATGAAGAAGAATCTCTTATACCGGGTTGCACCAGTACAGGGCAGCAGGTACAGCAGATCCTAGTACCTCAGAAACACCAGAATGCTGTATTAAGTCTGGCGCATAGTCATCTTTTTGGGGGGCATTTGGGGGTAGAAAAGACACTGGCATGGGTCCTGCGACAATTCTTCTGGCCCGGAGTACATGAAGAAGTGCAGAGGTACTGTGCGTCCTGCCCAGAGTGTCAGCTGCACAGTCCCTGTCCCCACTTGAGGGCACCATTAGTACCCCTTCCCATCATAGAGATCCCCTTCGAGCGAATAGCCATGGATCTAGTGGGACCCCTGGAGAAGACAGCCCGGGGCCACCAATATATACTTGTCGTTCTGGATTATGCTACTCGCTACCCTGCGGAACATGGCCTCTAAAACGATAGATAAAGAGTTGGTGGGGATCTTTGCCTGAGTGGGGCTACCAAAGGAGATATTAACAGACCAAGGTACCTCATTTATGTTGAAGCTAACGAAGGACCTCTGTACGCTGCTCCATATACATAACCTGAGAACTTCAGTCTATCATCCGTAGACTGATGGGCTGGTAGAAAGGTTTAACCAAACCCTCAAGGCAATGATAAGGAAAGTGGTAAGTAGAGACGGGAAGGATTGGGACACCCTACTACCCTACCTTGTGTTTGCAATCCAGGAGGTACCTCAGGCCTCAACTGGGTTTTCCCCCTTTGAATTATTATACGGACGCCACCCCCGTGGCATACTAGATATTGCAAAAGAAATCTGGGAAGAGAAACCCAATGAGGGGAGAAATATAATTGACCATGTGTTGCAGATGCGAGAACGGTAGCCCGGGTCACCCCTATTGTACGGGAACATTTGGAAAAGGCGCAGGAGGCCCAGCGAACCCATTTCAATTGCCAGGCAAAAGTCCGACAGTTCCAACCAGGGGATTGGATGATGGTTTTGGTACCCACGGCAGAAAGCAAGCTTTTGGCCCAATGGCAGGGGCCCTATGAGGTGGTTGAACCTGTGGGGGAAGTAACCTACAAGGTGCGGCAGCCAGGACGCCAGAAACAAGAACAAATTTATCACATTAACCTCTTAAAGCCTTGGCACCAACGAGAGGCGTGTGTAGTGGCCCAAGAGACCCCGATCCAGGGAAATAATATGCAGGAGCAGATCAGGATATCCACTGATCTGACACCAAACCAGAAGACGGAGGTAACTGAGATGGTCAACCGATACCAGGACGTGTTTTCAACCAAACCAGGCCGGACCATCGAAGCATATCACCACATTATCACAGACCCTGGGGCAAAGGTAACTTTAAGGCCCTATCAGGTCCCAGCAGCAAAAAGGGAGGAGATCAAGGCAGACGTAAAAAGGATGTTGGAGCTGGGAGTCATCGAAGAGACCCACAGACAGTGGTCAAGCCCAATTGTGTTGGTGCCCAAACCCAATGGCACCACTAGGTTTTGTAATGACTGTCGCCGGCTGAATGAGATATCCAAATTCGATGCATACCCCATACCCCGTATCAATGAGTTAGTTGACCGCCTGGGCAATGCCTGATTTTTGACCACCCTTGATTTAACAAAGGGATACTGGCAGATTCCCCTTGCCAAAGGTGCGAAAGAAAAGACGGCATTCTCTACACCAGAGGGTCTGTTTCAATATACTGTTCTTCCTTTTGGACTGCATGGGGCACCTGCCACCTTCCACCATCTTATGGACAAGCTCCTACGGCCCCATACCAGTTATGCAGCGGCATACCTGGATGATGTGATTATTCACACCCCCGACTGGGAAACCCACTTAGAATCATAGAATCATAGAATATCAGGGTTGGAAGGGACCTCAGGAGGTTACCTAGTCCAACCCCCTGCTCAAAGCAGGACCAATCCCCAATTAAATCATCCCAGCCAGGGCTTTGTCAAGCCTGACCTTAAAAACTTCTAAGGAAGGAGATTCTACCACCTCCCTAGGTAACGCATTCCAGTGTTTCACCACCCTCCTAGGGAAAAAGTTTTTCCTAATATCCAACTGAAACCTCTCCCACTGCAACTTGAGACCATTACTCCTTCTCCTGTCCTCTTCTACCACTGAGAATAGTCTAGAACCATCCTCTCTGGAACCACCTCTCAGGTAGTTGAAAGCAGCTATCAAATCCCCCCTCATTCTTCTCTTCTGCAGACTAAACAATCCCAGTTCCCTCAGCCTCTCCTCAGAAGTCATGTGTTCCAGACCCCAATCATTTTTGTTGCCCTTCGCTGGACTCTCTCCAATTTATCCACATCCTTCTTGCCCAAAACTGGACACGGTACTCTAGATGAGGCCTCACCAATGTCGAATAGAGGGGGACGATCACGTCCCTCGATCTGCTCGCTATGCCCCTACTTATACATCCCAAAATGACATTGGCCTTCTTGGCAACAAGGGCACACTGCTGACTCACATCCAGCTTCTCGTCCACTGTCACCCCTAGGTCCGTTTCCGCAGAACTGCTGCCTAGCCATTCGGTCCCTAGTCTGTAGCTGTGCATTGGGTTCTTCCGTCCTAAGTGCAGGACCCTGCACTTATCCTTATTGAACCTCATCAGATTTCTTTTGGCCCAATCCTCCAATTTGTCTCGGTCCCTCTGTATCCTATCTCTGCCCTCCAGCGTATCTACCACTCCTCCCAGTTTAGTATCATCCGCAAATTTGCTGAGAGTGCAATCCACACCATCCTCCAGATCATTTATGAAGATATTGAACAAAACCGGCCCCAGGACCAACCCCTGGGGCACTCCACTTGACACCGGCTGCCAACTAGAAATGGAGCCATTGATCACTACCCGTTGAGCCCGACAATCTAGCCAACTTTCTACCCACCTTAGGAACGGTGGAAGCAGTTCTGGACACGCTAAGACAAGCTGGCCTCACAGCCAACCCAGCCAAGTGTGCTATAGGGCTAGCCAAGGCTAAATACCTTGGCTACATTGTAGGAAGGGGCATGGTCAAGCCCCAACTAAACAAACTAGAGACTATCCAAAATTGGCCCCGCCTGAATCAGAAAAAGCAAGTCCGGGCATTCCTGGGTGTGGTGGGGTACTACCGATGATTTATTCCCCATTTTGCTACCAGAGCGAGTTCCCTGACAGACCTGATAAAAGCCCGGGGTCCAGACGTGGTGAAGTGGACAGATGCCACAGAGAAAGCATTCATGGATCTACGGACAGCCCTCTGCAATAACCCTGTGCTTACAGCCCCAGACTTCAACAAAGAATTCATTTTACAAACAGATGCATCTGAAGTAGGATTGGGAGCTGTCCTATCGCAGATGGTCGGAGATAAAGAACACCCAGTCCTCTACCTTAGCAGGAAACTCCTCCCAAGAGAGCAGAAGTATGCTGTGGTTGAAAGAGAGCGCCTAGCTATGAAATGGGCCATGGAAACCCTATGTTATTACCTTCTGGGACAACAGTTTACCCTTGTGACCGACCATGCACCCCTCCAGTGGATGCAGCTAAATAAAGAGAAGAACAGAAGGGTGACCAGATGTTTCCTGTTCCTACAACCTTTCCAATTCACCATACCGCACTGGGCTGGAAGCCACCATGGCAATGCAGATGGCTTGTCACAAGTACACTGCCTGACGTCCCAAGTTGCCCAACCCCATAGTGTTGAGCAGAGGGGGGGATATGTGACAGGGTCGGGCCAGATGGCTATAGGAGAGTAATAGAAGGCAGATACATTAGCCCCAGGCTAAGTAGGTCCCTTTTCCCTGGGTAAGGTAACAGGGAAGGTTCCAGAACAATCAGGAACCTTCTCGAGACAATTAAGACAGGATGATTAGAACACCTGCAGCCAATCAAGAAGCTGCTACAATCAATTAAGGCAGGCTAATCAGAGCACCTGGGTTTTAAAAAGGAGCTCACTTCAGTTTGTGGTGTGCATGTGAGGAGCAGGGAGCAAGAGGCACGAGGAGCTCAGAGTGAGAACGTGGACTGTTGGAGGACTGAGGTGTACGAGCATTATCAGACACCAGGAAAAAGATCCTATGGTGAGGATAAAGAAGGTGTTGGGAGGAGGCCATGGGGAAGTAGCTCAGGGAGTTGTAGCTGTCGCACAGCTGTTCCAGGAGGCACTCTAGACAGGTGCATTCCACAGGGCCCTGGGCTGGAACCCGGAGTAGAGGGCGGGCCCGGGTTCCCCCCAAATCCTCCCAACTCCTGGTCAGACACAGGAGGAGTCGACCTGGACTGTGGGTTCAGAAAAACGGCTAAGCTGAGGGCTGCCGTGAAGCTCCAAGGCGAGCAAATCCGCCAATAAGCACAAGACCAAGGTAGAGGAACTTTGTCACAGTATATATACCTTTAGTCCTGTTTCTCCAAACCCCTGCGGTGGAGTCGAGCTGCTTTGGAATAATGAATGTTGTACGATGATTATAGCAGAGCACCAGCTCTTCCACAATTATGGTGAGCCCTACTTTCTGTTTAAAAGTTGACTCTTCGAACCACTCTGAAATGCAAAAGCGCTCTTATATTATCCTGACATTTGCTACTCTTTGTCGGCAAGCAGGGTGTGGTTCTTAGTTTAAATTTGGTGTTATTTCAGCAAGGAGTTACTGAGATTCCCCCGACTCCCTCCAAAAAAGAACGATTTTAGAAAATTCCCACCCTCTCATAACATTTTGCACACACTTAGGATGAACGTGAGGTTCTAATTGTCCCCGAAGGATCTCAGTCACTTGGCATTTATCTCAGCTAGTACAGAGCACCCAATACCTCTCTGAGGAAGCAGTATTGAAAAAGTGAAGTGTAAAATCGGGAATTTCAGATCAGCAGGAGCCAAACTGATAAATCAAAGAGACTGAAATGCACATGTGTAGGAAGATTAAGGCTCTGTTAACAGCAGCAGGTTTCTTGCAAACAGCTGTCACAGTATTTGCTTGTCTCTAGCGGACATGCTGGGGCCATTGCTGAACCTGAGCTACATTTGAATTTGAGCCCTACCATTGACAGCTTTCAGATAATCTGTGTTGAGCTTTATTCTTGCATTTTATAGGGGTCCCCTTTGGAAGATTTGCCCTGATGCCAAAATTTCTGGAGGGAAAAATATTTTAAAATACTCAAATCCAAATGCAGATTTTGATTTTAGTTTTGCCAGCATAGCTGTGTCAGTTAGCTACGTGATAAATCTGTATGTGAAGAGATTTATAAATCTGGGACTTTTCAGCTTGGAAAAGAGATGGCTAAGGTGAGATATAATTGAGGTCTATAAAATCATGACTGGTGTAGAGACAGTAGATCAGGAAGTGTTGTTTACTACTTCGCATAAAACAAGAACTAGAGGTCACCAAATGAAATTAATAGGCAGCAGGTTAAAAACAAATAAAAGGAAGCATTTCTTCTTACAACACACAGTCAACCTGTGGAACTCCTTCCCACAGGATGTTGTGAAGGCCAAGACCATAACAGGTTCAAAAAAGAACTAGATAAATTAATGGGGGATAGGTCCATCAATGGATATTAGACAGGATGGGCAGGAATGGTGTCCCTGGCCTCTGTTTGCCAGAAGCTGGGAATGAGCGACGGGATGGATCACATGATGATTATCTGTTCTGTTCATTCCATCTGGGGAACTTGTCACTTATCACTGTCAGAAGACAGGATACTGGGCTAGATGGACCCTTGGTCTGACCCAGTAAGGGCATTCTGATGTTCTTAGGTAAACTGAGAATGTATAGAAAGGACATCAGAACATATTTTTCTGAGAGAATATTCTTGGCAACGAGGTTTCCTTTGTCCAAAACTCTATATAGTGATACTGATATGGGAATTTAGCTGGGGGAATGAAAACTGTGCATCCCTTCCAGGTGAAGGAGAGACACAGATCCAGCTTTTAGTCTCACAACAAAGGGTGGCAATGTATCTATTAGGGCTCGTTATTAAGCAGAACCCCTCATCAGCTTGGAAGCATGTCCTCTGCAATGGTGCCAAAGCATGAAGGGGCATACCAATGTTTAGCATATCTGGCACACAAATACCTTGCAACGCCAGCTACAAAAGTGCCACATGAACGCCTGTTCGCACTTTCAGGTGACACTGTAAGTAAGAAGCCGGCAGCATTATCTCCTGTAAAGGGGTGGTAACATTTTGCAAGTCTGAGCTGGTTTGTGTGCAGTATGCTCAGTGTTTTAGTGGCCAGGCGTAGGCAACTTCTGTTCTTTATGCTAGACCTAAACCCAAGTTTTGCCTTAGCAAAGAGAAGACCTCAGACTTTGTGTTATCCTGCTCCTGTGCTCTGTTCCCAAAGCGTTCTCTAGCAGGGGAGGGGGAGTGCTCGTATGTGTGTCACTGGCATGCTGGGGTGTTGCTGAAAGAGGGCAGAGTTGAGGTTGCACTGTGGGGTGATGTGAACCTCAGCTCTTCATTTCCCCTTCTAATAACGGAGGGGACAGGAATCCTTACCCAGCGAGGTCACATTCTCATAGTTCTCCTGCATGACATCCCAGTATAGGTCTCTCTGAGCGGGGTCCAGCCGAGCCCACTCTTCCCTGGTGAAATACACAGCCACCTCCTCAAAGGTCACTGGCTCCTGTAAGAGCAAGAGTCCAACACTCAGTACCTGCTGCCCCACTGACAACCCCACGATTCACAGGGGCGCAGGGTCCATCAGATGGAAGCTCTGGGATGCACACAGTCAGCAGAGTCCAATCCTCCCCCTGCTCAGAGCAGCCAGTATGCATCAGGGTAAAGGGAGAAAGAGAGCCCTTGTCCCTCCCCTCTCTCTGCTGCGGGAGGATACTGTCTTTCCTCATAGGCTGATATAGGACACGGAGCCCCCAGCAGTGTCCAGGGACAGCTCCCTGCGGGGAATCCAAAGTAACCCTCCTCATTGCCATCAGCTGAAGTGAGAGGATGGGGCATCTCCCCTAAGCCCCTTCATACCTCTCTGCAGCCTCTGGTCAGTAGGTTCAGGCTGCAGCACTGGCAGGCTGGTAATTTCTCCAGCCCTGTCTGAGGGGGTGTTTCCTGTCCCAGAAATTGGGCAGTTTCCTCTCCCAACCCCCATGGGTCTGTTCCTAGAACCTAAGCCCCAATTTAAACAAATTCCAGCAGGTTTGTCACACCCTGTCCCCATGCTTTTCTCCAGCCTGTGGATTTCGTGCCCCCTCCCACCTCCAGACTAAACTTCCCAGAAGCTATGGGTTTACTGCCCCTGTCAGTGCAGAGGGAACCCATCAGCAACTCCCTGATAATCCCTACCTGAGCCAGCTCCACGGCAACCATTTTCCTTTCCCGTCCCCTAGGAGGCTGGGCCCATCCGGAGTGAAATGTGGATGTTGTTCTGCAGCCCATCAGGGTGAGAAGGGGGACTGAAGAGATTTCATAACCAGCTTTAGTGAATTTCACAGCACATTCCCCCAGGCTCTTTCCCTGCAGAGAAATGTTCTCGGCTCTCCTATGGCAAAACACTCAGTCACTTTATTGCAGCGCAGACCCGACCCTTCCCACCAGGGCTAAACCCATTGAGATCCTTTAGCACCCTATCTGCTGCTTATTAATTTCATCGGGTGACTCCTGGTTCTTGTGTTATGTGAAGGGGTTAATAACACTTCCTTATGCACTTTCTCCACACCATTCATGACTTTATAGTCCTGATAGGGGCGCTTTTCCATACCCCTAATCATTTTTGTTGTCCTTCTCTGCACCTTTTCCAATTCTAATATATCTTTTTTGACATGGGCTGACCAGAACAGCATACAGTATTTAAGGTGTGGCATATCATGTATTTATATAGTGGCATTATGATATTTTCTGGCTTACTACTTATCACTTCCTGAACAGTTCCTAATGTTCTGTTATGTATTTTGACTGCCACTGCACACTGAGTGGATGTTTTCAGAGAACTATCCACAATGAATTCAAGATTTCTTTCTTGAGTGGTAATAGCTAATTTAGACACCATACTTTTGTATCTATAGTTGGGATTATGTTTTTCAACGTGCATTACTTTGCATTTATCAATATTAAATTTCCTCTGGTACTTTGCTGCCCAGTCACCCAATTTTGTAGTGCCCTTTGTAACTCTTCAGTTTGCTTTAGACTTAACTGTCTGGAGTAATTTTGCATCACCTTCAAATTTTGCCACCGCATTTCCCCATGTTTCTACTTCATTTATGAATACATTGAACAACAATGGCCCTAGTATAGATCCCTGGGGGACCCCACGATTTACCTCCCTCCACTGTGAAAACAGACCATTTATTCCTACCCTGTGTTTCCTGTCTTTTAATCAGTTACTGATCCATGAGAGGACCTTCTCTCCTATCCCATGACTGCTTACTTTTCTCAAGAGCCTTTGGTGAAGGACCTTGTCAAAGGATGTCTGAAAAGCCCTGGCTGGGATGATTTAATTGGGGATTGGTCCTGCTTTTGAGCAGGGGGTTGGACTAGATGACCTCCTGAGGTCCCTTCCAACCCTAATATTCTATGATTCTATGAAATTCCAAGTACACTATAGCCACTGGATCACCCTTGTCCACACATCTGTTGACCCCCTCAGGGAATGCTAATAGATTGGTGAGGTATGATTTCCCTTTCCAAAAGACATGTTGACTCCTCCCCAACAAATCATGCTCACCTTTGTGTCTGATAATTCTATTATTTACTATAGTTTCAAAAATGTGCCTGGTATTAAAGTTAGGCTTACTGGTCACTAATTGCCAGGATTGCCTCTGCAGATTTTTTAAAAAAAATAGTTTTCATTAGCTGCCCCTAGTTATCTGGTACAGAGGCCGAGTACATATCACAGTCAGTAGTTCTGAACTTTTTATATCCGAGCCCCTCCAGTATTATTAGGTCAATACCATCCAGTCCTGGTGACTTATTAATGTTTAAATTACCAATTTGTTCCAAAACCTCCTCTATCAGCACTTCAATCTGGGACTTTTCCTCAGATTTGCCAGTTAAAAAGAATGGCTCAGGTGTAGGAAAGTCCCTCACATCCTCTGCAGTGAAGACTGATACAAATGATTCATTCAGCTATGCTGCAATAGCCTTGGCTTCCTTGTGTGCTTGTTTAGCACCTCAATCATCCAGCAGGCCCACTGATTGTCTGGCAGGCTTCCTACTTCTGCTGTGCTTCAAAAAATTGGTGTTCGTTTCAATGACTTTTGCTAGTTGCTCTAATTCTTTTTTTGGCCTGCCCAATTATACTTTTACACTTGATTTGCCGAGTTTATGCTCTTTTCTATTTTCCTTGGTAGGGTTTGATTTCCAATTTTTCAAGGATGCCATTTTTGCTTTTAACTGCCTTAGCCATGGTGGTATTTTTTTATCCTCCTACTGTTTTTTCCCCCTTTTGGGATACACATTTATTTTGATCCTCTATTATGGAGTTTTTTAAAAGTTTCCATGCAGCTTGCAGGTATTTCACTTTTGTGAGTGTTCCTTTTAATTTCTATGTAACCAGCTCTCTCAATTTGGTATAGTTCCCCTTTCTGAAGTTAAATGCTACTGTAGTGGGCTTCTTTGGTATCTGCCCCCTCACAAGGACGTTACATTTAATTACATTATGGTCTCAATTACCAAGTGGTTCAGCTGCATTCACCTCTTGGACTAGATACTGTGTGCCATTTAGGACTAAATCAAGACTTGCCTCTCCCCTTGTGGGTTTCAGGACTAGCTGATCCAGCCGCTAATGGTTTCTAAAAACTTTATCTCTGCATCCCGTCCTGAGGGGACATTTACCTAGTAAATATGGGGATAGTTGAACTCCCCAATTATGGAGTTCTCTATTTTTATAGCCTCTCTAATCTCCCTGAGCGTTTCATAATCACCATCACCATCCTGGTTAGATGGTCAATGGCATATTCCTACTGCTATATTCAAATTATTCAAGTGTGGAATAATCAGTAGAGATTCTACGGCACAGTTTGATTCATTCAATTTTATTTTATTTTTTTACTATATTTGACTCTACGCTTTCTTTCACATATAGTGCCAACTACCCATTATTGACCTGAGAGCTGATAACCCCCTCGCCCCTGTATTAAACCAGCCTTGGGTGAAACTCAGGGAGTTTACCATTAAAATTGAAAAAAAGAATGTTCTGCTGCTGATAAAGCACCCCCACCTCAGGAATGTCCCTAACGAGAGTTACAACCACCAGGTTGTAAAGTAGAGACGCCCAGGTGCTGTGAAATTAGGGAGGCTACAGAAAGAGGCTCAACAAATGTTAAGATAAGCTCTGACCATCATTTTTATGCTGACTATCTGCACAAATAGAGAAGGTCACAACTAAGTTACAATTGGGGTGTGAAAGATACAATGTAAAAAAACGTGGTCAGGAATGAGAACAGTGTGTAACTGATGAAGTGAGCTGTAGCTCACGAAAGCTCATGCTCAAATAAATTGGTTAGTCTCTAAGGTGCCACAAGAACTCCTTTTCTTTTTGTAATTGGTTAAAATCTCTTATTCAGGAGTGTAGGATAATGTGATATGTTTAGTAAATTTGAAGGCAGTAGCTAGTTTTACTCACGTAATGTAAATGAAAAATGTTCCTTAGGAATCAACCTCAGACTGCAGTACAACAAGCTGCAAAACATCGTACCCACTACACGACCGTGCCGTGTATGGGCACTGGGAATCCCCAGATGAGTGGATCCTGACTGGCCACTGGCTGAAATCTGTCTGTATATTGGGAGTGGTGAGCATTAGAGATTTTCTTGGCATTTGTGTTGTGTGTGTGTTTGTAATAAATAGACGTTTAGAGCACAGCTTTGTAAGACACTTTCACTGGGAAAAGGTTCTGTAGACCTGTAGAGCCCTGAGGGAAAGGGCAGGCACTTAAATTGACCAGGTTTCTTCCTGAGCCCCGTGGGTAAGAATAGGTGTCCTACACCCCGAGCCCTCAGTAGGGTAGAGGTTGGGTGCCCTAGATTGTGGGGGTAAAACCACAAGCACAACCTATTCTGTCATTCCTATATATTTTGTATTGTGATATTACCATGTCCCATTGATTATCATCATCCCAAGTTCAGTAATGCCTATTATATCAATATCCTCATTTAAAACCAGGCATTTAAGTATACTCATTTGAGAATTTAGCTTTTCTGCATCTGTATAAAAGAACTTATAAATATTGTCAATATTTAGTTGTCTGCCTTCATCTGATATAATTAAATTGGACTCTTTCATTTGACAGTTTCTCTTCAGCTACTACCTGTACTTTATGAACTTCTATCCTCTCCTCTTTACCAGGAAATAGAGAATCCCTGTTAAGAGATCCTCCCCTAAAGGATGGCTCTGTCCAAACCATTTGTTTCTTCTTACCTATTGCCATTCCCCCAGCCCTTAGTTTAATATCCCCTTTATGAACTTTTTAATTTTACATGCCAGAAGTCTGGTTCCATTTTCATTTAGGTGGAGCCCATCCTTCCTGTACAGGCTCCTCCTTTCCCAAGACCCGGACCATGACCTTGGAGAAGGCACTTCTGGTGAGCGAGAGCCTGATCGGAGCCATGGGGTGGGGAAAACCCAGCCACGCTGGGCTGTTCGCGTTTAGTTTAAAGGGCTCATCCCTGCTCAGAGCCTCATCGGAGCCACGCTGGGCTGTTCATGTTTAGTTTAAAGGGCTCATCCCTGATCAGAGCCTCATCGGAGCCACGCTGGGCTGTTCATGTTTAGTTTAAAGGGCTCATCCCTGATCAGACCCTCATCGGAGCCCCGTGGTGTGTGTGTGTGTGGGGTGTGGTGGGGAGGGTGTTGTGTGAAGCGATCATCCCAGAGAGCCTGCAGGCTGCTTGCAAGCTGAATTCTGTTGCCGGGCCGCAAGTGATGGTTTACTCACACCAAAGTGGCAGGCACTTCAATATAAGAGGCAAAATGCGACCTTGTACGGAAAGAACATGTGCTGTGTACTATGAATTGCCTGTTTCACTGAGAAACAGTGTCCCCTTTGTTATCTAAAATGTATCTTTTAAAATACTACCCTCCCTTTTTCTCCTCCCACAGCAGGTGCAAATGTTTCAATGCGGCCCCTATCTACTCCATCCCAGAGGCTGGTCCAGATCAGAAGGCAGAAAAAACGAACTTGGGACGACAAGTTTGCCGAGCTCATGCAGACCTCCCGCACTGATAGGGCCCAGTTGAATGCGTGGAGGCAAACAATCGAGGAGTCGTGTAAAGAATTACATGAATACGAAGAGAGGAGGGATGTGCGCGATGAGAGCAGGCAGGATGCTATGGTCAAGCTCATGGAGGAGCAAACTGACATGCTCTGCTGTACAGTGGATCTAATGCGGGAAAAGTAGCAAGACCACAGACTGCTGCTGCAGCCCCTGAATAACCACCCTCCCTCCTCCCCAAGTTCCATAGCCTCCTCACCCAGACGCCCAAGAACACGGGGCGGGAGGCTACAGGGACCCACACAGTCAACACCACAGGATTGCACAAACAGCAGAAAGCTGGTGTATCCTAAATTTTGATTTGGTTTCTGGACTTGTCCTCCCCCCCTCCTCCTCCTCCATCCCCCCAACCTAATATCCCCCTCCCCCATCTAGCTTCTGATTTCTCTCAATGTTTTGTGCAACAAATAATAAAGAACGATTTTTAAACAACTGAGACTTTATTTCCTTTCATATATATATAGGGGGCAGGTAACTTTAAGAGAAACAAACACAGCTCTCACACTGTACCCTGGCCAGTCATGAAACTGGCTTTCAAAGCTTCTCTGATGTGCAGCGTGCCCTGCTGCACTCTTCTAATCGCCCTGTTGTCTGGCTATGCAAAACTGTCTGCCAGGCGAGTTGCCTCAACCTCCCAACCCTGCCATAAACGTCTCCCCCTTACTCTCACAGATATTGTGGAGCACACAACAAGCAGCAGTTACAACTGGAATATTGGTTGTGCTGAGATCTAACCAAGTCAGTAAACTATGCCAGCATGCTTTCAAACATCCAAACGCACATTCTACCACCATTCTGCACTTGCTCAGCCTATAGTTGAACTGCTCCTTACTCCTGTCCAGGGTACCTGTGTAGAGCTTCATGAGCCTTGGCATTAAGGGGTAGGCTGGGTCCCGGAGGATAACTATAGGCATTTCAACATCCCCAACAACAATTTTCTGGTCTGGGAAGTAAGTTCCTTCCTGCAGCTGTTCAAACAGACCAGAGTTTCTGAAGATACGAGCATCATGCACCTTTCCCGGCCATCCCACATTGATGTTGGTGAAACGTCCCTTGTGATCCACCAGTGCTTGCAGCACCATGGAAAAGTACCCCTTGCGGTTTATGTACTGGCTGCCAAGGTGGTCCAGTCCCAAAATAGGGATATGCGTTCTGTCTATTGCCCCACCACAGTTAGGGAACCCCAGCGCATTAAAGCCATCCACAGTGGTCTGCACATTTCCCAAAGTCACTACCCTTGATAGCAGCTGGTCAATGATTGCGTTGGTTACTTGAAGCACAGTAGATTTCCCCACTCCAAACTGACTCCCGACTGACCAGTAGCTGCTGGGCGTTGCAAGCTTCCACAGAGCTATGGCCACTCACTTCTCAACTGTGAGGGCTGATCTCATTTTGGCGTATTTGCACTTCAGGGCAGGGGACAGCAAGTCACAAAGTTCCATGAAAGTGGCCCTACGCATTTCTCAGCCACTGGAAATCATCCCATACATGCAACACTATGCAGTCCCAACAGTCTGTGCTTGTTTCCTGGGCCCAGAATCAGCGTTCCACGGCATGAACCTGGCCCATGATCTCCCAGTCGCCACATGCTGTGCTGTCTGTGTCCATGTCCTCATCAGTATAGTAATCGCGCTGTCGTCGCTTCCTCGCCCGGTTTTGTAGGTACTGCACATACTGCTGGATAATGGACGAGGTATTTACAATGGTCAAAACTGCAGCGGAGATCGGATCGGGCTCCATGACTATGGCACCTGCACGGGTAATCCTGGAAAAAGGGCACGAAATGTAGGAGAGCAGAGTGGCAGCGGAAGCTGTGCTGTTTGGTTCACGGTAGCTGAGCAAAGGCTGAAAATGGTTGTCTTCTGTGGCTTTCATGGAGGTGGGAGCCCAGGACAGACAACATGGAGAAGCTCGGAAGCGTGGCAATAGCCAGAGAGCAGAGTTGGCGGTGGAAGCTGTGCTGCTCGGTTCACGATGGCTGAGCAGAGTTGGCAGTGGAAGCGTTCAATGAGGAAGAGAAAGAGTAGCTACTAGAGATTACATAGGAAGATGAGAGGAAATGAGAGGTGGATTCATAGTAGCAGGAGAGCAGCGGTGCACCATCTGCTGAAAGCAGTATGGTGTCTGCACGCCAAAAAGGCATGAAACGATTGTCTGCCGCAGCTTTCTGATGACACACACCCAGAAACACCCGTGAGAATGTTTTTGGCCCATCATGCTCTGGGAGCTTAACCCAGAATTCCAGTGGGCGGCGGGGACTGCGGGAACTGTGGGATAGCTACCCACAGTGCACCGCTCCGACATTCAATGCTAGCCTTAGTACTGTGGACGCAATCCGCCAAATTCACATGCTTCAGTGGGGACACAGAAGACCGACTGTATAAAATAGCTTCCGAAAATTCAAATAAAATAATTTCGAAATAATTTCGTACTGTAGACGTACCCTTAGGAACACTATTTTCAAGTGCTCTCAAATTTACATATAGTTATTGGACTGGTAGCTAATTCAGAGTTTTGAGAGCACTGCTCTGTCAGCTATTGGTGTGGAAAGAAAACAACACATCCCTATCTGACATAGCTTGCTGGCAAAAGGTCTAATGCAGACACAGTTACAGTGGCAAAAAACAGGTTTCAGAGTAGCAGCCGTGTTAGTCTGTATCCGCAAAAAGAAAAGGAGTACTTGTGGCACCTTAGAGACTAACCAATTTATTTGTGCATAAGCTTTCGTGAGCTACAGCATCCGATGAAGTGAGCTGTAGCTCACGAAAGCTTATGCTCAAATAAATTTGTTAGTCTCCAGTGGCAAAAAAGACTATTAAAAGAGAAGAAATTAAAGAGAAGAGAAGTCTATTAAAGAAAAAGAAATGCCCATAAACTACATTAAAGCAGAGTTAAGGTTGCCCTGTGCTGCCTCATGCCCTTCCAGCACGTGTATAGTGGTGAAAGTAAAAACAAGGAAATGAAATAAGGGTGGCAATGGGGCACTAAGTGTACTGTGAAAAGTGATATGCACAAAGTTTCTTCTCCCCTCTTCACCCCATTATTAAACAGTAACTATTTAAAAAAATACCTTTTGAACTTACCACAGTATTTCTATACAAATGTGTTTTAGTCTTCATTCATAAACAATGAGAACACATCTCAAAGAACAACAGTTACGAGAAAGTAAGTAACAGTTTTTTCTTTTTCAAGTACTTGTTCAGGTCCGTTCCACATTAGGTGGATCACAAGCTGTCAAGGTTCCTCCCCCACTCTGAACTCTAGGGTACAGATGTGGGGACCTGCATGAAAAACCTCCTAAGCTTATCTTTACCAGCTTAGGTCAAAAACTTCCCCAAGGTACAAAATATTCCCCCCGTTGTCCTTGGACTGGCCGCTACCACCACCAAACTAATACTGGTTACTGGGGAAGAGCTGTTTGGACGCGTCCTTCCCCCCAAAATACTTCCCAAAACCTTGCACCCCACTTCCTGGACAAGGTTTGGTAAAAAGCCTCACCAATTTGCCTAGGTGACTACAGACCCAGACCCTTGGATCTTAAGAACAATGAATAATCCTCCCAACACTTGCACCCCCCCTTTCCTGGGAAATGTTGGATAAAAAGCCTCACCAATTTGCATAGGTGACCACAGACCCAAACCCTTGGATCTGAGAACAATGAAAAAGCATTCAGTTTTCTTACAAGAAGACTTTTAATAAAAATAGAAGTAAACAGAAATAAAGAAATCCCCCCTGTAAAATCAGGATGGTAGATATCTTACAGGGTAATTAGATTCAAAAACATAGAGAACCCCTCTAGGCAAAACCTTAAGTTACAAAAAAGATACACAGACAGAAATAGTTATTCTATTCAGCACAATTCTTTTCTCAGCCATTTAAAGAAATCATAATCTAACACATACCTAGCTAGATTACTTACTAAAAGTTCTAAGACTCCATTCCTGGTCTATCCCTGGCAAAGACGACTACAGACAGACACAGACCCTTTGTTTCTCTCCCTCCTCCCAGCTTTTGAAAGTATCTTGTCTCCTCATTGGTCATTTTGGTCAGGTGCCAGCGAGGTTACCTTTAGCTTCTTAACCCTTTACAGGTGAGAGGAGCTTTCCCCTGGCCAGGAGGGATTTCAAAGGGGTTTACCCTTCCCTTTATATTTATGACACAAGCTTATCTCTGAAGGAGGATAGGAGTCACGGAAAATGCTCGGAGGACTGCTCTGCCAACCGCCGTGTCCTCTCTGGCCTGCTGGTTAACGCGTAGTGGGTTGTGAAGGTGTGCACCGAGGACCAGGTGGCTGCTCTGCAGATCTCCTGGATCGGGACCTGTGCCAGGAACACCGTGGAAATCGCTTGCGCCCTGGTCGAGTGGGCCGTGACCGCCGGGGCTGGAACACCTGCGAGCTCATAGCACATCTGGATGCAGCTTGTAATCCAAGACGAAATCTGCTGCGCCAACACTGGGAGGCTTTTCATCCTCTCGGCTACAGCCACAAACAGCTGCGCGGATTTGCGAAAGGGTCTGGTGCGCTCCAAATAGAACGCCAGCGCTCGACGCACATCCAGGGTGTGCAAGCTGCAGTGACTTGGGTCCATATGCGGTTTTGGAAAGAACACCGGCAGACAAATGTCCTGGCCCAGACGGAATTGGGACACCACCTTAGGGAGGAACTTGGGGTGCGGCCGGAGCTACACCTTGTCCTTGTGAAATACTGCATATGGTGGCTCAGAGGTGAGGGCCCTCAGTTCGGACACCCTTCTGGCCGAGGTAATGGCAACCAGAAATGCCACCTTCCAGGAAAGGTGGAGGAGGGAACAGGAAGCAACGGGCTCAGAAGGGGGTCCCATGAGTTTAGAGAGGACCAGGTTAAGGTTCCATGGAGGGACTGCTGGGCGGGAGCATGGGAACACCCTCTCCAACCCTTTCAGGAACCGTCCGTTGGGTGGGAAAACACTGAGCCCACCGAGAACCCCGGATGGAAGGCGGAGATGGCCACCAGGTGCACTCTGAGTGAGGACGGGGCTAGCCCTTGCTGCTTGAGGTGCAGGAGATACTCCAGGATGGCCTGCACCGGGGACTGGCACAGCTGCACCTATTGGGGTTCACAGCAACACAAGAACCTTTTCCACTTGGCCATATAGGCCACCCTGGTAGAGGGTTTCCTACTGCCAAGCAGAATCTGCTGCACTGGAAGGGAACACTGGCTCTCCAGGGCGTTTAGCCACAGAGCCTCCATGCCGTCAGGCGCAGTGACTGTAGGTCGGGATGGAGAAGCCCCCCGCCGTCCTCTGTAATGAGGTCCCAGTGTAGGGGCAGGACTAGCCGGGCCGTCATTGACAGCTCTAGGAGCCATGTGTACCAGTGCTGGCGGGCCCAGGCTGGGGCGATGAGGATCACCGCCGCCCTGTCCCTGCGCATCTTGAGTAGGGCCTTGTGCACCCAGAGGAGCAGGGCGGGGGGAAGGCATACATCAAGCCCCCCCTCCACGGGATCGCAAACGCGTCCGCGAGCGAGCCCACGCCGTGGCCCTGGAACGAGCAGAAATGCGGGCACTGGGTGTTGGCCCTGGTGGCAAACAGGTCTACCTGGGGAAAACCCCACCTGCTGAAGAGCGAAAGCACGACGTCCGCCCTGAGTGTCCACTCGTGCTTGCGGTACCACCTGCGGAGGAGCGAAAGCACAACGTCCGCCCTGAGTGTCCACTCGTGCTTGTGGTACCACCTGCTGAGGGAGTCCACCAGCTCGTTTCGTACCCCCGGGAGACAGGACGCCTCAAGGTGAATTGCATGGGCTATGCAAAGGTCCCAGAGGAGGAGAGACTCGAGACAGAGTGGCGAGGAATGAGCCCCGCCCTGTTTGTTTATATAGAACATGGCAGTAGCGTTGTCTGTCAGAACTGTCACGCTGTGACCACTCAGAGTGGCGTGAAAGGTCTGGCAGGTGAGACAAACTGCCCTGAGCTGCTTCACATTGATGTGGAGCGACCGCTTTGCTCCGGACCACAACCCCTGCGTCATGAGGTTCCCCAGGTGAGCCCCCCACATCCGTGGCCTGTTGCATCCGTCACCAGAGTCAGGTTCGGTTGTGGGGCGGCAAAGGGGATGCCTTTGGAAACCACAGGCTGGGACTGCCACCACCAAAGCAGGGAGTCCAGCACATCCCTGGGGGCTGTCGCTACCAAGTCCAGGGGGTCCCTGCCTGGGCGGTACACCTGAGCGAGCCACGCCTGCAGAGTCCTGAACCTCAGTCTGGCATGCCTGACCAGGTGCGTGCATGCTGCCACGTGGCCCAGCAGCCGCAAGCAGCACCTGGCCGTTGTCGTTGGAAACTAGCGCAGCGAGGCCACCACTTGCTGGATAGCTCAGAATCAGGATACCGGAAGGCTTGCCCTGGCCTGCACTGCGTCCAGGACCGCCCCTATGAATTCCACTCTCTGCGTGAGTACAAGCGTGGACTTGGGGACGTTGACCAGGAGTGCCAGCTCGCGGAACAATCTCAGGGCTACCTCCACATGGCCACGCATTTCTGCCTTGGATCGGCCCGCCACGAGCCAGTCGTCGAGGTACAGGTACACCCGGATTCTCTGCTTCTGTAAGAAGGCCGCCACCACCGCCATGCACTTTGTGAACACCCTTGGGGCCGCAATTAGACCAAACGAGAACCGAAAACTGGTAACGTTCTCGGCCCACAGTGAAGCGTAGGAACCGCCGATGTGCTGGGTGGATGGCGATATGAAAATACGTGTCCTTCATGTTGAGGGCGGCGTACCAGTCCCCCATACCAGTCCCAGGGAAGGGATGATGGTGCCCAGAGAGACCATGCGGAACAGGGCCTTGACCAGGAATTTTTTGAGCCCGCTCAGGTCTAGGATGGGGTGAAGGCCCCCTTTGGCCTTGGGGATGAGGAAGTACCGGGAGTAGAACCCCTTCCCCCTTAAGCTGTGCGGCACCGCCTCTATCGCCCCCACCTCTAGCAACGAGCGGACTTCCTTCTCTAGGAGATGTTCATGAGAGGGGTCCCTGAAGAGGGATGGGGAAGGGGGGGGAGGGAGGTGAACTGCAGTGAGTACCCATTCCGCACCGTGCGCAAGACCCAACAGTCTGACGTAATGGGATAAAGGGGAGAAACGGGACAGGCGGTTTGGGAAACAAAGGGACGGATCCAGTGACTGGTCTGATACACTGTCCTCGAGTGCACCTTCAAAAGCCTGGCTTAGTGCCCGGCTGGGGTTTGTGCTGTCCTTGGTTCTAGCCTGGCGCATTATTATTGTTATTGTTCTTGCGCTGTCGCCTGATATCCCTGCCTCGCCTACGGTAAGGCTCATGCCTATGGCGAGGCTGGTACTGGCATTGATGGGGAGGCTGCGGCTTAAAGGGCTTCCTCTGGGCAGCCAGGATGTGCATACCCAGCGACTTGAGCGTAGCTCGTGAGTCCTTGAGGTTATGTAGCCTCGTGTCTGTCGGGTCCGAGAAGAGACCGGACCCTTCCAAGGGGAGGTCCTGGAGTGTATTCTGGACCTTGGGTGGCAGGCCTGACTCCTGGAGCCACACCGAGCGCCTCATGACCACCCCGACGCGATTGTTCTAGCCGCTGCGTCTGCCGAATCCAGGGAGGCCTGAAGAGAGGTCTCACAGTCTTAATGGTGTCCTCCTGCTCAACTGCCGCCTCGGCCTGCAACCCCAAGTTTTGGGCGACCCTGTGCAGCAATTCCTGGTGGGCTCTATGGTCTATCGGCGAAGGCCGGACACCTCTGTACCTGCCACCGCCTCATCAGGGGAAGACGAAGAGGTTAGCTGCTGCTTAACCCCCTCTGGTTGGTCTTCCTGCTCCCCATCTCCCGTGGGAGGGGCCTCCAGCTCAGGCCGGGGCAGGAGTCCATGGGACGGCACCGAGCTCGGTGCCTGTCTCTCCAATCTATGCTGGGGGGATGCTGGAGGCCTGGATACGGTTGCCTCCGGCACCATCTGGCATCGGTGCGGGGACTGGGACAGCTGCACCGAGTAACTTGCCCTGGACGGGGCCCCTTGGCACTCCTGATAGGCCCAGGGGGTCCAAAAGGGCCAATGGCCTGGCGGCCCCCACTGGAGTTGCCAGCTCCCTGCTGTCCGGGGCCTGGTGCTGGTAGCTATAGTGGCCGGAGTCAGTGCCAGACTGCAGCAACGCTGATTGCAAAGACCATGGCGGTGTCAACGATCTGCGCCGGGGGAGAACGAGCGGCTCCTGGATAAGCAGAAGCGGTACGGGTATCCCCAGGGCCGGGACTGGGATCTGGACCAGTGACGGCGTTCCCTGGACCAGGACCGTCTGCGGGAGTCCTCTGGCGAGGGCCATCTCAACTCCTCCCATTGCTGGTCTCTGGGTCGTGCCGGAGAGCGGTGTGCCCTTTTCTGGGTGCTTCTTCGCGTCGACCCGCTGCCGGTGCCGCAACCTCCTTCTGGGCCGCTGGCAAGTGTGAGTCCACAGAGTCGGAGCTCAACCGGGACCAACTCTAGGAGCTGTGCCGGGAGGGTGTCCTTGAGCGGCACACCATTGCCGTCGTACCCCTCGACAGCACCCCAGGAACGGGTGCTGCAGGGTTCTCCCCATACGGGAAGGGGTTCGCCGACAGCTCGATGAGGTCCTTTGCAGCCTCAAAGGTGCCAGGCGTAGAGGGCTGCTGATCCGTTATGCCCTCAAGCCCATCGTCTGCACTGAGCTCACTTAGGTCTGGGCTCGGTGGGGCTTGTGCTGCCGGGACCGCCAGCGTCAGCGCCGGTACCGCGGCCTTCCCACTCTTATCGGTGCTCGGGAGGCACCGGCCTCCTGTGCGGGGAACGACCGTGCCTTCCTTTAGGCTGCGCTGGGGGCCGCACGGGGAAGGACAAGCGGTGCCAGGGCCTAGCCTGGCACTCCGGGGCCGACAGTTTACGGTGTTTAGCCGGTGCTGGGTCTCTCTACGGCTCCAGGGCACTAAGCACCGAGGAAGCCTGAGCCGGCGTCGGGTGCTCTGGGCCCGGTGGCTGCAATGCGGCGCATCAACAGGCAAAAGTCTCTTTCTTGTCCTTGGCTTAAATGCCTTGCAAATCCTACACCGTTCAGTTTCATGTCCATCCCCCAGGTAACGTAGACACAAGTTGTGGGGGTCACTAACTGGCATAGGTTTGCAGCATGTGGCGCAAGTCTTGAAGTCATGGGCCTGCAGCATGCCCCGCGACCTGGGGCAGGTGCTGGAGGCCTCCAAGCACCAAATGACTTAAGTGTCCATAATCTGTATGTAAACGAACTAATAACAGCTACTCTAAAGGCTATGGAGCTGCTCCTCTACGAGAGAGAGAGAGAGAGAGAGAGAGAAGGAACTGGAGGGGATCGGGCCGGCGGGGGTATATATGCATGGCGCAGTGGCACCACTCGGGAGCCCCACCGGCCTGACGGGAGCTGCTAAGGGAAAAAGTTTCCGATGCTTGTGCACGTGGTGTGCGCACACCTAATGTGGAATGGATGTGAACAAGCACTCGAAGAAGAATGGCAGAAATCCACTCCAGGAGACGGAAAGGCATGAGGCTGACACCTTGCAGGGGAAGGGGAAAGAGATATAACTAGCCCTTTCACTCACCAGGACACCCAGCCCCCTTCCTCCCACTGCTCTCAGCCCTCCCTCCTTTATAGTAGTGCAGGGTCACCAGATCCCCATCATCTCATCCACTCCACTGCTCCCTGCTCTCCCTTCTCCCAAGGACTCCTGACAGGAATCTCACCCTGTCTTGTATCAGTGGATGGGCCCAGCTGACTGTCACACCCTCCATGGACGTGGGAAGTGACTACAGCAGAGTGCCGGCTCTGACACAGTTACAGCTCAGCACTACCTTCTGTTTTGTAAACTGACAAATCTAACTGCTCTGAAATCCACGTGTGCTCAGATTATTTTGGCATTTGCTACTCTCCTTGGCAGCGGTTCTGAAACTGGAGGTGAAAACCCCTCAAGGGGTCATGAGGTTATTTTTTGGGGCCACGAGCACATGCATGAAACAGAGAGCAACTGCTATAAAATATATAATTTAAATCTTGGGTTTTAAAAAATTACACACACCTTTCCGTTGCAATGTGTATTTACTTCCAAAAGAATTGTAAGTATGTAATACAGAGTTATTGTTCTGAAACAAAATATGTTTGTATTATCACCACTTTAAGGAAATTGGACTCTGCGGATCATAGTATTGTGTGCAGGTTTGTTGTCTTGAGACTGAAAAGGTGGGTCTGAGACAACATTAGAGGGATTGAGCATTCAGCAGCTGAAGACCTGCATTAAACCGCAGACCAATCAGAACACAGAGACGGGCAAAAAAAAAAAAAAAAGGAAATAATAATTTAACACTCAGACACACAGACAAGGGTGGTGCTGAGGGGGGCTAGTGGGGGCTATAGCCACCCCAAAATTTGCCTGAACTCCCCGCTCGTAGCCACCCCTTCCAGCACAAAGGTCAAACGATACTCAGAAATAAGGATGCCTCATATGGCATTGCCACCCTTACTTATGCAGTTGTGTGCTCCTACTGGCAGCAGAGTTGCCTTCATAGCTGGGTGACCAGCTGGCAGCTGCTGCTCTCTGGCCCCCCAGCTCAGAAGGCAACGCCTGCTGCCAGCAGAGGCCCAGAAGTAAGGGGGCAATGGGGCACTAAGTATACTGTGAAAAGTGATATGGACAAAGTTTCTCCCCCCCCCTCCACACCCCATTATTTAACAGTAACTATTTAAAAAAATATCTTTTGGACTTACAACATTATTTCTAAACAAATGTGTTTTAGTCTTAATTTATAAACAATGAGAACAGATATATTAATTTAAAACAATATGGTAATAAATTTAGCATTTAAAATAGCATTCAACATAAGAAAATGTGTTTTTAATTTATAAGGGAGGAGGTCACACTCAGAGGCTTGCTGTCTGAAAGGGGTTGCCAATACAAAAAGTTTGAGAACCACTGCTCTATGGGCATGCAAGGTATGGTTAGTGGCTTACATTTGAGGTTATTTAAGCAAGAAGTTCCCGACATTCCTCCCCCAGAGATCCCCCCAAAAAGAACATTTTTATACAACTCCCTTGCTCTTACAAAATTTTACACACACCTAGGCGGAAACCATGCTTCTAATGGTTCCCAGACTAATCTCATTTCCTTGGCATTTATCTCAGCTAGTACAAGGAAACCTCCTATAGGGCCAAGGTTACAACTGTTATGGGAACCAAATACACAGGTATTTTGCCTAGTTCCAAGACACTTACTGTGGAACTCTCTCCCCAGATATTTGAGATAATACTGACTTACATAACTGAATAACACTGTGATTATACCCAGTTCCGTAGGTTAGTTGCACAGATTGGGGTGTGCTGTTGTTCACCATTTCAGACTGGACATTTCAAACCCCTCCTGGTTCCTTGGTAGCATAACCCATAACTAGGAGAATTCTCTCCAGTTGACTGAGCTGCATTTGAACATTCCCCATGTCATCATGGAGGGGTGACGGGAAACCATAAATAAAAGAAGAAATGACTATTGAAGCAAACCGTCATTTGTCTCAAAGTCCTCAATAAATCTGAACTACATTCTGTCAAAGCAAACTAATATTCAATTATGTGACCAAACAACCTTTAGGAAAGAGAGAAAAATCTACATCTCAGAGAGATAGAAGACATTTTCTGTTTCAGATAGAATGAGATTCTAGAGCAAGTTACATCTGAGGACTCAGAATCAGGACCACAGATTCTCCCATTGCATTGTCCTCTAATCCACTGAAATCTGCTTCACTCACTGCTATCTGATTATTATTGAGTTGTGTTATTTGCAAATGTTTTACCATCATGATAATATTTTCTCTAGACTAGGGAATGCGGAGTAGATTGGGACATGTCAAGGGAAAATATATGAGCTAACCCAGAGTAGTATACTGGAGGCACGTCAGTATAGAGAATATAGCTGTGCTTCTATATCTGGATAGCTCAATGGAGCTAGCTAACTATAAAAACATGCTAACGGAGACCAGGCCCCAGTAGATTTTACCACAGTAAAGCTAACTGATGTAATTTCTGTTTTCCCCACCTGGGGCTGACGTGCTGTGACGTTCGGTACCTCGTGGGAACACCCTACACCCCCATGTTCATCCTTATAAAATGATTGTGTGGTATCCAATGCAAAATTTGTCATGTTGGGTGTTTTGTGAAGGCTCATGATGCACTGAGCATTGCTGTTACAGTGATGTTATAGTAATTGTTGTTGCAGTAATGTATACAGTTATGAGGCTGAAAATGTATCCTCATGGCTTAAAATAAGACCAGGCAAAAACACTCTAAGAGCAAAGGGGCAGTTCACACCTCATCAATGCATGTATGGGACAAACCCAGCACAGCCTCACAGGAATAAAGAACGCTGGCCTATGCAGTAACAAAAGGATCTGTTGGACTCTCGAGTGAGTCACCCCCTTTCCTTTGGTCAGTTTGGGACTGCGATGAGGTAATGCTCATCTGACTCTGAAAGTGGGGAGGGGGCAAAGCCAAGAGGGAAGAAAGAACATGGTAAGAGGGAGAGACGTTTGCCATGCTCTCTCTCTCTTCCATGTACATCTACAGACACCACACCAAGAGACTTAAGCACTGATCAAAGGGGACAGCCTGGCTGAAGAGCAACCAGCCAGCCTGTGGTGAGACGCATCAAAGTTTGTAACAGCACTGGAAGTGTTACAATCAGCTTAGAATGTGTTTTGCTTTTATTTCATTTGACCAAATCTGACCTGGTCACGAAATACGAGGAGGATACAAGACGGGAAGCCTCCTGATTCATACTGAGAAAGTAGTGCGGAAATAGATGAAGGGAATTTGGATGCAGGCCTCTGAAATGAGCAGGAGTCAGGCTAACTCTAGCTTTAATAACGCGAGATTTGTAGAAGCGGGGATAGTGAGAAGCGAGTGGAAAATAACTGTGAAAGAGGCTGCTGTGACCTTGTATTAGATAAGAATAGAATGCAGACTATAAGAGAAATGGTAAGAAAAATAAGATATCATGAAGGAATATGTATAAACAATATGCAGTTGTTGCTTATTATTGTCTGTAATAATGGTATAAATACTTGCTCAAATTGTTTATCTGGGAGAGACCTGCCTAGGTGGGGGAAACCCTGTGTCCTAGTGCACTCTCTCCCTCTGTACAATTGCTTGAGATAATAAACTGTATCTGACTTGCTGCACCCAACCTGAGAGCAAGAACTGTGTTTTTCCTCCAACAATTTGGGGGCTCGTACAGGATGGCAATGCCTGCAAAGACAACGGCAGCTGCTGCGGACCATTCCCTTTCGAACCTCATGGCACCACAATAGAGGTAAGAGACCTTTTGAAATCTTTATTGGGGTATCGGAGAAGGACTGCCTGAGAGGCTGTCTGTCCCTTTTGGGGCCATCCAAACTTATTGATTGTGCAGCAAGATCAGATACAGAGCGGTGCTGGGGAACTGTTTTGCCGCGCCCAATAAGGTTAATGTACTGGTACTTTCACATAAGGGAAAGGTTGTATTAAGTCCGGATGCATCATGGTATGCAGGAATAGAGGGGTGTGTGTGTGTGTAAGATGCCCAAAGCACCCTGCGAAGCCAAAGGCTTGTGACCGGGGTTGTCTCTAATACAAGCCCGGTGGACTGCACCTCAGTAAAAGATCCTGACTGGGGGGCTGTCTCTGCATGGCATCGCCTGGCGAGCAGCCTGCTTGGGTCTAGGGTTGTGTGCCTCTATCCATCTTGTCCCTTTCTCCCATGCTTATGAGCCACTGACTGGTCTGACCATCTCACTGGAAGCAATCAGAGTAAGCTGCGCTGTCCCTCTGAGACTAGCCGACGCTCTTTGCTGAAGGGAGGTATAGGAAGGTCGTGGTCATCCTCGATAAATCTTTCCTGTGTGAGTGATCCGAGTGGAAGAGATATTCTTAGCTTATCAGCTCCCTACTGTGTGCCTAGAAAATGGGTGAGGGGCAGTCTAAATATTCCCCCGTGCCCCTTAATGGTATGCCAGCATATCACATGTATGTACATTATGGTCTTAGGACCTGCAGGTATTTGAAAAATTGGAATCTTCACACGCATGATAATCCATCTAAACAATTCCCACTAGAAGGTACCTTCAATTTAAATAAAATCATACGCCTCAGAGGAAGCCACAAAAACTCCACGAGTCTCGGATGCGGAGTCTAAAGGACTCCCAGGAAAAATTAAGAACTCAAGTACAGGCTTTGAAATGAAATATAAAGCATCCAGATGCCTCCCAAATTATTTTTTGTTAACCCCCCAGCTTCTTTATATTCCCAATTAGTTAAGACTGAAGTCAAGGAGGGAAAAGAATGGGTTAATTTTAAAAGTTAGCTTGGCCTGAGAGATAAGAAGAAAGCTACTTTGCGTTAAAGATCAGGAATCTGCACAGACTAGGCCAAGCACAAAAAAACCCCTGCTTTCAGTCCCAGCTGGCTGTGAAGAAAATATAGACAAAGGTAAAACAAAGGCAAATAAGTTGCAGGACTGAGATTATATTTGCGAAAGTTAGCCACCCGGTGAGACCCAACAGTCTGCCTTTGCAACCCTGGAGCGGATGTGGTTTGGGGATGCTAAAGAAGCCACAGGCAGCCGGCCTTGACTGGAATACCTCCCAAAAGCGGAAGCAAGTTGTAAATTTTTACAGTGTATCTCTGGACAATCTGTGCACAGGATAACCTCCCGTCCATCTCTCTCTCTCTCTCTGTCTCTCCTACTCCCTGGGCGTGGCCAACCTGGGAAGTGTGTCTCTGAGTATAAAAGGGGGGTCAGGGTTTGAGCATTAACGTTTTCTCTTCCCTTGAGTGCTGTTATATTATTATTTTATTAATTAATGCTTTAAATTCAGTCACATGGTGTGTTCTCTTCATCTCCGCGCTACGATCCTGTGGTTTTAGCCAGATCAACTAAGGCACAGGCAAACTGGTAATGAAAATCTGTCACAGCTGTAATGGAAAATTGAGGACAGAGAGAACCCTGCAGAGTGCACAGCATCTATCTGTTTTGCCCTTGATATTTTACGTTTGCTTTGTTTGGCACAGTTGGTATTACGTGTTAAGAACTGTATGATTAAAGGTGAGCCCCACTCTCAGCCGTAGTAGGTCTGAGAACCGGAGAGGGGTTTAGCATTCCTCTCTCCACCCCACTCAGTGGTGACAGAGTGCAAGTGGATGTAATCCTGGGTGTAGAAGTCCAGGCTGGTGGAGGGGAGGACTTGTGGAGTCTCGCTCCACGCATATAATCCTTGGTGCATACATCCTTAGCCGTAACATGCCTGGGGTACAAAGAGGAGTTGGGGATAAGGAAAGAGATGTGTACCTGACAGCTAGAACTGAGCAATTAAAAGTATAGATTATGAACCAGGCAGCAACTCAAACCTATGCCCAGGACCAGTTGCAAGCCTTAAGACAGGACTTCCAGGCAGAAAAGGAAGCACTGGTTAAGCAAGTACCAGTCCTTCAGAGACTTGTCAAAATTTAACCATTTGTGCTCAGCATACGCCGTAACAGCAGTGTGTCTGCCATAAGAGGAAATTAAATAGTTAAAACACCAATTGGCCGTGTGTTCTGTCCAGGTGACAAGCCTCACAGGGGGAGGACTTGTGTAGCCCTTGTGAGTGAGAATATTTAAGAGAAGAGACCAGAAGGGCTGGGGGCTAGTTAAGAAGCCCACCCTCCTTGTTAAATTGGTAGTGGGACAAAGCTGGTGCCCATGGAAGGGACAGTTCAGAGAGAAAAACAGGATCGGGCCCAAGCAGACAGGCAACAGAGAGATTGGAAAACAGGTTGGAAACTTGGAGGGCATAGTGAAAGAAAAGGAGTAAATAATTACAGCAATGGGAAACTTAAATCCCGGAATAATGCTTGGAATGGTAAAATCTGAGTTGATTGGGTATCATTTTCTGTGATAAGCAAGTGATTTAAGAAAGGAAAGTGAGAAGTTAACTCTGTAGTTGCTGGAGGGAATTAAGCAGTTGAACTTTGTGAAATACTAGAAAGAAAAAGAATTCTTGGTTTCTTTGCAGACATTTTGAAAAAAAAATGTGCCCTTTTCCAAAGGAATGCAATTATACAGTGCTACTTAATTAATATCTTATTAGGCTCCAAGGGACTACAGTAGGTGGTGTCTTCCTTTTCAGATCGCTGTGTGTTTGAAAGCAGGAGTTAAAAGTAAAAGGCAATCAAAAGTCTGGTAACGTTTATTGTGTCCTTTTTTAAGTAAGAATCTCTAAACCGTGGATAGCTTTGGATCCAAAAGCACACCGGAAAGCATCTGTTTTAATGTAAATTACCTAACTGATAAGGTAGAAGTCACTAAAACCTGGGCTGCCTATGAAACAAATACAAGAAAATAAGGGTAATTCCTCTGTTTTGCCTGCAATTAACAAGGGTATTTGTGTAAAAAGGAAATATTTTAAGCAATGACTGACTGCCCAGAAGGGGTAGATCTATGTTCTTTTTGTCTTTCAGAAAATCAGAGAAAACTGATACCAGCTGAAAAGCAATTCAACATATCATGAATTTACTGGCACAATAGGAATTAAGTTCTGTGTTCTATGTCCTGCCTTGTGGTGTTTGTCTTGTGGCCAGAATTGCTGTGTTTAATTTTTCATAGGACAGTTTAGTTTAAAACTAAATAGAAGGGTTAAATCAAAATGCAGATCCTTGTGTTATTCAACTTGGAATACAAAGTGTCTGGATAATATCAGGAAAATGTGATATACTAAAGTTTAATACATTTGCTTAAGTAAGAAAAAGAAATTTCATTGGCCAGATCTTTTCATTGAAAAAATTGTTGTTAAAATTTGCACACCAACAGTCTTTGGAAGCAAGCACATGAAAGGTTAACCCACTCCCCATATTGCACATGGGATCCTTCTGGCTACCTCAAATTTCTAGCCAGAGGGCTGGGGAGGGAGGAAAGCTATTGGACACCAGAAGTTGTACCAAGTGGACTCCTCAAAAGTGGGTGTGCTTGTCCTGGCTTGTTGCTCCAAAGCTCTGTAATAAAGTCATTTTACTAGAAGGGTGTAAGTGGCATACATTGAACAATAAGATTAAAGTGCTGCATAAAGGGCAAGGTATATGTATTCACTTTTTAACAAAGGTATGTGAGTGGAAAGTGAAAGTTCCTTTGTAGGTTAGAAGAAGCCAAAAAGGGGGGAAAAAAAAGAACTGAGGACGAGTTAACTCAATGCTGTAGCTGGCAGGCTTGGTCCAAAGATAAGACAGTGGCCCGCCCAAGGACACTGCTCACAGCCAAGAAAGAGAGCAGGGCTTGAATGTGCCCAAACAGCCATGAGATCTGCAAAACACTATCAGGCACTAATGAAATATGTTAAGTATGTTTATACACAGGTGAAAGAAGCACTACCCAAGGATCCTGAACAACCCTGCCACTCGCTAGAACCCAGTCTACATAAAGGTCCATCAGCAAAAGACTGCCCTGGCTCCGCGCTGGAAAGGTCCTTACCAAGTCCTGCTAACCACCAACACTGCTGTGAAGTGCCCAGGACTGACTACCTGGACCCATGCTTCTCACTGCAAAAAGGTCCCTCCACCTCAGGATGAATCCCCGACTGATGATTGCTATGTCTCCTCTTGATGCTGCTGTTCCATCTGGACAGCAAGAGAAAAGGACAAGATGGAGTGCTAGTAACCTCTCCCTTGTCCACTGACAGACCTACTGTGCCTTTGAATTTTGCTAGAAGAATCAAAGCATTTCAGGATGATGTGCTAGTAACCTCTCCCCTGTATAATGTAAAACCACAACTGTTCCAAGAGAGAAGAAAGAACGCCCGCTCTGCTGAAACCACCAAGATCCAAGGATTCCTGACTACAAAAGACATCGATAGTTGGCCTTGGTGGCGAAGACGGAGCATTGTACACTGGCAGGGAAGGAGTTGTGGGATGTATTCTTGGGAATGTGGAGTGAAGTAGTGGGGTGGATTTATTCCAGGGGCTGGAATCTGTGCTTATGGGCAAGTACCATCAGAATGCACTGCCCTCCCTAATTGTCTTCTGGATGATGAATACCAAAAATGCCTTACAGTCATGAACATTACTCCCACCATTCCCTCCACCTTTGCCACCGCAAATACAAATGATACTGTATATTCTAACGAAACCTATTGGCCAAGACCTTCACATCTAAGTGATTTATTGAAATGTTCAGAAAATTTATTTTTTTAAGGTTCAGAATAGTTCATATGAGAGAACAACTGAATGGAAAACAAATGGATCAGTGGAACTAGAAATATATATCACTAAAGATGAACCCCAAGAATCAGAAATCAAGATTAGTGGGTTCTATAGCGAAGAAGATATGATGGTCATTCCTGGAGTCTGTAAGATGTTAGATGAAAGAGGTCCTCATTGTTATTTGGTCACACAATTAGTGAATAATCAAACATATACCCAAAGAGTTTGTTCTGTCACTAGAAATTTTACTTGTACTGAAATTATTCCAGTAACTAATAATTTAACCTGTACCATATTGCAATATACCCCCTCTTATGTCATTGATGCTAATGCCTCTCGGAAGTATATAAACCTCTTTAGCCAGATGTGGTATAGTACTGTACCAGAAAGAGATGTAGTAGGATATCGATGGACTGTGATTAATGCTACATTAGGGACTATAAAATTCACACTGCCCTTATCCAGTTTTCAAATTACCTCTACATATCCAAATTGCTCAAAAGGGGCTGCCATTAAGCTAACACTACAAAGGGCCTGGGTTTCCTCTAGAAAGAAGAGGGACTTAGCTGAATCCCTATGGGATGGGGCCAATAGTGCAGCAGCAATTTGGAATATTTATAGAAACCAAGAACATGAAGAGAAATTAGGACAATTGGAAAAAGTTACTGGCCTTATAACTGGAGCACAACTAACCCAGGTTCAGCCTGGAGTGGGTGAATTATGTGTTATCTCCACCCTTAGTTCAATGACCCAGAAGCTGTTAACAGAGATGGTACTGAATATCACTGAGGCTGGGAAGGCACTGGAGTGGGATCTGGCTTGCTCAGAAATTCAGGATTTCCTGAATGACCAGCTGATGGCCATTCGGAGTGATCTCGAGCATCAGGCCTGGCCTACTGCCCTTGCAGACACTTCAGGATTATCATCTGATCTGTGGCCACGGAGACACACTTGGAGATATTCTTGGTGGAGGTGCAAACATTCACAGTGTTCCTTTCAAGCATACGGACTGGTTGGAGGGATGTGGGCTCCCACATACCATACCCTGCCTGGTCCGTGGGGAGGATGCATGTGGACTGGGTAATTCACCGAGACATTTGGGAACTTAGACTACCTGGTATGCCTAATAGATTTTGTGTCAGTGCTCCCAGAATAACACCCAACATTTGGATAGGGAGAAGGAGTCAATGAACATTCTGGCCATTAGAACCCTCACAGCTTCAGTGTGAACGTAAACTGAAGCCAGGGGAAGTTGTCACTGCTCATGACAATGTTTGTTGGGAGGGTATGGGACAACTTACTACCCTGACAGGGCACCTACTCTTCCAAGCTAACGATAGCTGTGTGCATGTTGAGGCCACCATATTACAAGATATTCATTTTAATCTCACCACTGCTGCAGGCCTGCGGATAGAATTTTTCAATCAGCCCTTAGGTTTCAGATACCCTTTAACTGGATCACCCTAATACCTGATCGATTCCAAAATTTACTTTCACTCCTACTAGAGATTCAGAAAATTTCTGAATTACAAGGGCAACTTCATGTGCTTCAAAATATATATCAAGTTGAAAAGTATGCCATTCATACCGTTTATAGTGTGTCTATCTTATATACTAAGTATGATGTATTGTGTTTTGTGACTAAAACTGTGCAACAACCCCATTATAGTACTATTGTGGGCATGTTATTGCTTGTATTGTTATTTGGTTTAGGGTTATGTTATGTTGTTGTAAAGGACATAATAATGATACTTTTCATGTCCATACTAACCACGCATTGTCATTGTATCCAGTTAAAACCCCTAATACTGAACTATTTGATGCAGAGTTTGAAATACAAAATTTAATGAAAATGGAAGTTTAGAATTGACAGTTGTGCTGGAAGCACAAAGGGGGGAGTGCGGAAGTAGATAAAGAGAATTTGGATGCAAGCCTCTGAAATGAGCAGGAGTCAGGCTAACTCTAGCTTTAATAACACGAGATTTGTAGAAGCGGGGATAGTGCGAAGTGAGTGGAAAACAACTGTGAAAGAGGCTGTTGTGACCTTGTATTAGAGAAGAATAGAATGTAGACTATAACAGAAATGGTAAGAAAAATAAGATATCATGAAGGAATATGTATAAACAATATGCAGTTGTTGCTTATTATTGTCTGTAATAAAGGTTTAAATACTTGCTCAAATTTTTTATCTGCCTAGGTGGGGGAAACCCTGTGTCCTAGTGCACTCTCTCCCTCTGTGCAATTGCTTGAGATAATAAACTGTATCTGACTTGCTGCACCCAACCTGAGAGTGAGAACTGTGTTCTTCTCCGACAGTAGGGCAATCAGCTAGTTATTTTAGGTGCATGTACATGAACGCAAGAAGCCTGGGAAACAAACAGGAAAAATTGGAAGTCCTGGCACAATCAAGGAACTATGACATGACTGGAATAACAGAAACTTGGTGGGGCAGTTCACATGACTGGAGCACTGTTATGGATGGGTATAAACTGTTTAGGAAGGACAGGTACAGGAGGAAAGGTGGAGGAGTTGCATTGTATGTAAGAGAGTGGTATGATTGCTCAGAGCTCCAGTTTGAAACTGCAGAAAAGCCTGTTGAGAGTCTTTGGGTTAAGTTTAGAGGCAAGAGCAACAAGAGTGATGCCATGGTGGGCATGTGCTATAGACCACCAGATCAGAAGGATGAGGTAGACGAGGCTTTCTTTGGACAACTAACTGAAGTTTCCAGATCACAAGCCCTGGTTCTAATGGGGGACTTCAATCACCCTGACATCTGCTGGGAGAGCAATACAGCAATCCAGGAAGTTTTTGGAGAGTGTTGGGGAGAACTTCCTGGTACAAGTGCTGGATGAAGTGACTAGGGGCCGTGCTCCTCTTGACCTGCTACTTACAAACAGGGAAGAATTGGTAGGGAAAATAGAAGTGGGTGGCAACCTAAGCAGCAGTGACCATGAGATGGTTGAGTTCAGGATCCTGACAAAAGGAAGAAAGGAGAGTAGCAAAATACGGACCCTGGACCTCAGAAAAGCAGACTTTGACTCCCTTAGGGAACTGATGGGCTGGATCCCCCGGGAAGCTAATATGAGGGGGCAAGGAGTCCAGGAGAGCTGGCGGTATTTTAATGTTCTCTGAGCTTGTGACGTTTCAGGGAGGGGGGAATGTTGACCTGGGAATGTGGGGATGGGATACGTGAGAGCCTGTAACCTGAGCCAGGAGGGGGTTGGGGCCAGGTGACACCTTTGCCCGGGAAACTGGACAAAGGCTGGAGGAGGAGCTGGGGGGAGGCTGGGTGGGATGCTGGAGGGTTTTTCTTTCAGTTTGGCGTGGGCTAGGGAAGAGGGGAGAGCCCCAGAGTGGGGGTCTAAGCTCTCTACCCCCCACAGGGAGCCCTGACTAAGGAGTCCTGTTCATGCCTACAAGCTCGGGGCTGGATTGTGTTCCTTGTCATCTCTAATAAACCTGCTGTTCTACTGGCTGGCTGAGAGTCACGGTGAACGTGAATCGCAGGAAACAAGGGTACAGGACCCTGACTCCCCCACGCTTCATAACAGAGCTCATGCAGTCCTCCCGCACTGAAAGAGCTCAGCAAAATGCATGGAGGCAAGCAATGTCAGAGTTCAGAAAAGCACAAAATGAACACGAGGACAGGAGGGACGCACAAGATGAGAGGTGGCGGGAGCCAGAGGAGAGGTGGCGGGAGAAAGAGGAGAGGTGGCGGGATGCAATGCTGAGGCTACTAGAGGATCAAACTGATATGCTCCTGCATATGGTTGAGCTGCAGGAAAGGCAGCAGGAGCACAGACTGTCGCTGCAGCCCCTGTGTAACCACCTGCCCTCCTCCCCAAGTTCCATAGCCTCCTCACCCAGATGCCCAAGAACACGGGGGGGAAGGGGGTGAGACGGGGCACGCTCCAGGCAAACAAATCTACTTCTATAAATTCAACCTAATTCCGTAGTGTAGTCATACCCTTAGTGCAAGGCTAACAGGGTGGTAACATTGTAAAAGTCTGAGATGGACTGTGTGCAGTAGGCTCAGTGTTTGAGTGAAGGCTAAGGGTAGATAGCCAGTGATGAGCTGCCAAAAGCTGATGAACCGGTTCCTTCAGTCGCTCCGGGTCTTCGGCAGCAGATCCTTCAGTGCCGCTGAAGACCGGAGCGAGTTAGGGACCCGCCGCCGAAGTACCGCCAAAGACCTGGAGCACCACTGGGTGAGTAAAAATTAAAAAGGGGAGCCTCCTCAGATGACAGCTCAGGCGGCCCGGACAGGATGTGGCCTGCGGGCCGGAGTTTGCCCACCCCTTTAACGACCGGTTCTAAACCGGCTTCAAAATTTAACAACCAGTTCACACGAACCGGTGCGAACCAGCTCCAGCTCACCACTGTAGATAGCTTCTGTTCCTTGCACTGGACCTAACCCCAAGTTTTGCGTTAGCAAAGAGAAGGTGTTAAACTTTGTGCTATACCACACTTGTGCTCTGTTCCCAAAGTATTCTGTAGCCACCAGGGTAATGTTTGTCATTGGCCAGTTGGGGTGTTGCTGAAACAGGGCACAGTTGAGTTGCATTGTGAGATGTTGTGAACCTTAACTCCTCATTTCCCCTTCTAATACCTGGGGGAACAGTAATCCTTACCCAGCGAGGTCACAGTCTCATAGTTCTCCAGTATTACATCTCTGTAGAGGGTTTTCTGACCCAGGTCCAGAAGAGCCCACTCTTCCTTGGTGAAATACACAGCCACCTCCTCAAAGGTCACCAGCCCCTGAAAAAGCAAGAGCCTCCTGACAACCCCATCGTTCAGAGGGGAGGAGGGCCAACCACATAGAAGATCTGGGAGACAGGCTGTCAGCATAGTCCTACCCCCATCCCATCAGAGCAGCTAGGAGGCATCAGGGTGAGGGGAGAAAGACAGAGCCCTGCACCCCTCCCAGCAGAGAGAGGGGGCAGGGGTCTTCACATTCATCACTCACCTATTAGCCAGAGGCTGATACAGGAGATGGAGCCCCCAGCAGGAACAAGGGACAACTCTCTGGTGAGAATCAGAACACTCTCCCCATGGCCAGCAGGCGGGATGGGGTATCTTCCCTGGGCCTTACTGGTGGGTTCCCCTTTAAATCTCACAGGGGCCTCTGGCTAATAGGTTCAGGCTCCAGTATTGGAGTCTAGTAAGTTTTCTCAGCCCACTCCAGGCTGTTTGCTTCCTGTTTGTCAAATCAGGAAATTCCCACCCACAAACTCCATGCATCTGTTGCTGGGATCTAGGTCTCACAGTAAACAAATCCCAACAGGTTTGTCATCACACTGCCCCCCTTCATTTCTCCACCCTGAGTATTTCCTAACCCCTCCCACCTTCAAACTAACCCCCCCAGAAATGCCAACCTCCTCTGTATTTACTGCCCTCCTCCCTCCAACAGGAACCCACCAGCAACTCCCTGATAATCCCTACCTCAACTGGCTCCACTGCAGCCATTTCCCTTTCCTGGTCCCTGGAAGGACGGAAAAACCTGGCAGAAAACATGGATATTGCGCTGCAGCCTGTTAGGGCAAAAAGGACAATTGGGGACACGTCAGAACAGGAAATAATTTCACAGCACAACTCCCCCCAGGCTCTTTCCCTGCACACTGATGTTCTAGACTGTCCTGCATGTAACAGAAAAATTCAAAACTAGGGCTGTCAATTAATCACAGTTAACTTTCGCAATTTGTTTCAGTTAACTGCGATTAATCAGAGTTTTAATCGCACTGTTAAACAATACCAATTTAAATTTATTGGAAATATTTTTGGATGTTCTTCTACATTTTCAAATATATTGATTTCTATTACAACACGGAATACAAAGTGTACAGTGCTCACTTTATATTATTTTTTCTTACAAATATTTGCACTGTAGAAAAGATAAAATATTGTAATGTGATCGCTTTATCGTGAAAGTGCAACTTACAAATGTAGATTTTCTGTTGTTACATAAATGCACTCAAAAACACAACAGTGTAAAAATTTAGCGCTACAAGTCCACTCAGTCCTACTTCTTGTTCAGCCAATCGCTAAGACAAACAAGTTTGTTTACATTTACCGGCGATAATGCTGCCCGCTTCTTACATACAATGTCACCTGAAAGTGAGAACAGGCATTCACATGGCCCTTTTGTAGCCAGCACTGCAAAATATTTATGTGCCAGCTATGCTAACATCCATATTCCCCTTCATGCTTCAGCCATCATTCCAGAGGACATGTCTCCATGATGACGATGGTCGTTAAAAAATAATGTGTTAATTAAATTTGAGACTGAAGATCTTGAGGGAGACCATTATGTCTCCTGCTCCATGGTTTTATCTGCATTCTGCCATATATTTCATTTTATAGCAGTCTCGGATGATGACCCAGCATATGTTGCTCATTTTAAGAACATTTATACTACGGAGCTGATAAAATGCAAAGAAGGTACTAATGTGAGATTTCTAAAGATAGCTACAGCACTTGACCAAGGTGTAAGAATCTGAAGTGCCGTCCGAAATCTGAGAAGGCCGAGGTGTGGAACATGTGGTCAGAAGTTCTAAAGGAGCAACACTGATGCAGACGCTACAGAACCCGAACTGCTAGACAAGAAAATCAATCTTCTGATGGCGGCATACGACTCAGATGATGAAAATGAACATATGTCAGTCCGCACTGCTTTGGATTGATATGGAGCAGTACCCATCATCAGCATGGAAGCATGTCCCTGACTGGCCTGGCCTCTAAATGCCAGAAACTGGAAGCCCCCCCCGCCCTTTTGGGAAGGTGTGTCTCAGGGCTTTGCAAGCTGCTGCATCCATTAAAACCCATCGCAGTTGGGAAATGACTCAGGGCAACAATTTCCTATATAAACAAAGAAAGTTTGCTGCACATCAAATGGGTGGGAAAATATCCCAAATCTGAGATTTTAAATTGAACTAGAGAGAAAAGGGGAGAAATCAACACGGATTTTACATCCATTGGTGACAATCAGAAAGAGAAATCAGAGAAAAAGGGGGTAAAACCTGAAAAGGAAAACAGAGAAAGGGTCAATAATTCCTCCGTCAGCAGCACCCCTTCATGGCTGAATTGCCGCCTTCACACCTGAAAGGAAACGTCCTTTCTTTGACTCCTGTCCCTGGGCGCTGGGCGGCTGGGGTGCAGGGGCAGGCAGGAAGTGACCCCAGGAAGCTGATTTGAGGCTAGCACAGGGCACCCCAGGAGCGAAGCCAAACCAGCCCCTAGGCTCAGCGATGGGGGAGGGGAGGGTGACCAGACGTCTGTCCCGATTTTTAGTTTTGTCCCTTGGACGCCATTTGTCCCGGTACTGCCGCACTGGCCGCTCCGGCGGCTTTTTTCTTTTGCTTCCCCCATGCGTCCCGATATTTGGTCCGTCTCACCGGGTAACCCGAGGGGAGGGGAGCACGTTACAAACTGGTGCCCGGGGAGGCAGGTCACGGGGAGGGGGAAGAAGAAGCCCGGGCCAGGTCCATGTGTGGGCAAGGGGACGGTCAGACCGGGGGGGGGCAGGACGCGGGCGGGGCAGGTGGGACCCCGGGACTGAGGCTCCCCCCGCCCAGCGAGCAGCCCCTGCCCCCGCTCCCGGGCTCCCCACAGCGCAGACTGCCCGGGACCAGGCTCCAGTTCGCCTTAGAAAGCGGAAGGAACCCGGGAGGCTTCGGGGGGGCGGGTCTGAGAGGCGCCGGCTGCGGGAGAGGCGCGGAGCCAGGCCCTTACCTGAGCGAGAGAAGGCGGAAGCGCCCCCCAGGGCAGCCTGGGAGATGTAGTTCCTGACTCTCTTGGGAGCGGAAGTGACGTTCGGCGGGGGAATGACGAGCAGGGCTGAGAGTTCGTGAGGGCCGTTGGAGCCTCTCCCAGGCCCGGGGAAGAGTTTTGTATCGCTTGAGAGCTTGTCTCGCCCGCCCACAGACGCTGGTCCCGTGAAAGATGGGCTCCGGGCATGCGCAAATGCGGGGGAGTATCGCATGCGCAGATGGCGGGGGGGAGGGAAGAGTCCCGCATGCGCAGATGGCGGGGAAGGGAGAATCCTACAACCGCAGAGGAAGAAGTCACAGAACTCATTTCCCAGAGCACCTGGGGCTCCCCCAGGAATCCCCCCTCAGTCTTTAGGCTCAGGCAGCCCCGCCTGGGGGCTGGGAGCCGTGCGGGTGCTGGGGAGGCAGGAGTCCGGGACAACAAAGGAAGGACTGCGGGTACGTCTACAGGACGAAATTATTTCGAAATTATTCTATTTGAATTTTCGGAAGCTATTTTATACATTCGGTCTCCTGTGTCCCCACTGAAGCATGTGAATTCGGCGGATTGCGTCCACAGTACCAAGGCTAGCATTGAATGTCGGAGCGGTGCACTGTGGGTAGCTATCCCACAGTTCCCGCAGTCCCCGCCGCCCACTGGAATTCTGGGTTAACCTCCCAGAGCATGATGGGCCAAAAACATTCTCACGGGTGTTTCTGGGTGTGTGTCATCACAAAGCTGTGGCAGACAATCGTTTCATGCCTTTTTGGCGTGCAGACACCATGCTGCTTTCAGCAGATGGTGCACCGCTGCTCTCCTGCTACTATGAATCCACCTCTCATTTCCTCTCATCTTCCTATGTAATCTCTAGTAGCTACTCTTTCTCTTCCTCATCGAACGCTTCCGCTGCCAACTCTGCTCGGCCATCGTGAACCGAGCAGCACAGCTTCCGCCGCCAACTCTGCTCTCCCGCTATGGCGGTGCTTCCGAGCTTCTCTATGTTGTCTGTCCTGGGCTCCCACCTCCGTGAAAGCCACAGAAGACAACCATTTTCAGCCTTTGTTCGGCTACCGTGAACCAAACAGCACAGCTTCCACCGCCAACTCTGCTCTCTGGCTATTGCCACGCTTCCGAGCTTCTCCATGTTGTCTGTCCTGGGCTCCGACCTCCGTGAAAGCCACAGAAGACAACCATTTTCAGCCTTTGTTCGGCTACCGTGAACCAAACAGCACAGCTTCCGCTGCCACTCTGCTCTCCTACATTTCGTGCCCTTTTTCCAGGATTACCCGTGCAGGTGCCATAGTCATGGAGCCCGATCCGATCTCCGCTGCAGTTTTGACCATTGTAAATACCTCGTGCATTATCCAGCAGTATGTGCAGTACCTACAAAACCGGGCGAGGAAGCGACGACAGCGCGATTACTATACTGATGAGGACATGGACACAGACGGCACAGCATGTGGCGACTGGGAGATCATGGGCCAGGTTCATGCCGTGGAACGCTGATTCTGGGCCCAGGAAACAAGCACACACTGTTGGGACTGCATAGTGTTGCACGTATGGGATGATTTCCAGTGGCTGAGAAATGCGTAGGGCCACTTTCATGGAACTTTGTGACTTGCTGTCCCCTGCCCTGAAGTGCAAATACGCCAAAATGAGATCAGCCCTCACAGTTGAGAAGTGAGTGGCCATAGCTCTGTGGAAGCTTGCAACGCCCAGCAGCTACTGGTCAGTCGGGAGTCAGTTTGGAGTGGGGAAATCTACTGTGCTTCAAGTAACCAACGCAATCATTGACCAGCTGCTATCAAGGGTAGTGACTTTGGGAAATGTGCAGACCACTGTGGATGGCTTTAATGCGCTGGGGTTCCCTAACTGTGGTGGGGCAATAGACAGAACGCATATCTCTATTTTGGGACTGGACCACCTTGGCAGCCAGTACATAAACCGCAAGGGGTACTTTTCCATGGTGCTGCAAGCACTGGTGGATCACAAGGGACGTTTCACCAACATCAATGTGGGATGGCCGGGAAAGGTGCATGATGCTCGTATCTTCAGAAACTCTGGTCTGTTTGAACAGCTGCAGGAAGGAACTTACTTCTCAGACCAGAAAATTATTGTTGGGGATGTTGAAATGCCTATAGTTATCCTCCAGGACCCAGCCTACCCCTTAATGCCAAGGCTCATGAAGCTCTACACAGGTATCCTGGACAGTAGTAAGGAGCAGTTCAACTATATTTTAAAAAATCCTTATTGAGGTTACAGGGACAAACCATCCCGATGTGTAGAAAGAATAGTAAATATGGCAGGCGACCAGCTTGGCTTAACATTGAAATCCTTGCTGCTCTTAAATACAAAAAAGAAGCTTACAAGAAGTGGAAGATTGGACAAATGACCAGGGATGAGTATAAAAATATTGCTCTGGCTTACAGGAGTGAAATCAGGAAGGCCAAATCACACCTGGAGTTGCAGCTAGCAAGAGATGTTAAGAGTAACAAGAAGGGTTTCTTCAGGTATGTTAGGAACAAGAAGAAAGTCAAGGAAAGTGTGGGCGCCTTACTGAATGAGGTAGGCAATCTCGTGACAGAGGATGTGGAAAAAGCTAATGTACTCAATACTTTTTTTGCCTCTGTCTTCGTGAACAAGGTCAGCTCCCAGACTACTGCAGAGAGCAGCACAGCATGGGGAGGAGGTGACAAGCCCCCCATGGAGAAAGAAGTGGTTCTGGACTATTTAGAAAAGCTGGACGACCACAAGTCCATGGGGTCGGATGTGTTGCATCAGAGAGTGCTAAAGGAGTTGGTGGATGTGATTGCAGAGCCATTGGCCATTATCTTTGAAAACTCATGGAGATTGGGGGAGGTCCCCGACGACTGGAAAAAGGCTAATGTAGTGCCCATCTTTAAGAAAGGGAAGAAGAAGGATCCTGGGAACTACAGGCCAGTCAGCCTCACCTCAGTCCGTGGAAAAATCATGGAGCAGGTCCTCAAGGAATCAATTCTGAAGCACTTAGAGGGGAGGAAAGTGTTCAGGAACAGTCAGCATGGATTCACCAAGGGCAAGTCATGCCTGACTAATCTAATTGCCTTCTATGACGAGTTAACTGGCTCTGTGGATGAAGGGAAAGCAGTGGACGTGTTGTTCCTTGACTTTAGCAAAGCTTTTGACAGGGTCTCCCACAGTATTCTTGCCAGCAAGTTAAAGAAGTATGGGCTGGATGAATGGACTATAAGGTGGATAGAAAGCTGGGTAGATTGTGAGGCTCAACGGGTAGTGATCAATGGCTCCATGTCTAGTTGGCAGCCAGTATCAAGTGGAGTGGCCCACGGGTCGGTCCTGGGGCCGGTTTTGTTCAGTATCTTCATAAATGATCTGGAGAATGGTGTGGATTGCACCCTCAGAAAGTTAGCAGATGACACTAAACTGGTGGAGTGGTAGGGATAGGATACAGAGGGACCTAGACAAATTGGAGGATTGGGCCAAAAGAAATCTGATGAGGTTCAACAAGGACAAGTGCAGAGTCCTGCACTTAGGACAGAAGAATCCCATGCACCGCTACAGACTAGGGACCGAATGGCTCGGCAGCAGTTCTGCAGAAAAGGACCTAGGGGTTACAGTGGATGAGAAGCTGGATATGAGTCAACGTTGTGCTGTTGTTTCCAAGAAGGCCAATGGCATTTTGGGATGTATATGTAGGGGCATTGCCAGCAGATCGGGGGACGTGATCATTCCCCTCTATTCGACATTGGTGAGGCCTCATCTGGAGTACTGTGTCCAGTTTTGGGCCCCACACTACAAGAAGGATGTGGAAAAATTGGAAAGAGTCCAGTGGAGGGCAACAAAAATGATTAGGGGACTGGAACACATGTCTTATGAGGAGAGGCTGAGGGAACTGGGGATGTTTAGTCTTCAGAAGAGAAGAATGAGGGGGATTTGATAGCTGCTTTCAACTACCTGAAAGGGGGTTCCAAAGAGGATGGATCTAGACTGTTCTCAGTGGTAGCAGATGACAGAACAAGGAGTAATGGTCTCAAGCTGCAGTGGGGGAGGTTTAGGTTGGATATTAGGAAAAACTTTTTCACTAGGAGGGTGGTGAAACACTGGAATGCGTTACCTAGGGAGGTGGTGGAATCTCCTTCCCTAGAAGTTTTTAAGATCAGGCTTGACAAAGCCCTTGCTGGGATGATTTAGTCGGGGATCAGTCCTGCTTTGAGTAGGGGGTTGGACTAGGTGACCTCCTGAGGTCCCTTCCAACCCTAATATTCTATGATTCTATAGGCTGAGCAAGTGCAGAATGGTGGTAGAATGTGCGTTTGGATGTTTGAAAGCGTGCTGGCGCAGTTTACTGACTCGGTTAGATCTCAGCACAACCATATTCCAGTTGTAACTGCTGCTTGATGTGTGCTCCACAATATCTGTGAGAGTAAGGGGGAGACGTTTATGGCAGGGTTGGGAGGTTGAGGCAACTCGCCTGGCAGACAGTTTTGCACAGCCAGATAACAGGGCGATTAGAAGAGTGCAGCAGGGCACACTGCACATCAGAGAAGCTTTGAAAGCCAGTTTCATGACTGGTCAGGGTACAGTGTGAGAGTTGTGTTTGTTTCTCTTAAAGTTACCCACCCCTATATATAGGAAAGGAAATAAAGTCACAATCGTTTAAAAATCGTTCTTTATTATTTGTTGCACAAAACATTGAGAGAAATGAGATGGGGGAGGGGGGCATTAGGTTAGGGGGGTGGAGGAGGAGCAGGAGGAGGAGGAGGGAAGGACAAGTCCAGAAATCAAATCAAAATTTAGGATACACCAGCTTTCTGCTGTTTGTGCAATCCTGTGGCGTTGACTGTGTGGATCCCCGTAGCCTCCCGCCCCGTGTTCTTGGGCGTCTGGGTGAGGAGGCTATGGAACTTGGGGAGGAGGGAGAGCAGTTATTCAGGGGCTGCAGCAGCAGTCTGTGGTCTTGCTGCCTTTCTTGCATTAGATCCACCATACAGCAGAGCATGTCAGTTTGCTCCCCCATGAGCTTGACCATGGCATCCTGCCTGCTCTCATCACGCACGTCCCTCCTCTCTTCATATTCATGTAACGCTTTACGCGACTCCACAATTGTTTGCCTCCATGCATTCAACTGGGCCCTATCCGTGCGGGAGGTCTGCATGAGCTCGGCAGACATGTCGTCCCAAGTTCGTTTTTTCTGCCTTCTGATCTGGACCAGCCTCTGGGATGGAGTAGATAGGGGCCGCATTGAAACATTTGCACCTGCTGCAGGAGGAGAAAAAGGGAGGGTAGTAGTTTAAAAGATACATTTTAGAGAACAAAGGGGACACTGTTTCTCAGTGAAACAGGCAATTCATAGTACACAGCACATGTTCTTTCCGTACAAGGTCGCATATTGCCTCTTATACTGAAGTGCCTGCCACTTTGGTGTGAGTAAGCCATCACATGCAGCTGGGCAAAAGAATTCAGCTTGCAGGCAGCCATGGTAAGCCCTAGGGGCATGCGAGGTTCTGCTTCTTCCACATTCATTTCAATGCTTTCAAACTGCTGGGCCCCCTTTCCCATAGCAAGAAATTACTGGTGGGTTTGCCATATAAAGGGAGGGCCTGCGGGCTCTCTGGGATGTTTGCTTCACACAACACCCGCCCACACAGACACACACTGCGTGGCGCCGATGAGGCTCTGAGCAGGGATGAGCACTTTAAACTAAACGGAACAGCCCAGCGAGGCTTTCCCCCACCCCGTACCACGTGGCTCCGATCAAGCTTTCACTCACCAGAAGTGCCTTCTCCAGGGTCATGGTCCGGGAGCATGCCTTGGGAGTGGGGAAGGCTATTGGCTCCAGCGTTAAGAATAGTTTCTGGCTGGGGGGGAAACGGATTCCCCACTTGCCGCCTGTGCACAGTCCTCCTCCTCCTCCTCTTCATCCTCCAAAAACTCATCCTCCTCGCTCCGTGCTCCTCCCCCCTTGCAGGTGTCCACGGACAGTGATGGAGTAGTGGTGTCATCACCCCACATAATTGCATGCAGCTCACAGTAGAAGCGGCATGTATGGGGCTGTGACCCAGAGCGCCCGTTCGCCTCCCTGGCTTTTTGGTGCGCTTGCCTGAGCACCTTGATTTTTATATGACACTGCTCTGTGTCCCTGGAGTAGCCTCTTTCCGTCATGGCCCTGGAGACTTTAGCATACGTATTTGTGTTTCTTTTTGTGGAGTTTAGTTCTGCCATAACAGATTCGTCTCCCCAACATGCGATGAGATCCAATACCTCCCGTTCGGACCATGCTGGAGCTCGTTTGTGAATCCGGGACTGCGTGGTCTCTTGAGATGGTGGGCTCTGCATGGTCACCTGTGATGGAGGACTGTGCTGATGGTCACTTGTGCTGATGGTGACCAAACAGGAAATTCAAAAGTTCCTGTGGCTTTTACTGCCTACCTGACTAGTGCATCAGAGTTGAGAGTGTTGTCCACAGCGGTCACAAGGGAGCATTCTGGGATAGCTCCCGGAGGCCAATAACATTGAATTTCATCCACGGTACCTGTAACCCGGAACTGTGATCTCAATTTTAGCACTACTCCACTTGCCTAGGTGGAGTACAGAAATCGGAGTAAAGAGCCCTTTAAACCGAAAAAACTGGTTTGGTCATGTGGACAGAATCAGTTTTATTTTGAAGTAACTCGGCTAATTCTGAAATAACCGCCAACTGTAGACCAGGCCTTAGTGTGATCAGGTCCTGGGTGAGTGCCACGCTGCTGCCTCCGTTGTGATATGGGGGCCCAGGCTGAGCAGAAGAGGTCTATGCTGGGAGAGACCTTCATTAACCCCCCCTGTGCCCAGCCTGGGGGACCTTCTCCAGCTCGAGCTAACCTGGGGTACAGTCCCGGGCTCTGCCCGCCTCCGCTGTGGGGCTGGAGCCTCCAGGTAATGGAGAGAGACCTGGGGGAAGGTGCTGAGGATGGGCAGGGAACTAACTATGCACCAGTGTCAATGAGAACATGGGATCTCGCAGCTGCTGGGATCTGCTCCCTGGGGTGACAACCAATGCCCCGCCTGGCCCTGCCAGGTTCTGTCTGCCTTGGGGCACAACTGGGAGATTCAGGGATGGAGGGAACCAGCCCCCACTGGGTTTTCTGTGTGTGGCTGGGCAGGAGGGTGGAGGGAGACCTGGGAAAAGGGGCAGATGGAAAAATTTCTGTACAGCCAGCAAATTGCAGGGAGAGGAGAAGAGCAGGTGACCCCCGAGGAGCGGGGAGAGAAAGGGGGGGAATGAGATCCCCTCTGATTTATCGCTGCCCTCTCCCATGGTGATACCATTCTCTCCAGTCCTTCCCCCTTTCTCTCTAGATAACAAAGATCAAAATCAATGGTGATCCCCCCACCTTCTTTCAAATTCCTGAGAAGTTCTTTGTTTTCCTCCACTGATTGTACCCCATTTTCTCTCCACTTCTCTAATGTCCAGTTCAAATCTCAGATTTGTGGTGTTCCCTGCATTTTTACCTACAGTGAATTGTACTTATTTAGATGGGAAATCTTTCCCCTGAGTGACTTCTGAAATGGGAAGAGGGTTAATGGGTAGAGTCTGGGAGAGCATTGAGACGCAGATTCCTCTGGGCTGGGCTGGGGTGGCCACTCTCTGTTGGCAACAGGGCATGGAAAGGCACAGAAAGGGAAGGGAGGAGCAAGCGTTTCCCATGGAGACTGCCCAGTCCCAGGTTTCTCAGTCCCAGCCCCCTCCTGCGATGGATGTGTGACTCCCATGCTGCAACTGGGGAAACTGAGGCCCGGGGGCAGTCAGAGCCACAGGGCTCCATTGGAGCCACCACGCCCTGCAGAGCCTTGGCTTTCACAGGCTGCAGAAGCTCCAGGCCTTGGTGGTTCGGCCCGAGGTTGCCTGGGGCTGCTGTGAGCCTGCGCCCATCGCTGGGAGAGGGGGAACTTACCCATGTGTGACCAACGCAATGGCGCTGCCTAGGGCTGCTGAGAGCCTGCACCCACAGCTGGGATGGGGGAGAGATGCAGCAAATGCATCAATGTATGAGCCCAGCTCCCCTGGAGGGGCCGAAGCTCCAGGGCTACACAATCCCCTCAGTGGGCTGGAACAGCTCTCACCATTAGAGGTTAGTGTGATAAGAGCTGCTGTGAGTCCCAGCCCCCTACCCCACCTCCAGTACTGCCCCCATCTCTATTACAGGGTTGCTGGAGTGGGGGCACCGGCGGGGCAGGGAGTGAAGCTGGCTGGACCAACTTGGCTGGATGGGGCAGGGAGGGGCCCCTGCACTCCACCCAGGTGCTGTGTTTTATTGAGTGCGAGACCAGAGGGGAACCTGGCCAGGCCAGATACCCACTGTCAGAGGACATTCTTTATAGACCCAGGCATCCTGGCTCTCAGGCCTGCCCCTGCCCTCACCGCTCGAACCACCAGACCCACTCCCCTCCCAGAGCCAGGGACAAAAACCAGGAGTCCTGATTCCCAACACCCCTCCTCCCACACTGCTTTAATCACCACACCCCACTTCCCTCCTGGACCCAAGGACAGAACCTAGGAGTCCTGGCTCCCAGCCCCACCCCTGTAACTCAGTAGACCTCCTCCTCCCCTCCCAGAGCCTGGGACAGGCTCCCAGCCTGCTCTGTCAGTGGGACCCCTGCCCCTTTGTGCAGTTCGGGATGCTGGCTGGGACAGTGTGAGAAAAGTGCTCAATGTCAGCCCCTGGGGGCCTGGTTTTGCCAACGGGAGGTGGGGGAGTGGCTGCGGGGTATGGCCAGACTCCCCTCCCCATCCCACCCCCGTGCAGCAGGGTTTGTATGTGCAGGCCCCATCCCTCGGCAGTGGGAGTGTCATGACAGCCAGCCCCAAAGCCCTGAGCCCCAGGCAAAGCAGGGCTCTGCCTGGTACCCCATTTGTCAAATAGGAGTCACAGCTCTAACTCACCTGGGGAGCGAGTCAGCTGCAGGCCCCAGCCCTGGCAGGGGAGTGGGGTCTATGGTTAGAGCAGATGGGCTGGGATCCAGGACTCCTGGGTTCTGTCCCCAGCTCTGGGTGTGGGGATCCAGAAGGTTAGAACAGTGGGGCTGGGAGACAGGACTAATCCCTATCTACCATGTCATCTTGGCTGCCTCTCTAGGCCTCATTTTCTACTCCTTCCCTGTATCTGTTCAGACTGTGAGCTCTTTAGCCAGGACCTGTCTCTTGCTGTGTCTGGGCAGCGCCTGGCACAACAGGACCCCCTGATCTCAGCCGGGCAGGGCCTGACTCTTGCTGCGTGTCGGGGCAGTGCCCAACTCAAACAGAGTCAATTAGGACAGTTGCCTTGGCATATGCAGGCTCCAGGTCGATCCCCAGGAAACCGCCCCAACAAAGCCCTGCAGCACCCTGCAAATCAAACAATTCCCCTGGGCACGGCCAAGACACCACTGGCCAAAGAGCCAACGGGACTGCACTCTCATTGCCAAGCCTGCTAATTCCCCTCAGCCCAATCATGGCCTGGCCAGTTAAAACATCCTCTCACCGGAGGGTGATTAAAATGGCCAGAGAACCGAGTGTGGGGGCTCTAGCATCCTCTGGGTGCAGTAGCTTTCGTCCAACAGGCCCAGACCTTCCCAGGCATTTCAGTGCCTCACTGCCACTGATTTCCAGGAATGACGGTGGATCAATATTAATAGACCTTGCCAAAAATGACCTTGAGCGGATCACTGCAGACTACGTGGCTCTGGAAAGAAGGATAAAGGAGTTTGAGGTGCAAGTGGTCTTCTCGTCCATCCTCCTCGTGGAAGGAAAAGGCCTGGGTAGAGACCGTCGAATCGTGGAAGTCAACGAATGGCTACGTAGGTGGTGTTGGAGAGAAGGCTTTGGATTCTTTGACCATGGGATGGTGTTCCAAGAAGGAGGAGTGCTAGGCAGAGACAGGCTCCACCTAACGAAGAGAGGGAAGAGCACCTTCGCAAGCAGGCTGCCCAACCTAGTGAGGAGAGCTTTAAACTAGGTTCACCGGGGGAAGGAGATGTGACAAAGTTCTGTCCCTGCCTCTGTGGGTCCCGTGTTTCCTGGCAGATTTCACTAGCCTCAGAGGCTTACTGTGACCCTGCACGTAACAATTCTCTCTCTAGAGACAAGGGTCACAGTCTACTGAACCATTTTCATCATAAGCCAGCGAGGGAGGTGAGGAGAAGTTATCCTTCCTTGCACAGTCTCTGTTGTCTCCCAGTCTCAGTGATTAATCAGGGGGTAAAGGTGGAGGCGGGGAGCTCGGGCCCACCCTCTACTCCGGGCTCCAGCCCAGAGACCCTAATAGTATCATCTATGGTAGCTGACCTTTTAGAAACATGACATGTACAATTCCCTGGGCTACTTCCCCACAGCAGCCCTCACTTCCTCAAGCTCCGCTTCACCCTTACCTCAGGGCCTCCTTCCTTGTGCCTGATATGGTGTGTACTACTCAGCCTCTCCAACAGCGCAACTTCCTCCCACAGCTCCTGACATGCACCCTCACCTGACTGACTGGGAGGCTTTTAACTAGTTTCAGCTAGCCCCTGATTGGCTTCAGGTCTCCCAATCAACTTAGCGTTCTCCCTGCCTTCTGGAAAATTCTTAATTGGCCCCAGGTGTCTTAATTGACCTTGGAGCAGCTGCCATTTCACTTATCCTGGTACCGGGGATTTGTTTGTGCCTGGAGCTAATATATCTATCTCCCACTACTTTTCTATAGCCATCTGGCCTTCCCCCGTACCAGAGACCAAAGCCCTGAGGTAAGTGGGGAAGTGGGATACTGGGAGGAACCACGAACAGGAGGGTGCGAGAGGGGAGGGCTCCTGCCTCATACTGAGAAAGAGGGGCGATCAGTGAGTTATCTCAAGTGCCTATACACAAATGCAAGAAGCCTGGGAAACAAGCAGGGAGAACTGGTAGTCCTGGCACAGTCAAGGAATTATGATGTGATTGGAATAACAGAGACTTGGTGAGATAACTCACATGACTGGAGTACTGTCATGGATGGGTATAAACTGTTCAGGAAGGACAGGCAGGGCAGAAAAGGTGGGGGAGTTGCATTGTATGTAAGGGAACAGTATGACTGCTCAGAGCTCAAGTATGAAACTGCAGCAAAACCTGAGAGTCTCTGGATTAAGTTTAGAAGTGTGAGCAACAAGGGTGATGTCGTGGTGGGAGTCTGCTATAGACCACTGGACCAGGGGGATGAGGTGGACGAGGCTTTCTTCCGGCAACTCACGGAAGTTACTAGATTGCAGGTTCTCATGGGAGGCTTCAATCACCCTGATATCTGCTGGGAGAGCAATACAGCGGTGCACAGACAATCCAGGAAGTTTTTGGAAAGTGTAGGGGACAATTTCCTGGTGCAAGTGCTGGAGGAACCAACTAGGGGCAGAGCTCTTCTTGACCTGCTGCTCACAAACGGGGAAGAATTAGGAGGGGAAGCAAAAGTGGATGGGAACCTGGGAGGCAGTGACCATGAGATGGTTGAGTTCAGGATCCTGACACAGGGAAGAAAGCAGAGCAGCAGAATACGGACCTTGGACTTCAGAAGAGCAGACTTTGACTCCCTCAGGGAACTGATGGGCAGGATCCCCTGGGAGAATAACATGAGGGGGAAAGGAGTCCAGGAGAGCTGGCTGTATTTTAAAGAATCCTTATTGCGGTTACAGGGACAAACCATCCGCGTCTGTAGAAAGAATAGTAAATATGGCAGGCTACCAGCTTGGCTTAACAGTGAAATCTTTGCTAATCTTAAACACAAAAAAGAAGCTTACAAGAAGTGTAAGATTAGACAAATGACCAGGGAAGAGTATAAAAATATTGCTCGGGGATGCAGGAGTGAAATCAGGAAGGCCAAATCACACCTGGAGTTGCAGCTAGCAAGAGATGTTAAGAGTAACAAGAAGGGTTTCTTCAGGTATGTTAGCAACAAGAAGAAAGCCAAGGAAAGTGTGGGCCCCTTACTGAATGAGGCAGGCAACCTAGTGACAGAGGATGTGGGAAAAGCTAATGTACTCAATGCTTTTTTTGCCTCTGTCTTCACGAACAAGGTCAGCTCCCAGTCTGCTGCATTGGGCAGCACAGCATGAGGAGGAGGAGACCAGCCCTCTGTGGAGAAAGAAGTGGTTCGGGACTATTTAGAAAAGCTGGACGACCACAAGTCCATGGAGCCGGATGCGCTGCATCCGAGAGTGCCAAAGGAGTTGGCGGATGTGATTGCAGAGCCATTGGCCATTGTCTTTGAAAACTCATGGCCATCAGGGGAAGTCCCAGATGACTGGAAAAGGGCTAATGTCGTGCCCATCTTTAAAAAAGAGAAGAAGGAGGATCCTGGGAACTACAGGCCAGTCAGCCTCACCTCAGTCTGTGGAAAAATCATGGAGCAGGTCCTCAAGGAATCAATTCTGAAGCACTTAGAGGAGAGGAAGGTGATCAGGAACAGTCAGCATGGATTCACCAAGGGCAAGTCATGCCTGACTAATCTAATTGCCTTCTATGATGAGATAACTGGCTCTCTGGATGAGGGGAAAGCAATGGACATGTTATTCCTTGACTTTAGCAAAGCTTTTGACAGGGTATCCCACAGTATTCTTGCCAGCAAGTTAAAGAAGTATGGGCTGGATGAATGGACTATAAGGTGGTTAGAAAGTTGGCTAGACTGTCGGGCTCAACGGGTAGTTATCAATAGCTCCATGTCTAGTTGGCAGCCGGTATCAAGTGGAGTGCCCCAAGGGTCGGTCCTGGGGCAGGTTTTGTTCAATATCTTCATAAATGATCTGGAGGATGGTGTGGATTCCACCCTCAGCAAGTTTGCAGATGACACTAAACTGGGAGGAGTGTTAGATACGCTGGAGGGTAGAGATAGGATACAGAGGGCCCTAGACAAATTATAGGATTGGGCCAAAAGAAATCTGATGAGGTTCAACAAGGACAAGTGCAGAGTCCTTTTCTTAGGACGGAAGTATCCCATGCACCGCTACAGACTAGGGACCGAATGGCTCGGCAGCAGTTCTGCAGAAAAGGACCTAGGGGTTACAGTGGATGAGAAGCTGGATATGAGTCAACAGTGTGCCGTTGTTTCCAAGAAGGCCAATGACATTTCGGGATGTTAAGTAGGGAAATTGTCAGCAGATGGAGGGACGTGATCATTCCCCTCTATTCAACATTGATGAGGCCTCATCTGGAGTACTGTGTCCAGTTTTGGGCCCCACACTACAAGAAGGATGTGGAAAAATTGGAAAGAGTCCAGTGGAGGGCAACAAAAATGATTAGGGGACTGGAACACATGATTTATGAGGAGAAGCTGAGGGAACTGGAATTGTTTAGTCTGCTTAAGAGAAGAATGAGGGGGGATTTGATAGCCGCTTTCAACTACCTGAAAGGGGGTTCCAAAGAGGATGGATCTAGACTGTTCTCAGTGGTGGCAGATGACAGAACGAGGAGTAATGGTCTCAAGTTGCAGTGAGGGAGGTTTAGGTTGGATATTAGGAAAAACTTTTTCACTAGGAGGGTGGTGAAACACTGGAATGTGTTACCTAGGGAGATGGTGGAATCTCCTTCCTCTGAGGTTTTCAGGGTCAGGCTTGACAAAGCCCTGGCTGGGATGATTTTGTTGGGGATTGGTTCTGCTTTGAGCAGGGGGTTGGACTAGATGACCTCCTGAGGTCCCTTCCAACCCTTATATTCTATGATTCTATGACCTTTTGATTTCCTTTCTGGCTCTGGGACGCCCCCCTTGCAGCTCCCCTTTTGCTCCCCACTGTACAAACCGACTTTAAGCCCCATCTGTCCCTACTGAGGAACAAATGTAGTATCCGAGCATGAGCTAGAATCCTGGAGACAATCAAAGTGGCACTCAGCCCTAGAAATGCCTTCCCTGCCCCTCAGATCATAGAATCCGGAGGTCATCTAGTCCAACCCGCTGCTCAAAGAAGGACCAATCTCCAGCTAAATCATCCCAGCCAGGGCTTTGTCAAGCCTGACCTTAAAAACTTCTAAGGAAGGAGATTGCACTACCTCCCTACGTAACGCATTCCAGTGTTTCACCACCCTCCGAGTGAAAACATTTTTCCTAATATCCAACCGAAACCTCCCCCACTGCAACTTGAGACCATTACTCCTTGTTCTGTCATCTTGTACCACTGAGAACAGTCTAAAGCCATCCTCTTTGGAACCCCCTTTCAGGTAGTTGAAAGCAGCTATCCAATCCCCCCTCATTCTTCTCTTCCACAGACTAAACAATCCCAGTTCCCTCAGCCTCTCCTCAGAAGTCATGTGTTCCAGTCCCCTAATCATTTTTGTTGACCTCTGCTGGACGCTTTCCAATTTTTTCACATCCTTCTTGTAGTGTGGGTCCCAAAACTGGACACAGTACTCCAGATGAGGCCTCACCAATGTCGAATAGAGGGGA